>NC_091852.1:44725564-45350564 GCF_037783145.1 Equus przewalskii
CACTAAATCTTATTTGATATGGTTCATAAACACACTCTATTAGATAGGCTATTCTAATCTTCATTTACAGGATAAGAAACACATTGAAAAAAGCCCAAACCATTTTGAGTTTTTGAGGCCCCTAGAACTGAACAATTATAGTACTTTTAATTATTTAAATTGAATTAGTTAACACTTTTAAACAACAAAAACGTGTGAATGTATATATAACCATATTTGGAGATGATGTCAAAAGTTTATAAACTTGAAAAGAGACAATGGTGTCCTCCTACACTAGGAACAGCAGAAAGGCTGAATAACTTGTCCCAAATTCTGAAGGTCCCTTCCCCCAAACCTGACTTCAAATTGTTGTTAGGAAACCGATAAAGGATGGATAAATGTACCTGAATGACAGCATTCCTCAAGAGCACGAAGAGAAGTGAAGAGCATGTGCTGGAGCCATGTTATTTACGTATTTATGCTATTTATCTTTAATGGACAGGTGTTAGAAATGAATTGACAATGTCTAAATGCTAAGATTATTTGTTCCTTATAGACCACAAGCTGTAGAATCGAGGTGGTACAGATGTATACATTAATGTAAGGATGGGTCAGCCTGCAGCCTCCTTGCCAGTCAATATCCATACAGCCTTGATAATTCAGAGGAGAAAGCCCTGAGCGTGCATTTTGCCTCTAAGTATGTATTTAAAAAATACTTACTAATGAATATCAAAATGGAAATTTTGAAGTGGCATCAAAAGATATTTTTCAAAAGGCAAGAAATATCATAGTTCAGGTAAGATTAGGAGAGATTAATTAGACATATGCCTAAAAATACATTCCCACAGCTATTAAGCTTTCGTCCTGGGGAAGCTATGCTAATAACTAAATCATTGGTACTACTATGACATTATCTTTTTGAAAACAAAATTCAAGATGACCAGTTAAATATTAAGACCCAAAGACATGTGCTGATGTTGCTAATGTGAAGTTGGCTTTGCAAAATAAGATGCTTTCTCCTGCCTCCAGATGGAGTAGAAGGGATCATTTCCACATATCACTCTACTACCAGTGGGTTGCTCAACTTTTCCTGTAAGAACGATCTCATTAGGATACAGTCCTTCTCAGGCTAACAAGCAAAATTTCCATAAGCCTCCAAAACAATGGTAATGTTCTTCATTTATCTAGCACTGTCTTCTTGTGTGGTGACCAGGGCTGCAATTATTGTTTCCATCTCTCAGAGGAGGAAGCTGGGTCTAACAGACGCTAAGGACTATTGAGCAAGTAAGTGCAGATTTGGAACCATATGGCTCCAGCTTTTAGCCCTGTGTTCATTTCAGAAAACTATCTTGTCTCCAAGAGGGCAACTTGTTTACAAATGATGTTCAAATTAAATTTGCATTATTGTGGCTTCCACATCTTTGTGCACTGGATGATACAGAAGAGATTACTTTGGGACTGAGAGGTTGGCCTGCTGGCCTATAAAGACTCTTGGAAACTCTGGGTGTCTATTAGTCATGCACATTTGCACAATTGTGTCTTGTCTGTACCCATACAAACTTGAATGCATTTCACAGACTCATTACTCATCAACTCTTAAAGTGAATTAAAATTTTATTTAATGTTATGTTATCAAGAAATGAAACTAGTTGTCAAATACTAAAGATAAAGTATTCAGCAGCTATGTATTAGCATATAATGCTTTTTAGTGAGGAGGAAAACACGCTCCAGAAACTTCTGGGGTTTAAATCAAGGTCTCACAACTTCCCGCCTGTATGAACTAAGCCACAATTTCCTCTTGAAAAAGGGAAAAAGAATCTATGGTTGCCTCATGGGGTAGTTATGAGGATTAAATGAGATAATCTATATAAGTCAATTGTTTTCAACTAAGGTACATTCCTCCCATCCAAGAGACATGTGGCAATGATGAGAGTTTAGGGGCATCATAGCTTGGGAAGAGGTGCTACCGGCATCTAGAGGGTGGAGGCTGGAAATGCTGTTAAAAACCCAACAATGCCTTACAGGACAGCACACCACAATAAAGACTCACAAGGCCAAAGATGTTAATAGTGCCAAGACTGAGAAACTCTGATTTAAGCTCACGTTTCAGAGTGCTCAATATTGTTATCTATTATTAACATTATTAAGCCTCATGCTGGGTATCATGCCATGAATCAGGGACCCAAAATTGGCTAAGGTAGGCCTTTGCCCTTGAGGGCACCATTAGCTGTAACTTTTAAGCGTAAATAATTAAAATGCAATACCATTCATTCATAGGGTCATTATCTGCAAAGCAATATGGAGGGAGTGTACACTACTTCTATTTGTGGGAATTGGAGAAGGCCCCACAGAGAATATAGTATTTCCCTTGGACCTTTAAATATGATAGGAATTTGACAGAAAATGGATGGAAGGGTTTTTGGTATGAAGGTTACGCGTCTGTGGAGGGGAAAGATGTTGAGGTATTAAAAATATTACATAAATAAAAGGTATAGTATTTGCAAAGGCTAAAAAGATGATTTCAGAGTTGTCATATTCAAGATATGATGACTTCATTAGTGGGAGTAAAGAATATGATGGATTTGGGTATGATTCTGGTCCTAGAGTGGTCATGGGATGTGAAGAGAAGCTGGAAACAGATGGAATAGTTAGGAGACCAAAGTGAGAATCCAGATGTAAACCTCAACCAATATAGGGAGTAGGAGTGGGAGCAGGGGATAAAGGCACAGAGAGAGAACTCAGAGAAAGTTCAGAGGTAGAACCAGCAGAAGCTGGCTATCATTCGAATGTTGAGACAGGACACAGTTATATTAAACACTGGGCTATGGCACCCCCTTCTTGACAGCCAACCCGTAGACATCATTAGACAAATATGAGATAATGTGAAAGAATGTGAAGCAGCAAAACTGATATTTTGAGACAAATTGTCCTTGCATTAATATTTTTGTGGGGAGGATATTTGTAGATGAGTTTTCAGGTTGAAAATAGAAAATCATAGGTGGTAAAAGAAATTTCATAATAGTTGAGATAAAATTTCCTGATCTGTGATGGAAATAGGTAGTATTCATTGTTCACAGTTTTTAAACATGTAAATAAGAATAAAGTTCTTTAACCAAAAATCCTTAACTTAGAATTTAGGTTTTTTATTTTTTTGTGTATCAAAGGACGCTTCAGGTTTTTGGCATTCAAACTTCAGTTGACAATTTTTCTAAGTAAAAACAAGAATAAATATCAATATACTCAGTCTTAGTACTTCAATACTGTCGAGTGCCAAAAAGAACTGTTGGTTGCCAAAACGCAATTTCCAACTTATGTTCATTGGCACAAAGAATGAATAGAGCCACATACTTGAGCCAGTAACAGAAAACTGCTTCAGAGACTTAAAAAAAAAAACTTCAATTATTGAACTGAAAAAAAAAAATTAATTATTTCTAAATGAATACAGAGCCAAAATTAGTGTATATTAGTCAATTCTTTGTTTGAAAGTATTACTACCAATGGAGTTGTGAATGATACTAAAACACAAATCCACCCATGCTCCTGACCAGGTCCTAGAACTGCCTGCATGGTCGTGAATTTCCTTCAAAGATTGGTAAACAGTGGCTCTTTAGTGGGTGCTCTTCCTTATCTTTGCATAATTTCCAAGGTGATTTAAGAAGTTGACTATTGCCCTGATGCAGTCTATTTGAAATCCTTCAAGGAAGTGAACAGGAAGCAGAAAATTGCAAACTGCAGCAATGCAAAGGCAAATGGATTTTTGAAAACAGCTATCCTGAATACAGTGTTGGAACCTGCTGTAATGAAAAGAAGTGGAGGCAGAGTAATGCATCCTTAACCAGGAGCCATCTGCTTAAGTATATTTTGCTGTTATCATCAATCTACCTGGGTCTTAGTCTTTATAAAAGGTAGATATCCCACATTTATTCTTAAACTGCATGAATGTTTAATGATCAGGTAGGTTATATAAAGTACACAAATTAATTGTCTGACTGCTATTCATTTTCATGCATTTTGGCTTTTTAAATCTTTCCTTTCACTGATGCAAATTTAATGATTTATATATATGCCACAGGCAATGTAACAAGATAGGTGCCCCAGATACACTCGTACAAACAATTCCTTTAACTTTTCATCCTGTCATGAGAGGAGAACATTCAAAGGTTCATCTTACCCTCGGTGCCTGGAGCCGTGTCAGGCTCCATCCTGTCCCAGATGCCATTTATTGGATTTCCAGGTCTCTGACTGGTTAAAGCAATGCTAGTTTGCTCTCAGACTTTAGGGATCAAGCTTTTTGGTTCCTTCCTCTCATCTCTGACTATTTTCGCCCAGGCAATACTCTGGTTATCTAGCTGGACAGCCCAGGAGGACCCTAGGCAGGAGCAGAGTAAAACCATTCCCTTTTGGACTTTGATCAGGATGAAAATAACATAACTGGGAGACAGCAATTCATACAACGGTTAATTGGAAATAGACCAAGAGTTCTGAAGCAGTCTGGCAATGTTCCTGCTACACTTTGGGGGTGGGAACAAGCCAAATTACAAAAATTTCAGTGAACAGGAGGCATCATAGTAATAGTATTACTAATAGTCCTGTGCTCTGGGGGGAACAGAATTTTGTTATGATAAGACAAGTGGTTCATTTCCATAGATATTTTGTCTTTGCTTGCACTCTAATATTTTTTTGTCCCTGATCTATCCGTAACATATAGTGAGCATCCTCCATGTGGCCGGAACTATATTCCTCGCTGAAAATAAAATAGCAGTATAATTAAATAATGGTCCCTTCTATCATGAAGCTTACGGTCTAGTAGGGGAGGCTGATATTAATCCACAACTTCATAAACAAATATGTTACCAACTACGACATGGCCATGTGTGCTGCGAGGCGAGACATCAGAGAGGGCTTACCTAGACTGCCCCCAAGGAAGTGATATTTGAACTGATAACTGAAGGACGGAGCAGGAATTAACTAGGGAAACAGGTGAGAACAGAGAACTCTGGATAGATAGATTAACTCCTGCAAATGTCCTGAGACTGAGACAAGAGGAAGCACAAAGAACTGAAATTAAATCACTGTGACTAGAGCCCAGGGAGAGGCTGGAGGCAGGCAGTGCTCAATTTTAGGTCACATAAAAGATTTTGATCATTAACTTGGGAACATATGGGAAATGACCAAAGCATTTTAAGGAAGGGAATAAATAATCAGACTGACACTTTAAAATAAAATAGATGAAGACAGAGCACTTAGGAGGTTATTGCAATAATCCAGGAGGAGATGATGTTAGCCTGGATAAGCTGATGATGGCAGAAATATAGAGAAGATGAAGATGGACTTAAGAAATTTAGAGGAGATTATTTGATAATAGGCTTGGTGACGGGAAGTGAGGGAGAGTGGATCAAGGACGATATCTGAATTTCAGGCTTGTACCTCTGTAGGGATATTAGCTCTTGCCAGAGAGGAAAGGATGATCTCCCTTTTGGTTTGTTTATTTGGATGGGGTCAGAATTCAGGGGAGTGGAGTGTGAGTTCTAGACTCAATGAGTTAATTTTAAGATACTTTTGAGTAATCTAAGTAGCTGTCTGGGACTTGATTTGCTATTTGGATTTGGAAAAGAGAAGTCTGAGCCCAAGATTAAACTCTGCGAATTGTTGTCATAGAGATGGGAATTGAAACATTTGGCATGGATAGAATTTCCTGGAGAAAACATAGAAAAAAACAAAGGGGCCTAGAACTCAGTCTCGAGAAATTCCAGCCTTAAAAAGCCAGGTTACACAACCAAATAATCAGGACCAGTAATTTCTGGGCTCTTATTACGTGCTGGTTATAACTAACCCCTTGCTGTATATTAGCCTACTTAAGGTTCATTAACCTTATGAGAAAAATGCGATTTTTGTATTTTACAGGAAACGGACCACAGGCAGGGTATGTGACTGGCCAAATCTCACACAGCTATTAAGTGGTGGAAATAGGCCTCAAGTCCAGGCAGTCTGATTCGAGAACTCACTCTTTTAAATGCTACAGTCTGCCAGCTTCTTTAGGAAAACTGGCAAAAGAGCCCGAGGTAGGCATATGAGAATTTAAACTCACATTTCTATTTCACCTTTGGCTCTGTGCTGTCCAATGCCATAGCTCCCAGTGACATGTGACTTTCGAGCACTTGAAATCTGGCTAGTCCAAACTGAGATGTGCTGTAAATGCAAACTATGTATCAAATTCTGACAATTTAATAACAAAAAAAAAGAACGTAAAATATACAATTAGTATTTTTTACATTTATTACTTATTGAAATAATAGCATTTTGGATATACTGAGTTAAATGAAACATATTATTAAAACTAATTTCATCTGCTTCTCTTTACTCTTTTTAATGTTTCAAATTAATTTAATTTTAAATTAGAAAATGTAAACTTCCCTATGCGGCTCCCATTAAATTTCTATTGGACAGCACTGTTCTAGATATTTTTCCCATTTGCTCTCTGGATTCTTAGTTATGACATGCACTATCAAACAGTTAATAAGCTCTCTTTGACACACATTGAGACCCGAGCTCCAAGCTCATCCCCCAGGTCCTCAGGCCCTACCCTCTGTGGTGTTTCCATGGTAACCTTGCTTGGGAAGAGAAAGATGCTTTTTAATCTGAGTCCTAAAAATTTCCCTCCTCCAGCTTTATGTCACTTCATACTGATTTTATGGTTATCTCTTCTGTTCATCTCTAAGAGTTTGCACGATTTTTGACCTCATGGAAGTTTAGTTCAGCGGTTTTCAGGCAGATGAATATTTAAGAATCACTTGGGAAGTTTTCTCAAATTATACAAGGCCATCACCCTGGAAGTTTATATGTGTTCTCCACCTCCAATGAGGGATTACTGATCTAATCTCTCTCTTGTCTGATGCATGAACTTGCTACACTATAAACACTACATTCACGTTTGTTTCCTGTCCTCTTCTGTCTACTCAGTCAGCTCCTCAGCTCTCTAATATCATTCCTGCTGTGTTTACCTACTAGTCACCAAGGGGCTCCAATTGAGTCCTATGACACAGACTCTGAAATGCTGATTTTGGTTCATCTGGCCATGGAAGGCTGACAATGGATCTGATCAGGATAATGGTTACTGCAGGTTCATCCATCCAGTTCACATGAAAATATCCATCTGCCTATCTAGGAGCCCTCTGGTAGACACAGGTATCTGCTTAGAGAAGACTTTTCCCAGATCAGTATATAAATATTTGCAACACAGTCAAGGTAAAAACAAGAAGTGAGTTTCCTCACAGCCAATAATGCATTAGCAAAAGTAATCTGATGGAATGGTTACAATTTAGGGACTAGGGAGAATAGAGGTAAGTATTTACCGAATGCAGTTTTATGGTTTTCTTTTCTTTTACTCTGAAATTTCCCCTCACATGCTGTAAAGCCTCATGGATGTGACTAATGAGTATGTTGCAGGTAGGTAGACTGTTAGAAGATAGAAAGAACAGAAATTTAGAAGTCAGAGCACTTCTATTTCTTCTTCTGTAAAATGGGGCAATAACACTCAATTTAGAGGTTAAATAAGATGATAAAAGTAAACTACTTGGAGAATAAATTAAGATCTTTATAGGGGGCTGGCCCCATGGCCAAGTAGTTAAATTCGCAAGCTCCGCTTCGGTGGCCCAGGGTTTAGTTCGGATCCTGGGTGCAGACATGGTACCGCTCATCGGGCCATGCTGAGGCAGTGTCCCACATAGCACAACCAGTGGGACTTACAACTAGAATATACAACTATGTATTGGGTGGGGGGAAAGAAGAAAGCAAAAAGAAATAAAGAAAAGAAGTTTGGCAACAGATGTTAGCTCAGGTGCCAATCTTTGAAAAAAATAAAAAGACCTCTATAAATATTATTTGCTTTTCTCAAGCAGAGCTATTTTCAAGAGTTTAAGACTGTTTACTTTGCCCAATTCTTCTTTTTGCTTATGGTTCACCACACTATTTTCTAAAGGAGGATTGCAGAGATTTAATTTACTCCTCTAATTATTATTTGGGGACCAGGCTGTAAAGGTACAGTCTCTCAAGGAGACAAAATTAGGACACTGATTACAGTGGCGCTCAGTTACACCACTTAAGTGTACCCACATGAAAATAAAGGGTTGATATTCTGCTAACTACTAATGAGTACACAGCCAATAGCTTCAGAATCTGAGTAGTTCAAGTGAAGTACTTTCCAAAGTAAGCATTCGAATGAACTGGAACTTTTTTAAACTCATAGATTCCTAATAGACTAAACCTTTTCCTTTATCCTGAGAATTTCACTCACATTTGATATGAGACATTCATTTATGCTATGGTGATTCCCTAATTTTTTCTCCACTTCTTTAATTTTTAGGTAAAATGATAGCTTACTTCCGTTGGAATTTTGCCATGAGGTTGACAGTTGCATTGGGGGGGCCTCACTATTTAGATGAAAGCTAGGATCAGAGACTGAGCTAGCAATGAGAAAAAATTTTTTACCATGACTCAAATCCATTTTTAAAAGATTATAATATTCAGATTTCATTAATTCATTCAGCAAATATTTATTTGGTACCTACAGTACATTATGAACCATAAGTTCACAGAAGAATACATAAAATGAGAATTCTATAAAAAGGAAAGAAAAAGACATAAAAGTCAAATTTGTAAAAACTCATGCATTTACTGTATTTATTCAAAAATATTTAAATCCCATCAATATAAAACTAAACTTTTAATAAGACACGCCTAGCTTGCAATTACGTCTGTTATTCCTCCAGATGAAGAATGTTTTTACGAGAAATTTGACCCAAAGGAAAGTCTGTAACTAACCTAACTTCCAATAAATTCAACAAAATACAACATATTAAAGTTCATATACCCAGAATTAGAACTAAGAAAATGTTAGAAAGAACACCAATTTGTTATTTTAAAATGAAAAATTTAATTCATTGAAAAAAATTCTCTGTGATGATTCATTTTATGTGTCAACTTGGCTGCACCCAGTGATCTGATACTTGGCCAGACATTTTTCTGGATGTTTCTGTGAAGGATTTTTTGGATGAGAAACATTTAAAGCAGTGGACTTTGAATAAAGTAAATTAGCCTCTATAACATCAGTGCCACGCCTCCACAATCATGTGAGCTAATCCCTTGAGATAAAGCTCTCTTTCTATTTATGCACATATCTCATTGGCTCTGTTTCTCAGAAGATCCCTGACTAACACACTCCCTTTTTAGTACTTATTCTCATATATGTCTCACAAAAGCTAGGAGGGCTTACTGCTGCCTTTATCCCTGGCAGGATAGAGTAAATCCTCTCTGGACATGTGTTTCACCCAAATTGCACTAAAAATTAATTGTTTTGTAAACCTGTGTGTATTTATCTTAGAAATGAAAACACTGAGCATGGCTAAGATTAGCTAAATATAGACAATTTGGGATTAAAATTATGGTACGAGGGTTTAGGTGCAAGATTATGAGATATGCTAACGAACCCCATCTTATTGCTGCTAAACTGAAATTCCTCTCAAGAAAACAAATGTTCTGACTTCTTTCTAAAGTTATGGACCAGCAGTTATGAATTTTCTCTTTAAAAATAGCAGCTTTACCTCAAATAAAATTTTACAAGCAGTTCCCTTATATAAAACAGAAAAATCAGAGAGCTCTGGGACAACTGAATCTTAGAAAGTCATCTTCTCAGTCTCTTTCCAAACACATTCCCACCCTCCAGCGACAGAGCAACCAGGTAAAGCACAGGGAACCTTAGAACTCCGAGGTACTGGCTTATCAACATAGAGCCTAAGAGAAACAAGGACACATATTTTTCAGAGAAGTTATTATAATTATGAATATTGATAAATTAAAGGCTAGATAATTAGAATAATATATTTGTATCATATTTTAAAATTAGAGCAGCAAAGCCTTTCTTATGTAAAGCAGCTCTAATCATACTTGTACAAGGTACATTTTAATGTCAAAAGCACACTCATCAGGGGCCAGCGCAGTGGCACAGTGGTTAAGCTCACATGTTCCACTTCAGTGGCCCCGGGTTTGCCAGTTCAGATCCCAGGCATGGACCTGCACATTGCTCATCAAGCTTGCTGTGGTGATGTCCCACATAAAACATAGAGGGAGATTGGCACAGATGTTAGCTCAGGACCCATCTTCCTTAGCCAAAAAAAACAAACAAACAAGCACACATCATTTTTCTCATATATATGTTTAAAATAATATATTGATTTTCTGTTGTATCTAACAGAAAAAGGGCTTTATGATTTAATGTGATAATTTATTTCAGGTCACCCAATCTTATAGAGTATGTGCACAACCCAATTCTAAGGAATTGAATGCAACAAGACAAAAGTGAAGTCATAATGAATACAACAGATTTATTCAATGATGATTCAGAAGTAATTTCGGAAGCCTGTACTATTGTTATTTTGGTGTGCAGAAGTGTCATGTAATAGATAAAAGAAAAAGTATTCATAGCTTCGAAAGTCTTGTGGTCATACCATTGAACATAGATAAGACCTAAGTTCTAGCCCTGTAAACAAAAAGGATGTGGTAAAACCAACATAACTATTTGGAGCCTGAATCAGTTATTAAAACAGTTAATTATCAAATGTTTGATTTATGGTTCAGGAACCACTCAGAGTAAGTAATTCTAATCACTAAAATCATCACAAAGTTTTTTATTTTAGCAATAAACAATGGCTAGTCAATACATCATCTATGCTAGTCAGTCTTTTCTATCATAAAATGGGACCACAGAAAACTAGTTCCGCAAGAGAGTAAGTAGAAACGAATATCCAAAACATACCTAATTTGAACATATACCATCATAATGTACAATTTGGCACATTAAGGCTATTTCCTTGCCCATACCAATGATGTATTTCTGTTTTGAATAAAACGAAATCTGGTACTTACAGAAGTACTGCATAGTAATGATGTTTACCAGCCCCTGATCATTTAGAAAACTGATTAATACATTCTTTGAGTACGGACTTTATGTACAGCAATTCTAAAGGAATATATGTATAATTAAATTAAAATTGAAATCTTTAAATTTCAAATTGGTATGTTTGTGATTTGGAGTAAGAACCCTCATTTAATGGATCTGTTTCTGATGTATCATGTTTCTTAACCAGGAAGTATTACAAATTATTTTTCAGAAAAAGAACAGGAGAGATAGAGACAGCAACTATGTAAAACATGTATATTTAAGTAAAGAAACCATAATTTCTGGTATATTTGACACAGCTTTAATAATAAGTAACTCTAAATACCAAATAGAAGGTTTCTAGAGTATATTTACCAGGGATCTCTTGACCTTGTATGTCTTGCAACACAAAGTGACTTGTTCTCAATGGTTCAGTAAAGGGATCCTAGGCTTCGAGGTGTAGATCAACTGCAGAAGCACCTGTGAAGCACTATGAATTACTTTGTAAACCACCACCACATTAGCTCAGATATGGTGATTCACAAAGAAATCCACAGCACTTCACAGTTTGGGTAAAGCTTGGTACCTATGAACCAACAAAAACAGTACCCTTATACCACCAAAAGTTGAGGAACCATTTCCAGCCACTTTTATACCCTTTTATATGACATTGAAATAGAATTATAGCAGATGAGCTATATAGAGCAATTTTCACAATTAGTTGAAGAATATGCCTGGTTTTGTGCCACTCTCTTTCTAATTGGAAAAATACAAGAAATACTGAACTTTTAACTAAACAAAGCAAAAATAAAATGCAAGCCTTCTGTATTACATATGAACTAATTTTCATTTAAAAGAATTTCTAAAGCAACAACTACATGACATTTTGAAGGATGATATAACAGGGTTGTACTCATAGAAATAAAAGGCATGGTTATTAATATACTTGTCAGAAGTGGGGAGTAAAATAAATAATAAATGTACATGTGATTCTCACATATATCACAATATGTAAATCTTGGTGCTGGGATAATTTGCTCTAAAATATCTTTAGTTACTTAGCCTCACGTTTTATAATCAAATAATCTTATATTTCATGAAAATCATTAAATAAATGAATTTAAGCTGAGTGGTTTTCTATTATATTTGATCAAATGTACATCTTTCCATGTGACTTGCTGAAATCTGAAGATGTTTATAAAATCAAATGCTATGTTATACATATTCAATTTAACTCTGAAAGAAAACCACACCAACAAAAAAATGGAAAAAATGTTCAGTAAAGTTAATATCGTTAGTAAAATCACTAAAATTGACCCCTCTTTATCTATATTTGTCCCAATGATAACATTTATCTAAAGAGCAAGAAGAGAACTAAAGGTTTCATTTATACTTAATGAAAAGAAAAGGATCTATAAACCTTACTAGCCTAGGAAGCATAATACCAGCCAAGTAATCCATGGCTGTGAAAATTTTGACATTTTTCAAGGTACACCATCAAATGTTAACATTAATGAAAAGTTTACATTACGAGAAACTCATGAACACACCGTCCCAGGCAGCTCATCGCTGCCACTCTAGGCCATTGCGCAGCATCCCTCTACTCATCTCCACCAACCACACACACTACAACTAGGCCAAACTTGCTGAGTAGTTGAACAATAAAAAGTATTTAAATGTAAAAAAACTATAAAAATAATTATGTATTCAAAGATATGTTTTAAATGCCTAGTATGTGCCAGATATGGTTCTAGTTAGACGATGATGAGGCTATGAAAGCAAACTCTATATAGTCCCAGCCTTCGAGGAACACAGAGGACGAAAACAAGCAATTAAAAGAAAGGGTGATATGTGCCATGAGGAAGTTCCACATAAGGCCGATGGAGACCACGTGGATTGGCCACGTAATCCAGGAAAGAGAGGCTTATAGACAGCTTTCTGGGGAAGTAGCATACAAAAGAGAACTGGAGGAACAGCAGAAGTCACCAATGAGGAGGGTGGGGTAAAATGAGGTGTTTTGGGAAAAGAGAAAACTTCTCCCAAGGCCTGTCGAGAGACAGAATGTGATTTTTAAAAAATTATATACAACAGCAGAAAAAGAAAGTCTACATTATATTCATAAAGTGACGACAAGTGAGCATCACCAAAGAGGGAGCAGCAGGGACAGCCAGATTGGAAGCAAGAGAATTGCAGCTTAAAGAGATAGCCTCAATGAAATATGCGCAGGATAAAGGAGCAGGTGGAGAAGAGCTCTCCAGATGGTAATGAAGAGTGTCAAACTCAGTCCCAAACCGGTCCATGCATACCTCTTAAAGAATTAGGCCAGTCTTCTCTTTCAGGTTCAGGCATTGTAGTTGGGTTGAGAAGCTGCATTCAGAAATTGACACAGACTTGCAAACAGATCCCCCAATCTTAGGAAGAGATCTAAGTGACTCTGAATAACCACCCTATTCCAAATGTGGAGTTAAGGTGATCAATGTTGGAGAAACAATTCAGGGTGGATTTTCCAACATGTCATCCCTCTTGTTGTCTTTCTTTCTCTAAAAAAGACGAGCATTCTCTCCATACCTGGTAGGACGCTAGCTGGGCACTTTGCTCTGCTATACTCCTGAATTTCAGTGCGAGAAAACTTCAAGCATGCCCCCATTTAGACTGCATTCAGCTACTTAAAAAAAAATCCTCCCACATTTTCTGTCAAATACGCTTTCAATTTTATATAAGACGATAACCGATATGCTCTGAGAATGAAATGTTCTGGCTGAACTAACTTTCTGGTGCACTGATTAATTAGAAAACACCACTTTTTTTCAATTCTTGCACTATTTGACTTCAAAACTAGGTGAACTTCATAGTTTCCTGATGAAACATCATACTGCAGTTCTTTACTGCCCTTTTCTAAGGTTATTCAGAACCCTTGTGACATTTTCTATTTGCAATCAACATTTTCTTTAGTACTCACAATGCATCAGTTATTCACCCAATACTCAAGATTGGAGACAATAAGTTTCCTAATCCAAGAAATTTAGAGTACCATGGAGGATACAGAGCTACCTTGCATCGCAGTTAAGAATGTATCCTAAAGTATTTGAAAAACATTATGACAGGAACATGTCCCAGGTCCTAAGTTTGCAGAGAGGAGTGAAGCAAACACTCAAGTGATCCAGGCAAGAGGGGAGGGTGGTGTGGACTTGGCTTATAGGTTACACCAGGTGGCATGTGGTATGCAATTATGAAGTATGAAGTAGAAAGACATCTTTGCATTCTGACACTAGAATAAACCCTGACAGTTGTTTGTGGAACAAGTCACTAATATTAGTGTGAATCCATATGATTAACATCATTCTCTTACGATTCTAACACCCAGGGGGAAATTCCAGCCAAGTGATAATTCTTTTTAATTGGGCTCCAACTAGCTGACAGGTTTATCAGAGGACAGATGCCATCCAGGCGTCTTAAAGTGAGTACTTGAGTTCCAATTCAACAGTCTAAACAGAACGTTGGTCTGTACTATAATGTATTTGCTAGATTCATCCTTACTTTTAGAATATTGTCTCACATTTTTCAACCCACACAAGCAAGAAAACTGGAATAAAAGAAACATGAGGAAAGGTAAGCTAATATCACAATACTGGCCATAATATCAACTCTGTCTAAAATAACTACTGCTGCCGAGGGAAAGTGACACAGCTGCAGAGCTGGCAGAGGATCTGAAGTTAAGGACGACATCACACCACTGATGGGACGGTCCCCGCCGGGAAACTGAGTGGGAAGCAGAGCTCCAGAGGGAGTCTGTATCCTTCCCTGGTGATGAAAGCTAGAAAGAATGGAAATAATACAGCAAGGCAAATAATGCAAAACAAAAATAGAACAGGAAATGAAAAATGCATGCACAGTAAATACAATCCTCCCACTGGTTGAGTTTTCCTCCTTTCTCTCAAAAACTTTCTTATGCCCCTAAGTTATGAAAATAGTGCAAATCGGGGGGAAAAATAGGCTGACTAAAAAATAATAAAGTGTTCACAGGAAAGTTGCTAAGGAACAATATTTCACAAGGATGATGGCAATGAAAGAATACATATTTTAGTGGCATCTTAAGACAAAGTTATAATTTTTTAATTTATATAATCAAGTAATGTAATTGCTAACAATAGCTGAGCTAAATATTTGGCATAATCTACGTCTTTCAATTAAAACAAACAAACAAAAACCTGTCCCTACTTTGTCCGTACGACAATGGAAGAGTTTGAAATTAACTGCAGAGACTCATAAAATGATTGGGATTATCATTATTTTTGAGAAAGAAAGAAAAGAAGAAGAGCTTTCATTTAACAAGCCCCTACAGAGCACTTATATTAATTCATTTATTTCTGACAACAACAGAGAAGACAGAAGCGCCATCTTAAAGATGTGGAAACTGAGGCTTAGAAAGACAGTAATTTGTCCAAGGTCCAAAAAGTGTTTAAATGGCAAAGCCAGATCTGTCTAAAATCTTATATTTTGTCCTTGCCACAGAACTCCACAGTATGCAATACTACCTGTAGCATTTTGGAAATCTATTGAGAAAAGAAAATTAGATGAAAACATGAAGTTTGAATTGTAAGTCATACTAATACTATGTAGAATCAAATAAAGAAATACATGCATGAAACTTAGAATGAAACAATTCCTTGAAGCAGAAATAATAAGAAAAGTTAATTTATAATGTTCAAATTAAAAATGTTGCAAGGAGACTATCTAGTTTACTTAAGACAAAACTTTCAGGATTGCGTATAACATATCCATAGGAATACATACATACATAGATACACACATAGATAAAATAGATACATACATAGGAATAGATAATATCCCAATTACCAAGCATTCCTTCTTTCTCATTAAAGATGACTCCTAGAAGCTTGGTGGAACTTTTTAAAACGAGTTTGTGTTATTAAATTTGCTTATACTTAATAAAGTCTCGACTTTAAAAGCATACTATGACTTATATGCCTTGAGTTGAGTATGAACTTTTTGTGAATAAGCCCACATTAATGAATTTTCTGTTATAATCCAGGAAACATTTTTCAGCATTTGATGTGTTTAGCTCATGGCAAAGATCATCAGTCTAAGGAATAATATCTACAGATCCAGTTTGTGAAGTGGGTGTCTACATTTACTCATGGGCTCCTTAGAATAATATGTGTGTGTGTGTGTGTGTGTGTGTGTCATGCGTGTGTGTCCTTCCTCTTTTTTTCCCCTCTATTTCAAGACTGATGCTCTCAGAAAGTGGTATCATGGGAAATTTTCTGTCAGCTTGGGGATAAGTTGTTCCACTTCAAATTTTCCCCCCTACTCAACTATCCACTTTTGGAAAGTGGATTCAATTGTCCATTTATTTGAAGAGCAAAAATAAGTGCCTCTTTGGGAAGAGTATGAGAGGACAGAAAAATAAATAAGCACTTAAGAACACATGAAAAGTTTCAGCGCCTATTATTCCCTCATTAATGAACATCTCATGTTTGGAAGAGAAGTTCAGCTGAGTAACTGCAAACATAATTTGATTACTGTGGGTTGACTTTGTTCCAGACCTCAAAGATTATATTTTGCAATTGCAAATTAAGTTTGGCACTCTTATTTTGCAGGTGAAGATAAAAAGAAGTAGAATATATTATCTATGCCCCAAGCTCACAATCTTTACAATGTTTGGGTGACTATATTACATAATGAAATTTTAAAATTATTTTTGATGAAATGTGGCCCTAGCTGATTTGATGATATAGCAGGCCATGCCTATGTTGAACTCAGGTATGAATATGAAATACATATAAAAGACACACTTTTTAAATACATGTTTATAACTATCAAGGATCAGGCATAGTTAGAACAGTAAATTCAAATTTGGTTTAGATTTGACAAACATCCAAACACCTAATTATTCATTCATCAAAGATATTTTGAGCCTCTTCTATGTAGGAGAACGGATGCTAGAAACTGAAGAATCAAATAGGAAATACTTAATGCCCCAGCATTCAAAGAGCTCAGAGTCACTGGGCAGACTGACAAAATCTGCAAACATTTCTACTATGGAGATAACCGTAGTGATGGGTGAGCACAAGATCCTACTGGAGAAGAGGCACCTAATCAGACTGGACACATAGCAAGGGCTTTTCAGAAGAGATGAAGCTTGAGTTCTGTCATATTGGGTGAAAAAGCAGTTGATCAGGTAACTGAAGGAGGAGTTGGGGTGGTAGGAAGAAGAGTGTTTCAGCTTAAGGAAATAGCATTTGCAAAATTCAGGAAGCAAAGTGTCCATGGGGCATTTACGAAACTACACGTTAATTCTGTATGACACGGAAAAAGCAAGCAGCAAGAAAGAAGGATTAAAATTAGGTAAAAGTCCAGTGGTTTGAACTGGATGCTAGGCAGAGCTTGATAAATGTGACTCAAGACCTGGCCAGCCCTGTCCTCAAAGAGCCTACAGAATGGTGGCTGGTGGTTTTGGACGACATTGTCTTCATCAACACTGCAACTCTCATCATGGTAACCACCACCATTAACCATAGCACCTGCCATTCTATTCCCAGGCAGAGGGAATCTGTTTTCTCCCCAACCTCCCTCTTTACTCTCTCCTCCCCACCACTCCACATAAAAACATCTTCAAAGGAGAGGCTACATCAGTCATGTTCAAAACCAAAATTATAATACCAGATAAAGGAAAACTTTAACAATAAAGCTAAAAACACTTAAGAATCAGAAAAATATCCCAGATCACCCAGTTAAATGATTTGTTATTTTATTTTCCCAATTGTAGATCAATGGCCAATGTAAGGAAACCATACACATTAATACTCATGTTCTTTAAATTATATCTGATCTTTTCATCCTCTGCTTCAGTACTTTATTTCCCTAGCCAGGCATTGCTTTCACATAAAATCGCAGCACACAAAGTTATTAAAATCTGGCCACAAACTATCCAACATTATTTCTTGCCACTCCACTCCATGTGTGCCATGTTTCAGCCCCATTTTATTTCCCATTCTCATCCAAACACATAACTTAATGCCTTTGAACATGAAATGTCTCCACCTGAAATGTCCTATTCCCATTTCTTCTCTAGAAAAGTCTTGTTCACTCTCAAAGACACAACTCTAATATCACGTCCACTGTGAAGCATTCTCTGATTCCCTGGCGGTTGTACCTTCTTCCTATGGACCCCCAAAGACCAATTTTTCTACAGCCATTATAGTAGTTTCTATCCATGTGTAATGGTTTATGTGTTCATTGCTCTCCAAATTATTTGACCTCCTAGAGGCCAAGCATTGTATGTTAGTCACCTGGGACAAATAAACAACTGATGAGAAGGAAATATTTCCAGCTTATATATAATGAACAAGAGTCCACAGCCATAATAAGAAAAAAACATACAAAAAAGCAATAAGAAAATAAACAACACGATAAAAAGTGAATTATCTGAACTTTAAATCACAGGAAAAGAAAAAGAAATGACTAAAAAGCACATAAAAATTGGCTTCACTTCATTTATATTAAAAAATAACTGAGTCAATAGAGCAAGAAGATTTTTCATCCATCAGATTGCCAGTAATTAAAACATGCTTCACGGAAGGACATCAAGAAGTTGGAACTCAGTCTCTACTGTCAGCAACGTTAAGTTGTCATGCTTTTTGCAGTACAAAGTAGGAAATGTCAAAAGTTAAAAATGGTCATAGATTCTTAATAGAGAAATTCTCCTTGTAGGCATCTAAAAAAATGTTTATACTAGTAAAAATATATTAACGAAGACATTGATTGCAGCATTTATTAAAGAATCAAAAGTTGGAAACAAATATTCATAAGTAAGGAAATGATTAAATAAATCATAATTTTAATATTATGTGGATACCAAAATAAGGTAGATATTTATAATGAGCTAAATCTCCATGATATTTCAACAACATACACATCCAGTAAAATACAGCAAACCTACGTGAAAATATGCCTATAATGATCTACAGATTTAAGACAAAATTAAGTCACAGAACAATATACATAACAGAAGCTCATTGAAAATATATATTCATTTAGAAAACACTCTAGAAGACACACCCTGATTTGTCTAAAATGTTTAGATCTAAAAAGTAGGAGTGGGAAGTGGGAGGGAAAGCAGTGGTGGCAGTAGAAAAGAGACTTTTAACATTTTACTTCATATACATTAATGTTAATGTTCAACATACAATAATATATTCAGCATTAAAAATACCAAGAAAAGGGGCCAGCCGGTGGCACAGCAGTTAAGTGAGCACCTTCTGCTTTGGCAGCCCTGGGTTCACCCGTTTGGATGCTGGGTGTGGACCCAGCACTGCTTGGCAAGCTATGCTGTGATACACATCCCACATATAAGGTGGAGGAAGATGGGCACAGACGTTAGCTCAGGACCAGTATTCCTCAGCAAAAAGAGGAGGATAGGCAGCAGATGTGAGCTCAGGGCTAATCTTCCTCAAAAAAGAAAAGAAAAGAAAAGAAAAGAAAGCAAAGTAAATCCTTCATATAATATAAAAATATTAAGCTCAGGAACATCGTCAACTATACTAGATTATAACCAAATGATGCCCATATTTACAATCTTCAAAGCCCTGAGCCTTTTATCTTTGCAGCCTGTAAAATAATAAAGTAGATGATAAAATAGCAGGAGAAATTTCCTGAAAACACTACATAGGGAGTGAAATGAGCATGAGAGACTGGGAGACCTGGGTTCAAATCCCAGTTCTCATATATATGAACTGGATCAATGTTATTTCTGTGAGCTTTCCTTTCTTGCATATAAAAAATATATAAAAGCACTTATCTCTTAAGATTTTGAAAATGCTTGGTTCATAGTAGATGCTTAATAGTTTCTAGTTTCTTTTATCTTCTGCTACTGTAAGAAACCTTGTCCTATTTAGAGATGAATGATTAGGTTCGCACCAAGATGTCTTTTACTGGAGGGGAGTGTCAGGCTGTAGTAAATGATGTGGTGATTTCCTCTCAATTTATAATGCAATATTGCCTTTAACCTCTAACTTCAAAATCATCATAATTTTATGCTTTTACTCATAAAATCATAAAACCATAGAGGTGGAAAAAAAATCTTCAAAAGTCATTTAGCTCAGGTTTCACATCTGCAGGCAAAATTATGGGCATAATAAAATATCCATTGTGTTTTACTCATTTCCCCAAAAAGAGATTTCAGCATTAGCTTGAATGACTAACCCATCCAAAGCTTAATAAGTCTCTTCTTTAAGTAATATCTTAAAAGAAACAGACATATAGAGAGAAAACAAATTCATTTTCTTTGGAATTAAACTATTTTCTTTGTCTTTGCATATTATATCAAAAATAGTGGAAGAGATGACATTTAACAGGACATATATACAAACAGGAAACAATGAAACTGTGATAAGAGGGCAAAATTAAATAATGTTATCTTTTGAGAAACAAGTGAAAATGGACTACAATTCTAGATATGATAGGAAATTCATGATAGTTCACCTTGTTACAATGCCTGAATCAGTTGTTTGACTAGGTGTTCATGCAAAAAATATTCAAGCACAGTTTGATACACAGTTCCAAGAGACTTTATACAGAAATTGACCGACAGTAAACAAACTTAACGACTATTTTCTGGAAGGTGATAAGGACCATATTGTTTTGAGTGAATAGGTACTTTGTTCTTGGCATTATCAGCAATTTTTTGATGAGTGAGGAGAGTTTACTGATTGGACACTATGCAGCATGAAGATGTACATCTATAATCTTACCACTAGGGAGGTGTACACTTAGTTTTCTACTTGATAACACTTATGCAAAACCAGGCAGATATTTCCCAAGAGGTGGAAATAGGGCAATTGAATTAACTGGGAAAAATGTTGAGCAACAAAAAGCATTTTAATTGAAAATCAAATGATATTCTTCTACCTCAGGATTAGGATTTCATGAGCAATAACAAAAAGAAAGAAATCAATTAATTAAGCATAATCAGCATAATCCATATTTAACATTTCCCAAAATTCAGTGGTCAAATTAGATAATCTTTTATTTTTCTAATTGTATCAATAGCAGATAAGCATTTTCTCCTAATAAGCAAACTGTTTCTCCAAATTTATTTCAGCTACCATGCTAATGTCTAAGAAAGTTTTGAGTTAACCCCTACCCTACCTATCCTCTAGATGGCTAAGATCTGGAACCAAAAATTATGGGGGAGGAGTTGGGGTTGGTCAAGCTTTTCAGTAAATTCTAAGTGGGGTTACTTTGATTTGAATTTACCATGGAAAGAATTATCTTCCTTCTCTTTTGATATTTTACAAAGAGTAGCTGATTTTATTCAATAATTCTCAAACTGGTTTACGCAACTGGGTACCTAGAAGACAGGTACTCTTTGTAGAACAAAATAATATAAATACTTCACTAAAATTCCACCATAAAAACTAAAACAGAAAAAAAGTGCAGTAGAAATGAATATTCTGCACAACAAATAATACCCAATACTAATTGAAAATAATAACATTTTAGGAATCTATAAATAAATAACACGAACCAACTAACTAAATCTAATGTGATGGCTATGCATGACAAGTGAAGCCAAAATGCTTGATTTAGACAATTAAGAATTCATTAATTTTGTCATCTGACGGGCTTGTATCATGAAGACTTAGAGAAAACTTTTGGGAAAAGTGCACAAAATTGAGAATATTCTAGTCACAATTGGATTTTTACTTTTGTCTGCAAATCAAGGAATTACCACTATTTACTTTTAAAAACCAACATCTGGACCATCTCATAAAAAACAACGTTGGCAGGTAAGATAGTTTGAGAAACTCTGGCCTCCATATTCATATGTTCTACTTAATCCATCTGTTTTACTAGATAATTCATAAGGATAATAGCAGATGAAAAAATATTTCACCTGAGAAAAAGATTTTTTCATCTGTAAAATAACACTTAAAATTTACTAAACATTTGTTACTTGTAAGGCATTGTTCTAAATGTTTTACATGGACCATTTTATTAATTTGCACCATGATGATATAAGGCCCACATTATTAAGAGGTAATTTATATTTATATTTGTATAAAACTTTTATGTATTTTATTTTTATTTTATATTCTACAAAACCAAGGCACAGCGACATTGTGTATATTAGCCAAAATCCTTAAAACCTTCAGTGGTGGAATCAGGCTTTGAAAGTGGAATTTGGCTCTGGGGTCCATGATTTTAAACACATAAAAATCCCTGCTGCTCTGTAGACTTCAGATTTTAGATAATCTCATCAACCTTTCCAGACTTTAAATGCTTAATTTTCATAGAGACTTTATTGCTACTTAAAATCTATAGTTTGGTAGTTAAATAACATAAGGCTCTATGCAACATTTGCTCAATCATTTATTCATTTAATTGTGTAACAATGATGTGACAAATATTTATGGTGTGCCCTGTTAGAGGTTTTTGTTGTTGAGAAAGTTCGTTCTGGTCGCATATATCACTCCAACTAAGGCTTAACTAAAACCACGATGGCAGGACTAGTGAGCATCACCAAAAACTAGCCATCATGTTCTCACCTCTCAGAAAGAGAATTCTGGACTAAACTAGTGATATGACACAATTTGAGCACAAAATTGCAGATGGAGATCATGATTTGATTTTGTTTTCACAGCCAGGATCTCAAAAACAGATTCTGGTTTACGTCAATTAACTTTTTCTCCTACCTTTGTATTTTGAGAAACTTCAAACCTGCAAAAAAGGTGAAAAAATTGTACAACAGACAACTTTATATGTTTACCTATATCCAAGTCTAACATTTTAACACACTTACTTTATCTCTTTTTCTTTCTTTCTGAATATTCGCATGCATGTTTGTGTGTATAGGTAAGCGTGTGTGTACAAAAAACCTGCATATTTTTATGCAAGACCATTTGAAAGTAAGATGTAGATAGCATGATATTTTTTCCCAAACATTTTGGCGTGGATCTGCTAAGAAAAACAGGCATTCACCTATATGTTTACAATATCACTATCTCAAAAAATATAACAATACCAATATCTCAAGAAAAATAACATTGCTACAATATTATTATCAATATACAGCCCATATCCACAGTTACCAATTGTCTCAATAGCGTCCTTTATAGTTACTTCTCTTTTGATCCAAGATCCAAGACGAGTCAGGCATTGCATTTACATGTCATGCCCTTTGGCAACTTTGATTTAGAATGGTTTCTCCCACTTCTGCTCATTTTGACATTTTTGAAGAGTAGAGGCCAGCTGTTTCTTAAAATGTCCAACAATTTGGATTTGTCTGATTGATTCCTCATCATTAGATTCAGGTTAAATATTTGGACAAAAAAATCCCAGAAAGGTATGTTGACATAATTAACTTTTAAGATTCTCTTACTTGACTATGTATGTTTTAAAATATCCCTCATTTTTCTAGTCAATCTTCATGTTTCCTAGCCCTGATGATTCATATATTTATGTTTTCCATTTCATTTTGTATATTCTTGGAAAAAATGTACAAATTGTGTTGACTAGAAGGAGTATTAATCAATCAACTTTCTAGCTAGCTTAACCACTTAGCTCCCTATCTTTCATGTTCCATATTTTCCAAAAAAATTTCCACTACAAAGAAAGCTTGCCATGCATATCCGGTCTTTTTACTTTTACTATTTTGTGTATCATATTAACATAACTCTGGTGGGTCTATGGACTAATACAGCGGTCATAAGTAACACTGCCACTCTTCTCATTCAATAATAATATCTGCATGTGATTCATGGTTCTCAAGGCATTTTCATACAAATTACGTCATTTGTTTTTTGAGACAACTCTGAGAGTTAGTCCTAAGATATGGTACTATCTTTTTATAGGAGATTGAGCCAAGTCTCTGTTCTAAAATGACTTGTCCAATTTATTTTGTTTCTCTAATCTCAGTTCCCTCATCAGTAATAAGAGGAAAATAGGGTTTTGCTAACACCACAGATGAACTTGACCCAGTTATTGTACTGTATCCAATTTGCTTACCCCAACCTTGCCCCACCCCCTTGACTGTTAACTCAAGTGAGAGCCAGCCAGCCACTGCCATTGCGCCCTCTCCTCACGCTCCCAGCTATCTCCGCCTCCCTTAGGAGTGAGGGCGGGGCTACCACACAGCCTCCATCACGTCCGCTCCACTGGAAGCCCCAGCAGTGGCGCCCAAGTTCTGCCTGATCAGATTCACCAGGAATCTGGCATCCCCAAAAGCTGCCCAAAAGGGCCAAGGAACGCAAACTGGAAGTCAGGAAAATTTAAAATAACGGTGTGAATTTTGGCCAATAAGAAGCCGCTGACAAGTGTACCCCTTACTTTCTCTGTCTGCTTCCCAAACCTGTGAATCTGTTCTGAGGCTTCCTGGATCTATACCGCCTCTCAGGAGACGCCCCTTGAGATGAGCAACTGACTATGTCCCTCCATGGAGCAGTGGCCAGCTTGGAAATACATCACCTTACATTTATTTGCTCACCCTCCTTCTCTGCTTTACTTCATTTCTTCCCTCCCACTGCTGCTCTAGGATTCCAGTCCAAGTAAAGCATTAGCACAAAAAAATAAATAAATAGAATAAAATGATTTGTCCAAAGTCATATTGATAATAAGCAGTAACAACGAACTCAACCAAAAGTATTAGGACTGGAAATGCCGTGCTCAGTTTTGTTGTTATTTCTTCAACCAACGTATCCTTGAATAACGTCAGTAAGAAACCTTCCCAAACAACTCCACAAAACATCTCATTAAAAAGTTAGATATATTAAAAGTCTTTTCCAGAGAATTTCAAATATAGCTAGCTTCCTCACAATGTGTCTTCCAATTATCACAGCAATTTGTGCCTTCTTGTCCAATCATTTTCAACTCATCTGTGGGTTCCAATTGATTGAAGGCATTTTTGCCTCATTAGTTTTTAATTGGCTCACACTGGTACCTTTGTAAATGACCACCCTGACCTACAGCCATCTCGGTGGAGCTCCACATCCCCAGGGCCTAACATGCTAAGTTTAGGGATAGTTGACTTCAGTATCACCACCGTGGGCAGATCTGGGTAAAATGTGTAATGTTGTTAGACTTAGAAATTCCTGAGCAAAAATCAATCCTGGAATTGCTCCCGTGGCAATTGATTAGGAAATCAAAAAAGAAAAGGGTAGCAGAAAGAGCCAGACTGAGAATCAGAAAGCCTAAATATGTGTGACTCTGTCACTTCACTTCTTTGAGCTGCAGTTTCCCATCTCCCTAATACTTATTTACCAAAATAAAATAATGCCACTGAACGTAATTATCTCTGAGGTTCCTGCTAGCTATGAAATACTATACTTTTATTGGTTAAACACCAGGGATAATGTAAACAGCTTCAAATGAAATTAGTCTCCACTTTGGAAGAATATTTTATTTTAAACTTGTCAGCGATCCATAACAGAGCAGCAATACTTTCCTAAGGAAGTACTTTTTAACCTTCGAAAATACAGAACAATACTCATTTGACAGTTATTTTAATAAGATTTTTATATTTACTAATTTCACAGCATCTTAAGTGTAAAAGGCTAACATTACCGAAAAACTTGCTTCCATGTTAACTATCATCTTCCCATTTTCAGTGGGTTTTGAGACATTAACATCACCAGTTGTATTGTGGATTAATCTATCTGTGTAGCACTTAACATCTGAAGTGGTGCACCACTGCATTAATAACTTTCCAACAGATGCTCATGATAACAATAATATTAAAAACCTACAACCACCTGCTTCATGCACAGTACATTCAATTCCCAAAACTTCCTGTTGCTTCTCATTTTCCTTAATCACAGATGAAATTTAATTTTTGTACTCTTGGAAAGAGCTTCCAAAGGGCAGAAGAGATAACTTAAATTCACTTAGCCACTAGACAGGTCTATTTGTCTAACAGCATATTCATAAGAGATGAAGAGATACAGCACACATCCAAATTATACAATGGGGCTCATGCAGTCCTGGGCTTGAACCCCAGCTCTGCGATTTGCTTATCTGCCATGGAGGGATAATACTTATATTAGGATTATTGAGAAGTTTGGAGATAATGATGTGAAGGGTCTGGTGTAATTCCTTGAAGACTGTATGCATTTAACAAATGGTAATTATTTTTAAATCCCAGTAATACTTTAGCATTAAAATTCTATCAGCTTACGGAGAAATAAACCTGTAGAACCAGGTTAGCAGATATTCAATATCAACACACTGGAGAGCTTTTAGAATAGAGATTAGTTCTGCTCCTTTAAAATAGGAATTCTCAGTCTTTTCATCATAACCACCTAACACAAGATTATCTCTCCAGTCCTCAGCTTCTTTCATTGTCCTGCGTCTCAGGAAACACACCAAATCATATTCAGCAGCTCATGCCAGAAAACTAGTGCTTTCATTGACATCTCACCACCTCTCTCCCTCACCATCAATATTCATCTTCACCAAGTCAATTCATTTTTATTTGCAAAATATCTCTCCAAGGAATCCATTTTTTTTCCATCTCCAGTGCCACGACCCTCTTCCAAACTACTATACCAGTCTAGTAATTAGTCCCTTATATCCACACGTAGCTCCCTCTGATGGGTTATATACACTGTAGTGATCTTTTTTTAAAACACAAATATGCCCACTGTCTTCCCCTTGTCTTCAAATACATCAACAGCACCCCAAGCTCTTAGAATAAAGACCAAAACCCTTAACACAGCCCACAAGACTCCAGGTTATCTAGAGCCATTATCTACCTGTTAAACTGAACCCACGGGACTTTCTCCTTTATTCTCTGTGTTCTAATTCACATTAATCTTCTTTAATTGCTATAAATATCCATGTCACCTTTAACCTCAGGGCATTTGCATATAATGATCCTTTTGCCCTGAACTCTCTTTTCATCCTTATACCTCACTCACTCTGTTAATCCTTACTTAATTATCACGTCTCAGATGAGACATACCTTCTTCCTACAGGAAGAGTGCTTCCTCAGTGCCTCCACCCAATCCAGAATAGGTCAGGCTTTTCTCTTCTGTCCTCCCATAGGACCTGATTTTTTCCTTCAGCATAAATATATCTTGGTAATTCATATACATTTTACTGCATGTTTATTAAATTAATAAATTTCCAATTTATTAATCATAAAAAGGAAATTCCGTGAACATAAGTCTCATGCCAGTTTTTCTCAATTGTATTTTCTGAGTGAATAGCACAGTTGGTGCCTACCTGAGGCTGATACTTAATGAATATTAGTCAAATGAAGCACAAAAAGAAAGAAAGGATTATTTTGTCATTGTTGTTTTTCCCTTAGGGTTTTTGTTTTGGAAATATTTTTCCCCCTACAAACTCTCAGCCTGCGTTTTTTTTCCCCCAAATATGGATTGTGTCTGGCATATACAATTCAAGCACCATGCCCATCTATTATGTACCCTTGATAATTGTGTTTGACTAACTGACCACAGCACAGCTGTGCCTACAATTTGACTGACAAACAGTCTTTCTGATCAGCATGAAATAATCACTATCAGAGTGAGTGGATATAATTGTAGGTTTTGTTAACATATGAAGCTTTATTATAGAAAAGTATACAATTCCTGTTAAGATTTTTTAAATGTGGAAAACAGTGATCTAAAAGGAGCAAATATTTAGAGTACCTCAAAGGACCAGAATAGATGTTCAATCTTCTACATTTGTCTCTCTGTGGACAACTCCAAAATTGTAAGATAACTGTGTTTAGAAGTTCAAACATAAATAAGTCGGTGGTTCAAAACTCAGAACATATTTTCCAAGGAAAAGTGTGCAAAACAATATACATATTACCATTTAGGCCACATGGCACTATTTAATTGTACAGCTAAATTTTATCGCTAGCCATCAAATATAAAAGTCCATCTACGAAAACAGGTATTTGAAGTGGTAGTTGCATTAGGGAGACCGTTATAAGGATTGAGGGGTTATGAAATTAATCACAATAAATATTAAAATGGGATTTTTGAGTTGCATAATGTTGTGCTCCTTCTGAGGAGTAGAAAGGCTGCCCTTAGTTGCCTAGGAAGTGGAACTTTTGAATATGATGCATGTCAGTTAGCCACCTGGGCGTCATGCAGGCACTGGAATTGCTATTTTTGATCAGTACAAACAACTGAACTCTCCAAAGACTCTCTAACACTGCATAAACCAGATCCTGTTCCACTAGGATTTCTAGACCCGGTAAGCATATTCTCTTATCTTGGTAATTCACTGTGGAGCAACAAATGAGAGTGACTGTACAGTGATTAGATTTGGCATTTTGTTTGTTTGTTTATGGTGGGTAAATGAAAAATAAAAAGTTTATTTTATGTCTTTATTTAAATCAAGAGAATAGCCTGGAGTTCCTTTACATTTGCTAAATTTTTCATAAATTAACCAAATCAGTGAGCTATGTTTAATTACAAGTAAACTTAAAAGTGGATTATTCTGCTAGATCCATATGCTTTTAACTTACTGACACAAGCTTTAGCTAAACTCGGAAATAAAATATAGAGTAGGATGATGAAGAAAATTAATCGAAGAGAAGATCAAGCATTGATATAAATGGTAACAGTTCTGGAATTATTTGAAAGATTGATTGGCTAATACTTATGATTAAGGTAAAAAGTGGAGGCTGAGGAAATTGAATCCAAGCTAAAACTGTACTATGAAGAAAATTAAAAACAAGCTTTTGTGGCAGGTCTAAAATGGTACCGTCCCCTTAGAAAGAGCAATTGGAATAGCCAATTAATTCATAGTAGGAAGGGGTGCTTGAGTTAATGGAGTTTAATTAAAAAGACAGGGCTCCTTTAGATTTGACAACAATGACCAATAAAGCCTTAATTAGATTCTTAGCTTCTCGGAAAAAGTATGTGCCACAGGGTTTTTGCACAGGGCATAGCATATTTACTCACATAATTCCCTTTATTGCTATTTCCTTTCCTCCAATTTTAACGAAGATATGTCCTGCTTGATTTTGTTTTTAACTTGCTGTTTTTACAGAAGAAGGTGTTTTTCTCTCTACATAATGTCCCACATTTATTCTAATGAGGCTAAGATTATCTTTCAAGATCAGGAATGATTCATATTAGAAAACTTGGGTTCTTGAAGTTTTCTTTTGGTCCCTTTCCCTTATGAATGCCTTGGTTCTGTCAGACATGATTGGCCATAATAAAACTTTTCACAAATATTTTGTACTCCCAGGAACAAGTTTCTTCTCTCAGCCCTCACATCTACCTCAACAGCTGAAATCTAACTGGAACAGAGTCCGCTGCTGCTGATGCTTCCTGATATCCTCACATCAGACCATTTTCTTACCTAAGTGAAAATTATTTTCATTATTACTATTGCCCTTTTAAGGTCTTTTATCATTAGAATTATTTTTTAAATGACAATATTGCTTAAACGTGATTTTTTCAAGTAATGCGAGTCTAACAGAAAAGTGAGGAAGAGTCGGGGCATGCCGTATCATTAGTAAATCATGATCTACTTGTTGGGGAGGCTGTAATGCCTATAATTACTGGGGCCTTTAAAACAGATCATTTAAAAAGTCATACTTAAATGGTTGTCACAATAAAAACAATCCGAAGGATTGTTTAAGGAAAAGTTCTCCTACAGCTGAGGGATGTGGGGAGGGGCACGATGAACATACATTTAGATAGTATCAGGCAAAAAAAAAAAAAAAGAAAACACCGTGCTTTGCCTTTGTGAAATAAGATGCCATTGTAAGATACATTCAGGAGTTACCACTTGGGCAACTTGAAATAAACTGAAAATAATCCTCTTAAATAGAACATTGGGGGGACCAGAGAAATAATAGACAAATAGAAGTCAGAGCTCCTTCAAATTAAGGTTAGAGATGAGAGAGTAATGCAGACTTTTAAACTGAAGAGGATCTAGAATATTTCAGACACTTAAGGTATGTTCACCAAAGGGTTAGACACATGCAGTAAGGTAGCGCAGGGCAGGGTAGGGACAAGAAGGAAGCCTAATGTATGATATACCCTGAGTGAGGCAGATGTGCGTACATACAATGTCATAATAATAATGTACGCACTCTACGGACACTCTCCTTGTCAATTTCTATCCCAGAGTCTGGCAGAGCAGCTGAAAATAAGTGTTCAATAGATGTCTGTTGAGTTGAAGTTAACTGACATATAAGTTTCATGTTATTGATCTGTGTCTGGGAAAAGAGAATGAAAATTTGTTCTCTCTAGTTTTTAAAGGCAAGGGTCAGATGAGCTCCTTGGATTAAGGCAACAGTCTGTCATAACTTGTCACTGATTTAAGGAAACTATTGGCATTAGGATAAACTTTATGTCCCAGAAAAGTGGTTCTCAACCACTACGTCCTGACTGTAGCTGATACTATGTTGGAGAGACCAGTAATTTATTACTAATGTTAAAGAACGATGTTAGTCAATGATCTGCTTTTAAAACAAGAGCATATTCAAAGTGATGCTAAGGTCACCTTGTTACATTCTGATATGATAAGCTTTTCAGAGTGCACATCACAGCCAAGTTACCAGTAAGAGAATGTAGCCCACAAATTATTTTATCTAAGCCACAGCCAGCAGTGTTATCTTTCAGGGACAATGATGTCATGGGTATAGATGTGTGTGTGTTGAGAGGAAAGACTGAGAACTGTAATACCAGATCGTGAAGGTAGAAAAACATCTAATGAACAGTGACTGACAACACTTCTATCTGAAAATGCATTTTCAATTGATTAAATATTTGTCCATACTTATGGCAGGATAATTGAAATCAATGGAAGAAATCCTACAGAAATAAGCTGCAAATAGGACTTTAATTAAAATTAATAAATAAATAAAAGCAGCATGTTGTTTTAGAAAGAAAACAGGTAGAAACGAAGGAAAGCATTTGTAGTCTGAGCTTAAATGTAAGGAATTGTACTGAATCTTTTGAAGACAAAATTTTGACAGATATAGAAAGATGCTTGAAGGAACTTGACCACTCATTATTATAGAATTTAACTGAAATGTAACTGAAACGTAACCCTTAGATAGGATTTGTTTTCTAATTGAATTTGAAAGCCTTTAGCTACAGCTACATTAATTACAGTATCTACTACTCCCTAATACAGCACACGCATTGCCAACTTCATATCTTTAACCGGTACTGCCCTTGAAAATATTCGAGTTTTTCACCCTTCTTAAAAAATACCATAAACAGACTACAAAGAAAAGGATCAATGTTGTGTGGTTTCATGAAAGGCTTCTTCAAGAAGTTTAAGAACAGATCTGTGCTGTAAATGTTGAGGCTAAACATAGTCCATCAAACAATACTGAAATATAAGAAAGTAATTATATAATTTGATGTTACACATGAACACAGAGGAAATATTTTCTCAGTAAAATTTAGAAAACAATCTCAACATTTATGGAGTTAACAAAATCTTGACCAAATAAAAGCAAGAAAAAAGTTTAGGGGAATACTAACATAATATGTAGACATAATTTTTCATTTTTTTCTTTTCCTACAAGGTCTATATATTCTCTTTCACATAAGCACTGGCATTCATTTCAGTGAATAATTGAAGTATTACAAAAGCAAAGAAGGTATCATTTAAAATGACTCGTGAACTGTCTGCTCAATTTACAAAGATATTAGCAGGACATAGTCTAGAAGAGACTCATTTCCTTGGCTGGATTCAACACCTGAGGAGCTGATCAAGCAAACCTATGGCATCCATGATGAATTGATGAGTTGACCCTCACGTACATGAACTACTTTGCATTTCCAAGACTACTTTTTCTGCTTAGATCTTAAACTTAGACTCAACGCTTGGAGGCACTGAGAACAGTAGTAAGCGCGCTGTCCGTTGCAAAGCAGCAGAAATGAGTAGGAAGATTTGTGGGTGTTCCCGGGAACTCATCAGTCTCCTGTTCATTTTCAATAGGAGACTCACAAGTTCCTGCAAATGCACACAAACTTCTTTTAAGCAGGTACCCTTGGCAGATAAGTAGAGGCTGACACTTCCTCTACTTCAAGTGAATACAGTAATCTGTTATTCCCTGGAGGGTCCTCAGCAGCTTAGTTGGTGCTGGTGATTCTTTCCAAACAGTGGTGGGCATCACCATCACTGGTCACTTTTACACATGGATTCAACAAATATTAATTGAGTATCTCAACACTAGGCACTGCTCTTGTGACTGGGGACACAGTAGTGAATAATTTCTTACCACTATGGAAATTCTATTGAACATTAATCCAGTTCATTTTCAATCATGCTTGAGTCAAAGCTTTGGTAGCCAGTGCTAAATGAGAGGCAGCAGTGTTTAAGATTTCCTTTTTAATAACTAAGTTTAGAGTTCACAGTGCGATGGGAAAAATCTAGGAATGAGGGATAAGAGATCTGAATCCTAGTTGTTTTTTTTGTTTTTTTTTTTTAATTTTTATTTTTTTCGGATGTACATCATATTTCAAATTCTGGATACATTACATCATGTTCACCACCCGAACACTAATTATAGTGCATCCCCTCACATGTGACCCTAATCACCTCTTTTGCCCTCCCCTCTCCTCCCTTCTCCAATGGTAACCACCAGTCCACTCTCCAATGCTATGTGTTGGTTTTTTTTTTTTTTTTTTTTGTCGTTTTTATCTTCTACTTATGAGTCAGATCATATGGTATTTGACTTTCTCCCTCTGACTTATTTCACTCAGCATAATACCCTCAAGGTCCATCCATGTGAATCCTAGTTTTAACTCAGCTAAAACCTAGCAATATTTCCATTGTCAAACCATGTAACCTTTTATGGCTTTGGTTTTCTTATTTGTAAAATGATTATTTGGTCCATTTCACTTTTGCCTCCAATCTGGATATAAATGTCTGATTATAAGATAAGAACTGGAAACACAGAATGAGAGCATTTATACATAAAATGTAATGCCATTGAATTTGTCTTTTTCTAGAAAAAAAGCACCTGCATTTAGCAATCACTGTAAAGCGTATCTTTTTTTTATCAGCTAACACATAAATTACTTTTCACATATGGAAGTAAATGATTGATTTGCTTTTTTACTGACTTCTAACACGGAATTTTTTTTCTAGGCTTTAATTTCCCTAGTTAATCTTAGACTCTAGCTCTAATATTACAAGTTAGGCCCAGTTCTTGACCAGGAAAGTGAGACATTTGCTAAGGACCAGGTTTCAATCTTTGTAGTTTTTCTGGAACTCACCAGCTGAAGAAAATTCATTCTCTTTTGGTTTGTTTGGAAAGAAAAATAAATATTTCAGAATGCTTCTCCCTATAAAAAAGCATGTATATAAGCAAATGTGCCTGCACACACACACACACACACACACACACACACACACACACACACACAGTCTCCAATGACCCTTTAAACTGAAAAAGTTCATGGCTGGTAAAAACTTATGCACTCATGCTGGGTATAGTGCAGTAAACAGATTCCGTTTATTTTGCTACCTGTATGCCCTTGTAAGAGCCAGTCTGTTAAATGCTTTATGGGAAGGCTTAACTAAAATCTCCAATTAAAATTCAAGAATACTTGCAATAGCTTATGCAAATAAGAGTACCTAACATTCTTTCTCCAAGGGATAAGCATCCACTAGGCAGACGTACAATCCTATGTTTTCCTTTAGTTTCCACCCTTCAAACTCTTCAGTAGCTAACAAATCAATTATGATACTAAATAGTACATGAAATTTATATTTTAAATAAATAATAAGTCACTAAGTCAGAGAACAGTTACCGAACTGTTTTCAAAGTTTTAGACTAGGTGGTTAAATATACATGGTTTATATATCCCTTCCCTTACAGTGTCTGCATTAAAGTTTTAATTAATGATAAAATGTAGGTTCTTTGTGTCAAACGTGTGTCACAGATTCATATATGCAGAGATGAACAAGGAGAAACATTAAATAGGGGTAAGTAGTGTAAACCAAGAAACAGGAGGAAATGTTAGAGTAATAGTGTAGCAGTATATCATAGTACATATGGATTTAGGGTTCTACAGTTAGAGACCATATCTGAGTCCTTGAACCATCATGTACTGTATGTTTGTGTGGGCACAATATTTAATCTCTCTGACCTTCAATTTGCTCATCTGAAAATGAGAATACCAACAGCACCTATCTCACAGTGTTGCCGTCATTCTTCTTATCATCATTATCATTATTGAGGGTAAGAAATGGAAGAGAGAGAATAAATTGGATTCTAGAGTTCTGCTCCTGACTTCAGACATTAATGCTACAATCTTGAAGCTGGAAAGGAATTAATAGAGAAGAAGAATCTCAAGAGTATCAGTCAAATTAACACCTGACTCATTACAGTCATGAAAATCTACTAATAACATTATCATTACAATGAACTCTTGTACCATTGGGTTCACTATGGTTTCTGTCCCTAGAGAATCGTTTCCAAATTACTCGAAAAGTTATTTAAGATGATGAAAAATTATACACATTCCCTGTATGTCCTATTAAATGGAATCATTCCTTGACATTATTACAGCTCTCTGACAATTAACCTTTCTGCTACTTATCAGCAATACTGAACAAAATTATCCAGGGATTGCTCATGCAATTTATGAGGTCACAATGAGGAAATGGTCAAGAAAAGACACACAGTAAGAAATAAATATTTCTCAAGCACAGAGCAATACCTTCTGGAATGGGAATATAAACTAAATGAGACAGAGGTTTTGAAGTTGTTATTTTTTAAGTTTTTCAATGGTAAGAGAATTTTTCTCTTTTACTGCTACTACTTTATTCATGTTACTATGCTTTTGTTGACAAGCAGTTTCTGTCCTTATTCCAGCATCTAATCTTTGAACAAACAAAATAAAGTTCAAGGAATAACAAACTGGTTCTTTGTTTACAGGATTTTTTACCTCATCGAATTACCCTGCTCAGGAAAGATGCACTGAGTGGTTGAGACAGGTTGAGATAAATCTGATTTTCAAAATTTATTTCCCTTGCTAGAATCTAATAGCACACTTATCAAGGCCTTTGATTGGAATTGTGGGAAATAGGAAAACAGTTATTACAGTGGAGGAGCTCTAAGAGGTCAAGCTTTAGGTTCTTTTTTCCCTATTTTCCTGAGTGACTGGGATTATTCTCATAGACTTTGGACAAAATCTGAGAAGGTCAGGATAAAATATGCATTTATTTATTCATTCATGCTTTTGAAAATATTTAGTTTGACACTAAGTTCATAACTGTAAAAATGTTCCCCAATGCAATCTTACTTATTTTTCTTGCCTACTCCTGTAGTTGAACCTAACAAAAAGAATATTTTTGACCAACTATTGCCACATATTTTTACTAATAAGCCATCTGTTATAAATCAACAAAAACTATATATAGATAATCTTAAAATCAAAAGCAACTCAAAAGCTGAAGAAAAGCAATGATATAATTAAAAAGACAATTTCTCTTGATATACACTTAGCTAAAATGATTAAGCAAATGTAAGAGTCTTTACTACTTGGCATAAGAAAAAGCAATCGTAACTTTTGTAACTTTCATTTTGTCCAATACTTAAGTTTCTACACTGAGTCATAATAACCATATTAAATGTTATTATCTAATGATGTTCCTCAAATACTTTTTAATTAATTTTAATTTAGAGAAAGAATGCTATGCTAGTGCTACAATGACAGGGATAGTTAAAACTTAATTTAATTAATATTATGCTTTCAGAATAAAATTAATTCCTATTCAAGTATCTTATGACAGAAACCCTAGTTATTTTTTCAGAGAATTTAAATGTTTTCAGCTTTGATTATATTCAAGCAGTGATTGCATTGATAATGATTATAAGAAATGTTTTAAAATATTGTATGCAGCTTTGACCAGTCTTTCAATTATTAAGTTATACATGCTTGTTATATAAACATTCAAATATTTTAGAAGCATACAAAGATAAATGGAAAACTCTCTCTTTATAGTTTCCCGTGTGTACCCAATCCAAGAGCTTTCTTGGAAGTAAGCATCCTTTACAATTTAACATTAATCTTCCAGAGCGTTTCCAACTAGTATGAGTTTTTGTTTGTTTCTACATGAACAGGGGTCATAGTATCCATTGAGTCCTGAAAATTACTTTAGACACTTATCAACTTATGATGGTCATCTTTTTATGCCATGATATTGCATCCGTTTTTAATAGCTAGATAATATTCCATGACATAGGTACACGCTAATTGTTAACCACACTTCTATCAATGGCTAGTTTTGCTCTTTCCTTTTTCCTTATTACAATGCTACAATTAACATCTCTGTGAGTAATACTTTTGTGTATTGTCTGATTATCTTTTGGAAAAATTTTTTTTTTCTAAATTGCAGGAAACCAATAAATTATCCATTAGAAAGGCAATTTGCACATCCAACACCAAAGATTACCAGTGATCATTTCCTTGTGCTCTTAACACTGGATATTATCATCTTTTAATCATTAAAAGTTTGATGGTAGAAAATAGTATCTTATTGTTTTTTGTTACTTTTTTTCTAATAAAGTATAAAATTGGACATACATTAGCATATTTTATATTTCTGTTGTTACTTGTGTTTCTTTTCAATAAATCAGTTATTCATCGCTTTTGACAATTCTGTTATTCTATTTGGTTGCTTTTATATTGATGTTTTAGGGTCTATTTATATCTTTATCATAGAAAATAACAATCTAACTTACACATTACAAACATGTACTTCTAGCTTTACGCTTAAATTTAACTTTATGGTGTCTTTCACTACAGACATTTTGAATGCTTATGTAGTTATGTCTTTCAATCATTTCTTCTGTGACTCTGAGTTTCATTTCTTGCTTAATAGGAACTTTCCTACCCTATATAGTAGTCTGTTATAAATAGACTGCTAGACTTTCTTATATTTTTTGTTTACTTTTTACATTTAGATATTTAATTCAGATTTTTATCGAGTGAGAGGTAATAGTATTCTTTTTTTGCCAAGGAATAGCCAGTTGTGTCAGCCCTTTACAACATTTTATTAAAAAGTACATAATTTGTTGATATGACAGATAGAGCTTATAATATAATATCTATGTCTGTATATATATGAATATCCTCCTTGATCTTTTATTGTGTTGAATTGATCTAATTTTCTATTGCTGCATCTGTGCCAGTCTTTCCCTATCATAAATGTATACAATTATTTACAGCTTGGTAGTACCAGTTTGGCAAGTACCACTCAGGAGGCAATTGCAATAATTCAAGAGAAATTCCAATGGGCAAAATGGCAATGGGGTTTGAAAGAGAAGTGCAGATTCGATAGACGTTATTACACAATCAGAACTGACAGAACCGGAGCATTATTTGGATGTTATAGGAGGGAGAACCAAGGGTGATATCCACTTCTCTTACTTTAATAATGGGGTGAATTTTGATGCTACTTGCTTAGACATGGGAGAAAGAACGCTGAACAGATTTGAGAATAAAAACACTGAGTTCAGTTGTCGGCATGAAGAATTTGAGACGACTGTTGTTCATTTACATTTAATACTATAGAGGTGCCCAAGTACATTTCTCCCCATTTTAGGAAAGATCTAAACTAGAGATAAAGATTGGGAAATTATCAGCATAAAGTGAAGTGCTAAGGAAATGCATACTAGTTAATGACATTAAGTGTTCAGAATGGCAAAAAGAAGAGAGCCCAAGAATGAATTTTAAAGGATACTAACATTTAAGAAATAAAGGAAAACAGGACACTCAGCAGAGAAGTAGAGGAAGTGCAGGAAAGTGTGATCTGAAAGCCAAAGGAGGCAAATATTCCAGGTCACTTTGTTGATATTCATGCTAGCCACTTATAAAATCAGCACAATTTAGAATAATTTTTTTACACCCAGTTCCAAAGATAAAATTAAATTTCAGTTACTCGGTAATTTGTACCCTTATGCTATCTGTAGCTTTATTTTAGTTCATGTTTTGCTGTCACTGTATTAAATGAGACTATTTTTCAAGATCTGTTATGAATTTTATCATATGTATTACTATTTCAGAGCCAAGACAGATGTGACTATTTACACACAAGATGTCAGCTAGAATATGAGCAAGAAATACCATAATGAGAATGTTGGCGTTCAATTATGTAACAAGTTGCTTATAAACCTGCATTGTTATTTCTGTGTAATAGTGAAAATTGAGCTCTTTGTACCCAAGTGATATAAAAAATATGAATGAGGTAAAAAAATGAACTGTAGAAACTTTAGCTAGAAAGCCATGTGGTTTAGTAAAATCCACAGTGGCATTGTATTCAGAAAGACTTAGATCTGAATCCCAACTGAACTTTGCTGAGACTCAGTTTGCTCATATTTAAAATGATATCCACACATATTAATATGATAATTATATAAAATAACTTAGGGATTTACACAATGCCATTATTTTGCCCTATCTCTTACTTATTACAAATACAGGTACATATAATCTGCAGAAACAAATCCTCTTCTCTTTTCTGTGACATAGCTAAGGCAGTATACAAAAGGATTTCAGAAAGCAAAGATGGCTTTATAAATGAGAAGTGCCTGGAAACTTTAAATCACTCATGGAAATGTCCGTAACACATCTTTTGAATTCATTAGTAGCTTACAATCCAATTAATTTTTGAACATATTAGTGGGTGGCTAGTAGCTCCCAAAATAAAATGTTTCCATGGGAAAGAGGAAGACATTGGGAGAGAAAAGTGTTGGCTGTTTCCATCTTTTTATCTCAGAAAATAATGTGTTACTACATGTTTGGTCTATAGCTACGACTAAACCCTCACACACACAGTCATGCACCGCTTAACCATGGGGATACATTCTGAGAAATGCATCTTGAGGTGATTTTGTCATTGTGTGAACATCATAGAGTGAACTTACACAAACCTAGGTGGTACAGCCTACTACACACCTAGGCTATATGCTACTAATCTTATGGGACCACTGTCGTATATGCAGTCCGTCAATGACCCAAAGGTCATTACGTGCTGCATGACTGTACTTATGCACACGAATCTATCAACATGCAAAGAAATTCATCTCCATTAATAACTGGACATAGTCTAGATTCGAACATAGAGGCTAAAGAAGATTGGAGAAAGCAGATAAAAAGGTGGATTTGAGTATTTGAGAAATGCTCCACAGAAGACCTGACAGAGACAATTCTAGGTATACACGAAATCTTGTGCTTGACATTTTTCCTTCCTATTCACACAGAAATCTATATTTTCTCTGGCTCCCTTGCTTGGACCCTGTGATGTGTTCTGGCCAATGAAGGCTGGGTGAATGTGATGTACTGCATTTCTAGATTGAGGCAAGGAAAAGCTTCTTTCCAGTTCTGGGCTCTCACTCTTTCCCTGCTCAGCTGTGTGTTTTTTACCCATTTAAGAGCTGGTTAAGAGCGTGTGTTCTGGAGCCAGGATACCCAACTTTGAATTCTGGCTCTAGCACTTTCTACTGGCTATAACAATCTTCTATGCCTAATTTCTTCATCTGTAAAACAGAAATGATAATTGTCTCCACCTCATAGGGGTTATGAGGATTAACTAGATAATATGTATAAAGCTTTTAGAATAATAAAAGTAAATAAATATACACTTAAAATGTTAACTCTTTTCATTAGTATTTCCCACTCATGGCATTTTTCTATACCTTCTCCTATGACTCTTATATAAAAATTTTTTTAAATGTTTCCCATAAAGGATGTAACATTTTGGAATTTCATTTAGATATTGTTTCATTAGAAACAAACTTTTCTAATAATTAGGTACAATGTAAGTATTGTCTTTCTAAGAAATTATTTTCTCATCATTAGAAATATTCAAAAGAGGAAAAATGACTCTGTGAGCTATAGTAAAGAAACGATTGACAAGGGAGAGGGTAAAACAAATGACCTCTAAGAATCCTTTGAAATCTACATTTCTAAGAGTTTATGTATCTTTGCACTGCCCTAAAGGCATACAGCTTTTAAAATTACCTTTCACGGGAACAGAATTATCTTGGAACGATTGAGAAACTACTTTGAATAATTCTTAAATAATTCATCACACTTGATTGATGAGACAATAGACCAAATCACTATGTATGAAAAAGATAGTCTGTAAAGCTTCCTGCAGCAGTTATTGTATCATCCAAAATAATTGGGAACATAACGTGATTTCCAGATAAGATATTCAATAACATGAACAAGTCCACAAAAAAACCCAAAACAATGAAGAGCAGCACAAGGTGTTTTACTGGCTGATGCACCAACACTCCGAATTTAAATTTGACCGCTCATGAAAATGTTAAAGAATGAGGAAACCTATAAAATATCACAGCACTATCTACCTGTGGTAGAGGTTCATGGTTAACGTTGAGGTTACCCTTCAGCTTGACTTTATTTTCTCTATCTACTGGTTTCATTGGGAATATTGATGATCAAATCATAATTAATGAACTCCTTTCTTCTTTGTGTCAGAAAATGTTAAATTTGATGATAAGGAAATATTTAAAGGAATGCGAGTTATTTTTTCTCCAAATAAAGTTTCATTTTTGTTACTTTTTGAAACACTATAATATTATAAAATTAATATGCAAATTCCTACTTTTAAGTTCCCTCACTGAAATCTGTTATTAACGTAGATATAGTAGAAATTCTCATGTGAAACTCTTCTAAGAGCTAAACTGGCAATGAGTATTAAGTGAAATAGGGTAGGCACACAGCAAGTTTGCAACAATGATACAGTAGTGCCCCCTTGTCTGCAAAGGGAGTGTTCCACGACCTGTAGGGGATGCTTGAAACTGCAGATAGTACCAAACCCTATACATACTATGTTTTTTCCTATATGTGCACACCTATTGTAAAGTTTAATTTATAAATTACACACAGTAAGAGATTAAAAACAATAACTAATAAAATAGAACAATTATAACTATATACTGTAATAAAAGTTAGCATAGATCTTAGCAACTTCAGCATATGATTTTTTTTCTTTCCTTAGTAAGCTGAGTACAGCTCTTTGGCATACCTGAATTGCCAGCATCCAATACTTTTGCACTTTTGGACCATTATTAAGTAAAATAAACGTGACTTGAGCACAAGCACTGTGATACTGTGACAGTCATCTGATAACAGAGAGAGCTCATAAGTGAGTAACGGGCAGTGAGCGTTTATAGCGAGGATGCTCTGGATAAAGGGATGATTCATGTCGCTGGCTGGTTGGCAGCAGATTTCATGACACTGCTCAGAATGGTGCACAATTTAAAACTAATGAATTGTTTATTTCTGGAATTTCCCACTTAATATTTTCGGACCAGGGTTGACTGCAGGTAACAAAACTGCAGAAAGTAAAACCATGGATGAGGGGCAACTACTGTATTGCCTTCTAGATGGCCTAATAATGACAAACGCAGAGAGAGTGAATAATCAGTACAATCCATATACAAAAGTTACCAGCTTCCTACAGCACCTACCAGGGAATTTAGAAAGAAATTTACAACGAAATCCTGTAACTTCTAGTTATGGTGATTCTATTAATTTTATTCCACTGAAGAACTGAGCATCATAAATACAAGGGGATGCAAAAGAGATAGAAAATAGGTTCTCAATCTTAAAGCAGTTTCCCCACTGGGAAATAAGATATATACAAAAGGCAAAACAAGATAAGGTACAAAATTCCGTGATTTTCTGACTCATGCAAGGTGTGTGGTCCTCATCAGCAAAAAAGCTATTAACGTTTGCTTAGTTTTACCTAACCCACCTTTGGGAACTAAAACAGACCAGACTATCGCTCATCTACATCAAATTTTGTAAAAACTGACACAGCATGTGCTAAAGCTAAGAAAGCTTGATGAGTAACTTTTTATTGCAGTCAACACTGGCAGACATCGTTTTTCATGATCTTCATTTCTAGTGGAATTACTGATCCCAGCTCTTGATTTTCTGTTATCTATAGACCATGGTCTATAAAGATAGTATGCATAATTAAATGTCCATATGAGTTGAAACAAAACCATAGAAACTGAGGAAAGGGGAAGATCAACATTAAATGAAACAGTCAAGGGGAAATTGAAGAAAGAGATGGAATTGGTGTCTTTGAGAATGAGTGTGGCTAAGCATAGCAAGAGTAGCAAAAGATATTCAGAAAGTAGAAAGTAGCATAAGTGGAAAGTAGAGTAGAAAAGAGTCTTTGTGTGTGTGTGCAGGTGGTAAAGAAATCTAACAACAGGAGTAGCAGGTTGCTACTGAGAGGTGGAAGAAGATAAGTCTGGATAACCTATTCTTATCGTGAATGTCCTGGCAGGCAATGGGGAGCAAATGGAAAGTTTCTGAATGTTGGTGAGATGATAAAAGTGGTATTTAATCAGATCACTTTGGAAGAAGCACACATGATATATGAGGGCAGGGCCACAGGAAGAGAAAAGGTCAGTTAGGAAACTATAGCCATTGTACTAGCATAGGTAACATTAGCCCAACTGAGTAAGGTGGTAAGGACAACACAAAAGGCATTCTGAAATTAAAAGTGGCCAGACTCAATGACAAACTGTACGTGAATGCACAGAAAATGAAGCAGCAAAGATGTGTGAGAATCTTCCCACCAGGGTGACCGGAAAAATGAAGATATGGTTTATAGGGACTAATGGAAAAGGAAATATTTCTGGAAGGAATTGCATTTGAGATGACTATAGAAATTCTAAATTAAAATGCCCTTAATATCTGGGAATGAACTTTAGTAATATGGGAGGCATCTTCATGTAGGAGATAAGCGAACACCTAAGATAAAATGGATTTATTCAAGACAGAGAGAAAAAGTCTGTAAGAAGGCTGAGGGAAATGGATTTCCTTAGCATTACTTAGCACAAAATACATTTAAGTATTGTTCTGGCTTAAAAGCTGCTTTGCAACCTATCAATCTATTCCATATTAGCATTTTACAGAAATTATTACATTTCCAATTATGGGAGAGAGACTACACATACACACACACACACACAGAGAACACTTCTCAAGCTGGTGGGTCTGCTCTATCAAAGAGATTATAATCAAAGGCATGGTCTGTTGTGTGCAGAATGTTCCATAACTAAGCGTGCTGAGGAAGGCCTACAGATAACGTGGAACAGACATCTGGCGACCTTTCACTTCTCCTGAAAGTCAATTTCATTTTATTGTGGTGGAGATGAGTTGTTGTGAAAAGAACATCAAATTTTATAAGACTGATTATTTCCTCAATATTGCTCTCTCAAGTAAAAAGTGGTGTGGGAGAAAACAAACAGAAATACCATGCTGATTGAGCATCTACCCTCTTTCTAGTCCCAAACTAAAAACTCAGGAAGTCGCTTATGGTGAAATGAGTCAAAATTTAAGAATTCACCTAAGGAAAAGTTAAAAAAAATTACCATGAATGTAAATTCATAGAATTACATATGTGTATTTGAAACATGGAGACTACTAAAAGAAAACAATGATTGAAAATGGCCAGTTTGGGGCCAGCCCATTTGCATAGTGGTTAAGTTCGCATGCTCTGTTTTGGCAGCACCAGGTTCACCAGTTCGGATCCCAGGCATGGACTTACACACGGCTCATCAAGCCATGCTGTGGCGGCGTCCCATATATAAAATAGAGGAAGATTGGTACAGATGTTAGCTCAGGGACAATCTTCCTCAAGCAAAAAGAGGAAGATTGCCAACAGATGTTAGTTCACAAAAAAAAAAAAGAAAATGGCCAGTTAAGATTCAGAATTTATTATGTCAAGATCCATAAGAGAACTTATTTTCAGAGGAAGTTTGCTCTGAAAAAAACTGGCATATTAATTATTTTTATCATAGAAAGAATAATTTCATTTATCAAGGTTCCTTTTTAGCCTTGGCTACAAAGAAATTCAAAACTATACTTCTTGCTAAATCACTGAAATTATATGTCTATGTTTTTGAGTATTCCTTCCTCCCTCTCATTTTGTATGTTTCCTTCTTTAACTTTCTTACGGTACATAGGTATTTGAGGTGATAATCTAACTTAAGGCCTTTGGAAAAGCAATTGGGGCAAGAATAACAAACAAACAAACAAATAACCTATATCTGGAACTGTTTCAATTATATGCATCTTCCCAGGTAATTCTTCTTCTCAAATCGTGCATCTATCTATGATTTTATTTTGTCTTTACAAAAACAATATACTTGATTATACTACTATATTCTGTCTGATAGATGTCTTGTATGTGGTAATCTTTTCACAGCAAGACATGCAAATATGTCACTTATTTTAATGAAGACAAATGTTGCTTGCACATATCATTTATAGCACACCCAGGGTTTGTCTAGCATTTTATGGAGTAATGCTCATTCCAGCTCAAGTAAATCAACACAGTTGTCTCGAAGTTACTATTCTATCATTACAATGATGGAATGAATGTAAAGTAATTCTATAATGCAGATAATCAGTTTTCCCTGATTTCTACTTAGCACATTGGTAATATGTTTTTTTTTTAAATATAAGATACAGTGATTACTGAGTGTTAAGTGCGTGATTGCTTATTGCCTACATTTGCAAAGAACAAACGGAGTATTTAAACTATCATGCTCCACTGACTCTTGATTTCAGAACAAAATTAAAGATAACTATAAATGTATGTCAATGTCTTGGCCTTCAGTATCAAGGCTCATGAATGTACCGACATCTGCTGAATTCAGTCTCATAAAGCTAATTTACTCTCATTTCCTTCCAACTTTTTCTTCCTGTTATGAGTAACTGCATTACCTGAAGAGATCCCAATCAACAGCAAGGAAATGCAAGTTGCTAAAGAGAGTTACAACTTCAAATGAATTTGAAACTCTGAGTCACCACGATGAAACACACTATTCAAGAGTGAAAAACGTGCACAGTTGCTTTATTTGTTTTAAAACTCAGAAAGCACGCTGTATGCCAAATTATTCAGTGAAAGCAGTAATCAACTGAAAGGCAATGAAATAATACAGAAACAATAAAAGAAAGAAAAAATACCGGAAAAGCAAGTCAGTTCTATATGACACAAATATTCTTGAGCAAAGCTAAATATTAATTTAAACAAAGCCTTGCCATTATTTGAACTAACTCCTCTGTACTGCTAAGTTAATTAAAAGAAGATAATAATTCTTCTCTCCCTTGCACTACAATAGTATTTTGTACCTTTATTTTGAGTGGCTTCAACTAATGTTTATATAATATTTTGAACACTGTAAATTGTAACAGTTGTAAAACAAGGTAAATAATATATATACTTATCTCTTTCATTAAATCCTGATCTCTTGGGGCATAAAATGGATTTTGATTATCTTTATGTTACCTACCACATTTAGCACAGTTATCAATAGTTTTCACCTACAAATGCTTAGCAAATATTGTTTTTAATTTATCCATAAACATAACTACATTTTAACAGTTGTGTTAATGAATAAATGCATATAGATCATGTGGTATGTGGACATATCCGTTTGGATAAACTGAAGGAAATTAGTAACAAGAAACACTACATTGTAGAAAAGGTGTACCTTTCACACACATAAAGATATCACTCACATACAGGGCAAAGTAAATATAGAAAGAAAGTGACAGAAATGGAGAAAAAGAACAGGAATAAAACATAAAGCAAAGAGAACTGGTGTTTCCAACATCCAATCACATGGGAGAAACTGCTTTTCTTTTTCCTGCTGCCAACCACTTAGGCAGAGGGAAGTGGAAATGGGAGTGGAAGAAGAGATTTAACAGAGCGAGAGAGGGAAAACAGTCTGTGTGGATCATGTAAATAAAGGATGTAAAAAGAGTTTAGAGGTCGAATAGAAAGAGGTAAAGCTTATGAGGCAGTAATTTAAATGACTGCACGTTTCACATTATATTGGATTACTTATACCAATTTTAAAATTCTGTGTATTCTTCATATATTTATCACCTATTATGTAATTTCATTTTAGAGATGTTTTCCCATAAGTGAATACATATCATAAATAAAATCAAGGTGCCTCAACCTTACCCAATCCAGTTTGGTGAGCACATTGTCATTCTTTATTTTCTTTAAAGAAACACATTTGACATTCATTGATACATGTTTAGACATTTTCACTACAGGTACATCTGAAAATTTTTTCTATAATCTGACTCATATTCACATCTTTGATTAATATCCATTTTTCATACTTACATCTAGAAAGAAATTATGAATACAAGTACGGCTGCCCTGGTCTGAAAACATCAAGGAATTATAACAATGCAAGTCTCCTTGTTCCATTATTCATCATTTCTTACATCAAACAGCAATAATATAAAAGTGCCTCAACTTTATCCAATTTAATACAGAGTAAGTACGCAACAAGTGATTTTAGATGGTGTGCTAAACTCCTGAAGAATTTTCAACTCTGTAGGATATTCTCCTAAAATTCATTGAATACTTAAAGCCATTCAAAATATTGAAAGGTACAGTATAAAAATACAGACTCTCTAACAAAACATAATTAATACCATACGGGAGAGATGTATGGTCTATTCATCTGCTCCAACAGTCTTTCCCTGATAGTAACCAAGTTATTCTCTCATATTAAAGATTTCAAAAGTCATATTATATCTATCAGACACGCATGGTTTCGTCTTATCCAGCTACAGACCTAAGAGTCATCAGTAACACATTCTTTTCTGAAGATTTTTCTATATTGAGGATATACTAACTAAATATATGAAGATATACTGATTAAATGTGTGTTGGTATATGAAGAAAAGTTAATAGAAGTCCTTTTCTGGGACTTGCCCTATATAACACAACCTGTCATCAGCCTGGCGACATGGCTTGGTCTAACCTGAGCATCACATAAGATCAGGTGACCTTACTCATGCTCTTCTAACTCTAGATCATTATAATTGTATTAATTTCTCAATATGGCTAGAAATCTCCAAAGCAGAAAACGCAAAAGCCGGAAGTGACAGTGAAAGACCACCTTTTCAAATGGCCAGCCTTCAACTACTCCTCAGTTCTGTGGAAAACCTGTGCACTTCCATACTTTTTTCTTTTTTGCCTTCAGTGAGTTTGTTCCCAGTGAAAGATCCCCTTATTTCATGCAAAATAACCAGGTTGTACACCTCTCGGCATTTATATATTCTATCTCTCCATGTCTGTTAAGCTGCTCTTTCTTTTTCTTTTTTTTGAGGAAGATTAGCTCTGAGCTAACTGCTGCCAATCCTCCTCTTTTTGCTGAGGAAGACTGGCCCTGAGCTAACATCCATGCCCACCTTCCTCTGTTCTATACGTGTGACGCCTACCACAGCATGGTGTGCCAAGCACTGCCATGTCCGCACCCAGGATCCGAACCGGCAAACCCCAGGCCACCAAAGCTGAACATGCACACTTAACTGCTGTGCAACTGGGCCGGCCCTCTTTTTCTTATTCTAGTAGGCAACACCTCTGTAGTATCATGGAGAATCATTAGTCATTATTGAATAATTAATTCCCTTTAGCTGCTCACTTTAGAGGACATTAGAGTTGCCATATGAGAAACGACTAAAGCGAAAATTAACATTTTCGCTTAACAATGCAAACTGGAGCATTAGCCCATGTGGATTTGATTCAAGGCTCATACTCTAACCATTATTTATTTTCTCCTTGCTCTCTTAATTCACATGCCATGCATCCTCATTAGTAATCACTGGGACTTCTCCTTATACCTCAGTTTTAGGGAGTCTATAAAATGGCGACCTATTTCAGGTGCTCCTTAAATATATCCCCTGTGTAGACCACACAGTGTATGTTTTCTGGGAGATCATCTCAAACATACCATGATAATCATAAAAACTATTTCCTACTCCCTGACTTCTGGGTTGACAATAAGATATCACCTCCTGGTTTTCTTGATGTTTGAGAGAATCTAGAGAATTGTGAGCATGTTAGGTTGGCCACTTAACTGTTGATGCCAGACCCTTTAGATCTCTCATTTCCCTCTGGCACAGTTACCAGCAACAGTGGTACGGTGGCTGCTTTGTCAGCCTGGGTTGCCGAGTAACCACACTAATTAGGGGCCTGCAGGCAATTCACAGTGAACATGTACACGAACAACAGATGAACTCTTGTTGTCTCAGTGTCTGAGATTTTAAGAATGCTTATATTTGCAAAATAACCTGTACTAATGTATCCTGACCAATACACATATCTTCCATATTTGGTAAAAATTCACACTCAATTTCAGCCGATCTAAACAATACTTTCTCTGAGGTAACTACCAGGGACCTCCAAAGTGAATTATGTGTTCATAATATAACCCACATTTGAGGGCAGACTATTTCAAACACATTTTCCTAATTTAGTAGAAATCTTTCCATTATCATTATAAAAATGTTACTATTTTAATAATGTATATGATATAATCAGTATAAATTATTTTATTTATCCAAATGTTTATTTGTATAAAGGCATATTCAGGGAAATAGAACTTCTTATTCTAGTCAAATCATGGATTTTCTGGTCTATGAAGGAAGATAAGGGCAAAGGTAAAGTTTCCACTAGGTTTATTGAAATGTTAAACTTCATTAGCACTCCCATTTTGATTTAGTTCTCCACGTTTGGCATCTTTCATTGTACTGGAGAGTAGTACAGTACTTTGAAGTATTCTATGTGCATTCTAATATTCATCAGTGTAGATTTACAACGATAAGAGATAGCAGAGTACAAAGAACAGATAGATATACAGATATGCAAATAAATAAAATGGAATTATTCAACAATTATTTGTTGAGCACTAATTATCTGCAATGCACAAAGATGCTAGGAATAAAATGTAAGATCCTGGGAATACAATAGTTAACATGACAAACAGCCTTTATCATCTAATGGATAGAAACCTACAGGTGAAAATATCCAAAACCAAAGGAACTTAATTAAAACAAAATGGGAGGATTAACCAGTGAACTGGCTGAGCAGATAATCATCATAGATCTTTAGCTTATAAAAGATTTTCCTATTTCTCTTAAGCTTTAAAAGGCCAATATTTTGTTAAGACATCCTGGCGTGGTATTCACCTTTGCAGCAAATTTTTGAGTGCATACAGAACAGGGTCACAAATTGAACTGTTGGGAAACAGCACATGGAACACATTTATGCTCAATTTGAACATAGACGTAAACTTGAGCCTCACCTGCTTGAAAGGCTGAGAACATATTTCACATTAACTTTCACTTCTTGAAATTTAAAAAGCTTGATGATTATAATTGGATTTAAGTTTATGATGCCTGCCAGGTGCATATTCTATCCTACCACACCCTCTTTTTTCTGAAAATGAGTTAGAAAAAAGCCAACATCTTAAAACTCAAGCTCGGTATCGACACATATCAAGCAAACTCCCTTACAAGGCAGTTCATTAGGACAGAAGTTCATTTATAACGCAAGTCAAGCCAAACCACTTACGGCTGGGGAGAAATTCTGCTTGATTCACTGCTTATTCTCTCATGGACAGATAGACACACATACACACACACACACACACACACACACTACAAAATACAGAAGTGTTGCTTTGTTTACATTCAATTTAAAGGAAGAACGTGGTGCTCTACCAAGAAAAAGTGCTATTTGGATGGTTTATTAGACAATATTTTAGTGAGAAAAGGGCAGCTAGAAACGATTTTATAAATTTTATAAACTGTACAGAGGAAAGACCAAAAAAATAATAATTTCTTTGTTACAAACTAAAATCCTCACTTGCCAACTTCTTTGGGACCACCTTGAGAAAAACAAGGAAGTAGCAGATCACGACCCCATTTATATGAGGAGATCACAGTTTTAGGCAGCATCAAATCAGGAAGGTCATCTCAAGGTGAGCACTTAAAATTCTTTCAAGTAGAATAACATTTCTCTCTGTGCGTGCATGTGTGTGCCCACTCAGTTTGGACTGGGAACCTTAAATCATGAATCGAAGAAAATGGTTACATTGTAGTATTCTGAAAGCAATATATATTTGCAGAGTTCAATCACTAAAGACTTCATGTCCTGTATTTTCCAGAACATAATGACCTCTTTTTCTTCTCCCTTGAGATAGATTTCTCACATAAAGTTTGTGCTTTAGGATTCTGATGGGAAAACCAAGATGAAAGCTCTGAGTGAACGCTATGGTATATAACACAGCCTGAGCAGTTGTCTAAAGAAGATACAGTGAATTTCTACTCTTCCTTTATCAAACTCTCTTCCCGCCCTCCTCTTGCCTGACCAAATTTCTCCTGTTAAGGGGTACTGTTTCCTCTGTCATCTGATAAGCTAAATTCTTATAGCATAATACAAATAATTTCTCCTTTTTTCATATAGGCGGATTTGAATGTGTGCGGGATTAGAAATAGGTTTTTGATGCAGAGGTTTTCTACATGTCTACCCAATGACTACTACATTGTGACCATTATTGCTATTGTTGCTGTTGATATCATTGGCACCACTCCTATGCAGAGAACAATTAGCTGTCAATCTCCTGATGCAATATAATGAAACAATCTACTCTTGGGGATCAGAATTTGCCACTCCAAAATGTGTCTCTTTGGCTTGATTATTTTTAAGAACAAAAGACTCAGGAAGAAACTTTGATCTTCCCCCTAACTGCCTAAAAGAATTTAAGATAGCAGGCCTGTTCCAGGGAGGAGCTATCACCATAGACAATTATAGTATACTATGAACTAGGTGTGGTGGACAGGGAGGAACCTAGCAAGGGACATTTGATCAGTCTTCTTCACATCCCATTGTCTTTGCAAGGCATGGCAAACATTTGTTGACCAAACATTTACTTTTCCATCTCCATATGAATTGTCCTCCTCCCTCTTGAAGTCCTAAACCACTACCCCAACATCCTCCTTTGTCATTAGCTGAAGATGGTATTTAAGGTGGTAGCTTCAGCCATTTTGGCGACTGACTTAATTTTCCTGGATTTCTCTCATGTATACATGTTATTAAATTTGTTTGATTTTCTCCTGTTACTCTGTCTCATGTCAATTTAATTCTTAGACCAGCCAGAAGAACCTAGAGGTTAGGGGAATAACTTCTTCCCCTACAAATGCAATAAAATATCCTTAACTCAGTAAGCATAATTATGGCATCCACATAATAATTTACATATCCTATGTCAATCTTACTCAAGTTGAATTCAATGAAATAAGTACTGTCCTATGAGATGTTGATTATGTTTTCTAGGGTAAAGTGCTTTGGGTCAAACAAGTTTAGAGTATTCTACATTATACCATATTATATAGGCATTTTTCTTCAAAGATTTAGACCTTGAAATGTGCTGATGGGCATTTTAACTGTACAATGAATAGATGGTGTAAAGACAACTTTAATCACATTTGGGAAAGTATATGGGGCACCCCTTATATTGGATCTAATATGAGTTGTAGATGAGTCAGGGTCTTCCATGCTACGTTTCTTCCCATATTAAGCTTACACATTTCTCGTGATAATTTGTAGTTACTTACTATTTTATAATGCTTATTATAAATCACTATTAAAGAAATAGCATGTATATAATTTTGCTATTTGTCTGCTTTATTGCTCCTGGGCTCAAGGGAAGAGCCAAACCATAACCTTCATGCAATAATGTCTACGTAAAAAAGACACTCAGTTTCGATAAGCACACAGTAAATCACATTTCAGGGCTTTATGAACAAAAGCTGGAAGGGCATCTCTAAGAACAAGTATTTCAAATAATGTTTCCCCCATATTCATCACGCAATATAAAATGCATGATGGAAATGATAAAAACTGGGGGAAAATTATTAAATATTACATAAGAGAAAACGACTGTCTCTTTCTAATGTATCCATTATTCAGAATGTACTTTATAGAGCTAGGTTGATGATGTCCATACTTTAGATCTCATATTGTCCAACTTGGTAACATGAGGTCAATATAATTTAGAATATTCCATCTAGATCTGTGTTTGCTACTCAAAGGGTCATATTACTAGACATACATCCTGACATTAAGAACAGAAATAATATGTAGTGTTTCCTTGAATTAGATTGTGGAATTGTTTTTAATTTCATGGAATATGTATTATTACCTTAAGGGCTACAGATGCCCCATGAAATATACTATGGGAGGTCTTATTCTGAGTTACCCTGTAACTAAAAAATTATAACAGAAGGGCATACTTTGATGTCTTTAGCAAGTTAGCATCAGAGGCTCCAAAATATACTAACATTGATTGTCTATATACACAGACATTTCATCTTTCCTCCCGTATGCTTCACATAGATGCAGATCTCATTGTGCATATTCTCTCATGTATGTGTAAATGCAGTTAAATTACTTAAGCTCTTTGAGCTGAATCAAAGCTAGCAGAATCTCCCTCATAAAGTTGTCATGCAGTTTATATGTCTTATACAAATTAGGTAAATTTATTTTCTATTCCTTTTTTAATTTCACCTTTCCCTGGAATATTTGGCATAAGGCAGCAGGGCAAAAAGGCTCATTTATAATACGATGCTACCTCCATCTCTTCTGCCTCCTCCATAAACATGTGAAATTATTTTTTTTCCTCTGAGACTTCATAGATGGTCATCATGCTGTTGACCTCAGTTTGGCTAAGTCTTTGGAAAAGCACATACATGAGCAATTTAACTACATAAGAATAGAAGCCTACTCCAGTTTGCTATTGAACTTGAAAGATGATCAACCAACAAATATAATCCAATATTAGCAGAGGCCCAAAATTGCTATTCAGTTAAACATACCAACAACAAAAACAAACGTCTACTCTCAAATATTTTCAATCTAGCGAGACTAGGCGAGGTCAGAAACAAGACTTAAGAGAATGAAGCAAAATAGAGAACAAAGTTATAGTTAGTTTTGGTAAGTGTTAAAGAGAAAATAAGCAAGACGATATCATTACTTTCACAAAAATAATCAAATCATAAGAACCATGGAAGTTTTCACAATCAAATAAAGTAATATAGTGAGTACATTTTCTTTATAAGGAAGATTCCCCCAAACAAAAGCAAATGCTTTGGACAAAACGATTTTTTATTTACGACGGTGCACAGACATATGACAGTTACTGTCTTTGAATTATAGTTTTTAGTACTGTCATAACAACTTCATTGTTTCAAGTAGTTCTGATAGAAAAAAATTTAGAAGTCACAATTTATGCTACTCTCACTTCCTAAGAGAAAGCTGGCTTTTCTGTGATATAGTATGCAGGAAGAGAATAGAGCATTAAAACATGAACAAATAAAAAAGTAGAAAAACATTAAAAATAATCCAATGTTTTTAATCCTTGAAAACCAATTTTGATGGTTTAAATATATTTTTAAACACAAACAAATAGTGTAAATGTACAGGATAAACTGAAATGATTCTAACCAAAGGGAGGGGGAATAGATCACTTAGATAAGCACAGACCAGACGATCATAATATCTAAGAAGTCAAGAAGCTCTCTTGTGATGACAGAGCAGAAGACATGAGTTAAATATCATAGAAAACAAAGCTAGAAGGAGCCTACATCCCTGATGACATCAGTGACTCTCTATTACATACTCTCCCTGGGTTGCCTAATTCCAGTCTTCTATGACTAGGGAGAAAACTAAATATCTGTTGTGTTTTAGTTACTCTTATTTTCAGACCTCATCCGTAGAGGTTGAATACAATTTAAAACTAATACACTTGCCCTACAAGCAAGTTCTATTTAAAAAAAAAAAAAAAATCTGATTACAATCTCTATGAGTTAATGGCATGATTTAGTTACAAAAAATGTACAAAATTCAGTGTAGTAGAGAGAGCTCATACTCACAAAAAATAATCAAATAACCATTCCTTTATATTATGTGCCTGAGAGATGCCTTCTGGAAAATTGTGTTCATGTCTACCTGCAATATTTTAGAGAATAGACTGACCAATCACAGTGAATCCATTCATAAAACAGTCCTGAGGGACCAGAAAATCTTGTGACATCTTGAGGGGAGGAGATGGGAGAGGAATTTTTAACTAAGAGAGAGTATTTGGACAGGCATAATACCTGTCATGGTATTTGAAAGGGTGTCATTACAAAAAAAGAAGTGACTATTTAATGATGCTTTAGAGAATAAAACTATGACCCACGTATGTAAGCGATGGCATTACCCCTTCAGTAGTGTGTTCTACCATGGACCAGCCCACTCCCTGAATTAGTGAGTTTCTTGTTACCTGGAATATGGGCGCAGATGCTTAAACAGCACCTCCCAAGAATATCACAGGAGGTACCCCCACAATTCAAATAAGACTTATCCTTATGATCTCTAGGAGTCACTCTAATATTTAGAGTCTTGAAAAAGTCTTCAATCATTAAAATTAAATGTAAATAAAGCAAATAACAAATGGAAAGTCTTTTTGAGGACTTAATAAAAAAAACATATGGGAAAAAGCATATATATGTATGGATATATACATACATGTATGTATTTATATACTTAAGAATAAAAAACTACACCCATTTTTCAGATATTGATTTAAAGGTTAGACTAAAATGCACATAAAATAGCAACATCAGAGCCAACACACCTGAAAAAGCATATTTCAACTTACACAGAGTAACATTCCAACTCTCTTTTTGCCCTTTCCCCTGCATATTTCCTCCATTGCCCCACCTCCATGTATATCTTGCTATCTGTCAGGAAAAACAAACAAACAAACAACAAGAACAAACTAGGACATAAGCAACAGTAACAACAAAACGACAACACAGGTCAAATTTTTAAAAATTTAAAAATCACAAAACAAAATCCTATGAGCTAGCTGTCTGAATTCAAGGGAATACACTAAGAGACTAAGCTAAGGAGAAAATATGCCCAAAGATCTAAGTAGAGAAACCCCATGGATAATCTGCATTCTACTATGCTCCACTACAGAGGCTCCAGCCTCAATCTATGAAAAATAGGTACGAATTACTTAACCAATACTTCAAGACAGACATTCCTAGATTGCTTACCTTACATTCTCCTCAGGCATCTGGAGGATATTTATCTTCCTAAAGTTCAAAATATATGAGCCACAGAAAATGACCGACGTGCATGTGCATTGGCTGAACTACTTGCCGTTACTAATGAGGTGAAGCTGACGCGCCTAATGAGTTTACTCCCATTTAACCTATCCTACAGTCATGCTTGAGGGTTCAGCCATGAATCTGAATGATGATGATGATGACAATCATGGGACACATTTCTTATCATTTACTACACTTTCTGCCTCAGTAGTCAGTAAACCTACACGCCAATCCCAGGGACCATCATTCCAGAATCCCTCTCCACTGACAGTTTTTCCCAAGCAGCACAGTATATAACATGACATGCAATCTGCTGTGAATCACTGTGAAAGAGTAACGTCAATTCATGCCGGAGTCCTGGGACAGGAGCACATAAAGGTCTACAGTCAATCTTAAAACAGCCAGGCCCATGTATCATTTACACAAACCAACCACTATCAGAAACCGTTTCTAGACAACGGACACCAAGCTGGAAGGGACATGGGAATTCTTTTATTCAGTAGTACTCTGCAGAAGATTATCTGAATATACCAGGACAAAAACAGTTATTTTTTCCAGACTATTTTCTTTATGAAAGTGGTAAAAGCACATTACAGACGATTCTAAAAGTGAATACAAGAAGGGAAAAAAATCCAGAGCTCCAGCACCCCAATACAACCACTGTTAACATTCTATCTTATGTCCTTTTAGACATCTTTGCTAAGCATATATTTATAGCTACAATAGACTGTAATGTAACTTTTATTATGCTTTCTTCATTTAATTTAAGTTGAAGTATATTACCATGTTTTACATGAGATCAGCAAAAATACTACGACAACAAATTTTTGCAATGTAATATATTAACCTGTCCTCTGTTTTGAATATTTATTTCCAATTTTTCCTATTATCAAAAGCATTATGACTAATAATCACACAGTATATAAATACACAGTATATACAATTACATATATATATATAAATGCATATATATACAGATATATATATATACTTCCCCATTTAAGATGATCCTTTTCAAATAGATTCTCAGAAGTGGAATTCCTCAAAGGCATGGGCATTTTAAAGCAGATCCACACAGGCTGAGTTTCAGGAAACTGCCATTAAAGGTCAGAATATGTTTTCTTAAAACAACTGACAAAGCCTGGTATCAATAAAGAATTTGATTTCATAATACAGTTGCATATTTACAGAAGGCCGGTATAATCTATTATGACTTTTAAGTTCAGAAATTCAGATTTGCTATTAATATAACTGGATTTACTCTTCTGAACTGGGAAATGTCTTTTTCTCACTCTCCATTGCATCTTTCTTTCATAAAAAGTCTGCGCCTATGTCTCATTCCCTCAGGATTTCATTTTTTATTAGGAAATAATCAGTCCAATAAATTGGTCAATAAAAATGTAGTGGCTAGAAAATAACATTACCCTTTCCAAGTTGATGCTTTTTCACTTTACTCCAATGTACACGTCTATGGAACATCCTCAAAGAAATTTCTACTAAAGAATGCTTTGGAAATTTCATATGCAGTAACGGGTCCGTAGGGAAGATATTTTGCCAACAAGAATATTAGTTCTTACGATATCACAAAATGTTCAAGCCACTAGGTCTTTGCTCTATCATCTACACACACACACACACACACATACTAGAATCTTTATAACCAAACCTTAAATTGTTTCTACATACATACTCGTCTAGGATCAGAAAAGTCTTAGTTCAAATCCCTGGTCAGATTCTTAAAAGCTGTTAGTAAGTCACTTAATCTCTTTTTAGGGAATATTTCCAAATCTATAAAGTGTAAATAAACCATCTACATCATAAGATAGTCATGGAAATTACATGTGAACACTGTTACAGAAAATGTAAAACTGTACACCAATGTGTGCATTCTAAGTATTAAATATTCATTTAAAAGGTATGAGCAATAATAAAACATGGAATTATAATATGATAGTGAAATCACTTTTATGGCACATGTGGGAAAAGAAAAAATTGAGAGACAATTTTAGTGTGTAAAAATAGTACCTTACCTTGGTCATAATGAGGTTAAACGTTAATCCTTTCATAAGAAGTTTCAGACATGAATATTTCTAATCACTGGAAAAAAATAAAACACTAACCAGCATCCAGCGTCCATTGACATTACACTTATAGATGTGGGATCATCATCTGTGCATCCTTCTATCCCTCTCTCATGTCACATAGTCCCATGTAGGTGATTACACCCTGCCCAGAGGCCATAAGGAGTCTGGCAGGGCCAGTTAAAACCTTGTTGTCCCTTAGCCACAATGACTGATTGAAAGATAGGAAGGTTGTCCCATCACACCAATAAGATGATCACAGTTTGCTGAGACTACTTGATTAGAGAGAGAAAGGTATTCTTTTCTAGGCATTTGAAGTTATAAGACAGGACCTGCTATAACTACCTTGGTAGAATGAGGAGGAGAGTCTGTCTGAGTCTGGACAGACAGCAGAAGAAGGAAGCAGAGCCAGGAGACAGAGGAGGAGGGGACGAAGGAAGAGACAGAGGTTAACCCTGAGATCCTAAAATCAGCTGTGTCTTAAGGCAGTGTGCCAAAACCTTCCACTTCCCCCCCCCCGCCCCCCCCCATATCTACTCCCTAGTCTTTTCCATCTTGCTCAGTGCATGCACCTGTAAAGACTGGATCAAGGAGCTTCCTTGCCTCTGGCTACAGGTCAGTTTCCACAACTGCAAACTGGAGCAGGAGATGGAAGAGAAGGAAGAGAGTAAAGTAGGGCTATTTAGCTATCCTGAGGTGTTGAAACAAGTTTGCTGTGTACCTTGAGGTTTTGAAACAGGTTTGCTGTGTACTTTGACTAAATTTCAGCTCCCATCAGATGATCCTCTCCACATGGATCTGCGCCCAGGTCCCTCTAACTGCTGTCTACCTCTCTTCCAGCCCTAAGCTTAGTAACAGTGCTCTGTTTACACTCCCTGGGTGACTGCACTGTCTCTTGTGGTTTCCTTCTACCCTGCCCACAGCTTTCTACCTATTCCCTTTAATACCTGTTTCTCGAATTACCCAACTTGAGTGTTCCATCTGTTTCCTGCTTTGACCCTTGCTGATAAACCAGTCCTCTACTGGAGACATTTCAATTACCTGAGCAGGTACAGTCCTATTTTGTTTTGCTCAAAGTAGTGCAAACTGTGTTTCTGTCACTTGTAACAGAAAGAATCCTAACAGATGAAAGCACCGCTGTTTCTGCGCTCATTGATAAATTCAGAAGTCTGCCTTCTCCACCAAGGGTTGAATTTATTTTACGAATGAGGCAAAGGGACATCCAAACCATTAGACGGCAAGATTCAGTAAGGTTCTTTAAGAAAGCAAAATATTCTCTGGTTCAATGGATGCTCACTGTAAGTAAAAAGAACAGTTAGCCACAGGAAATAACTAAGCTGCTTAATAACCATATTGTAAATCATGGCCAAATTGAAATTCTCTCTCTGTTATTTATTTTCAAGGCAAACCTAGAGGTTAAAACACCAAATGGGATCAAAATGAATAAACAAATGAGTATTCATTGGTGTGTATTTAAAGTCCACACAATCCTTTACACACTTTCTCTTAATTAAGTGTCACTGTCCTGTGACACAGGTTAGGCAAATACTCCGGGCTGTTTACCGGTTGTGGAAGGCTGAATAATGGTTTTCAAAGACAGCCACGGCCTAATTCTTGGAACCTATAAATATATTAGTTTGTCTGGCAAATAGGCTTTGCAGATGGGATTAAGTTAAGGCTCTTAAAATAAGGAGATTATTTGGGACTAGCTGGGTGGACCCTAAATGTAACTACAAAAGTCCTTATAAGACAGAGGCAGAGAGAGATCGGACCACAGAAGAAGAAGACAATGTAAGGATTGAAGTTCCTAAACTGCTGGTGGCTGTGAAGAGCGAGGAGGGGACGAGCAGCCAAGGAATGCAAGGAATGCAAGGAATGCAGCTCTAGAAACTGAGAAAGGAAAGGAAATGCATTCTCCCCTGATGCCTCTTGAGGAAGCCAGGGTCTGCTGGCACCCTGATTTCAGCTCAGTTAAGCTGATGTTGGACTTCTGACTTTCAGAACTTGAAGAGAATAAGTGTGTGTTGTTTTAAGCCAAAAAGTCTGTGGTAATTTGCTAAAGCAACCATAGGAAACTAACACACAGGGCCATGCCTGGTCGGCTACTTAAATCCCAAGAAATTAAATAGCTCTATCTACAATCACAATCTCTAAGAAAACAAAGAATCACCAATAAGTGATCCTTTCCACTTCTTTATATGTGGACAACAATGGCCTGCATTTATTCATTTAAGAACATTTTCATGTTGATTTAATGACTGGGCACTTTCTCAGTGTGTCTACCACCATACCCTTTATCTGATAAAGTCTTCTACCGTGGCAATCACATTCTCCTAACTAGTTTTGCAAAGTTCCCAGCAGAGCTCCCTTGAGACACTGGCTCTTAATGAGTGCTCGAGTCAGCGCATTCACAGAAAGACCTAACTTCTCAGAATTTCACTAGTGGCTCTTAAACCCAAGTTTTTGATGGCCAGTTTGCTTTTGGATTAACATTAGTTTCTTGATTACTAATCTGGATTCTCTCACAGAACGAATTTATGTTTAGAAGCTTTAAAAATAAATAAGAGGAAAAAAATCTTTTAGCCCCTATGGGCCACTAAAAACTGATCAGCCAAAAATACTTTGCCTAGCATCTGAAAAAGAGAGACATCTGTTTGGGAGTTGGTTTGGCATGCTACAAGAGTGAATCCTGGAAGGAAGAAAGACATGAATTGCTTGGCATATAACAGGACGGGAATAGGCCACTCAGGGGATAACTGAATACAGGCTGCATAAGAGCAAAGCTCCCCACTCAGGAGCTTTCAGCTAACAATTACTAATGAAGGAGGTACCAGAGGGGGAAACCCGGTCCAGCTATAAAAGCAATCAGACAACTTGTGGGCAGAACAAGAGGACCACAGAGCTATTCTCCAAAATGGGCCAATTATTCACTAGTGAGTGACCAAATAGTATTTGAAAGTAAAGAGGAATAAATAATCATTGACCCTGGCGAGCTCAAATAAGCCAATGCTGTACAGGAAATAAAAAGTGGAAGAGTTGGGGAAAGAGAAGTAGGCACCATCACAGATTCAAAGGGACATACTTAGCCTAGAAAAGTTTGTTTTTAAAGAAGCACACAGCAGTTTATTTTCAAATGTATATCAGATCGTATCATTTCTCAAAACCCTCCAAGAGAGTCACATCGCCCTTTGACTATAACACCTTAGCACATCCTTTCATGATCTGACCCCTGCCAGCCTCTCTGATAAGCCACTCTCACTTGCGTACTATGCTCTCACTACCCTGGCTTTCTTTCAGTTCCTCAAACAAGCTTTTCTCACCTCTGCCCTTTGCAGAAGCTAACTGCTCTGCCCAGATGACTATTCTTCCTGTCAGAGAACAGAAACAACTGTTTACAGTGCAGTATGACAGGCAAGGCTATCAGTTAGGAATGTCCCAACTATAGATGCTTGGAAAGAAAACGACTATCAACACATGTTATGCTCCCCTCTCTTTTATCAAAATTATGCTAAGAGAGTTTGTTATAACTTTTCTGTATATATAAATGTTTTAAGTGCCTAAAGTATTGGAGCAGGATTGTATAATAAAGATTTAACTTATCCAAAGACAGGTCTGGCCTTTGCCCTGGATTCTGAGAGCTGATTGCTTGGAATTTCCTTCCTGAGAATACTGTCTTTCTTTACCTGAGGACCTCGGGCCAGGTAGGAGAAATTAATGTTGTGATTTATGGTGGGAGCTTTGGGCACGTGGCATCTCCAGGGGCTAGAGACTAAAAGTCAGCATTGAAGGCAGTCAACCATGTCTGTGTGACAAAGCCCCAATAAAAACTCTGGATACCAAGGCTCCAGTGAGCTTCCCTGGTGGGCAATGCAACCTGCATGTTGTCACACACCATTGCTAGAAAAACTAGTCCTGTCCATGACTCCACTGGGAAAGGACAACTGCAAGTTCCGCATTTGGACCCCTCCTGGACTCTGTCCCATGTGTCTCTTCCCTTGGCTGATTTTAATCTGTATCTTTTTGCTGTAATAAATCATAACTATAAGTATTATAGCTTTTTATGATGTCTGTGAGTCCTTCTAGAGAATTATCAAAACGGAGAATGGTCTTGGGATTCCTGAACTTTGTAAGGGCAATTTTTCTAAAGTGTGCTGTAGACAACAAAGATATCAGGGTCATTCACAGAAGCTTTGGTGTCTAGTCTCAAATATAGCTAAAGAACACAAAACTCCTTCACTTCCAAGCAGCACACTTATGCCAGATGGAGAGGTTGAGTCCAAGAAAATATGTGTGTGCAGTAGCCTTACCCCTTAACAGAAATGGGGAGCCTAAAAGGGCATTGAAATGAGGAAGATCTTGCAATCACCTATCTGGCATCCTTAAAAGAAACCATTTGGTTCACAGGCCAGAACAATTACAGGGAAGTTTCACCACATTGGCATTTAACAGCCATTGTTCTGACAGTCTTAAAATGGAGTGGCGTAAGCCCTATAAGCAAGATAGAAAAGTTTAGAATTTTTCACTCCTGACACAGGGCTATAGGTATTTGTTATTTGTCTTAAAGGCATGATGGTTTGAATGATGATGGTTCACCCACATTTATATCTATTCCTTTTTTTTTTTTTCGCAGGGAAAGATTTGCCCTGAGCTAACATCTGTTGCCAGTTCCCCCCCCCCACCTCTTTTTTTTCCCTCCCAAAAGCCCCAGTGCATGGTTGTATTTCCTAGTTATAAATCCTTCTAGTTCTTCTATGTGAGCCACTGCCACATCATGGCAATGGACAGATGGGTGGTGTGATTCCGTGACCAGGAAACGAACCCGGGCTGCCAAAGCTGTGACAGCACTGAGCTTTAACCACTAGGCCATCAGGGCTGGCTCTATATCTATTCTCAATATGCATAAGAATTACTGTGTATAACCATATGTATGTATTCTATTTCATGGGCTATTTAACAAATTTCTAAGAGTAATTTAGATCACATATAATTTTCACCTGCTCCAATCTCAGCCAAAATATAACTCCAGTGAACTGTATTTCTGCTATTCTATTTGTCTAGGCAACAGAAACACCTCTTTCATTTACAGTCCCTGCCCACCTTCTCAGGGCTGCCTTCTCCTCATCCCTCAGCCTTCAAATAAATGTCACCTCCAGCAAGAAGCCTTCCTTCACTGCCTATCAAAATTGTACTACCCTCTGTCTAGACAGATATTTTTTCTACTGCACTGTTTTTTCTTCTTACAGCAAATATCACAACTTGTATGTGAGTATTTATTTTCTGTCTAGTTTTTTAAACGTCTGTCTCAAAATGGACTGTAAATTTCTTGAAGGAGAGATCATGTTCTTTTGGCTCACCTTGTATCTTTGCACAAGCACTGTGCCCGGCACAGAGTATCCAAAAGACAAAGGGACAAATTCTTTAAATGATTTAATTTAGCATTTTGAGCAGGTGAAGATGCTCTAGATGGATGTCATTTGCCATTAATAAATTACCCTTTCCTTCTGTGCTGTCTCTGTGGGCTCACGGGTGTTTGGGCAGTGAAAATACAAATCAGACAAGGGCATAAGTCCAAAGAGTCTCCCAATCACCTCCAGCCCTTCTCATGAAACAGACATGAAAAACACAGTGAAGTAAATCAATTAACCCATATAGTCTACTGGCTGTGAGGAGAATCAATCTAATAACGAGAGAAAAGGGAGAGAGAGGGATCTAAACAACTAAGACAGGTGCTTTAGTGGACTGGAGTGATTTTGGTTCTCTGAATCTGTTTCCCGATCTGAAAAAAAAGGAAAGAAATCCTTACTCATCAGGATTGCTGTGAGGATTCTATGAGGTAATGGCAGATTTAGGACAATGGGTCATGTGTAATAGACTGGATAAGTATTAGTTCCCTTTACCCTCAGTTCATCTATAGAATATTAATAAGAACTAACACTTGCTGAGTGCTTGCTTAGTGTTAGAAACTGCCAAGGGCACTTTATACGTTTATTCATTCATTTCCTTTAATAACTCTATCAGGCCAGTGCTCTTACTATTGTCCTCATTTCACAGAGGAGGAGACTGAGGTACACTGACATTAGGTCATGTGCCTAAGGCCACACAGCTCATAAGTGACAGAGCTGGGTTTCAGAGCCAAGCGGTCCAGCTTCAGCATCTGTGCTCTTAACCAACATGCTCTGCTGTCTTCTCAACAAATCAGTTAACGATTGCTCATTAAATACCTACTATGTGCCAGGAATTAGTCACTATCTCATCTAGTCCCTGCAACATGGAGGAAAGTATCCTCACTTCAAGTCTGCAGGAACTTGAGGCTCACGCGAGTGCAGTGACTTACCCAAGATTTCTCAGCTCATAAGCCACAGAACCATATTTGAGCAAATGTATGTTACGTGTCTGATGTAAAAAAAGTATTTGTTGCCGTACAGGACTTCACTGAAGTCTTATTATATCAAAGCCCTTATATACGACTAACTCTGATAAGACAACTCCAAGGGTAGACACACCCACAGACACCTTCATACTGACAAATAAAAATGTCAAGTAATAGGATATATTGGCATATATGAGGAAGCCATTTGGTGTAAACCTAATTCGGCCTGACCTTGTCTTTCAAAAAGGGCCTGACCTTGGCTGTTGAGCAAGCATTGTATATCTGCTTTAGAGATTCCCTATGGCAAGAACAAAGGCCCCTGAGATAAAGGTGCAACTTCCCTTCCCCTCCCAACATTGGCGTCTCCTTAAGGATTAAGTATCTTTCCTTAGGCTAGAAACTGATTGCTGTGCTCACCTGTGACCGCCCAGCTTGAGACAATAGACTTGCCTCCTGCTACGCCCACCAAGATAGCAGACCCACTACCTGCTGTGTCCATCAAGTGCTCTGCTGACAGGGCAATCTTGTGACTATTGTGGGAGGGACATTTCAATCATATGTGAAACACCCTCTTCGAGGGTATATAACTACCCTGTGTACCCCTACTTCTTTGGAGTGCTCTGTTCCTTTGTGGAAAGACTCTCCCAGGTTATAATCCTAAGATTTAAGCTCAGAATAAACTCACCCAAATTTTCATTTATAGATTGGTTATGGATTATTTTCGTCGACAATACACACAAGGAAAGGTAATACCCTCACTGAAGACACTGTTATAACCATTTCTGCTAATTTTAAATTGTTATTAATATTATTTTATTATTTGTCTAAAAGAAAAATATACGTATCCCTGTACCTGTTCAGCTGTTACTATCATTTCTAAATAGTAACAGTAATAATAACAGTATTACAAGTAATAAAAATCAGTATAAAATTTTTTTGCTGTGTGTGTGAGAGGAAAACTGGCCCTGAGCTAACATCTGTTGCCAATCTTCCTCTTTTTGCTTGAGGAAGATTGTCGCTGAGCTAACATCTATACCCATCTCCCTCTATTCTATATGGGGCAGTGCCATAGTATGGCTTGACATGCAGTGCGAGGTCTGCACCTGGGATCTGAACCTGTGAACCCTGGGCCACCAAAGTTGAGCACGTGAATTTAACCACTATGCCACTGGGCATACAAAAATTAATACTAATGTATTTTCTATAGTCACTCCCTTTTTAAAATTTATTTATTTTTTGCTGAGGAATATTAGCTCTAAGCTAACATCTGTTGCCAGTCTCCCTCTTATTTTTCTTTTTGCTTGGGGAAGATAAGCTAACATGTGTGCCAATCTTCTTTCACTTTATATGTGAGTCACCGCCACAGCATGGCTGACAAGTGGTGTGGATCTGCACCCAGAATCCAAACCCACAAAACCGGGCTGCCAAAGCAGAGTGCACCAGACTTAACCACTATGCCACGGGGCTGGCCCCATCATTCCCCTTTTTTAACCAATGACAAAACTTATAAAACCATAGCCTTAGTGACTTATTAATATACGTTTGTTTATTGATTCATGATTTTAGCAATGATAGGAACCCTCACATCACAATCGGATTGAATATTTCCGTGATATTTCTCTCTATGTGACAATCCCCAAATGATTCTGCTGCTCTCTAACCAGAGAATTAAGTTCTGTTGTTTCTATATATTGTGAATATTACTTGATTATAATATTTTTAATAATTATTTATTTTATCTCATTATAAACACAATACTGAAATATTTAGGAAATACAGAAGGAAAACACTTATAATCTCATTATCTTAAATAACTCATCAACTTTTTTTGAAGTATGTCGTTTCAGTCTTTTTAAAGTTAAAATTGAACTATATCATATCGTGAATACAACTTCAGACCTTGCATGGTATCACTGTTTTCTAAAGCATCATTGTTATGATTTCATAATATTTCATTAAACAAAGAACAATATTTTACTTGACCATTACTCTATTATTCAATTTGGGGAAATAGTTAACTAAATTATAGTCCTTTATTTGTTGTTTTGATAAACATGCTTTAATGAACATCTTGATAAATATAGCTTTTTCTCCATTGGGATTATTCTTTTAGGATGGAATTTTAGAAATGAGATCACTAAATCAAAAGGTATGAAACTTTGTTGTGGATTTTGGTATTTCGCTCTAAAAAGCAACACCCCTCTGTGAACTGTAAAGTGGATTGACTTATTAGGCACTCTACTGGGAAAGGAAAAGGAAGAAACATATTCAGTAACTACAAACATAATCTACTTCTCATTCCTGGCAGTGAACACAGGTAGGGTCATTATTAAATCTGCAGAGCTGTTCAGAGAATCTTAAGTATAAGCAGTCTGGACTTGAGTACGGAATGTGCGGTGTGGTTGTTCAGAACACAGACTCATTTCTCCATTGGAAACCACGTCGTAACTAAGTTTCAGGTCATTTGCAAAGGCCTATTTGGTTCATAAAGTAGCTGAACTGATAGCAGCAAATTGCCGTAGAATTTCCCACCACATAGTTTCATAAGCTCCCACTCAGACACTTGAGCACATCTCTCTGCCAAATGAAGGTGTGAGAATGGAGACTGACATTCCCTAGATTTTTGGACTGGTCAAGATGTGAAAAACAGGGTGGGTAGGAAAAGAGGGTTTCCAGTGGCAGTAGGGAAATGATTAAAAAGAGAGTCCTAGAACCCTAATATTTTTGAAACTACAGAGCGCTTCTGACATGACATAGTACAACCCCCTCACTTCCTGACGAGGAACCTCAGAACAGCCGTGGAGGGCAATGAGTCCAAGGCAGTGCACCCAGCCCTGTACACACGCTCAAGGGAGTGTCTGCAATGCCGGGGAGGGGGCTCTAGGAGGTGGCTTGTGGTGGGGAGAGAAGATCAGAAAATCAAAGCAGCAAATGAATAGGCCAGCTAGTGGCCTGCACATGGGAAAGGTCCATCAAATAAGATCACTGAATGTGGATTCTGTTTGCAAAGTGAGAAATTCAGTGGACGCAGCTTAGAAAGCGAGGGAGGAAACTGTAAAACAGGTGAAGTCAGATGATATTTTGAGATATTTACTTTGTTTTGTTTCTGATTTTCTTCCTGTGTTTCCCTGACTTTACTTTTAGCCCAGTTCCGGTGGGCTGTCTGCTCTGCACCTCATTGTCTTGGGGGAGGTACAAGCTACTGGGAAAGCCAAGTTGAGTTCAGTTCTCTGTGGCTTTTGTTTTTTAAAAGCCTGAATGCTTAGGAGAATTGAAAGTGTCTGCTGATGAGAAAAGGATAGAAGAGGATCAGAAAAAGCAGCACAGAAGAAAAAGTTAGCCTCAGGCTAAAGTGTTTCAACTGGGCTGGCTGAAATGAGAAGAGGAGTGGTAAAAGGACTCCACATTCTGAGCACAGAGATCCACAGGGTCCTCGGGTGTGGCCACTGCACAGAACAGCTAAGGGACCACACGCCCTCGACACAGGGCCTCAACAAATAGCCTGTCTGCAGGTCTGCCTGCTGAACCTGCAGAAACTATGTGGAGGAGACTACAGATATTTTAACACCTGCATACACAGCTGACCAAAGTCCACATTTCTTTCCCCCGTGACATCACGGCACAGGGGATCATGGCACAGCTCTGCAGAGCTGGGGAAGGATTCCAACTCTTCCAACGGCCAAGTTAATATTTTCACAGCCTACGGAAATACAGATTCAGACTACAAAGTACATGAGCGATAAAACAGTACATTTTAGCACCCCTGAGATTAAGACTAAGATTCACACCTAAAATATAAGGTTATCTTGCTTGGAAGGAACTAATTTTTAAAAGTCTGATCTCCACTCTATTCTCTTCACATCTTTCTCACAGGATACTTATTTTTTAGTCAATTATTATTCTAAATGCAAATCGGATCATGCAAGTTAAAACCCCTCCTTGTCCTCAAGATAAAGCCCAAACTCCTCTGAATGGCTCTTTAAGAGTTCTTCTCTGCGTCACCTTGAAGGTGACCTCTCCCTGCTCTGCCCGTCTCCACTTGGTGCTCCAGGGATGCCCCATGACTGGCAAGCTGACAAACACAATTTGCATTCCCGACAGCGCAGGCTATTCTCTGCCACAAATGTCCTTCACTGACCTCTTATGCCCCAGGGTGACTCCTTCTCCTGCCTGCCATCTCTGCAGGCTCATCCTTAAGAGTTTGACTTAGACCTCAACTCTCTTGAAACTCTCACTTGAATAGTCCTCAGAGAAGAATGTCTGGCCCTCGTCTATGCTCCTCTTTCACTCAGTGCTATTTCCATGATGGTCCCCCAGCACGATGCTCAGCACAGAGTAGTGCTCAGTGAACATTTATTGACTATATTAAGGACTCTTGCAAGCCAGCTATGTGACCTTGCATTCAAGATTCATTTCTCCAAGTAAGAAAATGAAGTAATGATGTGGACGGTGTGATAAGATTTTGAACAGGAGAAAATCACAGAATATCAGAAGTGCAAAAGATATGAGTCATATGATTCGACCCCCTCCCAATCCTCCCCAACGCTCTTTCAAGGCAGAAGAAGTATGTTTTATCTTTGTCCCTTAGTAGCTAACACGATGCTGGTACATAGTAGACACTATAGAAATGATCCAGGAAGGAAGGGAAGGAGGAAGGGAGTGAAGAAGGAGGGAAGGGGGAAGAAGGGAGAGAGGGAAGATTGGAATGGAGGGGGGATTTTAAGTTCCTGGGTTAATTAATGGCAGATTTAGGACCCGGCTTCACTCCCTCTGACCACAAACCCACTCTCTTCCAGAGTGTCTTTGGGGATTAGTCGATCACCTACGAGAAGCGGCTTCTTGGCAATGTTACTCCACTGCTTTTCATTATACCTTGTTTTAGATTCAGAACACTCCTGTCATATGAATGCAGGCAATTAAATATTTTCCACATGAGCCATTCCCTCTTCTGGCAGAATTCAGATTGTTTAATAACACTGAGGAGGAAAAAAAGCTCCTGGAATTTCATTTTTCATGAGAAATTAGATATTTCGTGACTTGGATTAAGCTTGCTGTGGCCAATAAACTGCCTCCATGTCCCCAGATGTACCCACTATGGTATGGATGTCAGATCCTTTTCAGTAAGTTTTCAAAATGACTCTCAAATATGTAACGACATCATTCCAGATTAAATGACAGTTTTGAGCATACGAAAACCCTAAACAGCATTTACAGGAGTTAGAGACACTAATATAAAACAGTGAATAACTGCGCCATGCTTAATTTGTGGTTCTTTTTCATTTCCCTGCAGACAGCTCAGTGTCTCTCTGCTGCTTAGAAGCTTGTTTACAACACCTCCATGAGCATTTCTGCCTCCATTTGGGCAGGTACAATCCATTTTGTCTACTACCCAGTCTCTCATTGCCACCCCTGCCTAATTTGCAATGCAAGGAGAAGCCAGTTGGCCTGATCTCTTTCTAATAAAGATGTATGGCTATGATCTGAGGCTGCACTTCACATGTCTCCTTAACCACCTCCTTCTTTGTCAGTGGCCACGTAGTTCATATGGTGAAGGGAAGAAAAATGAAGACTTGTCTGAGGCAAGGCACAGATAAAATTGCTTTTCTAATTGTTTGGCTCCAAGGTGAGGCTGAAGAACCATAAGGCTGGAATATAACTAATTAGCAAGTACAGCCTTGGTCAATGATTTCAAATGCAAGATGTTTTTATGTTGAGGCAATACTGACAAATGAGGCAAATATAAATCTAGTGGGTGCTTAAGAAAATAATAGACCAAAGGAGGACCTGGCAATATGATCCATTTTCATGGAGCAAGAATGTATCATATTCAAGATATATTAACAAACATCCACGTCATTTTCCAGCAGCCAAGCAGCTTTTTTCCCTTTAATTTGTTAGAGCATAGTTCCCAGGGCCCATCATTTTAACCAACCTTGCCTATAGCCTCAATTCGTTCTCTCTCTATCGCTTGTCCATCTGATTCAGTCCTGGAGACAAACTTCCATCCTAGATTAATCCAAATCACATTCTCCATTTGATCACCAGGAACAACAGCTACCATTTATTGAGCACTTACTGTATTTAAGGGACTGTGCCAAGCATGCTATAGACATTATCTCATTTAATGCTCAGAGAAATCCAAGGACACAGGCACTTTTAGATCTTTACCTCTATTCAGAACATCCTGAGTTCCAGAACATTTTCTCCAGGTGCCTAATAAGCCCCTCAAATGTAACCTTTCTTCAACTAAGCCTGTGTTCCTCTTGTATTATCCTAATCCAAGGCAAGAACCAGGGACTTCTTACAGTCTCTGACTTCTCCCTCCTGCCCAACGTCTTGTTACAAAGCTTTATTAAAGTACCATCCAGATTTGTCTCAATTCTATGACTTATTCTCCATTTTCATTGCTACTGCTTTAGTTTAGAGTCTAATTACTTGCCTCATATATAATTACAAGATTCTGCTACACATTTATTCGCCTTTAGTTACCTCTTTCCAATCTATTCTCCATACTACTGCCAGAGGGATCTTCCTAAAATATAATTCTCAACATGCCACACCTCTGCTGCACTCGGCTCCCCGAAGTCCTCAGTTTAAGCCTAAACTCCTTTGCAAGGTTGAAAAGACTCTCTTTAAACCCGAGTCTCTGGCCTCCTCATCCACTAATTGCACAAGAACTCTTTACTAACCCATCAATAGCCATTTCTAAACACAGCTGTTGGTGTTAAGAAATTTATTCCTTCTGCTTTCAGGCATTGGCAAGACAGCAGCAGAAGACAATATAGTGTATGCTCCACGGACAGAAATCTGATGGGGGTATAGAGCAGGTCCACAGGCAGGCACCAAGCTTTCGTGAGGATGTAGAAATATTTCAGGGAGAAGGACAGAGGGGGACTGACAAGAATGTAACAGTTCTTTCCGGCTGACGTGAAGATTTGGGGAGAAAAACACATTTAGCTATCTGAAAATGCCAAATCTTTTCATAACTAGCTGAGCTTGGTTATTGAAACATGTTTTATTTCTCTTTGAATCATTTTTGGCCCGCACATGACTTTCAACTCCTATTACATTGCTTTATGCTGATCAACATGGCTGTCTTTCAAGAGAACACTATCCTTCAGCAAAATAGAACCTAAAGGCAGTATGCCCAGACAGCGGCAGTCATTTGCAAATAGACTAGCTAATGAGTCCCTTAAAAAGAGTCTCTAAATTACTAATGTGAGCTAGGAGGGTCCATCAGATAAATGCCTACTTTTGTGCATCTTCTATAATTAACTTTGACTGACAGGTTGACTAATAATTTTGATGTCAAGGCCTTATATCTTTTCCATTCTGTCACAAGCTGTAAACAATTTCACGCTGAGTATGATAAAAATGAAACTTTCTGTGTAAAAGGAGAAGGAAATGCTTTCAATTGCTAAAAAATTTTAGATATCTTTTATTCCAGATATTTATATTTGGTATTCCAGTATACATTTTCATATGGTTAAAAAACCTCTTATAACTTTGCTCTTTGTAACAAAGAAAGAGATTAAAAGGTGAAAGAATAAAACTAAGACAATAAAGAGTTTAATTTATTTTGAATTCAATTTAAAGTTTACAGCATGGTATTTATATGTCTTAATCTAAAATTGCTTCAATTTCCCCAATGTTTGTGCAAGGGGTGATTCAATTTCAGATTAATTCAGATTGCCTTGGTAATGGAGCTATTGTCTGCTGAATAAATCCATCATGATAACAATGCTGTCCATTTAAAGTGAAATGTTCTCTGTTTCCTGAGATCTGAGGTCTGATACTGGTTTTGATTTTGCTAAGAATAATGTATACCATTGCTTTAAAATGTTTCTTTAAGGGAAATTGTGTCAAAAATCCAAGAGAAGGATACTTACCAATACGGGACTTAAGTTTTTGTTTTAAAAATACTTTTTTTTTCAAGATTAGATACAAAAACATACAAAAGAGGATACATATGTGTGTGACCTACAAATTCCCGGGAGATATTTTCAGCAACTGACATTAAAGAAGAGACTAACACATTACATGTGATAAAAGATTTTAATTTTTCAAATAACCCAATAACTTTACCATTATGAGGACACTCAAATGAGATAACAGCATGCCACTCTTTTTTTTCATCCTTACTAGCTATCTCAAACATGGACCTGTCAAACTATTCTGTGCTAAAAAAGTCACTTGGTGCAGTACTGTTATATGACCTAATTTTTTTTTTCTTATTTCATTTTTTGGCTCTCCTATAGTTAAGATATAGAAAAAGATTTAGATTGGGACAATAGGGGAACAACAATATAAAAGTTAAATAACACAATATGATAAACCTTGATGCATGCAAACACGCAATCCTTTTTTATATTTGCAGAAAAATGAGAATACTTAAATTCTTAATTTCCTCAAATGCATAGTGATGGAGACCAAAATATACATAGTGAAGAGTCTATTTACAGTTATTGGTAAGAAGCAATCAGCACCTGTATCTAAACCAAGTTGGCTAACGAATATATGTTCTGGAGGCATAAAGAGGTTAATTACAATGTATTTTTTAAAAATCTGCATTATTATTTTAACATCTTTGAGAGTTGTTTCTTATTGTTAAGCTTGTCTGATTACTTTACAATTCAGTTGTTTGCCAGAAATTGAAATCTTTGACTCTAGTTAGAAAACCTTCTGCTGAAATAAAGTTCAACCTGATGTACAAAAAAAGGCTATTGTTACATAGGAAAAGAGGGACAGCTGGATTTTGTCAGGGAAATGACAAAAAAAGTGCTATGTTCTAGTAGCCAAATAAAAGCTACGAAAATAGTCATATCAAAGAAAATAAGTATTTTATTCTACAAAGACAGATAACTAGGGGGAAAAAAGGCATGGAACTCAATGTGAGTAAAATTAACAGTAAGACCTATAAACTACTTCCATGGGTCAGTCTCTTTAACTAGTCAATACAAATAAATTTTCACAAGATTTCTATTAACATCCTTCAGGAGTAAATTCAGTAAAATCTTTAGGAAATCAACCTTCTTCCACCATCTGAAAAGAAGAGTGCCACTAAAGACAGCATTATCTTCAAATCCTTTTTCTAATGACAAGTCAGTGGTCAGGACAAAAGCCAGATTTGAGAATTCCAAAGAAAGATACTTTGACAATGGTGTTGTGACGTCTTGAGAAGAGTCTTGTGAAAAGTCAGTGATTTGAGTGGAAACAGAAGGTCATCAAAATATGATAGTGATGCTGATGAAGATATTCATGACTGGAGTCCATTTAATGTATTTGCTCAAGTCATTTTATTTAAACCATGTTGGGGGGATCGGAATTTGCCACCCCAAAATGGTTCTTTTTGCTTGATTATTTTTAAGAACAAAAGACTCAGGAAGAAACTTTGACCTTCCCCCTAACTGCCTAAAGGAATTTAAGATGGAAGGTCTGTTCCAGGAAGGAGCTATCACATAGATAATTATAGCATAATATGTACTAGGTGTGAGAGACACGGAGGAACCTAGCAAGGCCTATTTGATCCAAGTCCTCCCCATGTCTCATTAACTTTGCAAGGCATGGCAAACATTTGTTTACAAACATTTGCTTTTCCATCTCCATGTGAATTGCCTTGCTTTTCTTTGAAGTTCCAAACCACTACCCCAAATCCTCTTTTGTCTTTAGTTAGAGATAGCATTTAAAGTGGTGGCCTTGGCCATTTTGGCAAGTTACTCAGTTTTCTTGGGTTTCTCCCATGTATATATGCTATTAAATTTGTTTCACTTTCTCCTGTTATTCCTTCTCAAGTTAATTTAATTATTAGACCAGCCAGAAGAACCTAGAGGGTTGAAGAATAGTTCTTTCTCCCTACACATGCAAATAACCCTCTGAAGAGGGTAGCACACATACTATCATCACTTAATAAACAACGAAATTGAAGCTCAGAAAAGTGAAGCTCCTTGCAGACAGTCACATGGAACCATTGTGTAGTGAAATAATAATGAGTTTTCCACTGCTAGGAGATGCAGTGATTTTCCTGTTTGACCTGAATTTCTTAATCTGTAAAATAGTGATAATAATAACCATCACCAAGGGTTTTTGAGAGTATTAATGAGATAATGTATATATGGGGCTTGATATAGTACCTGACATGTGGTAAACATTATTTTTATTATTATTATTATTATCATATAACTGGTCAGTCACACTATATTAGTCAGCTAGGGCTGCCAAACAAAATACCATGGATTGGGTGGCTTAAACAACACAAATTTATTTTCTGGCAGTTCAGGAGGCTAAAAGTCCAAGATCAAGGTTCTGGCAGATCAGGTTTCTGATAAAAGCTCCCTTCCTAGCTTGCAGACTGGAGCCTTCTCACTATGTCCTCACATAGACTTTCCTTTGTGGGTACACACTGTTGGTATCTCTTCCCCTTTATTAAGAACAACAGTCCTACTGTATTAGGATACTCTCCTTATGACTTCAATTAGCCTTTATTACATCCTTAAAGAGTCTATCTGTAAATACTGTCACATTGAGGGTTAGGGCTTCAAATTATGGATTTTGGGGAGATGTGTTCAACTGATAACATTCTGCCCTCTGGTCCCCCAAAATTCATGTCCTTCTGGCACGCAAAATATATTCACCCCATCCCAATAGCCCTTAGCTCATTCTCAGCAACAAGTCAAAGGCCAAAGTCATCTAAATATCATCTATATCAGGGATGGGTAAGACTCTAGGTATGATTCATCCTGAGGCAAAACTCCTTCTAGTTGTGAACCTGTGAAACCAGACCAGTTATGTGCCTCCAAAATGCAGTTGTGGAACAGACATAGGATAGACATTCCCCCTCCAAAAGGGAGACACCAGAAAGAAGAAAGGAGTGAGGGGTCCCAAGGAAGACCAAAATTCATTAAGGCAAATTCCATTGGATCTTAAGGCTTGAAAATAATCTTTTTTGAATTTATGCTCTGCCCTCCAGGTCCAACTGGGTAGCAGCCCCACCCTTCTGTCTTACTGGGACAGAAGTCTCAACATTTTGGACCTTGATGGAGGCCCTAACCCTTTGGCCATGGGTGGCAGTCTTGCTCTGGAGGCCCTGGGCTGATCTCTGAAACCCTCTCAGGGTCATTCTTTCCTTTTCTTAAAGGATAAGACATGTTCACAGCTGGATAGTGGATAGCTCTCTTGTCTTGTCCTGCAGAATCCCAGAAGTCTGAAAGCCTTCCTTTGTTCCATTGTCTCTGTCCCCGTTAGCCCGACTTGCAGTCAATGTCTACGCTGGCAGTCAGTCTCTATTCCTGACTTCTGTTGAGATGGCTGATTAAAATCTATGGATAATCTCTTCATGGAGACTGTCCAGTCACACCCTTAGTGCTCTCTCCCAAACATGCTTTCTCATTTTTTGTGAGTTAGATAAGCTGAGAAATTTCCAAATCTTTTAGTTCTGGTTGCCTTTTGCTTAATTATTCCTTCTGCAATTCATCTCCCTCCTCTCACATTTTGCTATAAGTAGTATATACTATATACTATAACATACATTATTCTATGTCACATATCTGTGACTCTGCCCATCCTGTTTTCCTGAAACATATATTGTTTAGAAACAAGAGCTCTCAGGCAGAAATTGAACCACGAAGTAGGGACTGTTCAAGAGCAGGACACTGCTCTGTCATATATATGTAAAAGCAACCTATATTTAAAGTCAATAAACTTTGATTTTTTTCATTACTCTCCTGCACTTATCTCATTTCAGCAAATTCTACCTGTGTAGCTGTATCCCTTTTGTGGTTCCCTGGGAACACATACGGCGCAGAAAGAGTGACCGTGGGGTGAGTGAGCAGGAGTGCCTAATTGTCTGCAGTTAGAAGGCTAGCGAAGACTCTAAGAGTGCTGACAGTGAAGAAGTGCCATCCAGGGAGATTCACTCTTTCCCCTGCTAGGCTCTCACTCAAAGACTCACTATTCCATTCCCCCTTGAGGTTGGAGTCATTGTTCACAAGCTGGCTTCCCCAGACTCGTACATCCTATTATAAAGCCTCTATTTTGAGACATGCAAAAGAACTTCCTCTTTCTGCTTATGCCATGTTCTTTCATACCCCTAGGCTGCCAGGCATTTTCTTATATTTGGCCAGGGGTTTAATGTTCCCTAAAAGTCTCTCCTCTGCCTGAAAAGACTGATACTTCCAGTCTCCGGGAAAATGGGATCTCCTCTTTGCGGTCTTCCTTGATAGCTCTAGGCAGAGGTAATCACTCCCCCAACTACTCCTTCGTAGAATTGTAACTGTGATAATATCCTTAGTTATCAGCTTACAGCTTGCTTCTCCCACTCACATGTGAGGTCTTGAGAGCAGAGGTTCTATCTTATTAATTTCTCTGTCTTCAAGCCTAAGTCTAGTATCTGGTATACAGAAGGTACTGAATAGATGTGTGTGGGATGAACGAATGAATGGTTGCAGTGCATTTCTATCTGCCCCCTCCTGAATTCCCTCTGAGCAGAAAGCTGGCGTTTACCTTTCTTAAGCCCTATAGTCCTCTATATCCTAGTCCAGATTAAGCAGTAGAATAAATGTACCAACTTCTCTTTCAGTCTTTGGCAGAATTACGCTCTCTCTGATAGTGGGGCCCAGCCTTGTTTGTGGCTGTGTTTAATTTGTCAATAGTTGCAAAACAAATCAGCACTTTTCACTCTTCATGAGAAGATCAATACAATTATAAAAATCGTTTATGAAGTACTGTATCACATTTGACAATTTCTCCATTTCCTTGTCTGCCTCCACCTTTGGTCATCGTCTTCCCCTCTATACAATTATCAGTGACTGTAGTTTCAGAATTTTACACGTTGCTGGGCAGAGACCGGTAAGCTATTTGACAAAACTGTGTTTTTTTCCCACCTGGATACACAGGTCAGCTATATTTCCCCACCTCCACTTCAATGGTGAGTTCTAGCCAAGGGAATATGAGGGAAAGCGTGGGACACCACTTCTGACCCTGGTCCCCCAAAACCCACCTTTCTTCCTTATGCTCTTTTCCCTCCTACCAGCTAATTGAAATGAATCGGGGTGATCTTAGAGGGCACATTTTGAAAATAGCAAGCCAGAAGATGAAAGGAGCCCAGATATTTGAATCTCTACTTGAATGAGAGTTGATCATGTACCAGCCACCTTATTTTTGACTTTAAATGACTAAGAAATGAAATTATATTAGGCTTAAGCTATTACACATCTAGGGGTTTGTTTGTTATAGAAGTTAGTATCATCTCAACTAACACAGCTGTTTACTTTGGTTATATGTCAAGACATCCAACAAGTTTGCAGTGGCTATAAAATCATAAAACAGGCCCTAAATCTTTGCATGTGTATATGCGTAAGAAATAGGAATGGGAAGGCAGGTTTGTGAGACTCTGCCTAGTGGCTGCTGTAAATGACGGACTGCTGACAGACCATCCATTAGAGCATATTGCCCCTATTTAACAGGCAGCTCTCATGTAGCCTGTGCACCTGCTGTTTGCAAAACTTACTCTGAATATACAACACCAATTATAGGGACTGAGCATGTCAAGATTTTGACAGATGTCTAGAGAATTATGCAATTAATTTTATTTATGCACTTTCTGCTTTAAATGGCCCTGAAAAGAAGAAAATTGACTAATGCATCTTAAAAGGAACACTCATATTTACCTCTTCACCCCAAATCACCACCACTCTCCCTTCCCCCATAAACACATACACACAAAAGAAAATTTAAAAAGAAGGAAAAAAATAATGTTAAAGGAAAATAAGCTGATCCAATAATGGAGATTGATATGGGATATAAAGTAGCAAAACTCTCTTGAAAGTTCTCAAGCTAGTCATTAGCTGCAAAGCTATAAAAATGCTTAGAGATTGTGACCAGTAGCAGACAAGCCTGAGCGGCCTGACACTTCCTTTGAATTCCAGGGCAGCAGGGCATTTATTAGTATCTAGATATACAGATTTACTTATGCTGCAATCACAATTTTACTGTCGTTCTTCAAGACTGAGAAGAAACTAGCTTCACTCTTTTCCTTTCTCAGTGATTGTGTGATATAGCTTGGAGAAATGTACAATGACAACACTACAAATGCCGCCTTGGCACTTACAGGGTAATGATATTGAGCAATTAAATTATCTAATACTGTGTGATAAGCCCAGGCAAGATAAAGTAAGCTCACTAAATCAGAAAATAAATCTTCAAAACTAGACAAATACTTATACATATCATAGTATAATTGCTCTCATGTTCTCAAGAATTATCTAAAACTCTTCTTTTGCTTTCTACATTAGCATAAATCTTTCACTCATTTATTCATTCATTTAATACTATGTCCTGAAACCTATTATATGTATCAAATTTTTTTAACTCAGATGAAATTAATGGCCTATATATTTTCTGTTCATTTTTTCAATGAAAGAATGGTGGTCAAATCAACTAGAGAATAACAGCATTGCAAAGTACCTAGATGATATTTATCTCATCTTCAAAGGGTTGACACTAATGTTTGAGTTATCCAAAAGGCAAATATCCAACAATCTCAAGAATAAGCCTAAAAATGCTTGGAGTCAGGGAGTCTGGGGAATGATGGAGATCTGGGCATACATGTCCTCCCACCCTTCCTCAGCAGCTTCCTAGAGAAACAACACCTGGGAGGAGGTCTTCAAATATACTTTTCCTTGAAATATTTTTGAAAAAAACCCACACACACAATATATATACTCCCACACCTTTTTAAAGTTGAAATCAGACCAGAATTTAGCATATGTCTATATCATTCCAAAACGTATAATTTCTGGCTTATTATATACTTTACATATGTTTCAAATATATGTTCCTTAAAATCTTGGGTATACAGATCTTTGAAACTTCCATCTTATAAGAGATAGTATGAAATAAGGGAGGGGTGGATGAATAGGAAACGAAGTGGCCGACAACAGGTAGATTAAGAGGGTAGCATTGCCATAAGTGTGCCGCCTGAATGAAATAAGATGTTCCCTCCACTCCCCCTCCCCATTTTCTTCCTTAAGCTACATGGTCTTGCTCTCCTGGAACTGTCCCTCTGGGAACTACACTTCATTCTTGAATCTTCCCTTTGCCTATCATCACTGAAGTTTTTACTCCCAGATGGCATACTCTGGGAAGTAAGGACACGAGTCAGAAGCATGACTGCTTTGTAAAATGAAAGAGGAGCAATTGTGAAAGGGGAGATGGGAAAGCAGAACTGGCAGGCCATCAGTGGTATCTCATTTGGACCACTTTTAGGAAGGAGTACATATGGAAGCTGAAGATTTGGAAGGCGTTTCTTTGAAAAACATCTGAATTTGTATACCATCTCTACTACTAAGTTAATGTGTAACTATAACTGAGAAGAAAGTGGAGTAAGTGATGTGGGGCAGAGAGGTGCCAACATGTGAAGAGCATTCAAGTACAGAAACAACTAAGAACCAAAAACTCTGCAGCAAGAATAGCTGATTGTATAAGCTGTGACATCAGAATCACCTGGGTACGAATCCTTGTCCCTCCTCTGCCATTAGCTAGCCGTGACATTATGGAAAAACCACTTAATCTGCCTGAGTCTGTGTGTTCACCTTTCCACACTCAACTGAAGTAGAACCTCCATGAAATACTCCTGATCTTAGTCTTTCTTCCCCTCCAGTAAAACAGGAATTTTCTCCTCTGCTCCCTGCCCCTACGATTTAAGGTTTACACTATTATACTTAAAAGGTGGAGTTTCTTTAAACTTATTTTATTTACCTTCCCTTTTAGAGAGGGAGCAACTGGAGGGTTTATTGATGTCTTCCTCTCCATTGTCTCAAACAACGCCTGGCAAAAAAAAGGATGGCTGTGTAAATGTTTGCTGAGTCAGTGACTAAAGTGCAGGCATTACACTTATCTCAGTGGCCTAAGGGAATTAAAGTAGACCACTGAGTTGAAAGGGCCAGCAAGTACATTCAGAGACAGAAGAAGCATCAAGGGAGTGACAGGGAATGATAAAATACTGCTGTTGTATAGCCAACCAATCATGAGATATCTTAAGGTACATAGTAAACATGCGCTCTGTTAACCAGAAAGTGCACAAACTGTGGTATTAACGGGCAAGATAAAGAGCCAAGCAATCCCAGGTTGGGTCCCAGTGTGCCAACGTAATAATCAAACCACTCACTGGGTAGGGAACATTCTCCGTAGCAGAACTGCAGCTAAATAAAAACTCAAGACTGGATTATGAAGCTAGGAGAACACTGCATTCTTTGGCTGCAATGCAAATAACTATAGATTTAAAATATCCTCTAAAATAAAGAGTCAAGAAGACATACTAGATGTGAAAAAATAAAATTTAATCTGTCCTGCATGCAAAATGAGGATAGACCAGGTGAGGGATTGGGTGAAAGGCAAGGAACATTGAAGAAAATCCTATGGATCATGTAGATTTGGACATCGTTACGTAGGTATCAGAAGTTCAAGAAGCCCACTTAATGTAGTCCGCAGACAAGTTTTATTTGGATAGCCTGATTTGTGGGGTTTTTCTTTTTAAGTTTACTTTCAATGTCTTTAAGCAGGGCTAGACTCTGAAATTCATCTCAGGGTTCATGATTCCTACCGTCTCATATTTGCCTTCCACACACTGTAAATACATGAAAGATAAATGCAGCAGCAAGGAGAGCGGAAAAAAGTAACAAGTTTATGTATTGCTCCGGCAGAGGATGGACTGAAAGGAGTCACAGTACGCCAGGCATTTATGGATAACATATTTATGGAAGAATGTATTCATTCATTAGGGTATATATTCCACCATGTATAATGGCTTAAAGGCAATGTCTAAATAAGTGAAATTTACTTATCTTTCACGTCACATTCAGCAGAGAAGAAGTCCTGGACTGTTTTGCTCTAAAAATTAAGCCTGCAAACCAGGTCCTTCTATGTTGCTGTTCTACTATCTTGAGACAGTTGTTCTTGTCTGCATGATACAAGACGGGTCACCAGGACATCCCACCCCACATTCACTTTCAAGTTACTGGAGGAAGAAGGAGGAGAAACATGCACGTGAGCCCTTTAAGGACATGGCCTGGACACAGCACACATTATCGTGTTTCATATCCTCTTGCCTATAACTTAGACACATAGCCAAACCTAGATGCAAAGGAGACTGGCCGAATCGATGAAGATCAACTAGCACATTGGCGAGAAACAGTAAGAATCTGCAGAAGATACTTGAGACATTTTTTCAGGAAATTTCTTTCTAAGTAGTTTTACAAAGCAGATGAAATAGGCCTATTTTACTGATGCCTTTCAAAGTCTAACTCAGCAGGTGATGGTGAATTAAGTGTTCAGGAGCTTAAACAAAACAAATATAGGCTGATTGCTCTCACATGTGCTTATGCTGCGGGCTGCCATAAAACAAAACCTTTCCTGACTGGAAAATTGAATTATCCAAGGATTAGCAAGCAGATGTAGCAGTTGCACACTGAGTTGGTGCCAAGAGTGAGTCCTGGTCCTATCATTTCTTAACTTCATCACTTGATGATCCAGTAACTTCTATAAATCGATTTTCATTAATCTGTAGCCTAGGGATATTAGGTACTGAGGAGGGCTAGAATGAACATTTGATAACTAATGCATATGAAAGCAACTGGTTATTAGGAGGTTTTCAATAAACATTAGCCAAATCAGAACTCCTGTTGCTATTAACTGGGACAGTATTCTTTTTTCCAACTTATGTGTTTATCAGCTTCTTATATGTTCACGGAACCAAAATCTTTGCAAAGTTACTCTATTGCCAAATAAGTGTAGAGAATCATTCTTGAAGCTTATCACTTTCTCAGTTATCTGTCTTAACAGTTACTGAATGAAGTTATTCAATTTGACCTATAACAATAAATCTCTTGAATTAGATTGTGTAAAACTTAAAGCTTCAAGGAAGAAAACTATTAAGCCCCAGTTAGTTGTATATACCAGAATTGTTCTTTTTCTAAATAATAATGTTTAAAATGTGGATTCTTAGGATCCAACCCCAACCTGTACTATGGAAGCAAGATCCCAAGAATAGCATCCTGTACCTTCTACCTTTAATAAGCTCTTCATGTTATTGTAAACACTTTAGAGTTTGACAACTATTGGCCTAGAGATACAAATATGACAAAGCTCACGAGAAAGGCACAATACCATACAGGTAATATGAACACACCTGAGGTAAAGGTCTGTTTTCCTTGGCCTGATAATTCGTGAATAAAATACTTATTTTCCTGGTTAGACACTTATGTCCAAATTGAGGCTTCCTTTAAGAACCCTCCCCTCTTCATGAGTCACTTCAATCTTTTGAACCAATTTTGTCCTTCTTCTGGAAGATTCCAAGGGACTGGATGAATATTTGGGAGATTCACATGTTATCAAACCTACCAGCAGATCTAGATATATAGCTACCATATAAAATTATCAACAACGTTCTAGATGACTTCCACATATTCTTTCTAATCCTTAAAATGTCTGCAACGGAATTGTTATGATCATCATATTATGATGAGAATACTGAGATTAATAGAGGTTAAGTAACTTGATCACTATCTTTGAGTTAGTAAAACATGAAGCAAATATAGTGTTATTACAAGAAAAAGCAAAGAGAAATGAGGGCCTAAGTAAAGAAAATTCTATCCCTAAGAACAACAACTTTTTAACTCACTCTGAAGCTGGATGTAAAGTGGAAATTTGGGATTGTTTGTTTAGGAGTGTCTTTCCAAAAGCGAAACTCTTGAACTGAGAAGTAATACAGCGTTGGAGGGATGTGGACAATTTTGCAGGTGTTTTCAGAATGTAAACTAATTGAAAATAGCTTCACTAAAGAATAGCCTAGATTCCTTCCCCTGGTGCTCTGGGGGGAGGCTTTGCCTATTTATGTTGGAGGTTCTAGCTCAATATCTTCATTGCATTCATTAATCTTGTAGGCTTTTACTCTACCATAAAAACGTGAAAATTCACATTGGAACTCGAGGATGATTGAAGGTTTCTTCCCAGAATCTCACATTGAAAGTTGGCTTTTTTTTCCATTTCACGACATAGAAAGTTCAAATGTAATCTTCAACTGCAGGCATGGTATCTGCTCCCACAGAAATGTTGCTGATTCTTACCAACATAGAAGCAAGACTCCGTAAGCAGGAAGGACACTGAGGGAACGCTTTACAGACTCCCAAGGCGAATAACCCAAGTAAATCTGACTCACAGGGACAGAGTGGGTATCTCACTTGGAATTACTAGGAATAATTTGTTTGCAGATTTTCAGGGAGGATAGCTAGATCAACTAGTGGTATTGCTGAGTCCCTAGAACCTGTGTTCTGCTATTTATAAACTAATTCCCCTAAAGTGCACTGGAATTCTAAAGGTTTCAACCAGTATTTGCCCCAAACAAATGTCTTGTACACAAACAAAATATATTCGAGCCTAACTTGACATGATGTTGAATGGAGAGAATTTTTCACATAAACATTTTTTAACTACAAATCTTCATGGGTAGACATTCAACGAATAATGACTTATATTTTAATAGCTGTTACATTATGAGGTCTTTGATATAGCTTTTATTTATTGAAATCTACTGTGTACCAGGCAGAATTGTAGGTGGTTTCCATATATTACCTCTTATTTCAATGGAACCTCACAACAACCTCATGGTACAAGTAACAGAAAAGGGAAATGAGATTCAAATTTTTTGAGTCATATACCAGTCAGCCATAAAGGAGGGGTTGATACTATTTCCATTAAACTATGTTGTCGGCCATGACAGGATACAGAGGAAGCAAATACAGATTTTCACTTTATAGCAAAGGTGAATGGGAAAATTATAGCACATATTTTCCTATGTCAGTTTTTCTCTAACTTTCAATTTCTTTGAAACACCATCATCCATGTAACCAGTCAATGACTTACAGAAATCTTTCTCTTTTCAAGAGTAGTGAAAATATAAAGGAAATTCCTTCACTTTGATTTCCTATCTGAGGAAAGGCGATTACGACTCTTTTCTAAATGACAGTTTAAAACTTGAGGGTCTTGCCCTCAGCCAAGATTAATTTTTTGTCCACTCACCTATAACAGATGCTAGAGGCAGCATGGTAGCAGAAAAAGTAGAGCATGGAGTCAAATCACTCTTGTGCCATTTCTTAGCTACATCATCTTGGACCAGGCTTTAATTTCTCTGAACTTCCCATTTTCTACATCTGTACTGTGAAGGTAAGATTGCCTACCTCCTGAGGCTGTTGTGTTGACTTATTGACTAACAGAAATAGTACACATACACATAGCAGGAAATTAATAACAACAAATTTGAATTCCCTATTGTGTCCCAGAGTCAGAAAATAATCATTGCAAAATAATAAAAAAAGAGTTATTATTGAATCTCAGATTTATATATCAGATTACAAACCTTCATAATTTTTATTTATACACACACACACAAAGACACACGCATTCCTCATCATGTCTTCCAAAGGCCAATATATTAAGAATCATTTCATCTTACCACAGTATGAAGCAAACTCAATGTGGATGCTCCAACTTCATTTGGGATACTTCACGCATAAGGGTTCTACACCTTGAAACCATCTCCAACAGATTCCCTAAACAAAATGAAAGAAGAACTTATGGGAAAGTGGAAAAAAAATGTAAATCCTTCCAACAGTGTTCATCTCAGATTCCTCATGTCATTTTACATCTGGCTGCTTTTGCTCTCATTCTGAAAAAAACTTGCTGCATATGTCTTTCCAGGCTGCAGATTCACAATCCCATCTGATGTATCCATCCCTGATGACACTATAGCTTGCATTTTCAGATAATGAATTTCATTATATTTATTTTTATAAGTCAATGGGTAATCTTACATAGATACTAGAAAATAATAGTTAGGGTATAAAATAGCTTCCACATCATACTGAGTAATTTCAGTCAATCTATTTCAAATTAAATGATCTAAATATCACTAATAGCATATAAATGACAGAAAGTATGAGAGCAATCAAGTAATAGCAAGTGTGTCAGAGAAAGAAAAATAATTTGAATGTTATAGCTTTTCCCTTTTGAAGATGTCTGTGGTTGTCCTTCAACAAGATGAATGCACAAAATAAAACCATCATATGATATTGAAACATATTTATTTATTGCCTTTAATCACTTTAATTATTATGAAAAACATATCTTTACATATATTTCTAGCCTTGACAATTTTGCTGAACTGAAACCTCATTCATCAATTTATCAGATATTATGCTCTGTTGCAAAAACTTAGAAATTTTAATGGTTGTTAGACACCTCTCTCTCTCTCTCACACACACACACACACACACCCCTTGCAAGTCAAATTTATTGCAAGAAATTACACTGCAATCACATAAAATACAATGAAATCACATTTATTCATCAGCCCTGGTCTACACTCTTTAATAGCTATGTTGGTTTCATTTCAATAGAATCTTCTACCAAAGAATTAAATAAAATCTTGGTTATGCAAATAACACTAATGAAAACACTGAAAACCTGATTGTGTGAAACATCTCAAGCTTAAGGAGGCATGTCCTAGTGATCAATTTTAAATTAGTCACTTTAGAACAATTCCATTAGTTCACTTTCCTGGTGGCTTCCTGGATTTCTAGTTTGCAAAAATAGCAATTACAATCGTACTGAATGGCACAAGTGAGTCTCTCCTCTCAAAACCTAGAAATGAAAATGAGTCCACCGGGTCAATCAAATAATATTGACATCTCAAGTCCTCTTGATAGCTCCACTTCAGGTACAGACTTTGAACAAAGAAGGCCACTCTAATTTCCCTCTCAACAGAGGCCAAGTAAGAATTTTGTCAGTATTGAAGCTATTGTTTCATAGCCCAAAACCCAGCTTCTATATTCTGCATTGAGACTGGGGGCTGGGTCACTGCACACATATTTCTTTTTTGTCAGCTGACTTTCTGTTAGGTTCTGCAACAAGGGGCACTGGACAGAGGATGGGGGCTGCGGGCAGGCAGAAGAAGGGGAGCAAGGGGCTTATTGGTCCATCTTCATTTGCTGCCAGCATTGCTTTCACAATCGTCCTTTACCCTGTTAGCAGAAATCAGTCTGTCCACAGATTTTTCAAGCCCTTCAAGAACCAGCTTGTTCTACCCTCTCAGAGGCGTCAGCACTGGGCTCTGCATCCCCTCCTGGGAATTCTTGAGTTGAGCTCCCTAAAGCCTCTCAACTGAGCTCCTTAGATACCAACACGGGCTGCACAGCACCACCTCAAAGAAGTATGGACCTCAGAACTACAGTGTTCTTCTTTCAAGCTCCTAGTAACCCCAATTCTTCTTTTTATTCCCCTAAGTCCAAAGGGTGGAGCTGTTTCCTGTGGCCACCATCTCTGTACAACCTCGGGGGCCCCTTTTTCCTCTTCCAGTTCTCCAGCAGCTGTTGAACCTATCCTTTATATTAAATCATCTTTGTTAAAACAACAGGTGTAGTTTCTGTTTTCCTGATGGGACTCTATTATAGAATGTATATTTTATTCCCAGGTTGGAGGTGGGAGGATGGAGAAAGGAGAGAAGAAGAAGAATGAATAATCTAACATTCTTTGAGATATTTTCCATTTATTTTATTATTTAGCCTCCAGAATGTCCTATGAAACAGGTATGGTTATCACAATTATTTACATTAATAAAAAGAGCAAAAACATGTATTGAGTTCCTACAATGTGTTATTATCTTTACATAATTTATTCCATTTACTATTCATAAACTTCCTGAAAAAGGAGTACATTAGAATCATTTTATGGATGGAGAATTGAAGTCAAGGCTAAATTATATATCGCATTTTACACATCTAGTAAGCCCTAGAACAGTAATATGAACACAGTCTGTCTGAGTCCTAAGCCAATGGTGCAATTATGCACATCTTCAAACTATTGACAGATTTAAAATTATACAGTACCAAAAAATTACATTTGTTAATATCACCACCAATCTCATCAGAAAATTTTTTAAGTTTTGGGAAGTTGTCAAGCTTGTGGTGACATACAAAAGATTTTCAAAATTTTAATTTTTACTTGAAAGCGCAAGTTTGACCATTGGCAACAAATAGAAATACAAAATGGTTGCCTTCTTTGAAGTGACAGAGTTGTTTTATTTATTTTTGAGAAATATATTCCAAATATCTAAATCACCTAACTCTAGTTCGTCAGTCAAATTTTCACATTAAAATGGCGTCAAATGAAAAAATGGTTAGTTCAGCTTGCAACTCAACCAAACCCACAATTCCTTTAGCTTGAGACAACATCATACTTCAGTTTTCAGCAAAGTGCTTTATGTATATTTCACATTTCATTGCACAGAATATTAAAAATTTTATTCAGAAGATGTTATAAAAATAATAATCTATTCTACTTCATCAAGGACACTGTTAGGTGAACTGGATTTTTTTTTTTTTACTTCAAATATGCGATGGTAAAAAATACAATGACTACTTGTAACAGTTTGTTTTTACCACCTTGAATTGTGTTAGGACTCCAACAGTTTTACCTACCATTGCCTTTGCAACATCAGTGCAATTGTCAATATAGTGAAAAAGCAAATAATATCTTGGTCTTAATTCAAAAATAGCTTTCACCCAGAAGGCTTTCTAAAAATATCCTGGCAACTCCATGGTCCAAGGACCAAAATTTTAAGAACCACTCATCAAATAGTGAGGCAAAAACAAGACATGAAGTGTTGGAGTACTTCTATGATTTGAATATAGAAGCCTTCTTTAGGCCAGGGGGGAGATGCCCCTCTCCTCCGTCAGTGACATCGCTATGGCGAGTTCTATGGGTTTAATTTTTAAGATTAAAAATACCGTTAGCTGAGGGAACAGGCAAAATAGAGAGAGACAGAGAAAAAGAGAGAGTGAAAGAGAGAGAGAAGGAGCAGACTGACAGAGGAGAAGAAACAGAAATAGGGAGATAGACTGATAAAGAAACATACTGAGGGAAGGAAGGAAATGTGGAGGGAGGGAGACAGAAAGATACAGAGTCAGAGAGGCAAAATTAAGGAGAGAGGGAGAGAAAGAGAGACAGAGAGGAAACAGAGAATGAGAGTCTGCTATTGCAATAGATTGCCAAAGAAGGAAAATAGAAAGATCTTTGTTTTGCCATAGTTTTCAAAGAGTCACATTTCCTAAGAAGATTTTTTTTTCTCTCATGAGAGGTTGGTTTAATGTGAATGTACGCGGTGTGTGCCTGTGTTTAGTCTAAAGGGTCTTACCCTTCCTTCTGCCACAACCTGGAAGCCACACTGGCTGTTGATAGAGGTGGTGAGGGATGCCTTGCACTGGAAGAAGACAGACTTTGGCATCTAGTACTAGAGATGTATTGTCAATGCTTTTACTTTTACACTCACACACTCCAGTCAGCAATGCCTGGAGATACTCAGTTTATATAAACAGAAAGAGACGTCAATACATAATTTTCCCTCTAAGCTTAATAGTGTGCAACTTCTTGTGTTTGAGATGGAGAAAGCATTAATTCTTTCTAAGCTGAACTGCCACTGGTACTTTCTACCATACATTATACATGTCCACAGTCTTAAACACACAGCAAAGATCCACTTTGTATTTAAATACAAAATCAAAAACAATTAATTATGAAATCTTCAAATCATTATTGTGAAACATAAGAAAAGATGCAATGCTACATTCATTGTAAGTGAACAATTAAAGCAATAGGTTAACAGTGAAATGACTATGTCACTACCAGTGTGTCACTATAAGTGTTCACAGTGAATGAGACGAGCATGTATATGATTAGGTCTCAAACAAGTCAATGACAAGAAAAGGGGAGTTCTGGGCTGCTATTTTCCTTTACGCAAATAAAAGGTGACTTGTCACCGAGTACCTCTGGGGACAACATAGGCTGTGTGAGGCTGTATGTAACATTGGGAAGAGAGGAGAAAATGCACTGGGAGCATGAAGGGCTACCAGTGCCAGCCGTTATGATGCCAAACAGAAAGATGAGCTGTCTATGTGCTCCTGCCAATTCTGGTGAATTTTTAATACTTTCAAACTGGACCCTGATTTTTATTAAAGTGACAGGCTTTTGTCTTAACTGTGGCACTGTTTCTTTATCTATAAAATAAAGTGGTGGAACCACGATGGTATTTCCCAAACTATTCTGCACAACACTGGTGCACCAGAAGATGCTAAAGCAAGTTAGGTAGTGAAATTTGTAAAATACAACATACTGCATGCGTTTTGTGTTTTTGAGATTCACAGTTCCCTCCACATAGTAAAGATTACAAGAGGGTCCAACAATAAAAATCTTAAAAAAAAGTTTAACTGACTTGTTTGACCACAGAATCTCCTCCCCTTTTTATCACAATGTCATTTCTTGGGATGACAGCATTGCTTTGGAACACAGTTTGGGGAATCCTAAACTTGGTGCTCTCTAAAATCCTTTATGACTCCAGTATTCTTTCATTCCAAGCAGAAGAACTCTTTAACATGGTAGGACCAAGTGGCAGCACAAGGAATTGCCCCCTAAAAGAGCTCTAGCTGCCTCTGCATCTCAGGTGTTTGGAGTAAGCATATTCATGAGCTCAGTGGTTGAGGGCCATGGAGAATGGCCGGCCTATTACTCAGATTCTGGATGTAGAAAGCATCACATTAAAATAGTGTGTATGTGAAGCAGTCCCTGGGAGGTATTATTTACTTACCACCACTTCGTTTTTAGGTCAATGAGCACAATGGGAAATTTTCTTTTGGAAAGATCGAGAAAGAAAAGGAAGATCACAGGAATTGACCTCCCCCCAACCCCCCATGCAGTGCAATGCCAAATTGCAACATACAAACTCATGCAAGTGAAATTTGGCAGAATTAGGGAGCTTTACCTTGGAGGAGAACCAGAACGAAAATGCCATGCCTGAAACAAACATTAATGTTTATTTTATGGCTATGTCCTCCTTTTAGCGCAGCATTCCCTAGGTTCTCCTAAACTTTACGATTCTTGAGTATCATCTGCCTTTTACAGGTAAGGCCACACAATTCCAGGTGGCAGTAATAAAGTCCATACTTAGAGATCTCCCAATAGCCCTAATCTGCAGCATATAAACTCCAAATTTATACAAGTACAGTGGCTTCCATTTTCAGAATGTCAAACATTTCTTCATGCTTTTCTTGTTTTGATTGATTATATCACTTTATGTGAAAAAATCCAGAATCACCATAAAAGAGGTGGATCTGGGAAAATAAAGTTCACTTAATGATTTTAACATTTAGTTATAGCTAAATTTAGTGAAAAATGCATTCATAGATCACTTGGCCTTAGAATTTCCATTTACCACTACAAACCAAATTTCAACAATTTGCAAAGAAATAAGGATGCTAATGATCATTTATTAAGCACTTTTTATGTTCTAAGCAATGCACTAAGTTCTTTACTTATAACACCTTAATGCCCATAGTAAGCCTATGAAATTGGTGCTGCTATCATATCCATTTTACTAATGGAAAAACTCAAACTCAGAGTACTCAGAGTAGTACAAAAACTTTCTCAAAGTCACGCTACTTTTAAGTGGTGGATCTTGTCATCAAATCTAGGTTCATCTGATTCCAAAGTCTAAATTCTTAATGATGCTGCTCCACTGCTAATTATTTTTGATACAACAAAATCAAAGTAGCAAAAAAAATGACCAAATATTAAGGCCCATGTCATGGAATCCATCTGAATTCTTCACATCTAACTTGGGTTGGATTCTGAGAGCTACCATTGTGTCTAAGCATTGTGGTGGGATTGACCTCAGTGGGGAGAATGAAGAGTTGAGGAAAATCTAATGTTTAATAGTGACCCTACAATAAAGAACCAAACGGTAATCATGAAAAAGCATCTATCCAAAAGATACAGGCAAGAAGACAACAAAGGAGTTCAGACAATGGAAGCAAAGGAGATATAATGATACCAAGTAGGTTTGACACAGCAGAAGGGGAGCCAAGAAAGATCTCCTGAGGTCCTGGAGAGAGAGTTGTAGGCACTTTTTACAGTTCACTAACAGCCTCTCCTGTGTGAGGAGAATGTTTTTAAAAACAGTAGGTTGGATCTGAGAGGATATACAGCCCTCCAGGAATTGGCATCTCCCTTACCACAGTATAATGAGGCCCACTCATTATTCCACCTAATCCTTTAATTGTCAGGGAGGCTGAACTGCTGTGAGATGTGCTGCAGAAGGTGAGAGAGGAGACAGGAGATGAGAGGGGAGGGATGGGAGAGGAAGGGACAGGAAAGAGAGTGGGAGACAACAGTTGGCCAGGGAAACTGTTTCCAAGTGAAGGAAAACTCAACCAAAGAGGATGTCAAGACCTCAGAGGCTCAGCTCACAATAACCAAGAATGAGAGGATGAGATGAGAAGTGGCAACAAGCAAAGGGAAAGAGCAGGGACAGTACATGGGACAAAGTTCAACACAATCATTTGGAGAATTTGGAGAATTCTGCTTTTGTAGCTGCCCATTACCCTGCTTATCACACTCATGTTCATCAGCCCCTGGTGGAGTTTCATCAAGTCATCAAGGTTTGCTGAGTTGGTTTGTTGCATAGGTTTGGAAATCAGTGGACTGGAAATGAGAAACAAACCCATGAGACTGGGGGGGAGGGGGGGGAGGGGGGGGATGGTACTGAGAAAGAAAAACAGAGAAACAGTCCCAACATTAGAAGATAGGAAGAAGAAAATAAAAGCTCCCTCTGGCAAACTATCATATTTTATTGTCACTTGAGTCCAATAAGGTGATGAAAGAAAGAATTGGGCTGAAGTGAAAAAGATCCAGATGAGAGGTGAGGTCTAGATATCATTGGAATATTTCAAACACTTTGGATAGATGGGACTAGAAGGATAGGAGTAAATTAAAGGAAAGAAGATGTGGACAAAACACAGCAGTCCCCCCTTATCCACGGTTTCACTTTCCATGGTTTCAGTTACCTGCTGTCAACCCCAGTCTGAAAATATTAAATGGAAAATTCCAGAAATAAACAATTCACAAGTTTTAAATTGCACGCTGTTCTGAGAAGCATGATGAAATCTCACCCCTTCCCACTCCGTCTGTCCTGCCCAGGACGAGAATCATCCCTTTGTCCTGGGGATCCACGCTGAATACACCACCTGCCCGTTAGTCACCTGGCTGCCTCTGTCATCAGATCAACTGTCACCAGTATCACAGTGTTTGTATTCAAGTAACTTATTTTACTTAATAATGGCCCCAAAGCGCAAGAATAATGATGCTGGAAATTCAGATACGCCAAAGAGAAGCTGTAAAGGGCTTCCTTTAAGTGAAAAAGTGAAAGTCCTCAACTTAATAAGGAAAGAAAAAAAATCGTATGCTGGCGTTGCTAAGATCTACGGTAAGTTTTATTACAGTATATTGTTATAATTGTTCTATTTTATTATATTATTGTTGTTAACCTCTTACTGTGTCTAATTCATAAATTAAACTTTATCATAGGCATGTACGTATAGGAAAAAACATAGTATATATGGGGTTTGGTACTATCTGCCATTTCAGGCATCCACTGGGGGTCTTGGACTGAATCCCCTGAGGGTAAGCGGGTGAGACTGTGAAAGGGAAGAAGAGATATCCGGGTAGGGGAACCAAGGGGCAAAAATGCCTCAAGAGACAAGGAATTAAATGCCCTCATCATTATATTGACATTCTCTCCCTTCTCTCTCCTTCCCTCCTTTCTTATCTGTCACACACACACACATTGAACAATGAATCCCAAGATTCAGCCTCTTATACTTAGCTTGCCATTTTCTATGAATATATCACGGAACTCTGTTGCTATTCAAAATTTGACAAAAGTGGACTAGTAGACTAATAGTTCACACATATATATTTCCGTCAAATTTTGAACAGCAATAGAGTTCTGTAACTATTTATTACGAAGGGCTACTGTTTCATGGTGCTTTTCAAAGCCTGGAAGAGAGTTTAAATATCATCTAGACACAGTGACACATGAAAGACATTTTGGATGTTAGGGCTCAACCTTTAATATATGCCAAACTCTAAAACCCGCAGTTATGTGATGGCACTAACCATGAGGGTGAATACGGTGTACATCTCAAAGATAATAAAAGAAATGTTCTTTCTAGGATGCTGTTAGTGCTAAATTTTGTGTTTGCAACAATTGAATTTTAAATCTTTAATGCTAGTATTAAGATATTCAGCATAAGTGAATGAGATTTTTCAAAATACTCAGAGTCAAAAGTAACAGAAATAGTCTTTTTAGAGCAAAAATGTACATAATCTATTCCTGATATTCAGAAATTTGACTAAAATCATGTTCACTTTTCATTAAAAAAGATATCAAAAAATTAGAGACAACCTAAATATTTTTCAACAGAGGTCTTGTTAAAATGAATCACGGTACATTTATCACTCAGAAAACTGTATTATTTAAAATGTGTGTGTGTAAAAGTAAAGAAAAAAGTATAGAAGTATCTCAAGTGCTAACTTATAGGCATTTGTGGGTGTAGGAAAAATGTGTAATTGTCATTTAAAACATTTTGATATCATCTAAATTTTTTTTTTGCTGTGGGCATATATCACATTTATAATTGAGCAAAATGTTATTTCCAAAAATATATAGGCAAATCTAACTTATAAATAGGTTACAAAAAAACAACTTCCAAGTTCAGCATTCCAAAAACATTTTTATGTAAACTAATGGTGGCTGAATTATCAGAACAGCTCACATTTCTAGAATACATTGATATAATAATTGAAATAGATTTATTAATCCCCTCATTCATTCATTTATTCATTCAAACAACACACCTTTATGTAATACAGTCATACATCACTGAATGACAAGGATACATTCTGAGAAATGCATCACCAGAGGGTTTCATCACTGTGTGAACACCACAGAGAGTACTTACACAAACCTAGATGGTATAGCCTGCTACACACCCAGGCTCTATGGTGCTAATCTTATGGGACCACCATCATACACATGGTCCATCATCAACTGAAACGTCACATGACTGTATTCACAACATGTCAATCACTAATCTCGAGGTGTACAAAAATGGAGGAAACAGTATATCTGTCTTTAAGGAAAGCCGAGAAATCAGAAAATGATGGAGAAAGATTATGCTCATTTAGATCTGCTGGCTAGGAAGTGTTTTCATACTGCTAACGGTACAAACCCAACTATACAACTATACACTGTCAGGCTAGGTATAATTGGGGTAGGCATAATTCTCTGGATGGCAGTGCAATCTAACCTCCAGACTGTCCCCAGCAGGAGTCCAGTCTGTGGTAAGAATGGAACTGGGTTGAATTTACCTACCGTGCATGTAGGACTGTCTTCTCTGTCCCCATTTTCTCATCCTGGCAGACAGCCCTGCCTCCCAGCAGCCAAATAAGGACTCTGAGGCAAACCTCTGCCTCTGGCACAGCCTGGCAATTTCTGCATTTGGGATATATCTGGTTCAGGATTTCATAGCTAGGGAATACCTATAAAGTAATCCATAAAAGATAGCCCATGATTGTATTTTGCACGCTTATTAAAAAGGAGTAAAGGAATCAAAGGAATCATCCATATCTTTTCCTTTGAGCTCAGGAAAAGATAGGATCTTTACTTAAGCCACAATTTATAATCTTAGAACCTCCTCCAACCCCAGTGGAGCTGTTTATCATCTCACTGTAAATGTAGCCCAGAAAGAGAAAATGAGCCTTCTGTAATGAAAAGACTGAAAGTTGGAACTATAAACCATGGCATGATGAGCTCTGGACCGAAATTTACAGACTCTAACCATCGTACATGGTGAAGAAATCAATGAGAGCACAAAATTCAGCCACTGAACCTCCAGAGATGTGTCGGTCTCTGTTCTTTGCTTTTCCATAGAGCATCTCATTCCTGATCAAGTTCTCTCCCCAGGGAGCGCTAATAGGCTAACAGTTAGAGAAGTCGGCTTTGTTCTCTGAACCAGCTGGATCAAAGGGTGCTCTGTGGAAACTTAATCTACTTCTGACTTTCCGAGGGCTGCTACCCCTCTACTGTAATTTTTGATGCCACTTCTGACTCTCTTTTCCAAGCTCTTCAAAATATTTAACAGGCTTTAAGCAAAAAATACAGTTCATTAAAAAAAAATTCATCTGGTTCCTGGGATTAAAGAAGGCACAACCTACGAAACACATACAATACTGGAGGAGGGCGGAGGAGCTATTTAGATAAGAATTTTTTTCTAAAATGTCAGTTTCTTAAAAATATTAGCCAGTATTTCCCAGGTACTAATCCCTAGCTTATGCACTTTACCTGTATGAACACATTCAATCCTCAGGACAAGTTGGCAGTATTGTTAGCTACAGTTCACTAAAATGGAAACTGAGGTTTAGAGAATTTAAGACTAAATAATTTATCCAAAGTCATGCAGATAGTAAACGTCTGTCTTTACTCTCTTACATTCCGATCAAGCATTTCTTATTTCCAAATCAAACTTGGTTTAAAGCTTTTTGCCTTTCCCTTCTAAATGTTCTTAAATTATAAAAGCCAAGGCATTAAATATGCCTAACATTTTTTCTTAGCACAAATACCCACTCAGGATATTTTCTTCCAGTTTTTCTTTCATATGTACTTAGGATATAACTGAAATTATCCTGCACATGCAAATTTTCAAATATTTTACTACAAAAAATTTCAAATACAGAGGAAAGTTACAAGAATTTTTATGGTAAGCATCCATATACCAATAACTGGATTTTACCATTAATGTTTAACTATATTTTGTTTATCATATATCTATCTATTACATACAATTTTGTATCCTTCTCCAAATTTTTTCTTTTAGTATTTCATTATAAGAATTTTTTTGGTTGTGTCCAGCATTTTAAATGTCTGCCAGGCCTTCTAAACATTCCTTAATGTGTCCCATTCTCATCTTACTTTATATCTTGTCTTACTTTAATCCTAAATACACTGTATGTACTTCTCTTAAAGAAATTTACCCACACACTCATCAGGCCATGCTCAGGTCTATTCCTGAAATTTTACTCACTTGAACTCCTGACACTGTTGTAGAAACATAAGGATGACTCGCAAGTGCCTGTAGATTGGCAATGACATTGACCTGCATGACAGGAATTAAGTGAGATTATGATGGATTACTATTGTCATTATGTTATTATAATCTTTTCAATAGTGAGTCAGGATTATACTAAATACTATCTAAGTATCCGCGAATCCTAATGATCCCATTTGCTATAAATGTAAAAGGTTTACATTTCTTATAAAATCCCTAAGTAATGTTTCAGATAATGAAATCTCCTAAGCCTGTTAGGGCAAAGGCCAGTGTTCTCACCCCTGGCCTGCTTCTAAACCTCCACCATGGGGAAGATCAGGGAATCTGAAATTGGAACAGAAAGTGGGTGCTACTCATCCATTGTCCTAATCCCTAGAAATCTTTTCTACAGCATAGATAACTGATGATTAAATGTGATCCAAAACTTATTCGAAGGTTTCCTAGGAACATTCACATTCTTATCTTCATTCAGTCAACAAATTTATTCACCATTTACTCTCTGCACATACTCTTCCAGGTTCTAGAGATGCAAAGATACATAAATTCATACAAGGAGCTTTCACAGTGAGGGAAAATTAGTGACATATAAAACCCAGTTCAGAAACTATATGGAAGTGCGCTGTGTCAGTATTGGAGAACAGAAAGGGGCACTAACCCAGCCTCCAGCATCCACGAATGGCAGAGGAAACATGCCAAGGAAAGCTTCCTGCAGTGGTGTGTAAAGCCAGCCTTAAAGTCTAGGTAGGAGCTGACTGAGGAAAAAGGTATAGGGAGACTTTCCCAGAGGGGAAGTTTTAACAAAAATATGGAGGCAAGGAGCATCATGATGTACAAGGAAAACTCTAAGCAGGTCCGTTTTTCTCATCTAGTTTGAGATAAGAAAGATGTGAGAGATAAATAGGCAAGGCAAGATCATCTGGAACGTGGTATGCTCTATTAAGAAGCTTGGACTTTATTCTATAGGAACGAGAAACCACTTCAGAGTTTTAAGCAAGGAGTGACATGGTTAGATTCTCTCTGTTTTTCCTTTTCTCCCCAAAGCCCCAGTATATAGTTGTACATCCTAGTTGTAAGTCATTCCAGTTCTTCTATGTGGGATGCTGTCACAGCATGACTTGATGAGTAGTGTGTAGGTCTGCACCCGGGATCCAAACCTGTGAACCCTGGGCCACAGAAGCAGAGTGCACAAATTTAACTACTCAGCCATGGGGCTGGCCCCAGATTCTCATTTCAAATAGAACATTGTAGAGGCAGGAAAACTAGTTAGAATAATTTTGCAACAGGCCATGAGAGAGATATTGGGGGCCTGACCAAGGAGGTATCAATCAGGAGGGATATGTGGAAGTAAAGTAGGGAAACAGGAGAGATTCCGTTTTGGTGTAATCCTCACGTTTAATAGTTTAAAGAAAAAGATAAGCCTAGCTTGAGGTAAATTGAGTAGAGATGCTATTAACTATGCACATGGAGTAGTCTGGGACAGGGGCAGGAAGCAACTGCAAAGAAGAAAATATTTCCAGCACAGCGTGGGGACTTTTATTTCTCACCAACACTGGTGTCTCTGTTGACCTTCCCACTTATGCTCAATGCTCTGGTCTGAATATTTGTGTCCCTACTAAATTCATATGTTGAAATCCTAACCCCAAAAGTGATGGTATTAGGGGGTGGGGCCTTTAGGTGATGATTAGCTTATGAGAGTGAAGCCCTCATGAATGAGATTACTGCCCTTCAAAAAAGACCCCCAGAACACCCCAGCTCCTTCCACCACGTGTGGTTACACTGAGAAGATGGCCATCAATAAGGAAGTGGGCTCTCACCAGACACCGAATCTGCCTGCGCCATGATCTCAAACATCCCAGTCTCCAGGACTGTGAGAAATAAATTTCTGTTGTTTATAAGCCAACCAGTTTACGGCATTTTGTTATAGCAGCCTCTAACATCAAGACTTTATTTCAAGAAAATATCAAAAGAAAAGCAAATTCCAAAGTATACGTAGGCATAAGGAAACATTCATTCCAATCTCCTGCATATTTAAATGCTTAAACAATGAGGACTAATGTCTAGAATCATGATTCTGTGTCATTGCAAGTTTTGTAATGAGATGATTTAATTCTTACTACTACATTATCCTTCCTTAGGAAAGAAAATTTATAAATGCACATTGAAAAAGACTTACTCGATGAAGGCCAAAACAATAGGTTTTCCTGCTTAACCTAAAGTTAATTGAATTAATTAATGAGAACAACCCACCTATTTTTCTTTTCTTATCACTTGGGCTCCCTTGTTACAAAAGGTTTCATTTGTAAAACCTTAAAATACCTTTAATCTTTATGAAAATCCATACCAACTGAAAATAATGATCGTTCTTCCCTGATCAAATAAGAAGTAACTACATAAAAGAAAAAAACTGTAAACAAACATAAAAATAAATAAATATATCCATTTGGCAGAGTAATTCCCAGGCCTAAATTCGTCTTTATAAGAGCTACATGGGAGAAATTTAAGTATGAATTTCTTTCGACAGGACGTTCAGGAGAAGTAAAACTTGAAAACTCCCAAAGCCAATTTGAATGACTCTAGCTTTATCCCACTTGTGTGTCCATAGGAGCTCAAATCCACAGACCTATTGATTTAGGTAATCTCTGGATAGATGGAAACCCCCGTTCAGCATCTTCTCCAAAGTCTGGCCAGTGGAAGTTGATTGGTAAAGCCCTATAGGGTTCTTGACATAAAAATTGAGATTGAAAGGTTATTTTCTCTCAAGTTTCTGCTGAATTACTTATCCTGTGAAATCAAGAGGTCAAATAAAATGACTAGAGTGTGGAAAGCAAGGTTTAGGAAAAAAGGCGTGAGGGAGGTTGAGAAGCAGTGTAAGAACCAAGGCTCCTTTGCCTTTGAAAGACTATGGACAAGTGGTTAGAGGATCACATGATGACAAGCAGTATTTAGTAGTGCTGTTCTTATTCCTTAGATGCACTCTCTTCCAAATGATTTGTACATTTATCTAATATGATCTGCACATCAATCTTGCCAGGTAGGCAGAGGAGATGTGTTGGGTTTTTTGTTTGTTTGTTTCCAGATAAAGCAAGGCTGGGAGACAAAACTAGCATTTAAGTATTTAAACATTTAGCATGGAGTAGCCACCATGTGTTGATCATGTAACAATCCTCATCATCACTATATGAAGTACACAGTATCATTCCTATTTTATAAATGAACTGATGCATGGGTAACTTAAATTGCTTAGTACGTAATGAAGTTGGAGTTAAAAAATGTAAATATCTTGACTTGCAGCATCCAGTGTGTGTGTGTGTTGTCCAGTATACCACATTGCTTCTTATGAGACAGTCTGTGTACTCTATAAAGGTAATGAGGAATCCTTTCGATGAACTGTTTTCAATGTTAAGAAGAATTCTTAAAATAAGAGTCAAAAATAGAATCATAGGGAAAGAAAAAAAATTAGAGCATATTGTTTTTACCTTTATCTACAGGTGGGCACACTTTTCACCACAGCTTTTTATTCATTCATTACACTGAGTCTTCCCTTGACCCTAAGGATTACAGGAACCAACACGCAATGAGAGCTGAGTATGTGCCAAATGCTTATTATCAGCAATATTCTTCAAGATTTTACCCATTTTACAAAGAGAAAAATGAGGCTCAGAGAGTATTTTACCCATGGCTATACAGCCTGTATGTTATGGGAGTGGATCTTATCTCTGATGCCAACCACCTTACACCGAAAATCTTCTATTTCATGACATCCCCCAGCCCCCAGAGCCTGGTCCTTTTCCCTCTTGCCTCATGCAAATCTGCTTTGAGGATTCAGCGTCCTAATTTCACACTCCAAGTTGAGAGGGCTTAGCCTAGTTCTGATACTTAACACAGTTTCCAAATAATTATTTTTTGACTGACTTAGGAAAATGGCATGAATCAGAGCCTAAAGAAATTAACTGAAGGAATATTGGAAGGAAAATCAGTGTTGGAGAATAGAAACTATTTCACCACTAGGTCAAGAAACAGTTCCCAGGGGACTGAAGAAAATGAGAAAACCGAAGCAGAAGGAAAGAATTCTTGTTTCATTTCTGGAAGTAAATGCGAGAACAATAAAACCAAATGTGCCTTGGGGCCTTCCTCTGCGTTGTACTCACCTTCCTTTCCGAGAGAGCAGCCAGTTGCATGGGCCCATCATGTTATTACTATTTAATTCCTGTCTTCTTGCCACCTACATCATCCAGTTATGCTTTATCACCTTCTATTGCTCTTGGCAACAAGATCAACTATTAGTCTGAGTTGACTGTGGAGACCTAAGAGAAAAAGCTTATAACCCATGAACACCGTCCTGTCGGACAGGGTGAGGATTTATTTCTGACAGACATGAAGGGAACAGGTGTTTTCATATCACTCAAAATGTAAGATGTGTGGCACACAATCTGTTTCTTCTTTTTTACCTCTATAACTAAAAGAGAGAGACAGAGAGAGAGAGCAAGAGAGAGATCGGAGAAGACTTACACAACTTCTCGATCATTTCCCAATAAGTTTTAGTAAGAAGCTTTATCAAAACCCTACAATTATTTTAAATATACACTGCTTTGCTTTATGTAACTAATACGCATGTATTAATGAAATCACATCCACCAAACTGAACATTGGATTAAACTCTCATTTGTACTACTTTGACAACCCAAAATAGTGTTTTCAGCCATACTTTTACCTAAACATCACAATGGACTAATAAAATCAGTAAGAACATTGTGAAATTACAAATGAATGTGCAACATTTAACAGATATACCACCTATTGCAGAACCACTGTCAATATGCAACGGATGATTGGTTAACTGAAGGAAAAATGGTTTCAGACTCACAGAAGACAGACATGCGGAGCTTTGCTCGACAAGTTCCCTGTGAAGATACTCCCTTTCAAATACTTGAGTGCGCGGGCTGCCTCTCCTTTTCTTTTGTTTCAAAGGCTGGATCCCCTCTAATCAGTTAAGATCAACTAGGAGGTGAAGAAGCATGATTGGTCCAAAGTGACTTTCCCAGAGCTAAATCTCAAGCAGGGCTTCTTCACGTGTTTCTTATTAAAGTGGAACTCTCACTGCAACGAAATTAATGTTTACTTATCTGTTTTACCTACAAAACTAGAAGTTTCCTGAAGGTACAAATAATATCACACTCAGTTTTGTACTTCGAAAGCCACAGCAGGTCTTAGCATATAACAGGCAGGTAATATATGTCTTTTGGATAAATCCAAATCTTTCTATTCAAAAGATCTATTTCAGAAGTTTCTATTCAAGTGTAAATTAAGGGAATGGATTAGACCTCAGAAATCATTTTTAGGTATTAAACTTCATATCCTTATGATTCTATAACTAGTTTCATTTTCAAAATATATATATATATATATATTATCCTTATGTTTTTTGGTACTTGTATTAATTTTGAATTATACAGCATCATTTTAGTAAAGCTGATGATACCCTGAAAAAATTAAAACTGGACATGGCAATCATCTCTTTATTATTATCAAAGCAGAACACAGTGAGATTAAGCTGTATGGCTGTGGATAACAACATTTTCCCATAGACATGGCCTCCCAAGAGAACACAAGTGACTCTTGTCAGAAGTTTGAAATGGAAGAGAATGTGGCAGCACAAGCATATAACATATGCATTCTTTCCTTCAGTCAAAACTTACATACAGATTTTATTCATCCATGGAGAAAGACAAAAATACCTGCCCTTGTGGAGATCACATTTTAGTGGGGGATACAAATAAATAATAATAAACACAACATGGTGGAAAATTATTTGCACATTAAAAGAAGACCAACACCATGGCAAAAATAATAGAGCATACTGAGGCATATTCAAAGTCCTATGAGAAGAGTCATAGTTTTACAGAGTGGTCAGTGTCTGCCTCTTTGAAGTTCACATTTACGCCAAGTCTTCAAAGGAAAGAGAGATACCTTAGGAAAACATCCCAACCAAAAATAACAAGAAATGTAAAGATTTGAGGCAGGCAGCATCACCAGTGCAGGCAATTGGGGCTGAAGTAGACTTAGCAAGAGGAATAAAAGTAGAAGATAAAGTCTAAAACGGAATAGAATATCATAGGTCTTGGCTTTTGACCTGAGAGAAATGAAAGCCATTAGATGATTTTGAGCTGGTTTGAGATTTAACAAGATTACCCTGGCTCCTATTTTGAGAAAAGACTAGAAAGAGGCAAAGGTGGGAGCCGGGAGGCCAGTCAAGAGGCTGCTGTGATAACCCAGGTGAGGACCAGGGTGGTAGCCCTGGGAACAGTGAGAAATGGTTAGCTTTTGGAAATGTTTTCCAAGAACCAGAAAGATTTACTAATGAATTGATGCGAGTATGAAGGAAAAAGAAGATTCAAGAACGAGTCTGAGGATTTTGATGTGGAGCAACCAAGAGTGGAGAAGTCATTAAATGAGATAAAGTAGTATATAAAGCAGGATTGTTTTTTCTTTTTCATTTCTTTTCTTTCTTTAGAAACTTAGAAGTTCATGCTTGTATGCAATGAGCTGGCATTTAAACAGGCAGCCGAATTTAGAAATCTGGAGTTCAAGGGACACTTTAAGCTAGAGATGTATATTTATGAGTCATCAGCATATACTTGAGATTTCTTACAATGAGATGTGATGTGCTCACTGAGGAAATCAGTGTAGGTGAGAAGAGAAGAGGAGGGAAGGGAAGCGGGGGAAGGGAAAAGAAGAAATGAGAAGAGAAGAGAAGAGAAGGGGGGAGGAAAGAGGTCCTAGTGTTCAGCCTGAGGGCACATCAATGTTAGGGGATCCAGAGAGGAGGAAGAGAGAGGAAGTGAGACTAAAAAGAAGTGGCCGATGAGTCTGGTCACTGGAGAGTCTGGGGTTCTGGAAGCCAAGTGAAGAAAGTGCTTCTAGGATAAGGAAGCCATTTCTTTGGCCATTTTGAAATTTAACTTTCATTTGAGAACTTTAAAATATTCTAGGCATTTCAAGCCTGTACAGACTATAGGATTTCACAAGAGAATACTGGAGTAGTATCTTTGCTAATGGCAATATCTACCTCATGAAGCACTCTTTTGCAAAGTGAAAATGTGTCAGTTTATTTGGACATATAGACTGAGTAGATTTTTTCCAATCAAAACTAAAGTGCTTACATTCCATCATCAATACACAAAAACATAGTTGTCTCATAACGTACTAGAAACGCAATAGTAATCATATCTATATAACCCACCTGCCATTTAGAAACCTTTGTTTTTAAAGAAATTTTTTTAGAAAAAAAATTAATTGTAGTCCCAATTTTGGAAAGCAGTAGCATTGCCCCCAAGATTTTTCAGATGGTTAAAACAAACAAACTAAAAATCTTGGAGGAAGGCAGGGGGAAATAAAGAACAAGTAAATTTCAGCCCTGAAAGAAGACACAATATAAGATGGCCATAATGACACTAACAACTGGAACAAAAAATATTACTTTTTCATTGAGGACCTGTTACATGTGTTTGCATTATCTCATACCTAGCCATTCACCTGCAAAGTTCTTAAATATCATTATCCTTATTTTAAAAATGGAATACTGTGACTCTGGGATTGTGTGGCATTTCCATTGCCATGTAGATAGTGAGTAACAGAGTTAGGTTTGGAATCCTTTTGCAATGGACCAGGAGTCAGAATTTCTTGGGTTATATTCCTTGCTTTGCTGTAAATGTCCTGGTAACCTCAATAAGGCACTTGGAATATTGGGGCTTTAGCTTCTTCAACTGTAAACAGGGATGCTATCAACTTGAAGGACGATTGTGAGGGTGAGTACAAGCAATAAAAGGCACAAAGTAAGGCTTCTCTTACTTCTGGAGAAGGATTAAAGAAAAGAGTCATATCAAGGTGGAAGATAAAGGGCTGAAACTGAACAATGATGCGTTTAAGATGCTGGTTCTTAGCCACTGGTGTAGTTTACAATAAAAGAAAAGAAGGAAAATCACAGAAGCAGTAGAGAAAAACAAAAACAAAAACAGTCTACAGCCTCTAAGCTAATGGAAAGATAATGCCCTCAATAAATATAATAGACTGTAATTTAATTTATATTTTAAGGCTGAAATTTACACTGACCTCTGAACCTCAAGTAATGATTCAAAATAAATCCAAGAGTAATAAGGAGTTGCCAGGATCACTGCGGCATAATCTAAACTTTTTTTTTTGTTTAGGAAGGTTCGCCCTGAACTAACATCTGTTGCCAATCTTCCTCCTTTTGCTTGAGGAAGATTCACCCTAAGCTAACATCTGTGCCAATCTTCCTCTATTTTGTACGCAGATTGCCACCAAGGCATGGCCACCAACGAGTGGTATAGGTCTGTGCCAGGGAAGCAAAACTGGGCCACTGAAGCAGAGCGTGCCAAACTTACCCACTAGGCCATGGGGTCAGCTCCTAAACTTTTAATTTTAGAAGAAGACTATTGGCCTTAAAAATTCTACCTTGAGGCCTGGTATTTGCCAGTGCCCAGTGCCACTTGCTCTGTGCCATATGGTTATGAAATGGCACTGCCTCCTACATGCAAAAGCAGAGATAGGTCTGATATTCAAAATTATCTGCAACATCCAATCCAATGGGTCTTACATACAACCTATGGTTTCACTATACAGAATTACATTCTATCACTCATTCGCTTCAATACTTTTTCATCCATTTACGGAACTCAAGATTAAACTTTTCCTTAGATTGGATAAAATGGTCACTCTAGGAACTCCATTGTCCTATAAAATCACACAAATTGATAATCTAAGCCAGCAAACATCACAGAAATTTCAAAAGTATTTACCATGAATTTGTTTATAATCCATGGTCAGCAACAGGATATGAAATTACAGATGACTAACGCCATTTTCCTGAACATATATAAATTACTTAAGTAACTAAGTCTTCAGCACTCACTATATCAATTATGGAACAGTTTAGGTGATTGCTTTTTATTGGGCTCAGCCTGAGTTAATTTTTCAATAGTCTTTCTTCCAGGTTCTTATTAGAATTATTGCCAAACAAGGAAATAAATTCCATGGTTCTTCCGTCATCTACCCGTAGGCTGTGATTTTCCTTTGACAAGTGCAAATGCATATATCAGAGGATAAATGGTAGGACTGAGATATTATGAAAGGTCAAAAGCCTGCTTTCTCAGTATCCCATAAGCCAGGGGCCCTGTCTAATGCCTTTGAGAGTACTTGAGCTATATTTTTTTCTTTAAATATAAAGTTACAATTTAGAACCCTAGACAGCCAATCTCAGCTCTACGTTTTGTGCCTAATGTAAACATTATTCCCAAACCATATCAGAGGCAATAAAGATTTAGCTCATTCAATTTCATACCATGATCTGGAGAAAATTAGATCTAAAATCTATACTTTGGGAAGTTCATGCCAATTGTTACAGACAAGCAGATAAGCCTTCCACACAGGAATGTAAACACACTCGACATCGCACAACAACAAACGCTCGAGTACTAAGCAATGGAAACTGAATCTGTTTTTAGCCACTTCTTACCAGACAGAAATTCAGAGTACATTTTGTGACAAAAAGCTAACATCGTGTTGAATTTCTCCACTATGTTATCTGCAGAGAAACCATTTCAAAACACTGATAGCAGATAAGTTATATAAGATATTGGCGTTGTTATAAAAGTGCTGAGCTCTAAAAACAAGCCAAAGCATAGAGTCGCTGATATTTTCTAAGATGCAGTCCAAGGAAAGCTGCATTGTTAAAAAAATAAAAATAAAAAGGGTCGCTTCTCAAGCTGGTATTTACTCTCAAGTTCTGAGGAAGAAAGGAATGTTAATGGTCCATTAATTCTCATTAACCTACAATATTAAAATATCTGATGGACTCACTGGCAGATTGCTTGAATTAGTCAGAAAATGTGGGTTAGGGCTTAGTAGCAATTTATACTTTATTAGGAGGAAATAACCATAGTGATATGGTATCATTTCACTCAGTGTTTATAAATATTTTAAAAAAGATGCTAACGTTGAAAACTTGACATAGGTCAATTTGCCCTCTTTTGCTGATTAGGAGTTCTTTAGTTTATATCAATAATTTATTAGATAAAATTACCAATCTTCCTAAAACTCACATGCAATGAACAGAAAATAATTTTACAAATATGCATAAAACCCTAGGATAACTCGCCTAGCAAGACTGTGGCCAGCTATAATGCAATCCAAGTAATACACAACCTAATAAGGGGAGTTTGGTTATACTATAATGCACCTGGAGACTGGTTCCTGTCCTGCATCCCTTCCTTAGTCAACACACGCCAAGTTCTTATCTTTCAAGGAGAAGAAGTGGCTTGAGAAGTAGCTACTTAATGATCATTGGGGACTTTCTCAGTTCAGTATACAGTATATACTGATATTTGTGTACAGTATAGGTCCAGTATATTTAATTTATGCTTTTTAAAAGCATAGACTGATCGAAAAATATTAATTTTGTTTAATTTTATAATAATAGGGTCCCGCAATTTATGCTATTGAGTTTCATGGACATCACTTACAGTGTTATGGCACAGTTTTACTGTATTGCCCTGATGCATGTGCCTAAACATTAAAGTATGGCTAAATCAGAGTTCTAAGTTCTAAGTTCTAAGTTTGTATGTAAGCCTCTCTCTCTATATATAGATATGTGAAAAGGCACCATAAGACACTATTTTTTTCCCCAATGCATGGACATTGGTAAGTTTGCTCCTAGTCAGAATGCAATTGGGCCCACTACACCTTGACTCTGAGGATTTTATACTCTAGAGTGAAAAATTTGCTTGTGACACTTTGAGCAGAGCTGAAATCTGATACCAGGTTCAGTGGGAGCTGAAGTTCTGGCTGAGTAGTATAACGATGTGGCTGTCTTGAAACTGAAGCCTTCTGGATTCCAAAACTGTCAGGATCTATGGAGATATGGAGCAGATTCAGGCAGAGCCATTTCCATGATCACAAAGCTGGGAAACCAGAACTGTTGGAGGAATGAAGAAACTGATTTTACTCAGTTAAGGATGGCAGAAAGTATAATTTTCATTTCTGTTATATTGATGTGAAAAGGTGTTATTTAGGCCATGGTAACCAAATCTTTTCCATTTCCACTAAATACATAACAGAAAAAAAAAAAAAAACTCCTTAGGGAATTAAGAATAATATCCAAACCACCTGAGCTTGAGGTCATTAAATGTTGGATATACAGCATTGCCAAATATTGGAACGGATTATTAAGATGAATGTGAAATCAAATGTTTTGGCAGAATACATTAATTTTTATCTTCCTGTGGTGGAATGGTACAATTGTAACTAAAAATAGTATTTTGGGGCTGTATTAACAGTCAACTGACAGTATATTCATGCAACAAAATTTCCTGGAAATTTCTGTGCCCACGATAAGGTATGTTTTAGTGGTTACTGGAGTACTGCATCTCCTTTCCAGTCAACAATTGTGAGAGTTTGGAGGAAGAAATCTCATTAGTTCTCAGTTTCCTCTTTTTATAAAATAGGAATAATACCTTGGAGATTATTGACAGGAAAATGGTATTAAAGTAAAATAAGTACTTTGTACAATGTCTGAGCACATTAAGTACTCAATAAATGTTGAGGGTATTTTGTTTCCTTTTAAACTTGGAGGAAATAAAATAGTAATGTTGGGTACCACAGTGGAATTTACTACCACCAATTTTTCTTTCCCCAAGGCTTTTCTTCTTTGATCAATGCCAAAGATTTCAACTAAGTCTTAACACACAAAGAACACAAATAAGATAACAAATGAAACAAAATTATTCTTCCATTTTACTCTAGGAAAAAATGCTTCCCAACACAGACATTCTGAAGAGAAAATTGTTGAATAAACTGGGTGTTTTCTTTAAAAAGAATAAAGGGGCCGGCCCCCTGGTGGAGTGGTTAAGTTCGTGCTCCACTTAGGTGGCCCAGGGTTTCGCTGGTTCAGATCCTAGGCGCTGACATAGCACCACTCATCAAGCCCTGCTGAGGCGGCATCCCATATGCCACAATTAGAAGGACCCACAACTAAAAAATATATATACACAACTACGCACTGGGGGGCTTTGGTGAGAAAAAGGAAAAATAAAAATCTTAAAAAAAAATAAAATAATAAATAAAAAGTGAAGTGATATTCTCATCTTAGTCTACACAAGTACATACATTGATTAGGATTCAGTCATACATTGATTGGAATTCTTTTGATTCCAAGAATCATACAAACGTTTAATCAAAATGATATATTACAACAAGGATAAGGGAGTGACTGAACCCAAAGGCAGGAATGAGGCTGGGCACCAAAAATCAGAAACTCCAACCCTATCAAGAATCCCATCAGGAATCTCCGTTATTGTGTCTTCTGCTCTGTATGTCTGTCTTCTTTGTTCTTAATCTCATCTCTCTCTTCCTTTTGATCTGGTTGTCTTAGTGCCCATCTCTGTTTGTGTCTGCTTCTTTGGACTATATTACAAACATAAAGTTCACTATAGCTCTCTAGTTTTTAACTTATAGGCAAAGTTCCCAAGGAAATACTATCCTCTATTTATTAATTTCAGGACCCAAACTGTTAATTAAGGACTATGATTGGATGGTGAGAGGCAGAGGCCCATGCAAGGATCTCTCTAGTATACCACATTGTGACTTCCAATGTAAATATATAGATGATGGAAAATGTGAGTAGAGATCATTTCCCCCCAAAAAATTGCCACTAGGTTATTAAAACAAAAGTGCCCACTTCAATATACATCCATATCCAAATATATCACATATACAGAGATATATGTAGACATGTGTATGTATATCTATATATCTATATCTATGTCTATATATAAATGGAGCCTTTGAATATTTCAGTAGATTCATATTGTAGTATCTAGCAGGCTAATCGAGCAATGTATGTTGATTCTAGCACACATATGGGTCTGTGTCTTACCAATATGAAAAAACGCATACAATGACTCTATAAAACAATTTTAAAAACCCAGAAAATCCATTAATTACAACACTGCACATGATAATAATTTTGGTCACATTACGGATTTGTCCATAAATACAAATGTGTATTGTTCTCATTATAACTTAAAGACTATATTGTTTTATGATACTGAATGTCAAATTTGATGGCATAAGATGACAGTGTTCATATGTAAAGCCAGCCACTCAATGTCAGGTCTGTGAAAACATGACATGATGTTGGGGCCCAAAGAGCATGAGGACAAATCACTAGTGCCTTGTGTATTAGCCATTATATTTTTAAATGCTTTATACTGTACAGCCAACACTTTTTGACATCTTCACGTGGAAATATAATATTTACCATAACCAAATCAGAACCACAAGAAAGCTCTTGATCTTCACTCTTCCTAACCCAAGGTGCTTTTCCAACAGTATTCGCAATTTTAAAAAGGTGAGTTCTTTTTCTGAGTCCTTAGGCAAAAAACAATGACCTATTTTCTTTCATGCTCTACATCCAATCTATGACCAAACTACAGGAATCGACCTTCAAAACACACCGGATCTTGATACTTCTCTCCACCTCCATCACAACCTCCGAGGTCCAAGCTGTCATCATCTCTCATCTGGAATATTGCAGGCACCTTCTAACTGATCTCCCGGAGTCATTTTTTAAAAATTTAAATCAGAAGATGTCAGTCTTTTGCTCAAAATCTCCCAATGCCTCTCATCGCATTCATACTCAAAGTCTGTATCCTGGCCTACAGAGCCTTATAGAATCTACAGCGGCTCCCCAGTTCTACCTTCCCTGACCTCTCTGGAGGAGATTGTTAATCTCCTACCACTGTCTCCTTTGCTTACTCCATTCCAGCCACTTTGCTGTTCTCAAAAGCACTAGGCACTCATGCACCTCAGGGCCTTATCACTTGCTCTCCTCTACCTGGAATGCTCTTCCTCTGCCTCCCTGTGGTCCAGTTCCTCCTTTCTTTCATTATTTGCTCAAAGATAACTTCCTCAGTGGACTCCGCCAAGTCCATTCCATTTAAAATTCTAGACCTCCAGCTTCTCATCACTATTCTCAGCTCTATTTTTCTACACCATATTTATTACCATCTGACATACTAGATATTTTATTCCTTTACCTGTTTATTATCAGTATGCCCCTCTTCTAATAGAATATAAACTCCATGAGGATGAGGACTTTTTACTGTTTTGGTCACTGCTGTCTCATTAGTGTCTAGGATTGTCTGAGTGCATAACAGATGCTCAATAAATATGTTTGCATGAATGAAGTGATTATTCAGAAAGGAGGCGTACATCTGGAGAATCTGTAATTTGACAAGACAGGATGTGCTGATCTGGACATTACTGATAACATACAGGCACCAGCATTAGGAACCATATTTCTTTTACTGCCATAAACAACACTTTGCTTCTCATCAAGCAAATAACCAAACTGAAATAGATATTATTCCAAGATAAAATGGCTAGCTTACCAATAAACAATACACAAATGTGTGGTGCTTTTATATACAGCACTCAGTTCACCTTCCAAAGAATTCTAAAAGCAATATAGGACCATCTTGGCAATAAGAGGAATTTGGGTTTGGTTAGGTTAAATAACTTAGCAAGGATCACACATTTAGTGATAGAGTCTGGGATTACACTTCTGCTTTAAGTCAGGCAAAACCTACATCATGTGAAACAAAATCAAGTTTATTTTTCTTCTCCTTAAGATCTTTAGAGAGATTCTAAAACCAAGTTCAAAAGAATATAGTGTTTATCAGTTTGATGACAGATTTTATTAATGTACTCATAAAATTTCACTGGCTTTTATTTAAAACAATATCATCCTGTTTAATTAATGCTATAAGGGATAGTACATTCCACCATACACCATCTTCAAATTAAAGCACTAAGCAAGCCTCAATCTGTTTCTATCTCGACAAAGCCATCCTGATACCACTCAAAAAGTACTAACTACTTGGAGTGGCAGACACGTGGTCGTCACTGCAGAAATTCAAATGGCATTGAATCCCGACATTTTGGAAGATATGTGTTCCTGACGTCACTACCAGAAGTCTGCCACTCTAGACAGTACTTCATTGAATGATGCTTTCAAGAACTTCACCTTATTTACTGAGCTCCTACTAAGTGCTAAGCACAGAGCTTCAGCAATAGATACAAAGATGAATAAGGCGGTCTCCCCATCCACAAGGAGTTTACAAATATCTGAGGAGGACTTGTGCTGGGAAATTCAGCACGGTATATTGCAAAGAGCATTGGAATGAAATTTGAAAACCCAGATGTGATTCTCCCTTCCTCAAGATCACACCTTCATTCAATGTCAGGTATAAGTGTCACAGCTGAAAAATAGAAGTTGGTATGAAAGTATAGAGAAAATAAAGTTTAATTTTATTTCAGTAATCAGGAATACAGACATTATATAGGTTATAACTGTGTTTCAAAATGTGGTGCTAAGCCTTATCTACATGAGAAATGGATGGCATAAACACTTTAAAAAGTGCAAGTTCCTGAGCATCATCCCATAATTACTGAATCAGTGTCTGTGTGATAGGGGAAGGACTTAGGAATGTACACATTAATACAGTCCTCAGGATGATTCATCTCCATTGTAAAGTTTAACACCTGCTGAGCTAAGGAAAAATGTGATGATTAAACTAAAACAAAGTATTCTTTAAGTCTTTCAGTAATAAAGGAAAAATTCCTGTGGTGGTAGGAAATGGAGGGAGAGGCTCAGGAGGAGAGTTTAGACATTTCTGCTCTTGGTAAAAGTTTTGTATTATGTGTACTTGCACAACTTTTACAGTGCAGGTCAAGACCACAAGTGGACAGCTAAATTCAGCATTCTAAGTGCTATGGAGAATTGCCTTGGTTATGAAAATCAGCTAAGAACTCCAGTAGTTAAATCCATTCCCCAAGGTGAAAGGCTTAGCCAATTTTGAAGAGTTATATTTTCAAAGTGAGGCATCACGGTCATTTCTGTGATAGTATATAATGTTGCAACAAAACAAAAATTTAGTTACTACCCCTTAGAGATTATATTTGTAAAACCTTCACAATAAGTATCATATGATTTCCTCACAGTAAGCATCATATGATTTCTTACAAGCATTATACCAAAATACAGGGTAATTTTAAAGGATCGCGTGTAGCTGCCACTTTACAAAATATCACAAAGGAAGGGAGTTGTTTTACCCAACAGATTTCTGAGTATGGTAATGCCTAGGAATAAAATAATTCTGAAAGTGAAAAACTTAAACTTATAGATACCATTAATAATATATAGCTCATTTGCACATTTACTACCACTGAAAAATCTATGAAGTCAATTACAGTTTAGCTAAAATGTGTCTCCATTGGTTTGTTCAGATATGAGTCTTTGGTTTGCTAGAGACTGATAATCCATTTGGTTATTTTTCCATGTTTATCTCTCTCTTAATTTTCCCTAGGATTTTATAACTGACGGTACATAAAGGAGAAATCATGTGAACTCAGTAGTCAGTTGAACTTTAAATATTGCTAATTTTATAAGTTATAACTAGGGGTCAATAAAATACAACCTGTGTGCCAAGTTTTTTATTACTGGTAAGCTAAAAATAGTTTCAGCATTTTTAAGGGGTTGCAAAGAAAAACAAATATGCAACAGAAACCTCTTGTGTCCCCCAAAGCCTAAAATATCTACCATCTGGCCTCTTTGTTATGTTATATGAAGCATCCTATTAAAACCCAGTTGTTAAGTAAATTGCTTTGCTTTGCATTAACAAGACTTAGAAGTTCATTGTGGAATTCAGAAGAGTGATACAACGGGCTAAAACTAACACAGAGTAAGGTAGTGGATAAGAAGGAATATACAATATAGTAATAAGAAGTGAAGATTCTAAAGTATAAGATGGAAAGTTTTGGGGGCATTTCGTGAATAGACAAATATCTACAAAATTTCAACAAGTTGAAAGTACCAGTATATTTCTAAAACTATAATAACTGATCCTATAATAATAATAAACCTGAGTGACTATAAAATTATGATTACGGCTTATGAAAGAATGTGTTTAAGTCTACAACAAACTCCATGAGGGTAGGAATTACATCTGTATAGTACCTAGTCCAAAACTTGGTTTATGGTTAAAGTTCAACAATGTTTGCTGAACAAACGAAATAAGAGGGCTTCACTCTTACTCACTCTAATAAAAAGTGAGTGTTCAAAGCATGCCTTCCATTATTGTGGGATCAGCTCCTCAATAATACTGATAAATAAGACAGCATTGTACATTAATACTCACACCTTGCTCTTCAGTCCATCATCCTTTGTCTGTATTTGGGAGTTTTATACTGTCAGTCACCCAAAGTCTTTGAGTTTTCTCCAATAGGCATACTCACTTCTGCCTTAGTACAGCTGTAAGAACTCTTTTGAGAAGTAAAGCACATACACCCCATAATCCTCTCCTCTGTCTCTTCTCATTTTATCCACTCAAAGAGTTTCTTAGTTATGTCTATAGTAACCTCACACTCCCTAATGTCAAAATGTTCTAGAAGATGATACAAAAATGCCTTCTCTAGCCCCTGGCTCAGCCATAGGGAAGAATACGTGCTAGTTAAGTAATAGGGATTTTTGCAGTTTTTATAAGGGCGTAAGATGCTTAGGAAAAGAAACATGAACGTAGGAGACTTCTCATGGTGGCATAAACTTCTATTCAAAATACTAAAAGTTCTACAATGGATTAATGCTAAAGCTGGTTCCTCTCACACTTAAAAAATATTTTACTGTTTAATTCTATCACCTCTTTTCTTACCTCTTTTGTGATACCTGAAAACCTTTAAACCATAATACAAAAATAACAATTATTAGAATCAGAAGGTACCAGGATTTAATTGGGTCACAGGGAACTTGAAAGGCCATAAATTACTATTGTATCATTTGGATGATTTCTAGGATATGAGAAAGGTAAGGGCCGACTATATTTTGTTGTTGTTGTTGCTTGAGGAAGATTGACCCTGAGCTAACATCCGTGCTCATCTTCCTCTATTTTATATGCGGGATGCCTGCTACCATATGGTGGTGTGTAGCGCCGTGCCCGGGATCTGAACCGGCAAACCCTGGGCCCCCAAAGTGGAGCACACGAACTTAACTGCTATGCCACCAGGCTGGCCCCTGACACTATTTTTTTTTTTTTTGACACTATTTTTTTAATCTTTAAAACAGAAAAGATCACCTAAAATTTAAAAAGTGGTTAAAAAATAGAAATGACTAAGAGGAATTCCTAATACAAGGTTGTCTTATGGAAGTTTTTTTAAAAGTATATTTACTATATTCATACAGTGCAATCAAACATAAATGGCACTTAACACTACATCTTTATTTACCACCAGTACCTTCAAAGGAGGCTAGAAAATGTATTAAATTAACTTTATTTCCCATCCAGAATGCACACAATCTTAACTACCAGCCACAAATAAAAGAAAAATAAAATGAATGATATTTAAATGCTTCTAATTAAACTAACAGGTTTCAGCTGTGTCCATATTAGCATTGAGTCAAGAGAAAATAATGTATGCAAAATAGTCTAAATAAAACTATATTTATTCACTATTTGCATTAACTGTAGAACTGATTCTGCAAGTGACTGAGTGTGACAAATTATACCTCTTACCAGATGACATATTAGAAAGAATGTTAGACTGGAGACAGGATCCTTGATCTCTTAGACTCTTCCCCTAATTAGCTGTAGGATTTTAGGCAGTCACTTAACCGTTAAGCCTTTGTTATAGATTCACCCACTGTTAACATGTGTGTGTGATTCCTATTCTATAGATCAGATATTTAGATTCTAGTCCTTTGTATTAAGGTATAGTTATTGCGGCAAAGACTACAAAATGTTCAACAAAACACACTGCCTTTTCTTCTGAGGCACACAGTAACTATATTTCCTGTGACCATAAGACTGAGTTTTAGACAATGGAATACGAGTGGATATGATGTATGCTCATAAAACCCTCCACTTTCTAGCTGGTTGGCATGGAGAAGACTATGATGACCTGGAAAGCCACATGTTAAGGACGGTGTGGAAGAGGGCTCCCTTGCCAAACCGTTCACCCTTCTAAGATTCTGACCTGAATGAGAGGTAATTTCTATTGTGTTAAGTCACTTAAATTTTCAGTATTTGTGTTATAATAGATAGCACCACCTTAACCAGTATCTTAGCCTGCTCAGGCTGCCACAACAAAACACCACAGATTAGGTAGCTCACAAACAACAGAAATTCATCTCTCACAGTTCTGGAGGCTGGAAGTCCAAGACCAAGGTGCCAGTATGGTCGCGTTTTGGTGATGGCCCTCTTCCTGGTTTACAGCCAAGACTTTCCTGCTATGTGCTCTTATGTTAGAAGGAAGCAAGCGATCTCTCTGGAGCATCTTTTTTTTTTTTTCCCCTTGAGGAATATTAGCCCTGAGCTAACTACTGCCAGTCCTCCTCTTTTTGCTGAGGAAGTGTGGCCCTGAGCTAACATCCACATCCATCTTCCTCTTCTTTATGTGTGCGACGCCTACTACAGCATGGCGTGCCAAGCAGTGCCACGTCCACACCCGGGATCTGAACCGGCGATCCCCGGGATGCAGAGAAGCGGAGTGTGTGAACTTAACTGATGCGCCACTGGGCAGGCCCCTCTGGAGCATCTTTTTTAAGAGCAGTAATCCTGTTCAGGAGGGCTCCACCCCCATGACCTAGTCAGTTCCCAAAGGCTCACCTGCTAATACCATCATTTTAGGGGATTAGGATTTCAACATAGGAATTTAGGGAGGACACACACATTCAGATATATAGCAACTAGCACAGTCATCCTGAATGTAGGACATATTGTGTCACCTAGGGCTAAGGATGCCATTCACTGTGTAATAGTGGAGAACGTCAAGCTCTGTAATTGGATTTCAGAAATGTGAGGAAGAATACCTGGTCCACCGCAGACCAGGAATCATACCATTTCTAGGCGGAAAGAGGGAACTTGCCATACGGAAAGCAGCCATCAGCTAGATAAACTACCTCTGATTTGGTACTGCCTTTTGCAGGCTGGAGCTGAGGGAATATAGACTCCAGACCAGGACTGGAGTAAGACAGCTATAGCAGAAGTGAAACACCTATACTTTCTAAGTTGAACTATATATGTTTCTTGTATTCATTTCCTTTTTCTTGTCTCTTGATATTTATTAATGTATTAATTCTGAATTCCAACTTGGTTCAGGTATTCTAAGGTATATCAAGGAAGGGATTTGGGACCACCACGTTTTACTTTCATCTATATCCTATAATTCAATGATACCTCTCATTGGTATCTTAGAATAAAGAGTAAAATTCTAGGCATGGAAGAAAACTTATAGTAAAACAAAGCAAGGAAATTGGTCAAAATGAAGAAGTTTATGAGTAGATGGAGGACAATTTTAAATGTAAGTTTACTGAGCCATCAAAAGTGAAGATTGCATGTGTGCTCTTTTAAAAGCTGCCTTCTGCTAACACGTATTTCCTCACCTTAGTCAGGCAAGGAGTGCAAATTAGGTAATAGGGATCTTGAATGTGCCTAGTTCATCATCTGAAAGTACTTTAGATTACTACTGCAACCAATGCGTCAAAATGCCTGCTAAATTTTTTTTTGGAAGTGAAGAGTTAAATCATAATGGAGAAATCATAATGGGGATTCACAATGGGGATTCAGTTAATCATATTGGGGAAAGAATGGCGGTATGCTCATGACAGTTGTTCAACAAATATTACTTTGTATCAAGCATTAGTCAGGCACTGTGCTAAATACTAGAATGAGATTATATGGCCTCTACTCTCATGGATGTTAAATACTACCGGGATACTGACAATGAAAGTAAAACAGTTTGCTAAATACTATGAAGTGATACGTACTGAACTTCCCTGGCAATATATGAGGGTCTCCTAAATAATAAATGTTATCATTTATTTGTCACACATGCACCATGTGCTTCACCAATCTTAGCTCATTCTGCCTTTCCCAACAACCCTATGAAGTAGCTGTCATTAGGATACTTTACAGGAGAGTAAAATAAAGATGAGAAAGGCTGTATAGCTTTCCCAAGACCATGCAGCTAGTGAGTAGCAGAGCTGAGATTTGGATCCAGGCCTCTTAATTCCAAAGCTCACGCCTAAGAGCCAGGGATGGGAACTGAGCAGAGGCAGCCTCAGGCATTATTTTGAGGATGTTGGAAGGCTCAACAGGAGAGTGCTGCGATTTATTACTAATGTCTGTTATGGGTGTGGAATAAAGAAGTGACAGCACAAACACCGTAACTGATATTATATCTGAAACATGCTACCTTTCATGGCCATGCCGTGCAAAGAGAATGTGAGGATCAGGAGGGAGAAAGGGGGAATATGTGTTATGCTTAAAATGGACAGGATTAGAAGACTGAAGTTGAGATCTGACTCAAATACTATGTTTGCTTTAATTCATTTTCTCCCTTTTTTAACACCAAGAGTTTATTTTTGATTAGTTTGGTAGTGATCCAGCTAACAGACTTTACTGACTTGACTGATATCACAGCCAGACTGCCCTGCCACTGAATATGGTCTAACCTGTTGGTCTAATCTGAATGCAACATTTTGTTTTCCCCTAGTAGAACACAAAGAAGGGAAATGAAAATATCCTTTTTGAAATGAAATAATTCCTTTACGAGAAAAATTCCACAGAAATATTTATATTTACAATTTGGTTTAAGCTATTATTTTCCCAGCTAGCTACAAATAGAATCAGTACCTACTGGATATGGATGCTATTTAACGGCTCTGCACCAGGAGGTTAGATTAGGTGTGTTAGAGGCCTTCAAGTCATAAGCTGATGTATCAGAATCACCTGCTTTTTTTTTTTTTTTTTTTTTTAAAGATTTTATTTTTTCATTTTTCTCCCCAAAGCCCCCCGGTACATAGTTGTGTATTCTTCGTTGTGGGTTCTTCTAGTTGTGACATGTGGGACGCTGCCTCAGCGTGGTCCGACGAGCAGTGCCATGTCCGCGCCCAGGATTCGAACTAACGAAACACTGGGCCGCCTGCAGCGGAGCGCGCGAACTTAACCACTCGGCCACGGGGCCAGCCCCATCACCTGCTTTTTTTTAAAACAGGAATTCTTAAGCTCCACTACATTCATACCCAGGTTACCATTTTATTTCTATATAGCACAGGTCTAGGGACAATATATGCCAAGCTCTAAACTCAATGAAGATGGCATTTTTCTCTCACTTCTATGATTTTAGGATGTCTATGAAATATTTAAATTTCATTATAGGACAGTTTTAAATAAAATGAAACAAACACTACTCAGTCCTACCAGGAGTCAGACACAGGGCTAGTTATTATGACATACATAGACTCCCAGGGTTCTTAACAGAGTTTTAATTCCAGTGGTTATATGAATTTCAGTGATCATTTATTCCTGAGGGTACAATAGATGGGATTATACATTTGAACAAGATTCTTAATTATGATATACTATGCTGTCAGTGTACACAAGATTTTAATCACATTACTGAGGAAATAAATACAAAGCCAGGAGTTTGCTGTCAGCACAATGACAACTCTATCTGATCGGAGCCAAACACATGACTGATTCTGTTTGTCTAGCTCTGTCAGCCATGGAAGCACCACTCCTCCAGGGTGATGTGGTTGCTTGTAAATTGTCAAAGGAGCCAATAAAGAAACACATGGTATATCTTGGAAATTTCTCATCTGGTTGTGATTCTTTGGGATAATAGAACTAATATCTGATTTATCTCCGTTTATCTGTTTATCTAGTGTAGGGCCCTAGATAGAGAAGAAGTTCAATAATTATTTTTGAGTAGTAAACTATTCATTATTTAACCATTTAAAAATTCTTGTAATAACTGCACAATGTATGAAAGGAGTTTCTCCCCTACTTCCTTCAACTTCTATCATTTCTGGGACTGGTAATCTGGTAAGGAGCCCACACTCCTGTCAAAACCTCCAAAATCTACTTTTAAATACTCGATACAATGACTTACAAATATAAGCAAGGAAGTAAGAGTGTGCATACACCGGAAAAACTGGGGCAATTTTTATTGATAAATGCATCCTGATGTACATTATAAACAGTTTCATCCAATCTTAAAAAAGAAAAAAAACTATTTCAAAATGAGAATGGTTCTCAATAGAAAATATTTTCACCAAAGTTTGCAAATTTAAAGCTTTCCCCTTACTGCTCCAGTATATTCTAATCCTCTGATACATTCCTGTATGAGTGTACGCAGGTTTCTCTCTGGCTTCCATTCAGGCATCAAAGAGCCCCATATACTGGGCACCTCATCCATCTCTCCAACTTCTTCCCCGAATTCCTTTTTCTTATGTGCAGCTTACTTCAACTACATGTTAAAAGAAAGCAGTATGATTTTGCTAATATTCATTAATGTGAGCCTGATTAATAAGGTAGTTTTTCAAGGAGTCTTTGTTCTTTTTCAGGATAGTTGCTTATTCACCCGTGTCTATGTCTCATCTCAAAATTTTAGGCTTGGTGATAAGTATTCTTGCATGCAGCCCTATGAACTTGACATACCTCCTCTTGCTATGAGTTAATCTGGTCCCAGTTTTCAACTGACCTATGGGCTTATATTTTCTATTAATTTTGTGAGAATATTTTTTTAAAGAGACTGATGATATTAATTGTAAGTTGACCATGCACTGCATTAAAAATACTCAAAGTATACATATATAGTTCCAATTTAACATCTTTCAGGAATGAATATTCTGGAGAACGAACACACACACACTATGTATACAATACGTATTTTCAAATTACCTTTACGAAATTTGAGCATACCAATTATCCTCAGCAAATGAATTTAATTAGTTTACATAGTTTATCCCTACTGAAAACAAAATTACTTAGAAATTAGGAAAGATTAGAGCTTTAGAACTCTAGTCATGAAGTTAGTGTGCATTCGCGCATTCTGAAAATACCTCCATGCTGACTCCTACTGAAAGAGCGACTTCATCTGAACAGCATGAAGGAATCCAAACACAGAGCTTTTATTCCTCTCAAAGATATATGCTACCTTTGTTTCCCACCGAGTTTAAAAAATTCATCTCCACAGATCCTTTGTTCCTTTTTCTTCTTCCCTTAGTTACATTTTCCTTCACCCTTTTCAAATGTGTAAGTGATTGTCCTCTGTGAGCCTGCTGTGCAAAGAGCCTGTGTTAAGGTTGAAGAATATTCACAAGTGTGCACACACCATGCTCCGTGTCTCTTGGACACGGGTAGAGCAGTGTATTGCAAACTGTACGTTGTAGTTTGAATCAGTAATAGGTTATGAAAGCAATTTAAAGAATAATTACAGAATTTCTTAAAACATGGAATGGACTGGAATGGGACAGGGCAGAACACAATTAAAAAAAATCAGAGAGCATCGCATGCGCTGACAGCCTTCCATATTCATGGGTTTTGCATCCGTGGATTCAACCGGATTGAACACATAGGACTGATTGTATTTACTGCATGAAGGCCATGCCATTTTATAGAAGGGATTTGAGCATCAGTGGACTTTGGTATCCGTGGGGGCTTCCTGGAACCAATCCCCCTTGGATACTGAGGGAGAACTATATAAGAGTAAAGGGTTATTATTGTTTAATAAAACTTTCAATTTAGTAAGCGTGTGTGTGTGTGTATGTGTGTAGTAGGTTGCAATGTGAAATGTTACTTACTCTGGATCATAGTCAAAACACTTTGAAAGCCACTTTAATACAGGATATGAGATCCATCTGCACTCTTCATAATGGTGAAGTCTACTTCATCATCATATCCAAAGTCATACTCCTTCTTTATAATCCAGCATAGTGACAGCTAGCTTTTCCCTCCTACGGCAAAACACGCCATAATATAAGTTTTTGATAGTTCATGTGACTATTTTATTTAAGCTATTTTTATATTATTCTTTAACTACATGCTACTCTTAAAGTTTAAACAAAATCGTGAACCACACAGTTCACTGCATGCATGAACAGATCATAAAAATGATAATCTTCTTTTTAATTACAGTAGCAGCTAACCCCGATATGAGATTTAATATCTCACATGATCAGCAACTCACTTCCTTGCCACCAAGGCTGTTTGGTCAAGTAGGAGCAAAGACAGTCAAATAAAATTTTCAAATGAAGTAGATTTTAATCATATGCATGTACTACCTCAATCTGCACAATTATTCACGAATCTGACCTAAAGATTAGGAACTTTATCACAAGTTTTCTTTCGAGAAGTTTATTTAACTAAAAACACCTTATTGCATATATATTAAGCAATAAATGCAGATAAACTGATTGCAAGTAAATATCAAGATTTCCTTGGCAACCTCAAATAGCAAATCCATTTCTCCCACCATGTGGTAGTGGGATTTTATTTATTTCCTCCATTGGCTCTGAGAAGGAGCGTCCACTTGCTTCACTATTTAGCCCCAACACTCTCGGTTTTCCAGGCAGGTATTAAATCTTGGAATTCCTTCTACAATTTGTCTTGGCATAACTCTTATTTCTCATTTGTATTGGTACTTGATTTCACCTTTTTGATTGCTTGAGTTATGTTCTCTTCTCTTTTCCCTTTCTGGGACGATATAAGACAACGTGATTAAAGTCTCCATCTCTTTCTGTCTCAAAGAGAGGTCTCTCTACCCCATAGAATTCTCCAGTATCTTCATTGCCTGTTCAATCCTTACATCTCTACCTTCTTTTAAATTCTACTATGGTAGCCCTTAATATTACATGTGTGTGTGTGTACACAATACTGTTATGTTCTTTAAAAAAGCAAAATAATGAATTTATCATGGCTATTTCTGATTATCATCACCAGCATTCAATAATCTGGGCTATGTTTGCAGAAATGATATGCTGTTCTGTTGATTTTCAGGTGATTTAAGAAGTTTAAAGTTGCACATTTTTTATTCATGGCTAAAAATATTCAGCAATGTGACTCGCCTCAACTTCAAACACCATAACAAACATGGATTTTCAATATGGCTCCGAAGAGACAACAGTGATAATTGTTTAAACACATATTGAAAAACAATATTTTGCATAGGTAAGAATTGGAACAAACGTGTCAGTGGGGTACAAAGTTAATTTGATATATGAATAGAACATACACAGATCTGAGCAAATAATAATTTACTCTGGACAAACATGATTGTCAGCAGAACACTCTGCCCTGTTGCCAGTGTACTAGACCTGGCTGCTTGGACATTGTGAAGGAGCACTAAGGAGAGCATTTGCACACAGCAGCTAAAGTTCTGAAGACAGAGTTGACACAAGGACAGTGCTTTGATAGAATTTAATATTCAGAGAACAATGTGGTCTCAGATCTGAGATCAGTAATTCTCCAGCCAGCGTGCGGGACTCAGTTCCTGGAGGAGAATTCACCTGTGCTCTGCCACTACAAATACCCTTGCTGCACTCTTGTTTCCTCTGTGAAGTCTTCTCACGCCACTCAGGTGAGTGCTCTGACCCTGGCTCTGCTGGCTTCAGATTTTTATTTCCTTGTAAATTAATGTGTGGTATTCTTTAACTTCTACTTTTACCACAAGTGTTTTTATGGGTTGAACTGTATTCTGCAAAAAGATACGCTCCAGTCCAAATCCCCAGTACTTTTGAATGTGATCTTCCTTAGAAATAGAGTCTTCGCAGACATAATCAAGAGAGGTCACACTGGAGTAACATAGACACTAAATCCAATATGACTAGTGTCCTTATAAGAAGAGGAAAAGGGACACAGACACACAGGAAGAACACCGTGCAAGAATGGAGGTAGAGATGGGAGTGATGCAGCTTCAAGTCAAGGAAATCAAGGATTATCAGCATCACCAGAAGCTAAGAGAAAAGCATGGAACAGATTCTTTCCTAGAGCCTTCAGAGAGAGCAGGGGCTTGTTGACACCTTTATTTCAGACTTCGAGCCTTCAGAACAAAACCGTAAGATAATAAATCTCTGTTGTTTTGGCCCCCACCCCCACCCCTGGTTTGTGTACTTTGTTATGGCAGCCCTAGGAAACTAGCGCAGGTGTGCATTTATACAACATACTAACTTTATTTGCTCTTCTCATTGATCTGTATGGTTCTGCAGCATGTGTGAGAAGGTTAGGATTAAGCAACTGCCCTTATTCTACAGGAACTCAGAATTTTGACCACTTTTATAGTTGTATGGATAAGAAAGAGACAGTGGACTAAAACGACCAGTAGAGGACTGAATGGGGAGAATAAGAGAAAACAACAACAAAGAGAAGAAACAGCATGATAACTGGGAGCAGTGAAGTTGGGTTTCCTCTCTTCTGGAGGTGACAACTGAGAAGGTGACTAAAATTTGCTTTTTCTGGAACTTACAAGCTCAAGAATTATCGTGATTCTATCTGGGACACTTTATGGTCTTATCAGAATCTAATCTAGGGTCAAGCAGGAGAGGTTATGAGCAGCAGGTCCACGGACTCTCCAAGCCTTTGTTTTCTCTAATCTCAAAGTCAGTCTTGATTATGCCCTGTGTAGGTCAATGCCAGGACATGGGGAAAAGAATGCCCAGTCATCTGAAGGAGAAAATTGCTCTCACTAGGTTTTATCTTACTGCATTCTTTATTATTTGTCTAGAAGAGTTCCCCTTGGAACAATATCCTTGATAGCTCCCAGCATCTATTTCATGATCTACAAAATTTCAACTGGTTCCATTCCTATCTAAAATGATGCCTCCATTCCTGTCTCCTCTTCCTCTTTCATCTCAAACTCCTTATGCCTCATTTTATAAGCTAAGAAAAGCTCACCTGACTTATTACCCCTAAAGTACCAACTAAAATAAAGATTTCTCATAAAGACTTAATTAAATAAGGTATACAAGAGAGAAATTATTCCAAGCATATATTTTACATTTATTAACTTTCATTTAAAATTTCAATTTATGTGAGTATATGTTCATTTCACATTTTTAACGTGATTTCTCTTTCTCTCTCTCATTCTCTATCTTTGATGTTTAATAGAAATAATTTTAGCTACAGAAAATTAAAAGATAATCCCGTAACATATTTGTGAACTGTGGTGTTTTGTGTGTGTGTGTGTTTGTGCTTGCGCGTGGATTTAAAAGACAGACAATTTACCAATTCAGAATTTAAAACTTCGCTAATCCTGCCATGAACACCTTCATCAAGAACTTTTTGGTAAATCAACGTTTAGACAGCATATTCAGAAATGCCACAAATTAAAAGCACATGTATTAACTATTATGTGGCACAAGACCATGCTGTACACATTCTACCAGCACACAATATTATTTAATTCTATTTACTTTGTCAGATAGATGTATTTATATCTACTGAGACACAAAAATGAAGATACTTTCCTGGGCTATAGAACCAACAAGAGAAAAAACAGAAATGCGAATTCAGGTCTATATGACAACAAGTCTACGTTCTTTCTATTCTCCTATCTTACTATCAGATGCACAGTAAACATTCACACACATACAACACACAAACACACACAAACTACATACATACCAATCATTAAGAACATTGACTCAAGAGTTAGTTTCCTTAGATTGAAATCACAGCTCCATGTATTAACTATGCCTCCTCGGGCAAGTTAATTAATTTTTATGTGGCTCACTGTCTTCATCTATAAAATGGGGTTCACAATAGTATGTTCTTAGCAGGAGTGCTGTAAACATTAAATGAGTTAATATATCTGCAGTATTTTGAAAGTATCTGCCACGTAGTAAGTATAAAAATTAGTACTATCTTATTCATACACCAGCAATAAGCTGTATTATTCACATAAACATAAATATTTATGTGTGTGTGTATATCATAGAATCATCATGATAGTGATTATATAAACCATGAAATACAAAGTGTCCAATTTTATTGTCAATATAAATATGCTCAATCTCAGCGTGATTTGAATTCAGCCTAATATCTATCCTTCTGTGTTTCAGCCTAGACTAACCATCAATGAGAAAATGAAATATAAGGAAATTATGACATATATATCAACAAGAATGAAAGAATCTCCATTATTTATCATTCAAACACAGGGCAAACTATTTGATAACACCTTTGCCATGTTTCTTGTTCCACATTCTTTTCCTTCAGGAAAAAGGTAAATTGCCAATTCAGAGCTCCAACTGCTATGCCAACTAATACTAATATATATCAGCTCTTGTTTTTACTCTCAGTCCAAAGACAGACTCACCCACAATATGAATAGCCAGTATAATTTATAATCTCTTGATTTAGTCCAAAATGTCCCAGGTGTCTGGCACCCAGAGCTTTAAGAGGATCTTTGAGGATTAGTCTGGTACATCTATCTTATCAGATACACTTCATGGTTGATGCATAAAAATTCTTAACAAAAGAGAAATGAAGCCTTGGGGCATATGGTTCAGGACTGTCCTCTGCACTATTAATGGACAAGTATCTTTGGTTCATTTCAGTGACCTTTCTTGGGCTTTTTCCTCTCCTTTCTTGCAGCAAAAGCACAGAATAGCAGCTCGTAACTGAGTAGAGGCAGGTTTTCTTAGCTGTCTTTACCGATTAAATATTCAGCCATAAGCAGATTAGAGTTGTGTCACTTTACACGATCAAATGAATCAGAGACTTTAAGTCAGACATAGGAAAGGCCAAGATAAGTGAATGAAAATTGTCCCCTGAAACAGAGGCTGTAGACCTGGTGTTCTCCAAGGTCCCTTGATGCTCTGATGCAGCATTAGCAGTATTAGCTTTGGGAAACAGTAATGCAGTAGTGATGGTTTAAATCAGGCACCACAGATTCAGGCTGAACTCTACTGCTCACGGTACTTCACTCTGCAACTCTACAGCAGCCTGGCTTAAACTCTCCCCAAGTGACCTTGTTAAGCATGACATTTCTGACTGTCGAACTTAAGAGAATTTTGTTTACAACATCATAAGTGCAATTATTTTGATACTAGCTGTGATAAAATCTTCAAGTGAATTATCATTTAAAAAGTCTTTCTGAAAAGTAAAGGCAGGAAAGTTTTGAAAAATCTACAAAGTTGTAGAGACACTATATACTTGATACCGAACAATTCTTACAAGTCATGTCACACATGAGGACTTTTATTAGTCACCAGAGAGAGATTGGGGCCATCGGTTGAATTCCATGGATAAGCTACTTTATTCCGTACACCCAGTTATTAACTTTTGGACTACAGAAATTTGCATTTTGGACTTCTCTGCGCTCCATTATATATTTATTTCCCAAAATATAGGCCTGAATAATATTTACCAAAGCACAGACCTTCCAATACCTGTAAAATAAGATGGTTTTTAATATATGTAGCAGATCTTGGCAGGGCTCCCACCATATCAGACCTGTCAGTACTCCCTCACCTCATTTCCAGGTTTTCTATGTTTGTATACCTGAAAGCATTTTTGCTGAAACCTTAGAAGTTTAGGACAGAAAGGCAAGCCAGAAATACAGGACAATTAACACCTCCCTGAGAGCTGCTCTCAACCAATATTTCCAGAAACTGGTGGGTAAATACCCCAGCCTGTTCTTGCTATAAGTAGATAAATCACAGCCATGCGCTTTGCAGCATTTCCCAGGGGGACTAAGTTTCAGTTACCACTGTGGAAGCTGGCTGTCATCCTTCCATTATTTCACTTCTCTTCTTCTCTTCCAGTTCCACACACTTTCTAAATAAACTACTTGCATTCTAATTCTGCTCCTGGAAGAACCAAAATTTAGACAATGTGCATCTACATTCCTTAAATAAACATTTGCTAAGCATCTTGTACGTCCTAGTACCTAGAAATAAAGCAGTCAACAAAATGGTCAGAAAGTCCCAGCTTTAATGGAAGTTTCAATTCTGGTGGATAAAAACAGGAAGAAAAGATAATGAAGGAGGGAAGGAAGGAGGGAGGGAGGGAGGAAGGAAACACAGACATGAATGTGTGTGTGAGAGTGAGTGTGTGTGTGTATGTGATAGAAAGAGAGAGAGAGAACAAAGGGATAGGAAGTTAAGGGAGTGCAGAGGATGGGGAATGGAGTAATGATGGTCAGGGAAGACCTCATTGATAAGATGATATTGGAATAGAGATTGAAGAAAATGAACAGACTACTCATGTGGGTGTTGCTGGTACAAGAAATGTTCCAGGCTTAGAAAACAGTGGTGCAAGGATCCTAAATCAGAAATATGCCTGATGTTCTAGATGACCATCAAGGAGACCAACATGTCCGGAATGAAGTAAACAAGGAGAGTAACAAGAGGAAGTCAGGGAATATTTTGTAGGGACAGCTTAAGGACTTTTGTTTATATGGTGAATGAAATGAGAAGCCACAGAAGGTTCTGATAAGAGGAGCACTGTGATCTGACTTAAGTTTTAACACCACCACTGGCAGCATGGAGAACAGCCTGCGGGATTCGGGGCACATTTTGACAGCAGAACCAACAGGTTTTGCTAATGGAGTGTAAATGAGGTGGGAAAGACAGAGAGGATTCAGGCATAATCCTAAGGTTTTTGATCTCAGTAGCTGGATGGCAGGAGATAAGGGAAACTACAGAAGGAATTTGATCATGGGCATGTTCAGTTTAGGCTCTATTTGAAATCCAAGTAAACAAGATGAGTATACAGGCAGACATAAGAATCTAGAATTTCTTAGGAGTCAAGGGCTGGAGATGTACATTCAAGAGTTGTCAGCACTCAGATGTAACTTGAAAGCCATAAGACTTGATGAAATCGTTTGGAGAGACAGAAGAGACGACTTCTGAGGACTAAGCCCTGACCACTCCAACATCCACAGGTCTGGATGATGAGCATGAATTAGCAAAGGATATCGAGAAGAAGCAGGGAATGAAGCAGCAAGAGGTCCATAACAGAACTGCATGTACTTTTGTCTACTTTTCTGCAAATTACAAACTTTCTAAAATGCACATATATTCCTGTTATTTAAAAAAATGACACAGGGGCCAGCCCAGTGGCACAGCGGTTATGTTCACACATTCCACTTCCCATGGCACCGCCTGGCAAGCCATGCCGTGGCAGGCGTCCCACATATAAAGTAGAGGAAGATGACCACGGATGTTAGCTCAGGGCCAGTCTTCCTCAGCAAAAAGAGGAGGATTGGCAGCAGATGTTAGCTCAGGGTTAATCTTCCTCAAAAAAAAAAAAAAAAGAAAGAAACAGGCAAATTTTTTTGCTCCAAAAATAGCTAAAATACATCAAATTTTTTGGCTAAAATCCACAACAATTTTCTTATTTATTATATAACCTAATATTACTACTCAATAAGAAATCAGAGAAATTTTTTCCATGAATTAAGTTATAGACTGTATGTATTCAGATTTCTTTAAAATGGATATCACTAGAGAATGTATGAAGCTAAAGTTGAGATAAATGTGGTTAACTCCAAATTGCAATGTACATAAGAATCATCTGGTAGGCTAACTCAAAAAAACTATATATAAAAAATATATATATATATATGAATATATATTTCAAGAGGTCCAACAAGGAATCTGCATTTTAAATAAGACTCCTGAGAATTTTCACTTTACAGATGAAAAAAACAAAAGAGAGTCTTAGAGGGATTAAGTTATGGCAGTTCTCACAGCTACTAAATGGTGAAATTGGTATCAGAATGCAGACAAAAAAGCAAAATACATAACTAAATATTAAAGAAACACATTATTCTTTTAGAATTAACAGAATTATTTAAAATAAGAACGGTATGATCAACATGATCCGAAAATTCCAAACGAGGACCAGCACCAGTGGCTTAGTGGTTGAGTTTGGCATGCTTTGGTTTGGCAGCTGGGCGTGGACCTACACCACTCGTCAGTGGTCATGCTGTGGCAGCAGTTCACACACAAAACAGAGGAAGATAGGCCATAGCTGTTAGCTCAGGGCAAATCTTCCTCAGCAACAAAGAGGAAGATTGGCAAGAGATGTTGGCTTAGGGTGAATATTCCTCAGCAAAAAAAAAAAAAAGAAATTCAAATGAAACCACTAGCTTTATAAGGAATAAGTAGTGTAATGGAAAAGGAGGAAGGGTCTGTGATTTTGTGTCCAAACTCTCCCACTAATTAATTATGTGGCAATAAGAAAATTATGCAACCTACCTAAGACTTAATCTCTTCATCTATAAAATGAAAACAGCATCTATCCTCACAGTATTCACACTGGTTTCAAAACACAACTAACACATTGATTTTTTAATCTAGAATGTTCTGCAGATATAAGTACAAAGTCATCCCTATGTCTTTCATATGTGTACACTAAATTTACATTACTGTACATATATAAAATATAATTATTAGAAGCAAAAGTAAACACTTCCAAATAAGTGGATGAAAACCAAATAGCAACTTATGTTCAGAGCTGAATGTGAGCACCATTTATGGGTGGGTGGATTTCTTCTTCAGTAGTCCCAGTCAGAGTTATCTTCATACTTTGTTCTAGCACCTACTGGGACACATTCATCACTATCTCTAGGGTCTAAGAATTGGCATCCTTATCTTCCCCCTCTTAGTCATTAGAAGAGACAAGCTTCACTCAATTAGACGCAGTGAGAAGGATCTTCTTGTCTTCTGTAGGTCTATCCTAAGATATGTACAGTTGTGAAAGATGAACAGAAAAAATTACTCAAGAAGTAATGGTCACAGAGATATTCCAGCAAATATGTCTCCAGAAACATCAGAAAGGTCACCAAGGCATTATCAATTTCATAAAACATTGAAAATATAAATTAATTTAATAATTGGCCCTGATCCCTTGGCTACTGATCACTGACCAGAACTTTAAATTATTATCCATCATCTACATAGACATACTTTGTGTCTATACTTGGTAAACAAATCAGCCTTACTTCCTTTAGCATTTTACTATTCATTTGCCACATTTTTTTTAAGAAACGTCATACCTCATGAAGTAATTCTTCATATAAAGGCATTAGTTAACATCTATTCACTAGCTAAGAAACAGGAAGTTACTTTTTAATGTATTCAACCAACATAAATGTCAATGGCACAATCTGTAAACAGTACTGAAAATCTATAGGGAAAAAAGACAAGAAAAAATAATGGTAGTAATGACAATATTAGTTCACCTTTATCAGTGCTAACTATGTGTCAGACACTATGATAAGTACTTTGGCTGTATCATTCAATGTAATGTTCAAAACAACTTAAGAAGTATTATTTAATCATGCATACTTAGGGAAACAGAATTAAAGAACTTAAACAACTGCCCAAGTTCAAGTAGTTAGTAAATGGTGAGCCAGATTTTCATCACAGGTGAACCAACTCCAGAATTTGCACTGTTAACCACTCTAGCTTACTGTCTCCAGTTGAGCTCTATTGTTATTTTTCATGTGTTAGAGGATGTTATCATTGTAACATTGGTAGCTAACAAAATGGTAAATAATATTAAACATTTGTAGCATTATCATTACTATTCCTAGTAACAAAGATACAATTAGGACCTTTCCTAAGTACAAAAAATAGAAAAATCCAACATTAGCTTTAACAAAAACAAACTTCATGAAAGTTTTTTTTTAAAATTCAATTTCACATATACCTAGTAACTGAAAGTTTTTTATTTGAAGTAAGTGAAACAAAATATCCACTTTTATTCTTAGTCACCCGAAGTTCTCTCTCATACGTTTGGTATTGAAGAGTGAATAAATCTGTCCATATTATATCTTGATCCTCTGGAAATCATCTGTAATTTTAGGATACCACGAAAGGATCTTTTCTGTTAGCGAAAGATATTATGTTCAGGATAAAATCTCTATATTTCATCCAGTTTGTCTTCTTGCTTCCCAAAAGTTCTTAATTTCAGCCATCCCAAGATGACTACAGTTAAAAGAGCTTTTGGCAAGGGAAGCCTTAGACACAGGTTTTAGATCACTTCTCCCCAACCTAGTTGGTGAAATGGGAAAATCTTGAATTGACTGCAATCATCCTGTTAATACACAGAGAGGGAGAAGCCATTTATTCAGCCAGATTCTTCTAACGTCAATTGTTCCCCAGAGTGAAATACAGGCACTTTGAGAAACTCATTCACTTTTTCAGACCTCTTGGGAAGTTTGCAAAAACTGCTCCAAAGTGCTAAATGGCACCCCAGTGAGCTCTGAAAATGCATGTACCTAACAAAGTCCCCAACCCGCTTTTCAAATGTAGCTTATATTTTAGGGGGAGCATCTAATTTAATATTTTTTTATGAGTTTCTCTTGGTGGCTCACTTGATAGCTCTTTAGTTGCTATAGCTATAAAATGATCTAGATTAGCATAGAGCATCCCAAGATAGTAATGTAAAGAACCCTAAAACGTTTTCAACAATGGTGCAATTCCTTAGACTATGAAACATGGAAATATAGCCACTTGAGTGCTGATGCCTTTGAAATATAATGCTATGGGAACTTTGCTTTCATTGTGGGAAAGAACAAAAACTCATAATTAACTTGTAGTCCAGTGGTTGACAAAATGAAAAGGCCCTCAGCCCCAGATTCAGTTAACATACTTATCATATCCTTCTTGAAGTGCAGAAATATATTGGCTCGTGTTTAAATAAATCTCATATTTCTAGTGGGAGAACAGAAATTTCTTATATATGAAACATCTTATATATGGATGTCCATGATATATTTTCACTAAGGAAAATACTATAATAGCCAAATTTTATATGTAGTGACTAATATATTCTCAACTATCTAGACAGCTTAATACTAATATTCATTCCTTATCAGTCACTTCATCCCCTTACTAATTCTCCTTTATATTCCCCTCAAAATCTTTATTGCTTACTTGACTTCCTGACATTTAACATCCTGTTATTCATTCTTTCTTAATTTCCCCTCTCTGCTCTCAATTTCCTTCTCTCTTTTTAACCACGTGTAAGTACAAATTCAATAATTTTTCCCCAGTCATTACCTCCATAAAATTGATGACCTACTATGAGCTATGCAGCATATATGAGATGAGGTCTATGTTTCTTATTTCCTTCACATCTTTAAAGATGATCATAGGAAAATACGGTACAGTTAAATCCATGTGAATGAGTCTTTACCACCACCATGCCTGGCAATTCAAATTTCATGCCGAAGCCACAATGAAATGGATGTAAATAATTGAAATTTCTTGTCCCAAAGACTCCCCAGAGCAAACTGTCACTGGGTCAGGCTGGACCAGATGACATCACAGCAATAGACTATTCTGGGTTAGCACCTTAGAACTACTCTAGTTCTAGGTGTCGTTGCTATAAAATAATAATAGATACTGTAATATCAACTTGTATTTGAATGGTGCTTTATGTTCTTCAAAACACTATTGCATATATCTTTTCATATCCTGTTCATAACACTGTGAAATAACAGTAAGTGATTCAGAGGAAAAAAAATCCTGTATATTACAGCTACCTTTTATACAAGGAAACAAAGACCAAAAAAGAATAAGTGACTTGCTCAAAACCCAATTAATAACTATAGCCTCAACCCAAATTCCGGTCAAATGTTGCTAATAAAATGCTGCTGTGTGTCTGATTTACACAATCACACAAATATAACAGAATAGGAATTATCAAGACAGTTGGGAGGTGAAGTGGAGCTTGTGTACGATGGTTGTACTTGTCAGGAGGAAGGAGGGAGCAGAGCATGCACCATGGGTGAGTAGTATGCATGTAAAAAAAAGTCATGACACCAAAATAAACAAATGGGACTATATCAGACTAAAAAGCTTCTGCAAGACAAAGGAAACCAGGAACAAAATGAAAAGACAACCCACCACCTGGGAGAAAATATTTGCAAATCATATATCCAACAAGGGATTAATTTCCAAAATATATAAAGAACTCATACAACTCAACAACAACAAAAAAACCTAATCAAAAACTGGAGAGAGGATATGAATAGACATTTTTCCAAAGAAGATATACAGATGGTCAACAGGCACATGAAAATATGTTCAACATCACTAATTATTAGGGAAATGCAAAACAAAACTACAATGAGATATCACCTTAAACCCTCCAGAATGGCTATAATTAACAAGACAAGGAATAACAAATGTTAGAGAGGATGTGGAGAAAAGAGAACCCTGATACACTGGGTGAGAATGCAAACTGGAGCAGCCACTATGAAAAACAGTATGGAGATTTCTCAAAATATTAAAAATAGAAATACCATATGACCCAGCTATCCCACTACTGGGTATTTATCCAAAGAACATGAAATCAACAATTCAAAGAGATTTATGCATCCGTATGTCCACTGCAGCATTAATCACAATAGCCAAGACATGGAAGCAACCGAAGTATCCATCGACGGATCAATGGATAAAGAAGATGCAGTATATATATATATATATATATAAATATATATATGCAAGGAATATGACTCAGCCATAAAAAAGACAAAATCGTGTCATTTACGACAGCTTGGATGGACCTTGAGGGTATTATGTTAAGTGAAATAAGCCAGAAAGAGAGGACAAACACCGTATGATTTCACTCTTATATGGAAGATAAACTAACACATGGATAAAGAGAACAGATTAATGGTTACTAGAGGGGAGTGCGAAAGAGGTAAAGGGACACATATGTCTAATAATGGATAAAAACTAGACTATTGGTGGTGAACATGATGCAGTCTGTAAAGAAACAGACACATGATGTACACCTGAAATTTACACAGTTATACACTAATATGACGACAATCAAATATTTTTTTTAAAAAGTCACGACCCTCTGATTAATTTCTTGCTTTCACCTTATTTCTCTAACATCTTTTAACCAGGGTCTTAACACTCATTCTGACTCAAATTATCATAAAGAAACAAAAGGAAACCGTTTTTAAGAATGTGCACCATCCCTATGTTTCTTGCATTATTCACAGTAGCCAACATATGGCAGCAATCTAAATGTCCATTGACAGATGAATGGATAAAGGAAATGTGATATATAAATATATTTGAATGTTATTCAGCCTTAAAAAAGAAGGAAATCCTTCCAGCCGCAACAACATGGATGGATCTAGAGGATATTATGCTAAGTGAAATAAGCCAAACACAGAAAGTAAATAATGCATGATCTCACTTATAATGTGGAATCTAAAATAATAAAACACATAAAAGCAGAGAGTAGAATGGTGGTTGCCAGGGCCTAGGGGGTAGGGGAAGTGGGGAGGTGTCAGTCAAATGGTACAAAGTTTCAATTATGCAAAATAATTAAATTCTGGAGATCGACTACTTAAAACAGGAGTATGTCGCACTGCTCCCCCTCTACTCACCCTTGCTACGCTTCTCATCTTATCAACTGTCTAGTAGTTTGTAAGGATGGTTCCCTGGTCTGTTTGGGGAATATGACTCAACCCACATGAATCAGCAGGAGAATCTGGAGTCCTCTTGGCTTAATAATTCTTGAAAGTTCTAGCAAAATATTAAATTCTGCATATGTGCTTAAACACTTAACACATACCTCCTGCATCGTTGTCTCTATCGGGAGTCAGGAACTTTTTTTTCTATAAAGGACCAGACAGTAAATATTTTAAGCTTTGCAAATCATAAGGTCCTGGTTGCAACTATTCAACTCTGCCATTATAGTACAAAAGCGGCTATAGACAATATCTAACGAACGACTGTGGCTGTGTTTCAATAAAATGTTATTTATAAAACAGGTGGTAGGCCAAATTTGGCTGATGGACCATAATTTGCTGACTGCTGATGTATATAAAGTCACTGCCAACAAGAGTACATTTTTCTCCATCAGGACAAACTATAGATTTTTTAAAAATAGGTTAACACTTGCAGAAGGTCTGGATTCCTCCTCTATTTGAAGAGTCTCATACTGATTTCTGGCTTCAGAGGGTAGGTGCCAGCTTACATTACCATCCTCAGCTAGAAGTGCCAATTACCATTTATGTTATTAGGATTTCTTAGTTTTGAAATTTCTATGTAGTGTTTCCTCCACTAAATCTATAATTTTTATTCTGTCTCATAGGCTAATATACACAAAAGAATTCCTCAAGCCCCTTCACCATGTTCTCAAGCCTGGCCGCCATATTACCTTTATAACACACAGTGGTCAGTTCAACTTTCCTAACTTCCAGCTTTCTATTCTCTTCCTATATGCACCACCCCAATCCTTAATACTGTGCCATGCCTAACTTATTTATATCAGTAATTCTTGTTAAAATATTATACTTCAGAGTTTCTGGCTCTGGCATATAAATTCTGTGTCAAATAATTAGGCTCTTCCAAGAAATTCTTTATTTGTTGAATTTTCAAACCTACAACATAGGTAAAGTGCCTACTAGGCAGTGCTGGGCATATTGTATTCACTGGCTTCCTTCAAATAGCGTTGTCACTATGCTGCAAACTAGTGGATTTCCCAGAGAGGAAGGGAGCAAAATGGACAGTGATGCTCATCAGCCACTCAGTTCAGGGGTTTTCAGCTGAGTAAACCATAACTCTGCTAACACTGAGACCTTCCATCAAATGATTCCTGTGGGCTTCGTCCTTCACAATGTACATACTGACTAGGTGCACTAAAGTAGAAGGTCTAAATGTTTGAAATTATAGTAGCTTCTTTTCAGCTCTCTACCTTAGATCACCATGGAAATAAAAAATACCAGCCAACAAAACATTTTATACTTTTACTCAAGCAAAACTGTCAGCAAGAGAGAAAATAGACAAGCGTAGTGATTTTCAACTAGTAAAGAATTTCAGGATTCATAACCTGCTGACAAATATCACAATTTTTATATTACCTCAAACTCTCAGGCCAAGAAGAAGCATCTGCAACCACTTCATAAATATCTCCCAATCTTATTTCTGAGGGATATCTTTTTTCATAAATCTATTTTTTTAAATGGCATTAAATGTTAAAGGATTAGCTTCATATTAAAATGGATGCAACAACTGACCAATAAAACTGAATAACTCAAAAACCCAACTATTTATCCCTTCTACATCTCTTCAGCGGCTGCAGCTCACTTGTGTTTTTGTGCTTTCGTCTGTGGCTTGTTTACATAGCTTTTGTGATCTTAATCTGCCAGGAATCCAAAACTAAGTCAAATAGTTGACACTATACTTCACCCCATCTCTCAACGTTTCTTAAACTCTAACTCTATTTATTTTGTGACCTGGTAAGATATAAGAATAGAAGCTTGGACATTCAAAACATATACATTTTGTTTCAACTTTCAAATATGTTGTTTTAAAAATTAATGAGGATCAATTTAAATAGCTTGCTTATTTATTTATTTGTATGTTGCTTGTTCATCATACTACCTAATTTGAAGAATCTGAGTTGTACTATACATATGATGAAATTGAAAAATATAAATAAATATATAAAAACAGAGCCAGAGAAAATCCTTATTTACACTGAAGTTTGAAACGAGAGGGAAATTCAAGAACAGCCACGTAAGACCATCATCCTACACAAGTTACTAAAGTTGTCTCAGAATTTGACTGTCAGCTTTCCAGAGTCAAAGCAAAACCAAAACATGATTTTCAGGTTTCTTCTGGGAAATATACTATTCATCAAGGGATTGAAAGAAGTGTGTGTCATTTCATAGTACCAGCAGTCATAGCGATAATACTAATAATTATGGAATATTATTATGTGCCAGTCACTGTTTTGCATACATTATATGCATTAACTCATTTAATCCTCACAATAACTCCAGAAAGCAGTCACTATTATCCCCATTTGATAGATGAGGAAATTGAGGACTAGAGGACAGAGAAGCTTAGTTATTTACTCAAGGTCCCTTAGCTGGTAGGTGGTTGAACTGAGTTTATGAACAAAGGTAGTCAACATCTGAAGAAATTAAATAGCATCTTTTTCACTTACATCTGAAAGAAATGCTTGAGGTCTTACATAGTGGACTGAAGGATATACTAAACGGAATCTCCAGCAACAACTGTGTAAAGCAAGGGTAATCAAAGGTTCCTTAAAGCATCTCTCTAGTCATGGAACAACTCAGCAGAAAAATCTGCAGGGACCATGTAGAGGCTTAAGTGGGACTAGGATGAGCAAAAAGACTTGAAGAGGCTCTTGAAACTGTTATTCCCTGAACTATGTGATCCTCATTGGTAATCTTAACTCAGATGCTAACTGTATTTAGACCAAGTCAAGTATAAAAATGATCTGAGAGGTATTAAGTACATAAAAAAATTCCATGGGTGTTGTTATATCTCAACAATTGTGCTGTCTTTCCACACATTAATTCAGACTTTTTTATCAAAAATAAAAAATAACTTAATACCCCATTTAAGCAATGTAAATAAAGCTTGGGATTAAAGAAGAAAAGAACACAGCACATAACACAGGGAATTGTTTTATTGCCATTGAAATGATAAATAGTAGTAACTTAAGGTTTAGACTCCAAACTATATTTTTCAGTGTTTGTGGTGAAGGGAGAAAAATACTATTTCTTCAGGGAATGCAGCCACATATACAATACATGTTACATTTGCAAACACATGGGTCTTATATTTCTTAGGAGAGAGTGGAAACTCCAGTCTTGAGTTTATTGGTTAACCTTATGCACACTTCCGTTATTTATGTGCCCCATTAATGCATGGTGGCATAATGAAAAGGTGGCCAAGGAATGCTTTAGCGAACCAATTATTTCCTCTTATGGTCTCCTCTCCAACTGATCACATTTTGTCTAGCGCAATTGGATAGTTCAGCCTAAGTCTGTCACTTACCCTGCTTATTGAAGAGCAGATGCCATCATTCTCATTACTATTATTTCATGGTCACTGGCACAGAACCTTGACCATGACAGGTGCTTGGGAAATGTTAGTGTCACTGGATTAAAGCAAACAACGGTCACTACCAAAATAGAGAACTTTGGGGGATATAGTCATGTTTCTAAGGAGTCATTACCAGATGTCTCCCTATTCTTTTTCTAAAGAATCAGAAAAGCTCAATCCATACTAAACATGTTGAATCCTATTCAATCAAAGAAGTTATGGAATTAAGCAAGAATGCTCAGTGGGGAGATTTTCAGTGTATTTGCTAGGATGACAAAAATCCCTGAGACAGAAGTTGCCAATTCAGCAACATATATACAGGGAAGAATGAACTAAGGGCAAGGAAGCACATGATGGCTAAAGGCATATGTTTAACGGCCATATGCTTTGCTGAGTTCTCCCTTTCACAGCTTAATGGTAGAGCCAGTATAAAACTCCACTCACACCTGAGTGCTTAAGGTAAAATGCAGAAATGGCTAACATATGCTCAAATAATTTAGACACTCATCTTCTTGGGCCTCTATATATCTCTAGCAAAAAAATGTAGTATGGAATCCAGGACACTGGAACTAATGAACCAAACTATGGAGGCAACAGTCAAACTCAAATATACCAGATAGTACTGAAACAGGTACATAAAAAAACAGAGCTCCTTTTAAACCAACAACATATGCAAAAACCTCAATCCTTTTTACTTCACAATCCATCCCCAGAAATAATGATTGTATTATCAGGTGGGTCTATTTCAACAGAAAGTATTTATTTCAGTTTACTTTGTCAGTTTACAGTAAGTATAGGCTTAGCTGAAAAGCTTTAAAAAAAAAAAAAAAACTTCTAGACTGTGGTTTTATTAACAGGTGAACCCTATTCTTATGTTTCTAATGGGCTAGAAAAGAGAGACAGCCAAGAATCCAAGCCCCATGTGGAAACAATATTCATCTTTAGAAGCAGTAATTCAATCAATTACTTGGCTGCAGGAAGCCAGAAGACAGACTCTGGTCACGGAAGACTTCACAGAAAAGTAGGAATAGAGCTGGACCTGTAAGAAATGGCATATCTTTCACTGAGAAAGGAGAAACAATAGGAGTAACAGCACAGAAGTGGGCATGACAATGGGAATTAAGGAAACCAATGGGTAGTGAGGATACTGGGCAATTTGAGGAAAGGGTGTGTTGGGGGGAAATGGGAAATATGGTTGCAACAGGCAATATATAAGCTTTATGGTAAGGCAGAGGAATTACAATTTAATTTAAGAAAAGTCAAGGAGGATGAAGATTTTAGGCAGAGGGATGAGAGCATGGAAGTGATCTTTTTTAAAGGAAGATTAGCCTAGTTATATGAATTGAAGGAAGAGAAATGAGCATCAATTAAGTTATCTCAGAGTTTCTTGTTCCAACACTGGCATATATGCAGTGATTTGCTGTGGCCTCTACCAGACTGTATCCTGCACAAGAACACAGAACATCTGGAACAATTTTCTAATACAACAACAGCATAATATTTGTCTGTTTTCAGATCAAACTCCAAATGGATTACTACAGAAGGAAGGGAGGGAAGAAGGGAAGGAGGAAGAAAAAAAGGCTGATAGTTATAATTTAAGTGTGAGATGATGGAAGCTCGGTCAACATGTGGCAATGAGAACAGAACTCCAAGGGTTTGAGCCAGATTTGCCTTCTTCTCATATATTTTCAATAATCTAAACTATATTAGAGCTGTATATGCAAATGTAGTTTACGTAAATCCCAGGAGAAAAAAACCCACGGTCCCAAGATATGATTTAATCCAATTCATTCACATTACTGATAATGAAACAGGTACCTGAGACCCATAATTACAGAACTCCATAAGGAAAATTCAGACAATTTATAAAGCAATGAAACCATCACTGCAACTATGTGAGTGCCTCTGTGCCTCAGTTTCCTCATCTGTAAAATGGAAGGAATATCAGACTAAGTACTGAACAGATTGGTCTACCTGACCTTAAACAGAAGTTTTATGGTTTTTACTAGAGATCAAAAACATGAATGATTATATTGTGTTTCCTTCATTGTTTTCAAATAATATTTCCTGAACTACCTATTTCCCTGGTCTCAACATGGAGCACACTTCAAATAAAAGTTTTAAATGGATTAACACAATATATAACTCTGTCAAAAGAGAATGGCAGTGAAGATGGAACAGTTAAGGAAAAAAACTACTTATGTTTATATTTACTTATAGGTTTTTTTCCCCCAAATCTTGGGACATTGTCCTACTTTTATAAATTACTGGTAATTCTGCTACTGAAGATTTGATTTTCTTTCACATTTTTCTCACACTAGAAAGTTTCTGAAACCTGATTTTCTCCTTTGTAGAAATGAGAAAAATACAATTTTGGATATGGAAGTATCTTGAAAATATTTTCAGTTTTATAAAGGAAGAAATGTAGGCACCAATTGGTCATGTGTCTTGCTCAACAACAATTAAACCTGCTAGTCCCGAGTCAAGTGTCTCTTCTCTCTGCCTACCACAGGATTGTGACCAAGCATCTTTCACACTCATGCAGAAGAGTGGCCTGGTCCTGAAGAGTCAGTGCTCATGATATGATTTCTCAATTAATGTCTCTTCTTTGGATTATTTATGACAACTGAGGGGTCTGAGTTTTCATTAGATTCTTTCCGTAAGGTAATTTTCTTTGAAGACAATGATTGAAATTCAATTAATTCAATCAATACAGAATTCGTTCTAAGTGGGTTTTACAGTTGGTCTCACAATTCAAGACATTGCTGAAAAACCAAGTGATTTTTTTTCTTAAATGTTGACTTCTAGTTTTCAGATATCATTTCCTGAAACAATGTTCATAACTAGACCTTGCCTCCTTATACACTGGCCTTTTATAAGTATTGTAGTATATTTTTACCACATGAAAATAATCAAGCAGTTAAACATGCTATTCCCCTAAGCAATGCTAATCGTTCTCTTCTCTGTGGGTCAAACACTTAGACAGCAGCACTTATCAAAGGGCCTTGTTACTCTCCGGGAACATTCTGCCTTGCTAACGGCGGTTCTGAAGACAGTCTTATTTGTCTTTACGTTCCCAATATCTTGCAAGTTACCTGGTACTTGGTAGACACACAGCATACATTTCTGAATAACTGAACCCAAACAATCAGTGAACCAAGGTCAACCTATTCTCTTTGAACCAAAAAATACAGACAAATTATTATAAAATGCCTTTTTTCCTTTTTTTTTATTGAGGTAACATTGGTTTATAACATTATACACATTTCAGGTGTGCATCATTATATTTCGACTTCCATATAGACTACATCATTGTTAGTTACTATCACCATGCAGCCTACACAGCATTCAAATAAATACTTGTTGGCTCACTAATTAAGTCTACTACAGCCTGAGTGGCCTCTTGACTAGGACAGACATGGACACATCCATACGGCCAAGGTGAAAGAAAAGATTCTGATTAATCAAATCATCTAATCTTAGAAAATTTGAAAACAAGTTAGACAATGCACAAGAAAGTACCCATCCTTCATTTTCCAAAATAATTTTTTTGGAAAGGAATGTGGAATTTATTTTGGAAAATGAAGGAAAAGAGGACACTTATGATAAAGTATAGTAAAAATGTCTAATAATCTGAGGATAACAAGATACTGTATAGTCTTTTAATATTTTTTTAAATTTATTTTTCAGCAATAGCAACAATGGGCACCTGCTTAAAAATTATCTTTCCAGTTTGAGAAATTATATACTAAATATAAATGAATGTTATAGTCATTTGCATTAGTTACCACTCTTATTTAAGTGATCTTCTTGAAATTAATGTTTAATGTGCCTAAAATACAGATCTAATAGTTACAAAATTATGCTTACATAGTATGAAATAATATTTAAAGTACTTTTATGTTAATCTCAATGTTGAAAAGAAGTCTTACTCTAGAAATTCAAATCAATAAACACCTACATTCATTTTATGCAATAATTTTTTTAATTATATAGTCTTTAATCTAAACTCCACTAGCACACATAAGCATACAAATCTGACAACCAAATATTCAACCTGAAGGCAAGTAATTTTGTAATACCTGAAATTCTGTGATCTACATTCATGATTAAAAAATATATCAGACCTTTAGGTATGAAGCTATATATTCAGAGAGCTGCCTGCATCACTGGTATAAAATAATAGGTACAAGCAAAATGAATGTTTCCCTATGAAGTGCTAATTTTTCTTTTGCTAGGTGTTAACACCTTCATGTGTCCAGAGAAATACAAATGTTCCCTTCTTTTTCCTTCTGTCACAGACATAGGCTCTCCTCCACACACTAACAATACAACCCTCACTTGCCCTGCTGCAACTGGAGCAAAGTCTCTAACCAGCCTCCCTAATTCCCGTATCAATAAACCCCTTTACACTGCCCTCCACACTCTGTTAGATTTTTCTGCTAAAGTACAGATCTGATTACATCAGTTTTCAGTGTTATATCACTGTCTACAGGAAGTCAAACTCCTTAGTATCGTCAAGTGACGTGCAATTTCTTCAAATCTTGTAATATATCTATTATAGGATTATTACCATAGTATAACAGATACCCACATTCACAGCACCTTGGGTGGATAAAACTCTGAGGACAGGGATTGCGTCTTATTCATCATTTCATTTCTAGTCGTGGGTACATAGTAAGTACTCAATAAATGTTTGTCAAAATAAACGCTGAATGTATGAATGTTGATTATGTCTAAATGTAATGACGTTACTTCCCATCCAAGTTACTGCTAATACGACTGTGGTTGGGCCAATAGGCTTCCCCATGAACCTTTAAACACATTTCACTAATAGCAGATTATCATTTTAATAAGCAGGTTACCCGCAGAGACAAGCTGAATTTTAGGAAATCTACTGTAACAATCTGGTGCCTGAAGAGATTGGGAGAGGCAGAGACAGAGGAAGAGAAGGAAGGCAAAGTGTTATTAAAATGTGTCTCCTACGTAATGCCATAACCTCTAATCCATTGATATATACATTGTGTTCATTTTTGTACTATAGTTGTGGGAATTTGCTGAGATGTATGCTTAAGAGTAAATCTACTTTGATGAAATGTGTGTTTCAATCTGCGAGACTTCAGTTCGACTTTACTAGAAATCTCATTTCTACCACTTTGTTGTTGCCTTTAGTTGTATTAAACCTGTCTGGTGGCAAAATAGACAACCTCCTATCTTACCAAAGCCATACAATGACTCATATTGTTCACAAAGAAAAAGAGGGTCCTTATATTAAAAGAACACCGATTACAGTTCCCTGATGGCCCATTCACAGTATCTCCACTGACGGATGAGAAAATGTTCCCTTCAGAGATTGCATCTGTTTTTCAAACATGGGTAAGGTTTCAGCTTACTAGAGGAGAGAAAAGAGAGAAACAGAAAAAAACAAGAAATAAATTGGAAACCCCTCATCACTGAGATAAGAAGCAAAATAAAGAATGATGTGAATCTCATAAACACTGCAAGGAATCATTTCCAGGTCAGTGCATGTTATAGCTTTGCTTTACAAATACTAAAACATTAAAACATCTGGGTCTTTAATAAAATACTATATATTGCAGTGAGAACTCATGTTTAAGATGTGTATATGTTTAAATGTCAAACAAAAAAAATACACACATGAAATCACAAAGAGGATTCTAAGTCCCATCAATTGTCTAATAATACCTGATTCCCCAGGCACTTTTCTCCTCTCTGTATTAGCCGCAGAACACTACAGATACTTCTATTATTGCAATTCCATCATGAAATTGTAATTTTACCACCTGAGTTTCTTAAGGACAGGGAATACATTTCCGTGCGTGTATCAATGCCTAAAAATTAGCCTTTCTATAAATGATCCTTTGGTGAATCATTAAATGAATGAAGTTTAGAAAACCTTCATTCTAATGATAATCTTAACACAAGGTACTTGTCCTCTTCCATTCCTTGATTTCTTACTGTTTAATCTACTTATGCTAAAGAATATTTATTCTACATATATATGTAGAATGAACAGAATATATATTTATAGAGAGTATGATGTCAACTATGTAATTTAAAAAGTCATACAAAAATACTCGAAGGAAATGTCCCAAAATATTAGGAATCACTTCTGAGTATTGGATCTCTGGAATTTATATTCATTCTATTTTTTGTCAATGTTCAACTTTTCTATAATTAATATGTAATACTTTTATAATCAGAGAAAAATATTTTATTAAAACATCCCATTATAATTCTCATTGATCTGATCAATCTAAGCTGTGACAGGCACCTAGTCTTACATGAACCACCTCTATGGAAAAGACTTGAGTCTTAGTTTCCTATAAAATCACACATTCTCATTCAAAACAAACCAAGTCATTACCAGTCACATATTTGGATGATATGGCTAGAATATATTCCACCATTTAGCAACAATATATCTAAATTGAACAAATTAACAACCACAAAACAACAAAACAACACTAATACGTTTCAAGAATATTAATGTACCAGCAGTGAGATTTCTCAATAAAGGTAAAAATGTTCTGTCATATTTCAACCAGTGCCATAAATCAGTGTTCAGTTTCTAAGGAGAAAATGTGCAATCTAGAAAGAGGATTAAAAAAATAGTTATGATAACACCATATGTAACATACAATAAACAATACAGGAGAAATGGAAGGAGACAAAAAAAGTAGGTGAAATAACAGATCAACTTATTGCCTTGGAAAGTTGAGGTCTAGGTCTTACCAGAATATTAAAAAATACCGTTCCATCATCAAATGAAGAGTTGCTTTCAATCATAAATTATAATCTCTGAATCTGTAAGGCAGAGATGACTTTACATATTGCTTTTCTTAAACAGAATTATAAATTATCCTAATACTAAAGAAGGCTTACAAGAAGTGTCACCCCTCCCCATGGAGTGCAGTGTATCGTAAATATGGCCAACCAGAAAGACCTTCTCACAACTTGCTGCACTGAAGAACATCCGAGACAATGGCAGAAATCAATCAATTGTGGAGAGCCTTTCTTCTAGCTACTCACATAAAAGTTACAACTACAGATCAAATCCTTTCATCTGTGTCAAGAAGGCAGACCAGTATTAGTGGATTCTCAGAAGTAAGAGACATCTAGGTTATATGTGGACACACAAATGTGAGATGGAAATCTGTGCAGCTGAGGGAGTGTTTCAAGTGATGAGGTCATAGAATTATCCGTGTAGAAGGCAGACACATTATAGAGATGGGTATCTGTGTGTATGTGTATGTTTACGAAACTGATGCAAATACATCCCCAATTCTTCATATCTTCTTTGAAATGTGACTTCACTGCTCCTCCCACCAACAGATGGAGTGTATTTACCCCCCGTTTGAATCTAGGCTAGCCTTATGACTTACCATGTCCAACAAAATGTGGCAGAAATGATAACGTGCCTGTTCTGAACCTAGGTCTTAACAGCCTTGTACTCTTTCTTAGAGCCCTGTTTACGTGTGAACAAGGCCAGGCTAGCCTGCTGGATGATTAACTAGGGACATGGGGCCCAATCACTCCCTTTGTACCAACTGTCACCTAGTCAATAGCCAGACATGTGAGTGAAGCCACCCAGAATGGCTTGTCAGCAGAAGTTAGAATGATAGGTGAGCTAGCCAAGATTACCCAAGCCTGATTCAGAACGCCAGAACTATCCAAATAAACCCACAGGTTCTTGGACAATAATAAATGCTTATTTTTTGAAGGTGAATTTTGGGTAGTATGCTATGCAGCAATAGTTAGGTACATGGTCTGATGTTGATAGCATGACCTGGGAAGAAATGAAGGTTCTAGTTAATTTTAGTGTTAACTGAAAACACTCAGTTTTCATTACTTCCTTGGCACTTGTCCTGTGGAAACAAGAGGATTTAAGCTTTCATCTCTAAACACTTTAAAGGCTAGATGATTGTTTCATCGATCTTTGAATGCTCAACTCCTGCTTGTAATGGGGCACAGGGATTAAGAATATGGGCTCTCACATTAGATTTCCTCGGTGTAAAATCTGCCTGAGTGACCGTAGGTAAATTGCTTCATGCTTATAAGCTCAAATTTCATAGTCTCTAATATTTTGGATAATAATGCTATCTACCTAATGGGAATTAAATAATGCACCATCATAATAACTGATGCTGATGCACAGTAAGCATAATTATGTTAATTACTATTAGATGTTCAAAAATGTATTGCCTAAATAAACCTTTAAAATGGGCAAGCAGAGAACTCTTGTGGTCTTCATCATCTTGGGCCCTACAATTGTAGAATATATACCCCTCAGGAAACCCACTCCTATTTGAGTAGTCATGCTTAGAATGCCTACTTGTTGGATTGAGGATGAGGAAAACAGTGATAGATGTAAACATGGAGACTGTTAGCCTGCTATCTTGGAGCTCAGTACATTAAACCCAGGAAAATGCAGGACTTTGAAAAGCAAATGCAAAAAGCCAGTCAATGCTGAAAGCCATGTAATATATTGAACACACACCAGGAGGTGGATCGGAGTGAGGGGTGAGATCCTCCCCTCTCGTCACGCAAGTTTCTGCCTCAGATATTCTCCAAAGCTAAGCCATTTTGAAGACATAAAACAATGTGGGATTATGCAGCATCTAAATGGATGCAGAAGTCTTACTGAAAACAACCTCTAATTTCTTTCTGGAAAGGTGATGTGTATACCTTCCATGCATATTTCCCAGAACTTCTGGGCTGTATGTACAGTCACAAGACTGGTTTAGGAAGTGTTCTTGTACCAATTGCTATAATAATGAATAGCCACTTAGAAAAATCAAAATTTGGTTTTGAGTAATGTGAGGAGCATAAGCTTTAAATGTGTTATCTGTCAGAAAAAAAAAAAGAGAAAGATTGCCCGGTGTTTTATAAAATGCTAATATAAACTCATATGTACTAAAGAATATGCGAAATTCCTATGAGCCCTATTTTAGGACTGCCAAGTATATTCACATATACTTTAAATTGTGGCACGTTTGTAAAGACTTTTGACGTTCTCTAAGGAAAACTATTATTATTTTTTCTGAAAAAAATCTGAATGATCTAAAATGCCTCTACATTGAAATACTGGCCCCAAATAATTAATTAATCAGTTCCACAATGCACAATTTTATTATTTTTAATTTTAAGCTAATGTTAGACTTATTGAAATAAGTCTAAATAACATAGTAGAGTTCCCATATCCCCTTCACTGGGCTTCCCCTAAAGTTAACTCAAATTTCACCAGTTTTTCTATTAATATCCTATTTTGGTCCTATGATCATCTCCAGGACCCAATTTTAAATTGAATTGCTTTTTTCTCCTTAGTTTCCTCCAACCTATGATGGTTCCTCAGTCTTACTTTGTCTTTTATGATCTTGACACTTTTGAAGAGTATCACCCAGCTATTTGGTAGAATGCCCATCAATTTGCATTGGTCTGTTTTCCCATGATTAGATCCTTCTCAGTTCATCATATCAAGGGGTTCATGATGTTGCTATCTTACAAATGGTGATGTTAACATTGTTCACTTGGTTAAGGTGGTGTCTGTGGGCTTTCCACATTGTGAAGACTTTTCCATCTGTAGTTAATAAATATCTTTTGAGGAGACACTTTGAGATGAGGCACTTTTCCTGTTTCTCCTTAAACTTTTGTCTACTAAATTTATCAATCATCAGTGCACATTATCTGCAACAATTTTTACTGATATGCGCATTTTTTAAAACGTTTTAACACACCTGTAATCAGAGTGTATCTTAAAATTGATGATCCCTCATGTTTTGATCAGCCAATTAGCAGTAACAGGCGGTTGTCAGCATCTGTGTGTAATCAAACTTGTTTCTTATTTCTGGTGTCATGACCGGACAAAGGCTACTGTTACACATTTTAAATAAGAAGCCATTTACAGATTAATTGAGGCAGGACTACGAATCCTGGTTATCATATGAAAATCTTCCATCGACACTGCCTCGTAAGATCAAGAATGTGCCAACAACAAAAACAACAGAATGGATGTCACTGGCTAGGAAGAAAACCCAGCCCATAAAATGGGCTCCTTTTAAAGATGTGCTGCATCTCAACGACTGTGATAGCACAGAGAGCAAGAGAGTATTGTTTTATTTTTTAATCTATATCTACGACATAGTCAAAATGTAATTAAAAAATGTCAGACCCAAACTTTCTTGAAGAAGTTTTGGGAATGCCTTACCTAATCAATTTCCTTTATATTTTTTATATTAACACAAAAACAATACATAATTTTTTAAATTGCATAGATTGGTCTAAAATAGCTCTTCCAGTAACTACGAAATTCTAAGTGATAAACCATTACACATTTGTTTGATAACATTTATTCTTTCTTCAGCATCTTTGAATTAAATAAAAAAATGTGCTACCTTTTAATCATTGGCCTTTGTATCAATCATGTAGTGAAATACTGAATTGAAGGTGACCCAAATTTTAGGTGGGGATGAGGACCTCATTTCGCAAAGTGCTCAGATGATCTATGAGTTTTTGGTCCTGGAATAGTTTCCTGTCTGAAGGGTTCTAACACAGATTAGCAAACGAAGGTATAGTTCCCTGTTTAGTCTTCTACTGGGCAAGCAGCAAGAGGGAAACTTGAGTAGGGTGTTACATAAACCCTCCTACTTATAAATATGTCCAAAGAAACAATACATTTGGTCCATAAATATGCTTCATACAGGAAGAAGCTTAATACAGTAGGCATACTCAGTGGTTTATTTACAGCTACCAGTATACACTTATGAATTGAAGACAAAGGAAAACTAATGCCTGTTTTTAAGATGATCTGCCAAATGCAGAAGAATGGATTTCAGCCTGATTTTCCCGGTATAATTGGAGGTTCATCCAATGTTTCTGGGACACAGTTCCCTCACCTAAGAAATGAGGCAATTGGAAACAGCAAAGTTTTTTGAAATTTAGACACTACTTTTTAAAATGGCATGGAGGAGAATAAAAATATTAGTGTGAAACTCACATACTAAAGGTGATTGTTTTCTTTATGAAACTTTTGTAAATGTATGCATCCATACATCTACGTGCACAATGTCTCAATTTAACTACATTTCTTAGTGGGAGTCACTGTCAATAAAGTCTGAAAGCCATTGGACTAGATCATCTCTAAGAATGGTTCTAGCAGATTTTGTGGTACAAGACAAATTATGTCAAATGAGCATCTGAACCACATAGTTTAGAAAGCTCTCGAATTGCACTTAATAATAAAGTAGCCATTAGCCACACGTGACTATTTAAATTTAAATCAATTATAATTAAATGAAATTAAGTATTCAGTTCCTTAGTTACACCAGCCACTTTTCAAGTGTTTTATAACCACATGTGGATCGTGGCTACTATATTGGAGAATGCACATGTAGAACATTTCCATCATTTCAAAAAGTTCTGTTAGGTAGCCCTCCTCTAGAACTCTCTCATGTACCTAACATGAGATTTAACACCAATGTGTTCAACCTAGCCTAATTAACCCAATCTTGGGACACGTAGAATGGATTTGATTAAAAATATGTCATATAGACAAGGAAAAAACTCTAACCTTAACATGACTTATACTTTAATGCTTTCTTCACACATCATTCATCTCACCACTTCAGGCTATTTCCTTGCTTTGCCTTTAAATTGACACAGCTTCTTACCTTTCCATTGCACTTTCGTCTGGCTTTTATTTAAAGTTACAGTCTCAGGTGGGTGACCACCTTATTCCAATGCTTTATTATGCCTACGCACATCTCCAAAGTTCATGTGAGGTCATGCTGAAAGGGATCTTTGCCCCCCTGGTGCTCTGTGTTTCATTCATTGTTATTCCAACCTGGTTCCTGTGAAATGGGAAAATATGAAAAATGTTTCTGGTTTTACCTGCTTTTCAGATGCGTGATTTTTCTTTCTATGTAAGACCATTATTTTTGATGAATGCCATTTGACAAATGGATGGGGCTAAGTCAAAAGATATGGTTTAACTCCTGGTCTTGGTGCTAACCTGCTTTGTAACTTGAACTAAGTCTCCAAATCCATTCCATGATTTCTTCTTCATTCATAAAATAAGAATAATTCCACCTGTACTACCTCCCTTAATGGAGTTGTGAGGGTAACGTGTCAGTATAAATAAACAACTGCTCACTGAGAAGTGTTAGAAAACAGATATGTCATTGCTTTAATATTTTGTTTTCCTGAGTTCATTATATATGTCACATATTCACCAATTTGCATAGTATCAAAGACATTGTAATCATTTCATATTTGTTAAATAAATGGATGGATGGATGGCTAGATAGATAAATGAATGTAGATATTGACCCTAAACTGTTTAAGACTTTAATATATTCTTAAATTAATAAATATACATAAATACACATATTATATAAACATACCTATAAAAACATATGTCATTGATTGAAACCCTACCTTATTACAAAAGAGTATTTAATATAGCATGATATTCATTATATTATGTGGCATAAATATCAACACGTATTTAACTTTAGAAGCTCTGTATTTGAATACCCTTGGCTAGATCAGGAGTTGTCACTAACCTATCATGTGACCTTAGGCAAGTAAACTAGTCCACTGAAAGCATTTGAGTTTGCAGACCACAGCTTCAAGAGACCAACTGTAAATTAATCTCTGCCATGATTTTGTTAGTCTGATCCTTTTTTGGAGAGAGGGACTTTCCTCATCCCATTAAAAAAAAAAAAAAAAAAGCCCATGACTACAACTTTCACCACTTCTCTGGTCGATATTTTGCTCTAAATACAAGCGCATGTATCAGTGGCTATTTTAAGATATCCATTTGATCATTAATCATTAAAATAGAACATTATCAAGCATTACTGAGATGAGGAAATTCAGAAGGAATATCATCCTTCTCCCAATATCCGGTCTCTGTTTATAGCAACCCTGTGGTAAGTCCTTCACCTTTCACGTCTGTTGCTTCAGCACCAAAGATTTACGGACAGTGATACAATGAATTCGCCTCCAATCCTGCTCTAAAGTATCAGGAGAAGTTAGCGTCAACTTCTTTTTATTGTCCCTAGCTAGCTCAGAAAAGCTGACCAAAAGTCAATTTGAAATAACACACAAAGTGTTAGGAATCATAGCCCTCGATAAATGTTAACTATTATCATTACTATTTTCATTTTTAAGTAGAGACCAAATATTCAAGTTCACCGGATTGTTAAAGTCCCTTTAGATAATTAATAATGAAGCCACAAAAGCTGTACAGAATACCCATCAAACATAAAGAAACATATAGAAAAGGTATAGTTTGATATATTTAAAAAATTACTAAATCACCACATATTAGAACTAGAAAAGCCTTCAGAGGACCTATAAGCAAAACCTCTGATTTTAGGATGAAGAAATGGTGGTAAAGGAGAGGAAGGTCACACAGACTGTGGTCATTTATCTTAACATGGAAGTGGCAGTACAGGTGACTCAGCTCTCGGCATACCAGTATCTCTTCATTTGGTTTAACAATATTCTTCCTGGCTTGAAATTTCTAGAGGATACATTATCCTATTAAGGAAAATTAATTTCTTCAACCCAACTTGGTTAAATACGTTTTATTCGCTATAGCAGCAGCTAAGCTGATATCTTGGCAGGCAGAGATGGAGGAAAAGTGTGTTCATGGTAAAAGGGTCAGTATGATAAAAGCCTGGAGGCAAAACCAAGCAAGCTCCGTGGGAAAAGGAATAAAATGCAGTATGGCTGGTGCAGGCATGGGAAAAAGGGAAAGTTAATAAATGAGGCCGGATAGGAAGAAGATGACAAAAACTTAGAAGGTCTTGTAAGCTGTAGCGAGCCATTATCAAATAACCGTCAGCATTTTAGTTCCAATTTGTCCTCCAAGGAAATGAAAACAGAGGCAGGTAAGATATCATAAAAGTGGAGATATACGAAAAGGGGGAAAAATGTTGAAATGATTGAGAAATCTCTATGGAAATGAGGCACAGAAAGTATGGAAGCTTTCCATGAGACAATTGGGGAAGCCAAATTAGAAAGCGATGTGGAGTCCCAGCATCACAGAATGGTGGGGGATATTTGACCTCTTGGAAGGCTAAGCAATACTAGTTGTATAGTCGCCACACAATTACACCAGACTATGAAAGCGGAAAGATTCAGTGACCAAATGAGCACCATAAGTGTTCATTTCTAAATATGGACACTAAGCAGCGAAAAGCAGATATTAACTGGTTCAAAGCATTCCCATATTTAGCATTTTATATTAAGCTCAGAGTTGAATATCCTTAAAAACAGTGGAGAAGTTATTGCAAGAATTGAATGGGTTTTTCAGCCCTTTTCTTTTAGACAAAGACTCCTATGAGATTTGGGACGCATTAATTTCATGAAAGGTTTACAATATTTTAGAAGTATAAAACCAGCTGAGAGTCTTCGGAGAATGCAAAGAAGAAATACAAATGCAACATTATAGCAATGCAGACCGGGACTACCCCAGAGGGATTAGACTTTACAATAAAGACTTTGGGATGACACTTTTTAAAAACAGACTGGAAATTACAAAAGTGAAACGCTGTAACACTAGCCAGAGGACACGCTGCATGTAGTAATACAATCTGTAGTCAATACAGAAGAGCCTAAAAGAGAAATATTGCTGCAGCAGAAGCAAGACAATCAGCTTGCCTCGATTCCATTTCCAAGCATTACCACTCATTCCCTCTGACCAAAGAAATGCCTTTTTTGTTTAAAAGAAAGATAGTTTATCTTGTTCAAAGTTACTACAGAAAGTTTCAGAGATGGACTTCTGAAAGACTGTTTTGATCTTCCAATCCATCATTTACTCATGATAAAATCTATATTTTTTTTTCAAATTTGAACTTTAAATTCAATAAAGGTTGATTTGAGAAGGATGAAACTGCTAATTGTATACACAACAAAATATATGATTTGAAAATGAATTAATAAGGTTTTTATTAGTAACCAAAAGGATTTGTTGTAACAACGTATGATAGTTTTGCTTTTACTCACTTCTGTTAGGTAATTCTCCCTTATTAATACCTCCCCATGACCCTCGTTTTACATCTTCTCTCAGCTTACTCTCTTGCTTCCTCTGTCTCTGTGAAAGTAACTGGCCTATTCTCACCAATTTTAAAATTGGTATCCTTAAATGTGTGGATAATTATCTACTCATAGCAGTTATTTTTGGAGTTATTTTCCTAACACACTAAACACAAAGTCTTAATGATTAGGCACTTTATCAATTTAGTTTTGGATCAATACCTTTACTATGAGTCAACTGAATTTTTCAATGCCAAGTATTTAGCAATTTTGTTAATTTCAATTTTAAATGTATTATCAATAAGTGTTTTCTTATATAAATTTATGATATGGTGTATTGCTACATGATAATCATGGTCTGGGTAGAACTCAATCGGAGTTCAATTACGTGTAAAATATATATTCACAAAATAGATTCCAGTTTTCTGGAACAAAGAGTACAGCAAAGAATTCTTCAAGACTATTGGGGATTGTCAAACAAAAGTTCATATTGGGCAAAGGTGCCACACTTCACAGACTGAGTAGTATTGTTTATTTTTATTTTACAGATGGTTCTAGGTCACATGAAAGTGAAAAATATTATCCAGTTGGAATGCATTTCAGCTCATTTCAGCCAAGAACCAAACTGCTTCATTTACTGTTTTATAGGCTGTTTATTGGTAACAGAAGTAGGAATCTGTTCATTTTACTTATTTTCTCAGTTATATTAAAAAGCTCTATGACCTATGGCAAGTTAAACTCTCTATGGCTCAGTTTCCCATATATAAAATAGGGATTTTAAAAGCATTTTACTTGATGGGGTAATGTAAAAGATCAAACAATGCAACAAATATACAATATATAGAAGAGCTCATAGCCTATAGAAAGCACCACATAAGTATTAGCTCTTGAAAATATTAATATAAAAAATATTATTTCCCTATAGGAAAGGTTCATCCATTTTGTGGCACAGAGGTATGATTTGTTAGTGTATAGCATACCCATGTATGAATATTCCGCAAATTATTTCTCTCTTCCACTTTTGATATTTTATTTATTTCCAGTTTTTGAATATTATAAAGAATGTTGCTATATTCTTGTACATGTCTCCTTATGCACACATCTGAGAGTTTTTGTTGGGTATATACCTAAGAGGGAATTGCTAGGTTATGGTACATATATTCAACTTTGGTAGATAATGCCTAATGGCTTCCCAGGTGGTTGTTTCAGTCATACTCCCACCAGCAGTATATGAGAGTTCCAGAGGATACTGTCTTTTAATTTTTAATTTTAGGCATTGTGGTGGTGTTTAATGATAGTTCATTTCAGTTTAATATGCTTTTACTGATTACTTATGAGGTTGACTATCTTCTCATATGTTTGCTGGCCATTTCCTGAAATGACTAAGTCACTTGCCCATATTTTAAACTTTTAAATTAAATTGTAACCCACACATAAACTTTACAAATCCTAACACTATAGCTCAATAAACTAACACAAAGTGAATGATCCCATGTATCCATCACTCAGATCTAGTAATAAAAAATTCCAGTGCCCCAGAACATGCCTTGCACACCCTCCCAATTATAATCCTCTTTCTTCTCACCAAGAGTAATCATTTTTTAAATTTCTAACAACATAGTTTATTTCTACCTATTTTGAAACTTTGTATAAAAATAATTACGCAGAACATATTTTTTTATCTTCTTTTACTCACCATTACGTTTGTTGGGATTTACCTGTGTACTGTGTGTAGCTCCAATTCATTCATTTTCATTATGGTATAGAGTTCCACTATATTAACATAGCACCATTTATCCATTCTATTGTTGATGGGCATTTTTATCTCTAGTTTGGGCTAAAATAAATAATGCTCCTCTGGGCATTCTTATATGTCTTTTGGAGCACATGCATTCTCTTGGGTATATTTTTATGAATAGAATTGTATTTGCTAAATTTTGATAATGCCAAACATTATTACAGAGACTGTAAAATTTACACAATAACCTTCATTATGCAAAAGCTTTTGTGTTTCCTCAACCTTGCTAACACTTTGCATTGTCACTCTCTTAAAAATGTTAGTCATTCTGGAATGTGTGTAGTTGTATCTCATTGAGGTTTCAATTTCCCTCACAACTAATAAATGTGGTCACCTTTCAGTTTTATAAATTTGACAGCCATTATTTCTTAAAATATTATTTCTGTCCCACTGCATCTCTCATCTTCTTCTAAGACTCTGATTATACATATGTTACATGCTCTAACTGCATCCTCTGTGTCTTGCTCTTTTCCCTTTTTTCTTTCTTCTTTCCATGCTCTATTTTGTATATTTTCTTCCAAAATGACTTCAACTTTACTAAATCTATCTTCAGCTATGTCTAACCTGCTATGAAATTCAACAATTATGTACTTTACTTTTCAGTTCTAAATTTTTCATTTGGTTCTTTTTCAGATCTGTTGTGTCATATCTTTTGGTAGTTTTTAGGATTCTGCTGAAAATTTCAATGTTGTCTTTTATCTTCGTAGCATAGTAAGCATGGTTATTTTAACATCTAGATGTTATCATTCCAATATCCGGAACACAAATTGATCTGTTTTTCTAGAGTTTCTGCTGTTTCTGGTGAATATGGTCTCCTTATCTACCTGGTTGTGTTTGCTTGTGTACCAGGCACTCTAGTTGAAAAAACATTGCAGAAATAATTTGAGACTTAGGACAATATTCTCTTTATCCAGAGAGGATTTTTGTATGATTACTCTAAAACCTTAATTCAGGAATAACTTAATCCATTTTCAAAAATCTATATATTTCCTGGGCCACCCACATGTCCCAAGGCAGAGCTTCAGTCCTTGGGAGAGCTGATTAACTTCTGGTCTATTCTTGCATCTAGGCTGAAACAATGGTGGGCGTTTACCACACTCCCTACTTTTGATAGGCCCTGGCCTGGCACTTTTGGCCTTGCAACGCTTTAGTGACTATCAAATTTTCTGCTCAATCATCCATCATCTCAGCATTCTCTTTTGAAAACAGAAAATTCCTCAGGGGAAACATGGCTGTCAATTCTTGAATCATCTCTCTGAATTTTTTACTTCTCTCAGATCTTTGGCTCTTTAATTCGTCACTGCACTGTAAGCTCCTTAATGTCTTCCAACTTCTATTTTCTACTTTGCTCAATATTTCTAGTTTTCCTCATTGGGAGGTTTGGACTAATTTACCAATGTGCACTAGTGAAAGCTAAAATCTTAGTACTACTTCTTAACCTTTATCAACCCCTCCCACTGCAATTTGTTAATTTTTCTTATTTTACTGTTATATTTTACTTTATGATTTTTTATACAAAGTATGAAAGAAAATACAGCATAAGTTTAGCAGTTAGTATGACTGCATTATAGTCAACAGGGGAAATCAAAAGCATTCCCATCATAAATTTTCCCTTTTGCCTCACTTCTGTTTTTCCCTAATTGATTTTCTTTTTTTTTTTTTAAAGATTGGCACCTGGGCTAACAACTGTTGCCATTTTTTCTGCTTTATCTCCCCAAGCCCCGCCTGTACACAGTTGTATATCTTATTTGCAGGTCCTTCTAGCTGTGGCCTGTGGGACACTGCCTCAATGTGGCCTGATGAGCAGTGCCATGTCCGCGCCCAGGATCCGAACCCTGGGCCGCCACAGCGGACGGAGAGTGAGAACTTAACCACTCAGCCACAGAGCCGGCCCCCCTAATTGATTTTCCAAAGGTGGCTATAACAAAGAAACAAACCTCATCTGAGCCATTTTGACCATCCTCAGGTTAATTCTCTTCCTTACATTAATAGCTACTTTTCCCTTCATGCACAGCATGTGCCAGGCACTATGCCAAGCACTTAAAATTTGTTTTGCATATAGCCTTGAAAATAATTTGACAAGTTAAGTATGCTATTCCATTTTGTTGATAAAAATCTGAATCCTAGAGAAGATAAATAATATGTCTAAAGTCACACAGTTAAAAAGTGTTAGCAGTTGAATTTAACTCCAAGTCTCTCATTGACCGAAAACCATTCAATTAACTCCTACGCAAGTTGCAAACAAAGTAAGAAATAAATTATAAACTCTGAGCTAAAAAAAAAAGGTTGTTTATTATTGATAATGTTGTGTCTAGTCACTGGCCTCGCTATCATTTAGGAGTCTGTATTTTAGGAGAAATACAACGAAATTAGAACTATAAATTTAGTGTTGTAAGATTTCAGAGGTTGATAATGTACCAAAAAAAGTCAACATGATTTTCAGATTCCTGTGTCTTTGTGGGCTCTAACTAATCTTGTGGAATGAAGAAATGCACCCATCTATTAAAGGAAATATCCTAAGTCTGAGTTCTTAAACTGGTTTTTTTTGCTGCATATTTTTGAATTATCTAATTTTGATGGTTCAATTGAAAGCCTTAGACACTCAAGAACTATTACAAAAATCAGCAGCAATTATAATATAATCATTATCAGGGTATAATAACTCACTATGTCTTTGCAGTGTTCACAATTATCTGCCTATCCCTATGGTTGTCTTCAGCAACTGTCATTGTCTAAGTTGGAATATTTGCTTACACTGAAGGAATTGTTTACATATGATTCAATTTCTGTTGGCTCCTGAATGCCATCATTCTGTGATTGTCACCTCTTCTTTGCAGCATACTGGACTTCTCGCCACAAGAAAGCTAATAGAATTTGCTGACACATATTGAGTTAAAAAAAATAAAATTTATATACTGATCAGAATTCAGCACCATATCTAGAAATGGTCCATGGCAACTGGTTAAGGATGACTGCCCAAGAGAATTAAACAAAGCTTACTAATCAGAAGCAGCACATGAAAAAATATAAAGCCTACATTTGGTCTTGAGGGTGGGTAATATCTTTTTCATGTACATTCTCATTTACAATTTCAAACTCTTTTATTATTTAAAAAATACAAACAGAAAGTAGAGTTACATTAAGTGAACTATTTCTATTTTGAAGGAAGGGGAAACTGAAGATGTTAAGATGCTTTAACTTAGCAAATGCTCAAAAGTGAGTATAAATAGTATCTACCAGCTTTATGAAATGTTCAGGAACCCTCTTGTCATTGCTCACTAGGTTTTAACTGAGTATACATTAGTCAGGCACCCATCAGTAACTACGTAAATAATCATTAGTTAGTACTAATTTGTTAGAAGTATAGACTGTCGTTGCAGGTTGAGCTAAATAAGCGAGCCAACAGCTGTACCATTTGCTACAAGCTCATACCAGTTCATTAAGCCAGATTCTGTGCATTTGAGACATCTTAAGGTGGGCTTATGCAACAAATCTTGCACCAACCAGAACTGGAATGTACACCCAAAATCCATTGCTGTTGAAAATACATTTTGTAGAGATTTCTAAATTTGAGTCTAGATCTAAATTGATTTCAGTTTGTCTTGGATCTATAATAAGGGGAAATGGAAAAATACAGTCTTCGTGTGTATGCGTAAGCCCGCTGAGCAGAACGAGGTAATGTTCCTGGGAGAAAAAACAAAACAGGTTGCTTGTTGTATCATCCCCTTTTATTAATTAGAGTGCTTTCATTTCAGGGATGAGTCATTGATATAAAGAGGGGGTTACAGTACATCTATATGCAGAAGAACGCTGAGCTCACTAGGGACTGAGGCAGCACTCACAGCACCACCTCCTCTCTCTCGTGGAGCCGCGTCTTCCCCGGTTGGACCCGATCATCCCCTATCTTTCTACCTTACATTTTCTCTGATTGTTTACACCCTTTGTTTCCTCACAACTCTGCCTTGCCCATGGCTGTCCTGGCCTTTCTACCTCTCAGTCTACTCCACGGACTTTCAGGTTCACTTCCCAAAGCTAACCCAATTCCAGGAACAGGCCCACTTATGTCAGCACCTCCAGTTATGGGCTGGCTGTAGTTGACTAAGGTGAACATCACTGGTCCGAGGTGGAGGCTAACAGGTGAGTGAAGCTGCAAAGAGTGGACAGGCACGGATGGAAATGTGTAGTACAACTACTTTACATTCTCCGAATAATAGTATCTCAACTGACATCTAGACTGCACTGTTTTTTGGTCAAATTTTCATTTTTCCTTCTTTCTTTTCAAATCCAAAACAGAAAAGGTCAACAGTTTCATGTTAAGGTTGTAATTTGAAGCTGTATTTCTATGGAAGTACTTCTGAAATTCATATCTTGGTAAAATGCTAATTTTAAAAATTACCTTATATTCCTTCATCAGTTCTCTTCCTCAACTCTTATATAATTTTCTTGGTTATCTATTATATAATCATGCAACTGCATCTCAGAGATTGCTGAATTTTGGTAGTGGCTGGAAAACTTTCTGAATGGATAAAATTACCATGAGCTTTTCTAGCGTAAAGGTAAAATATAAATTTGGAATTATTATTATACTTATATTCATTAAATTATGAGTTGAAATTACCCTGTACATGTGAGTATATAACAGCAACAGCTAACTGAGAGAAATTTCATAGGCTTGCGATAGCCATCTCCTTTGTAAAACTGGGTACATTCCAGAAAATGCATTTACAGCATAATAACATATTCTTTTCATATATCAATACTTAGTTGTGTACTCCCACTCTTCATATCAGAACTTAGATTCTTTTCAAGGTGTGATGGTTGGGAAATCCTCTAGATGCCTCTTTGGAAAAAAAAAGACATAAATAAGCCTCAAATATTTTGTAAAATGACTAACGTACAAATCATTGGGAAACTCGTTTTAAAACATAAAAAGGATAAATCAAATTGCGTTGGTCATTTTAGTACAATTCTATAAAATCAGCAGCATGCACATTTAAATTACTTAGGATTTTATTTACAAAACTGCTATGGTAAAATCACAAGTCTTGAAAAATAGTGCCCAAGAAGCAGAGATAAGTTTATTTTTCAATTAGTTTAAAATAATAGAAAAATATGGATAACTATGGATTTAGATTATAATACAAGTATAATAGAATATAAATCAAGTTATATAAAATGAAACCTGACAGAGAACTACTATGCCCTGAGTCCATTAAGATAGATAATAAATCCACTAATAATTTGTTCCTCAAGACAGTTCTCGGAAATATCTTTGATTCATTCTAAGATCAGTTTCCTCTTCCTTCAAAATAGAAATTAACTTAAATTTACTTTTATTATGTGTTATTATTTTTTAAATAATAAAAGAATTTGAAGTTGATCTAATAATTAGGGAACACCTATTAATACAGATTTTCATTTTAAGTAAAGTCAGAACTTCGACACACCCATCGTGTTTCATCATACTTGCAGTGATAAATATATATGCACCAAAAGTCAACGGAAATAGAAGGTATAAATAAATGAAGAGGCACACCATATTCAGGGGTTGAAATTCTCAACATTGTAAATATTACAATTCTCTCGAAATTGACTTAGAGGTTTAATTAATTCCTATCAAAACCCCAGCAAGGCTTTTTGTACACACAAAGCTTATTCTAAAGTTTATATTGAAAGGCAGAGTCTAGCTAGAATAGCTAAAACATTCTTGAAAAAGAAGAAGAAAGGTGAAAACTCACTCTATCAATATTAAGGCCTACTTTACAGCTACAATAATCAAGACCCTGTGGTACTGGTAAAGGAATACATACATAGACCCAGGGAATAAAACAGAAAAGCCAGAAATAGACCCACACAAATATATCCAACAAATTTTTGAAAAAGATGCAAAAGCAACCAAATGGAAAAATGATATCCTTTCCAACAAATGGTGCCAAAGTAATTGGACATCTCTACTCAAGAAAATAGAACTCAACTTACACCTCATACCTTATACAGAAATTAACTCAAATGGATTATGGACTAAAATGTAAAACTTATAGCAAAAATAAAAAAAAGAAAACATTTTCAGAATGTAAGGATCACTAGGGAGTTCTTGACTAAAGGCATATTCCATAAATGGACACGTTGATAAATTGGATCTCATCAAAATTAAAAACTTTGGCTCTGCAAAAGCTCATGTGGAAAGGATGAAAAGACAAGTCATGGACCATGAGAAAATATTCATACATCACATATCTGACAAAGCACTAGTACTTAGAATATATAAAGAACTCTTGAGACAAGTCAACATTTTAAAAAATACATTTAGAAAATGGATGGGCAAAAGACATAAACATACATTTCACCCAAGTGGATATAAAAATGTCAAATAAAGACATCAAGATGTATTTAACATTATTAGCCATTAGGGCCATGCAAATTAGAACCACAGTGAGCTATCACTATACATCTAACAGAATGGCTAAAATTTTTTTAAAAAATGACACCACCAAATCGTGGCAAAGATATGGAGAAATTGGATCACTCATACATTGCTGATCTATGCAGCCACTCTGGAAAACAGTTTATAAAACTAAACATGCAATTACAATACAACCCATCAATTACAAACTTTTCCATTTAAGCCAGAAAATGATAACTTATGTTCACACAAAAACTGGCTTTATTCATAATAGCCTCAAAGTGGAATCACCACATCTGTCCTTAAACGGGTTAATGATTAAACAAAATGTGTTACATCCATACTGTGCAATACTACTCAGCGATGAAAATTAATGAAATACTGATACACAATTTGGATAATTATGGAATTAGGGAATTGTGCTGAGTGAAAAAAAGCAAATTCTAAAAGGTTACATACTATATTATTCCATTAACATAACATCTTTTTTAGATGACAAAAATACAGAAATGGAAAATAGACTTGTCATTGCCAAGGGTTGCAGCCTGGAGGCTGGGTGAGGGAGGGTGTGGATGCGGCTGTAAAGGGCAACATGAGGGATCCTTGTGACGTAAATCTCTGTATCCCGACTGTATCAACGTCAATACCCTAGGTGTGATATTTCACTAGACTTTCGCAACATGTTAACATTGGGGAAAACTGAGTAAAGGATACATGAATCTCTCTGTATTTATTTTTCATCTGCATATGAATCCACAATGATGGCACAGCAAAAAGTTTAATTTAAAAAATAAATAGCAAAAAAGTAGACTGAACAAAAATGATCATAAGTAGAAACGATGGAAGAAGAGTGGCAATTTATAATATTGTTTATCTCAACCCTTTTTATCAAACACAAAGAGAGTGAGTAGTGAAGCTGTTGGCTGGAAATTTAAGCAAACATTGTCGCAGAAGCGCTGACAGAAACTAAGAAACTTCGGTTCTGTCCCAATTCAATGATCAGATGTGAGGTCCTGGGAAGGTAACTTAGGCTATCTGGGCCTCAACTTCCTCTTCTGTGAATCTAGAAGACTATAAACAGGGCCCACAATTAGACTAGATGCCAAACTTTAAGACTATTTGAGTCAGTCCCTAAAATCACTTTAAATTAGATCTCTGAAGGCTGCAAACTGTTGGATTCCATGCAATATTGGAACTCCTAATTCAGTTCTGACCTGTATGTGTTGTGGCGTCTTCTTTTTTTTAGCTTTTGCTTGTTTCTGGTTATAGACAAGATTTCATTCTTATTAAGTACTGCCTGCCTGCCACTCATGAAATGTGATTCTCATGCAAGGCATTTCCAGGATGTGTAAACTAAATGGTAGTCATAAAACTGGAAACATATTATTTGATATTTTTACAGATTGAACTCCCTTTATTATTTCTTTTGTGGTAGGCTAAAATACATGTTTATTTAGTAAAGATCAGAAACAAACCATCTGAAGCAACACATCACAAGACGGATAAGCCAAGATTGATTGTAAATGATGTATTAAGGCTCCACACTCATCGAAATTTTGCACAGCACAATGAACAATGCACCACTACTCAGGACAACACAGGAAACCTGGGTTCTGTCCAATTCAGTGACCAGCTGTTGCCACTGTAATTCCTTTGAATGTAACGAAAAGGTAGTGGTAAAGAAAATGGTTTGCAGATGCAGAATGTCTGGGTTCAAATCCTGTATTCCCATTTACTATGAGTGAGGATTTGGACAAGTAACTTAGAAGTTTGTTCCTCAATTTTCTCTTCTGTAAAATTGAGAAAATATTACCTACCTTATCAGATTTTCCTGAGAATTAAGCAAGTTAATATTGCTAAGATATTTATAACATAGGAATGACAAAATTTGTTACATAGTTGTTTATGAATCAAATTAAATGAATGAAGGACATGAAAGTTGGAAAGGAGAGCAAATAGGAGAAGTGTCCTCTGGGAAAAAAGACCGCTCATTTGTTCTTTCAAGGAATTATTTTATGATTCTGTATACTTGGCCATCCATTAGTCTATAACAATACCCAAAGTTGACTGTGAAAACACTCTGATTAATCACCATAAACAGATGATAGGCTGAGAGTTCTGGTCAAAATAAGCCTACGACTCTCATACATTGCCAGTGGGAATGTAACCTGATACAACTATTTTGTAGGAGAATTTGGCAATATCTAACAAAATAATAAATGTACTTCACCTTTTGACCCTGAAATTCTAGTCATAGGAACTTCTCCTGAAGATATACCTCCCAAAAGACATATGCAGGAAATTATTCATAGAAGATTGTAACAGCAAAATATTCAAGCAACTTAAATCCTCAAAAATAGAAGAGTGACTAAATAAACTACAAAACATTCAAATATTGGGGTACTATGAGCTGTAAAAAGAGAATGAGGAAGCTCTCTATGAATTGAGATGGAGTATTTTCCAGCATTATATTGTTAAGTGATAAAAAAGAAAAGAAAGTACAAAAGATTTTTGATAGTATGCTACCTTTTGTGTAAGATATAAAGAGAATTGAGAAAACAAATACGTATCTGCTCATGTGATGCAAAAAGAAACATGGAAAGGATAAACCAGAAACTCTTGAGATTAGTTACCCACAGGGGGTGAGTGGAAATGGAAGAGATCCAAAAAGAAAAGTGTATGCATGTGTTTATCTGTATGGGAGCAATTGTGGATGTGAGTGTGCATTATCTGAAACAATATAAGTATAGGGAGCATCACTTTTCACAACACTAGTTACTTCTTTCATCACTTTTAAATAGACATGAAGTGGTGGATATATTTTTCCCTCAAAACTGTCAGCAGTGTTACAATAATTGGCTTTCTCCCACTGATACTCGTGACAATAGCAATTTTATACTTTTTAGTGTTAAGCCACAGTTTAGAGAGGAAGAGTTTGAATCAATGGTAAAAAGAAATACCCGGGGGCCAGCCTTGGGGTCAAGTGGTTAAGTTTGCACACTCTGCTTTGGTGGCCCAGGGTTTCTCCAGGACGGATCTTGGGCACAGACATAGCACCACTCATCAGGCCATGCTGAGATGGCATCCCACATAGCACAACCAGAAGGACCTGCAACTAGCATATATAACTATGTACTGGGGGGCTTTGGGGAGGAGGAGAAGAGGAAAAGGAAGAAGAAGAAGGAGAAAAAGAAGATTCACAACAGATGTTAGTTCAGGTGCTAATCTTTAAAAAAAGAAAAGAAAAGAAAAGAAATATCTAGTAAGAAAAGCCTAGTGGGTTCCAGCCAGTTACGATCATTAAGTTGTAATATCTGAAATACAGCTCCAGTAACAGGTGTCTCTTGCTTCTTTCTCAGATGGACAGTGTTGGATACTAAATGTGTTTTTATTAAACTACAGTAGTTCTTATGACATTGACTAGATAAAAGACAAAAAATTACAATTCTAAATTCCCATCTATTCCCCCATGTCCGTACTTTCTATGGGCCTATTTCATTAATTTCCTAATAGGAGTTCTGTGTGTTTGTTTCTAGGACTTTTACAGTAGCAGTTCTTAAAGCCTTTTCATCAAATTTTTTACAACAAACTCAGTAGACAGTTTCTTACCTTAAGAATATTTATAGTATAGAATACATAAGAGCCTCTATTCCAAAGTATTAAGTGTGTTTTGGACTCAGACAGCCTGGGTTTAGATTCTGGCTCCACCCCTCATTGACTGTATGACCTTGAATTATCAGACATCTTTGTGTTTCAATTTCTTCATCTTTAAAACAGGAATAATAGTATCATTAACTGGATTGCTGTCATGGTTAAATCTGAAAACCTTTAGAAGGTACTTAGTGCAGCACTGCTGCAAAATAAGCACATGTGTGTTACTGTGGATTTTGAAAATCTTAAAGATAATGTTATTGCACAGCATGCCAAGTATTTCATTGAACTATATGAAATTGTTGATGTTTGAGAATCTTCAACCCTCAAAGATGGAAATTTCATATGGTTCTACCTAATACGAAACCAGAGAAGTGATGTTTTGGCATGCTCATGAATAAATAATTTCAGAGTCTACTTATAATCCCATAACGATGGAATATAAAACTTCATTCTATGGATGGAGGACCCAGGGTCCACACTGGTCTCTTTTATTCATCCATCTAGCAGCTGGTTGGAAATGATACTAAAGCTCTTCAACACCAGCATCAGCAGTTTCTGGTAACAAGCTCATTGCTGCTCTGGAAATATAGAGAGCAATCATGTCATTTTTACACATATAATAAAGGCCCTGTCACATTATGACAAGCATCTCCCAGGGCAGGAGAGCAGTGCACTGTCTGGTGGCAAAATTCCATTACTCTTTACTCTACATAGCAAATGATTTCGTTTGAGAACTCTAACTTTGAAGAAATCCTCTGTGTTTAAAAATTCATTTAATATTTTGAAATTCAAAATGTGCTGTGTCCTTTACTTCTCTTCAAGTCACATATGGCGTGTTACATTTCTCTTCTGGCGGTTCTCTTCACCTGGTCACTCAAAAAAGAAGAGCTGGCACCTCTCATTTGAACAAACTCCCTCTGCCTGGAACAGAGAGAAACTGGTGTGGAATTAACACCTTTTCTGACCTGGGCCATGGGTGCCGCAAGTCTGGATCTCTGTGTCCATTCACCATTCACATGAGTTGGCAACTTATCAAGCGTTAAGTGTGAAAAATGACAGAGACAGAATGATTACTCTTCAAATGATCATTTCTAGGCAAACTGCTGAAAGAAAGACAAAGCTTTCTTGCTAAGAAATTCAAACCAATACTGAAGTGGCTGTATCCGTTCATCCGCTGGGAAACGCCATAGTTACACAGGTTTTAGTTCAAGTGTATATGTTTTGATTTCTCTCTCAATCTTGTTAGTTGTAAAATATCTTTTCCCTCTTCTTTCTTGATTGTTCCAGATGTTACAAGCAACTCTTCTATTACCATGTGTTACTCTTTGAGAAAAGGTAAAATAAAGAACATAAAGAGACCTGCTATTTCTGACAGTTTTAATTACATCTCTAAATGTGAACAAAAAAGTTAATGTTATTCTTAATATAGTTGCTCTAATCTCCTTCAGCTTTACAAGTCCTAGTGATGAAAGTTCAGTTTGATTTTCTAATTAAGAAATATTTGGGGCCAGCCCTAGTGGCCTAGTGGTTAAGTTGGTCATGCTTTGCCTTGGGAGCCCAGGTTCAGTTCTAGGGCGCAGACCTACACCACTCATCTGTCAGTGGCCACGCTGTGGTGGCTCATATACAAAAAGAGGAAGATTGGCAGTGGATGTTAGCTCAGGGCAAATATTCCTCAGCAAAAAAAAAAAAAGATAGAAAGAAATTTTTTTTCTTTTTTTGTTAGGAAGATCAGCCCTGAACTAACATCTGCCGCCAATCCTCCCCTTTTTGCTGAGGAAGTCTGGCCCTGAGCTAACATCTGTGCCCATCTTCCTCTGCTTTATACATGGGACGCCTGCTACAGCATGGCCTGCCAAGTGGTGTGTAGGTCTGCACCCAGGATGTGAACTGGTGAACCCCAGGCCGCCAAAGTGGAACAAGTGAACTTAACCGCTGTGCCACTAGGCGACCCCTAGAAAGAAATATTTTAATGGCATATACTGGTTGTTTCTGGTGATTTGTTGCTTTTGTATCTGGAATTATTATTCAAAATTAAAATTATGAAGCATGTTCTTGTGCTTAAATCTGACTGAAAAGCTCATCAGCAGAAGCAACTAAGAACACTGAAGTACTATGCATTTTCATAAGCCATTAAAAAGATACATGAAAAATGGGTTACAGTAATAATTGAAGACTTTATATTATTAGGCTATGGACTCAGGAAAATATTCTGAGATTTAAAGGAAATACAGATCATCACTTTCACACACACATTACTTTCTTCACTTCAGAATGAACGTGGAAACAGTTATTCTAGAGCACTAATTTTTGCATGAAAAAGCATCTGGTGAAACTTTTTTAGTTTTCATTTTTGTCAACAAATTGTCATCGTCTTTCAGGAAAATACCTAAATTATTGCTATGTAAAGGTAAATTAAAAGAAAGGAGATAAGAAAAAATGCTATTTTATATTGACAATCTTAAAAGTAGTTTATAAATATTAAGTAATAATGAAGTAAATATGCATCTCTATTCTACACATACTAAATAGAGGTATATCAATGAAATTTCTGGAAAGAGTATTTGGACATACCTACAGACTTTAGTTCTGAAAATATACAGCTTAAATTTAATCTCTAAATTTATTAGCATACATATATCATTAGTTTAATAGTTTATGCATTCCTAGCAAAAAATCAACAACCGCAAATGTGTAACAAAACTAAACATGCATAGCTTTCTACCACATATCGAAAATTAGTGTTTTAAAATGGTCCCAAACTTCAAAGTTTACACTGTATCACAAAGCATGAAAGCAAATGGACTGAATTACAGTGGATAACTGCTTTTTCAGTCCTTTCTAAGTAAATGAAGGCATTGGCACACTTTTAAAAATGTTGTTTTTGCTCACAAGTTTCTTTGGATTTTGTATATGCTTTGGAATGTGTTTGATCTTTTAGAAATTTATTTCAAAGCACCAAAAGATGTTTTCAAGGAATTGTTTTCCTGCTTTCATTTAGTACCTGCAGCAAAATTATAAATGCTTCACAAGTGCAGTTTTCCATAGCATCAAGAGAAAATGGTCCTTAACGGCTATTTCATGCTCTTCATAAACCTCTTTTCTGCGTTCACAGTTGTGAAACACAGGATGTGGCATATGAGGTGAAAAAGAGAAGGATAAACAGTTCACGTTGTTGAGGACTTTATACTCTAAATGTAACAAAGGCATCCATAAACTAGAGAGGGTCTACCCATGAAAACATGCAAACAAACATGTAGTACAGAGACATTATGTTAAAAGAAAATTTTTAAAAGAAATAAAATAAATCAAGTGAGGTGATGCAAAGTAGATAGGATGAGTGGAGCCAAGAAAATTTTCTTGGAGAAGTTGCATATTAAACCATGATTTGAACTAGACCTTGAGTGTGAAAAAGTAAAATGTATTGGTGGAGAGAATCCGGCATATAAAAGAAAGTATTTTTGTGTAGTTTATACCTAGTATAGAATATAAAAGAGAACCAGATAAATGATTTAGTTGTCAAGGTTCATCCATGTTATTGCATATGGCAGGATTTGCTTCTTTTTTTTAAAGGTTGAAAAATATTCCACTGTGTGTGTGTGTGTGTGTACGTATATATATGTATTTGTATATATCTATTTGTATATATATATGTACAAATATACACACATACATACTACATTTTCCTTATGCACTCATCCATCGACTGGCATTTAGGTTGTTTCCACATCCTGGCTGTTGGGAACAATGCTGCAGCGAGCACAGAGGGAGGCGGGAACTATCTCTTCAAGATCCTGATTTTGGTTCTCTTGGGTAAATATCTGGAAGTGGGACTGCTGGATCATATGGTAATTCTAGTTTGAATTTTTTGAAGAACCTCCATGCTGTTTTCCATACTGGCTACAACATTTTGTTAAGAAGGTAGATCTCATGTTACATGTCCTTCAAACAACTTAAAAAACAAAAGATTAGTTAGAAGTGTCAGTACATTTTTAAAGGGAAATAAACTTTTTAAAAAAGCAAAGATTAAATATAATTTGAGCTTTATGTTGGAAAATTAAGTAGATATTACTCAAATACATAGAATTTCTCTTTACCTTGCCAGAATCAATATTTAGTAGCTATATTATGCAATTTCAAGTACTTAGGTATATAATCATGCCGTTCCATCTTCCCAGAATTCTCAGCTCTGGCATTTCCACCTTGCAATTCATGTCCACCCTTCAAAATTGACATCTTATTTTTGAATAATTATTTGACCTCTCCCTCTCTTACTCCTCCAATCAGAATTAAACTCTCCATCATTTAAACTCCAACAGTATTTTATCTACACTTCAGTTATATAGCTTATATGAAAACAAAGTTCATCATTTAATCCTTTCCCTGGTTTGTGAAATCCTTAAGAATATATCTAATTTTTTTATATAGAGAGAGGTTAGCACACAATGAATTTTTAACAAAATACAAGATCGCAGCTTGTTAAATTCAGTAAAATTTTGAAAGACCTGGAAATTAAATTTTTTATCTACAAGATTGAATATTGCCTAATACCACAAACTGCTATACAATGGCCATAATTTTGAAACACTAAATTAATTCTTTTCTTACTAGTAGCTATGAAAGGTGAAATATATACAGCAGTTTTCAACTGAGATATCTTTGGCAATCTCTATGAATGAGAAATTGAGTCCATGAGGTTCTCCAACAATCTGTGGCATTTATTGGCTTACATATATCAATTTAAGAGCTGTTTAAAATTCAACATTTGATATGGATATAGAAAGTATATGTATATAGAAAGTCTGTGTACGTGTTTGTGGTCTTGGTTTTTGTTTTTGCCCTCCTTCTAAGGGTACGAGACTAAATGCCTTTGTTTTGCAGGGTTTTCTGAAACTACTTTTAAGCATTTAGAAATAAATTCTTTGATTCTTGATATTGTTAGAAATTTAATGAAATTTAAAAATATATGGAGTCATAATATTTGTGAAGGATGGGTTCCTTCTTGCTTATTGTGGAACGCATATAAGGACGACTGGCTCGGAATGAACAACTGCAGGAAGCTACCAGGAAAGGAAACTTCATAACATGCTCTCAAAATACTTCTTTATAACTAAATTATGCCTATCTAGAAAAAGTATAAAAGGCAACACACCTACATTTTCATCGAAATGAACAGTTTCCTGACATAATGTCTTCAAACAACAGCTCACTTTATTACCACAAAATCCTCCCTCCAGTTTCATGTGAATAACAGTAACCCTGGAACACAAATAAATGGCCCAGAAGTAACAGCCAGGTAGAATTCTGGCAGAAATCAATACCGAAAGAGATCCAAAACATACTCTCACAATACTGGAGATAGAACCATAAGAAAACTCTAAAACGTTTTTTTCTTTTTTCCTTCCAAGCGTTCCTTAGGGAGATTTTATTTACATTTAACAGTAAAAATTACAAGGCAGGACTTGTGGTAGAGTTCATCACTGTGCGTTCCACCCGACCTCTCTGCTGCCGATGCATCAACTAACTTCAAAATAATTAAACTTCTATCCCAAAGGTGACTGAGATGAACCCTTGATTTCAGAGAGAAAACTTAAAAAGCACCCTGATTATCAGGTTAAATATCAAGTAATTTCTCTAAGTACAGTAGGCAGACAGCCAAAAGCATATCATACAAGAATTCAACGCAGCCAGGAAAGGTCACAGCCCAGCTCGACTCTGGAAAAAGCTTAGTGGCTTTCTCCCTAACCAAGTGTGCTGCCAGATAAAAAGGCTCAAGAAAATTTCTGCCAGATGAGCCAGCTGAACGCCCAGATGCCGTCCGCGATAGAACACATATTAGAGCTTTGCGGTTGGATGCTTCATCTGGCAGCATTAATCTTTGAGCACGGCATAGGGCTAGAAATTCTGGACACTGGAGAAGACAGGGAGTTAGAGCCAAGTGGGCTGGAAAATGGCAAACGGAAAAAAGAACAGAGAACAAACTAAAATTATGTTTTCAAAAATCTAGATTTCGGTTCTTAGCCATGAAAGAATTAGCTGATAATGCATTGTCCCTACCACTGTCAATAAACATAAAAGGGGCAAACAGTGATAAAAGAATTATTTTCAGACATTGGAAACTGCCCCCAAAGAGTTCTTGAGGATCTTGTTGAGCTGAAAAGACAGAGCTCGAATTTGGGGCTACTGAGTGGCTGGGATTTGTGAGACAGAGCCCAAGGAGCTGTCCAGAAAAGGGCTCAAGAAATCGATAGAGAGCTCCCCTGAGTCTTTTTTTCTCTTTCAGATTTATTGAGGTATAACTGACAAATAGGAACTGTAATATTAAGCTATACATAATTTAACTTAATTGTATACATTTAAGTTGTACAACTTGATGTTTTGATATATGCACACATTGTGAAAGGATCACCACAATCAAGCTAATTAACATATCTATCACCTCACACAGTAACCATTTTGTTTTCTTTTTTTATGTGCTGAAAACACTTAAGATCTACTCTTTTAGCAAATTTCAAGTATGCAATACTGTATTGTTACCTATGGTCACCACGCGGAATGTTAGAACTCCAGAACTTACCTTCTAACTGAAAGTTTGTACCCTTTGATCATTATCTCCCCATTTCCCCTTCTCCCCAACCCCTGCAACAACCATTCTACCCTCTGCTTCTATGAGTTTCATTATTTTATTTTATTTTATTTTTTGAGGAAGATTAACCCTGAGCTAACATCAGCTGCCAATTTTCCTCTTTTTTACTGGGGAAGACTAGCCCTGAGCTAACATCCATGCCCATCTTCGTCTACTTTATATGTGGGATGCCTACCACAGCATGGCTTGACAAGCAGTGCATGGGTCCGCACCCAGGATCTGAACTGGCAAACCCTGGGCCACTGAAGCAGAATGTGAAAACTTAACCACTGCACCACCAGGCCAGCCCCAAGTCTGACTATTTTAGATTCCACATGTAAGTAAGGTCATGTGGCATTTGTCTTTATGTGTCTGGGTTATTTCACTTAGCATAGTGTCCTACAGGTTCATCCATGTCATCTATAGCTAGATAGGTTTAAACAGACATCTCACAATTTCTTTATCCATTCATCCATTGACAGACATTTAGGTTATTTCCATATCTTTGCTATTGTGAATTATGCTATAATGAACATGGGGTTACAGAAACTTCTTTGAAATCCAGATTTCCTTTCCTTGGACATATACTCAGAAGTGGGATGGCTGAATTTTACAATAGTTCTATTTTTAATTTAATTTTCATACTGGTTTCCATAATGGCAGTATCAATTTACATTCTCACCAACTCTGTACAAGGATTCCCTTTTGTCCACATCATCACCAATACTTATTATCTCTTGTATTTTTGATAATAGACATCCTATGAGATTTGAGGTGATATCTCATTGTGAGTTTGATTTGCATTTCCCTGATGATTAGTGATGTTGAGCATCTTTTCATTTACTTGTTGGCTATTTGTATGTCTTCTTTGGAGAAATGTCTGTTTAGGTCCTCTACACATTTTTTATTTGGGTTTTTTTTTCCTGTTCAGATGTATAAGTTCCTTCTATATTTTGAATATTAATCTCCTATCAGATATATGGTTTGCAAATATTTTCTCCCATTCTATGTGTAATCTTTTCATTCTGGTGATTGTTCCCATTGCTGTGCCAAAGTTTTTAGTTTGATGCGATCCCACTTGTCTATTTTTATTTTTGTTGTCTGTGCTTTTGGTGTCATATCCAAAAAAATCATTGCCAAGACCAGTACCAAAAACCTTTTTCCCTATGTTTTCTTCCAGTAGGTTCATAGTTTCAGGTCTTATGTTTAAGTTATTAACCTACTTTGAGTTGATTTTTGTATGTGGTATGAGATAAGGGTCTAATTTCATTCTTCTACAAGTGGATATCCAGTTTTGCCAACACCATTTATCAAAGGGACAATACTTTCCCCATTGTGTGTTTAAGGCACACTTGTCGAAGATCAGTTGACCACAAATGTGTGGATTTATTTCTGGCTTCTCTATTCTGTTCCATTGGTCTATGTGCCTGTTTTTATTCCAGTACTATACTGTTTTGACTACTGTAGCTTTGTAACATATTTCGAAATCAGAAAATGTGAGTCTCCAGCTTTGCTCTTCTTTCCTGAGACTGCGTGGCTATGCAGGGTCTTTTCTGGTTCCACATAAATTTAAGGATTGTATTTCCTATTTCTGTATTGGATGCCATTGGGCATGTATTGGGCCAGATGCCATGGCTCCAGGGAAAGAACAAGTACTTGAGAAAGAATAACTGCTAGGAAGTTAGGAGATAAACTCCTTGAGCTTGCACAGAGTTATGAGGTATTTGATTTCTTTCCAGTCAGAATAGAGAGACTTTATGGGGGCTGGCCCTGTGGCCGAGTGGTTAAGTTCATGCGCTCTGCTGCAGGCGGCCCAGTGTTTCATTGGTTCGAATCCTGGGTGCGGACATGGCACTGCTCATCAAACCATGCTGAGGCAGCATCCCACATGTCACAACTAGAAGGACCCACAACGAAGAATATACAACTATGTACCTGGGGGCTTTGGGGAGAAAAAGGAAAAAAATAAAATCTTAAAAAAAAGAAAAAAGAATAGAGAGACTTTATTAAACACCCAGGGAATTCAGAAGAGAACCAAGAAGGGTCCCACCTCAAGGCTACCCTATAACTGCTCTAACAAAGCTGAAAAACAAGGCTCAAAAGAGTCAAACTGATCCATATGTAAATAAATGGAATGTGGAAACAAAATTCAACACTCTATTGAGAAATATAACCTCCAAACACTCAACAATATGGCATCCATAAAGGGGAGCATACAATCAAACATTATTATTCATGAAAAAAGCAAGAAAATGTGACCTATAGTCAGGATAACATTCAGTCAATAGAAATAAATTCAGAAAAGAGATAATGTAATTAGCAGCCAAGACTTTAAAATAGCTATTATTAATATATTCAAGTATTTATAGAATACAAACAAAATGAGATAATAAATACTGAATATCAGAAGATAATAGGAAAGTGTAAAAACATGAGATGTTTAGCACTGAAAAAGATATCTTCTGATATCACTGGCTGCATGTAACAACAGATTAAGCACTAAAGAAAAACACCAGCAGAAATGAAGGCACGGCAATAGATGCTTTCCAAACTGAAGCACCAGAAGGAAAAAAAAACTGAAAAAAAGCACATCAGGGACCTATGGAAAAACATCAAGTTACCTTTGGGAAAATGTCAAGTTAGAAACATACGAGTAAATGGTGTGTAAGAAGGCACAGAAGTAGAAAAAATATGGGAAGAAATGATCACAAAGTTTCAAATCTGGAGAGCAATATAAGCCCACAGATGCAAGAAGCTCATTGAACCACAAGAATAAAGATGAAGAAATCCCATAGGAGGCATGTCATGACCAAACTGCTGGACATAAAAACCTTTAAACAGAAAATCTTAAAAGCAATCAGAAAAAGCAGAACCATTACATACAGAAGAACAATGACAACAAATCACTGACTTATCATCAGAAACAATGTAACACAAAGACAATGGAATAAAATTTTAATGTGCTGAAGGAAAAACAAAGAAAATAGATAATTGGATTTAAAAATATCTGAAGCAAAATTTGACAAAAATAGACAAATCGTGCAACCACGCTAAACTTACTTATTTTATTCAGCATTTTTTGTTAGAATTTTTAGTATTTTCTTCATAGATAAATATGCTGTCTACAAATAAAACAATTATAATTCTTAATCCTAGCAAAAAAATGGAAACATTTAAAAACTACAATTTATATAAATATGAAATAGTTGTATATAAATATAACAAAGCATGTGAAAGATCTGCAGCCTTAAGACTACAGAATATTAATGAGCAAAATTAGAGAAAATTTAAGCAGATATAATGTTCATGCATTGGAGAACTCAACATTTTGAGATCACACTCTCCCCAGTTTGATCCATAGATTTAATGCAATTGCAACAAATATTCCAGCAGCCTTCTTTATACTGAGATTAAAATTTATACAGAAATAAAGAGGACACAAGAGCTAAAACAATTATGAAAAATACGAACAAAGGAACTCAGAATACCTGGTTTCAGATCTACAATAAAACTACAGTAATCAAGAAGATATGGTACACAATAAAGATATACAAATAGATTAACTGATAAAATTAAAGAGTCCAGAATTCAACCCTATTTGTAAAAAAGGACAGTCTTTTGAACAAATTGTCCTGGATAAAATGTACATCAGTATGGAAAATAAAAAGGAATATTTACCTACACTCTACGCCTTATGAAAAATCAACCGGAGGGGACAGCCCCATGGCCTAATGGTTCAGTTCAGTGTGCTCCACTTCAGTGGCCTGGATTCAGTTCCCAGGCAGGGACCTACATCACTTGTCAGCAGCCATGCTGTGGCGGTGACCCATACACAAAAGAGAGGAAGACTGGGCATAGATGTTAGTTCAGGGCTAATCTTTCTGAAACAGAAAGAGGAAGACTGGTGAAAGATGTTGGTTCAGGGAGAATCTTCCTCAGCAAAAAATAATAAAATAAAGTTTAAAAATTAACATAAAATGTATCATAGATATAAATGTAAACCTTAAAACTATAATTTATAGAAGAGAAAAATTTCTATAGAAAAAAATATTTGTGACCTTGGGTTATATAAAGATGTCTTATATAGGACACAACAAATAGGAGCCATAAAAAACTGATAAATTAGACTTCATCAAAATTAAAATCTTCTGCTCTTTGAAAGATAATTCTAAGCAAATGAAAATAAAAACCACAGCTGTATGGGAGGGCAGGCCTTCTACAGGCTCTCTCTCTCATTGATTACAACCACAAGCTCTAGATAAACTACAAAAAGCAACTACTTGAAAACTTAGAAAGTTAAAAGCAGGAGGATTGTCACCAAGAGACAAAACTTGGAGATGTGACTCACAAGAGGCTGAGTACCTCGTTTTTCTTTCCCACTTCTCTTTTTTCTTATGGCTTTGTCCAACAGTAAACCCCATTCACAGAGCAAGGTAGCAGAGCAGTGCTGTAGGAGGCTAAACTTCAGAGAGAAACCTCATATCTCTGGCAGAGAAGTCAGGGAAAGGGGCCACTGCAGACCAGAAAGTATAGTGGGAATCCCAAAGAGAAAAGAGCTGGAAAACAGCATCCCTTAATTTACCATATGAATCCACGTGATTCTTAGACTCACTCCTGAGATGTGTGTGCGTGGGATAGACCCAAGCACGGAGGCAAAAAAATTGAACTGTGAAATTAACCAGGCTGATCACCTATGAAAACAAACAAACAAAAGACAACACTCAGAAACTATAAAATGTAGTATTTAAAATGTCCAGGTCACAGTCCAAAATTTCTCAACACTCAAAGAACCAAGAAAATGTAACTGACTCCCAAGATAATCCAGATGTTGGAATTATCAGATGACTTTAAAGTAGCTAATACGATTCTACTCCATAAGGTAAAAACAAACATACTTGAAACAGATGGAAAGATAGTTCTTAAAAGAGAAATGGAAACTATTGAGAAAAAAAGAACCAATTGGAAATTTTACAAGTGAAAATACATTGTTTGAAATAAAAATTCAGAGGGTGGGCTCAATAACAGAATGGAGAAGGCAGAGAACAGAGGCAGTGAGATTGAAAGAGATCAACTGAAATGATCCAATCTGAAGAACAGAGAAAAAAATGATTGGAAAAAAAACAGAGTTTCAGGAAGCTGTCCAAAAATATCAGAAGTTCTAAAAAATGTTTTTAGAATCTCAGAAGAGGTAAAAGACAGAGAAGAAAAATACTTGAAAAAATAATGACAGAAAACTACCCGTATTTGATAAAAGTCACAAATTCATAGACAATCAAGGCTGGCAGACTCCAAACAAGATAAAGTAAATCACGCCTAGACACATCATGATCAAACCACCAAAAAAAACAGGTAAAAAAAATCTTGAAAGCAATTAGAAAAAAACAAATTGTAGTATATCCAAAAAAAAAATACAACTCAGAAAAGGATACAATATTGATATATGCAACAACATGGATAAATCTCAAAAGCATTGTGCAAATAGAAACAGACCAGACACAAACTCTATTATTGCATTTATATATGATATTCTCACAAAAAACAAAACTCTAGGATCAATACCATCCAAAGCAACCTACAGATTTAATGCAATCTCTATCAGAATCCCAACAAGGTTTTTTGCAAAAATAGAAAATTCTATCCTAAAATTCATATGGAATCTCAAGGGACCCTGACTAGCCAAACAGTCTTGAAAAAGAAGAACAAAGCTGGAGGTCTCACACTTCTGATTTCAAAACTTACAGCAAAGCTACAGTAATCAAAATAGTGTGGTAATGGCATAAGACAGACATAGAGACTAACAGAACAGAGAGCCCAGAAACAATCCCACATACACATGGGTCAAATAATTTTTGACAAGGTCACCAAGAACATTCAATGGGAAGAGGACAGTCTTTACAAAATGCAGTGTTGGGAAAACTGAATATCCACATGCAAAAGAATGAATTTGGATTGTTACAATACATCATATATAAAAGTTAACTCAAAATGGATCAAAGCCTTAAACGTAAGAGCTAAAAGTATAAAAATCTTAGAAGATAGGGCTGGAGCAGTGGCATAGTGGTTAAGTTCATGCACTCTGCTTCAGCAGCCAAGGGTTCGTGGGCTCAGATCCTGGGCACAGACCTACACATCACTCATCAAGTCATGCTGTGGTTGCATCCCACACACAAAGTAGAGGAAGATTGGCATAGATGTTAGCTCAGGGACAATCTTCCTCAAGCAAAAAGAGGAAGATTGGCAACAGTTGTTAGCTCAGGGCCAATCTTCCTCACCAAAAAAAAAAAAAAAAAAATTAGAAGTAAATATAAGGGCAAAGCTTCATGACATTAGATTTGCAATGAATTCTTGGACATGACACCATAAGCACAGGAAGCAAAAGAAAATTTAGATAAGCTGGATTTCACCAAAATGAAAAACTTTCGTATATCAAAGGACATTATCAATAAAATGAAAAGGCAACCCAAGGAAAGGGGGAAAATAATTTTCAAATAATAAATCTGATAAGGGATTAATATCCAGAATATATAAACAGTTCCTACAACTCAACAACAGCAACAAAGAAATAATCTAACTGAAAAATGGGCAAAGGACTTGAAACAACATTTCTTCAAAGAAGACATACAACTGGGCAATAAGCACATGAAAAGATGCTCAATATTACCAATCATAAGGAAAATTCAAATCAACACCACAATGAGATACTACATACCCATTAGTATGGAAATTATTTTTAAAACGTAGAAAATAGCAAGTGTTGGTGAGAATGTGCAGACATTGGAACCCCTGTGAATTGTTAGTAGGAATGCAAAATAGTGCAGCCACCATGGAAAACAGTACGGAGGTTCCTCAAAAACTTGAAAATAGAATTACCATACCATCCACCGATTCTACTTTTAGATATAAATCCAAAAGAATTGAAAGCTGGATCTCGAAGAGATATTTGTACATGCATGTTCAAAGCATTATTCACCTTGAAGGAAATTCTGACATAGGCCATAACATGGATGAACCCTGAAGACATTATGCTAAGTGAAAGAAGCCAGTCAAAAAAGGACAAGTACTGGATGATTCCCCTTACGAGGTGCCTAGAGTAGTCAAACTCATAAAGACAGAAAGTAGAAGTGTGGTTGTCAGGGTCTGTAGGGAGAGAGAAAGGGGGAGTTACTATTTGCTGAGTATGGAGTTGCAGTTTGGGAAGACGAAAAAGTTCTGGTGATGCTGGTTGCACAACTTGATGCCACTGAAGGGCACGTTTAAAAAGAATTAAAATGGTAGATTTTGTTATGTATATGTTGCTGCTACTATAAAAAATAACTATAAGGTCAGAAATCACATCCGTGTCATCAGGGTAACTTTTTAGGGTGATGAAAATAATTCTTCTCTCAGTTTTGGTCGTAGATACATGATATTACGTGTTTATTAAGACTCATCAAACTATACTAAAAACAGTAAATTCTACTGTCTGTACATTATACTTCAATAGACTGAATACATTTTTAAAACATTTATAAATGAAAAAAGATGTTAAAAAGTAGATGAAGATATTTGTTATGTAGCTAACGACTTAGAATATAGAATATATTAAGAACCTCTAAACTTCTTAATAAAAGGATACAAGTCAATATAAAAATAGGCCTAAGACTAAACAAGAATTTCACAGAGGAGGAAATCTGAGTGGTCAATAAACCAATGAAAAATGTTTAACCTCATTAATAATTATCAAAATCGAATTAAAGTCATAGAAATACACATCCACCCGACTGACAAATGCTAAAATCAGACAATACTAATTTGGGAGTTGGGATGGAATATGAAACAAGAGAACTCTTACATGCTACCGACCGACAGATGCATTTGTACAACCATTTTAAAAAGTCAATTAAAATCATCTTTTAAAGCTGTATATGTCCATCCTAGGACTCAGCAATTCTACTCCTAAGTATGTATACTAGAGAAACTCTTGCACATGTCCAACAAGAGATAGTCAACAATGTTCATGACAGCACCCTTTGTAAGAGCAAAAACTGTTTCCAGACCAAATGTCTATCAACAGGAGAATGGTAAATAATGGGTGGTCTCATCATATAGAGAAAAACTGCATGCAGTGAAAATGAATGAACTACATATTCACGCATCAGCAAGGATGTCTTTCAGGATCATGGTAAGAAGGAAATCCAAGAATAGGTACACTACAATTCCAATTATACATATTAAGTACATTCATGACTAAGTAATATGTTGTTTATGGTAATATGCATCAATCTCAAAATAGTAGTTATAACTGAGATACTAAGAAAGAGGGATCAGGGAGAGGAATGTAGGGGGCCTCAAGGAATTTGGTATTGTTCTCTTAAACTGATCTGAGATTACATGCAAATTTACTACATTATTTTTATTGTGCACACACGATATATCCATTCTCTTTTTTAGGTATGATACACGTTATATTCTTTCTAATTTCTAAGGTGAGCCAAATATCTGGGTGACTACCTACTATTCTCAACTCTGAAGGAGATATTTTGCTGAAACAGAGATTGGCTCCATTTTCCCCTACCTTATCCAGGCTATGAAAAAAAGCATCATCATTTTTGTCATGCCCTCTCTAGGCCCTTTGTGATAACATTCTTGCCATTCCTCAGAGGCAATGCCTTTCCAATTTCACTACAGCATCCTTTGCTTCTTTGCTGCCACCCTACTCCCTGGCCTGGAGCGAATCAAAGCCCAGATTAGGTTGCAGGCTTGGTTGGCCCTCAGGCTGAGTGCACATCACATGCACATCCAGAAGCTGGCTCTTGTTCCCATAACTGCCTTACGGTTCGGTAAAGATCAACAGATCTATGTGGGAAAACAATGGACAAACTTTTTGGTCCTAGACAAAACAACTTAGAAGAGAGGACATGTGATCAATCATGAGTGCTATGGCAAGAAGCTGTGAAGGTGAAACCACGCTTTCCAAATGCCCTGAACACACCCCAAAGATGGAAAACCAAAGAGGGTAGCAGGTGCACAGGAGGGAGGGCAGGGAGTTTAAGAGGCTGGGCTTTCCCTCAGATAGGATGGGGTACAAATTCATCTTCCTCCACAGCTAGTGCTTCAAACTCACTTCAAATGATAATTCTTCAGGGGAGGACATTTAATCTCACAGCAATCTATTTACATCCTTCCACGCTTACTTCGCTGCTCTTTGTGCTGGTCATCTTTCTCCACTACAGGGCGAGGGCATCAGGTTCTCTCTTTTCACAGGACTGAGTCCTATAACTTTAGTATGTTTTGCAATAAGTTTGTACTCATAGATTGTATGATTTTGATTACAATTTTTAATAAAATGAAGAAAGTACCTACGTTGCAAGGATGCTAGGAAGACTGGTGACAATGTATGTTTAACACTTGTCATAATGATTGGCTCACGTATGGTTCTCAAGGAAGGGAAATTACTGTTATGACCATCCTTCAACTCCAAAATTTTATGACTTAATTAGAAGCTTGGTGTACTTATAGGAAAGGCGAATTATTAGCAAATTTCCAATAGTCTTGTTGAAGATCTATATTTTTTGTTTAATAATGGTTAAACGAGATCAATAATCATGACAGAATTTTTATGGCACTTATAGAAAAATACAAGCTATGTTTAATATCTTTCATGGACTAGACTAGTAGATAGCCCTACAGTCACTATGATTTGGAAACCAAAACATGATCACAAAATCCTGACTGCAATGAGCATGAGAATCTATTTGCAAGCCCATAAAATCAACCCAAAATATCTGACACAGAGTATTCTACATTTGTAGTTTTAAATATCTTCCAATATCCATGACTCAAATATTAACACTATTTGCTATCTGTCTACTTTATATATAAAAAAACTACTCATATAAAACAATTACTCTAATATGATTAATGGTTGTAATAAATATGTAATTAAAATCATATGTGATAGCAATATCACCCTCATAATAGATTTTTCAATTAAAATTTCAGCTATAAAACTTTAATTCTGATAAACCAATTTCTATAAAAATCTGCTACTCAAATGTTTAAAATAATCCTCAAGCCCCTTTCACATGCTTCTATGAGTCAATATTTAGAAAACATTGAAACAAAGAAAAGTACAGAATAATAATAACCCAAATATTTTCCTATAAATAATACATATAATTATGATATTAAAGTTTACTTATTAACAATTTAAATATATTTCTTAGCAACTAAGCTAATGAATATGATGATAATGCCAAACAGCCTACAACACTACGAGTGATACGTGATGATTGTTAAAAATCAAAGGACTAATCTCTCGATCCAGATTATATTCTCCTGAATGAAGTGTGATGGGCTTAGAGAAATTATTTGGTCGCCAGTCTTTCTGTTGAATGTCCCTAAATTACATTAAAGCATGTGGCACCCTAAGGAAGTGCAGAAGGCACTCCAAGGGAAAGGACGACATGTATGTGAAGTGCACAGCATCTTCACTGTCTCATGCTTCCAGCACATCCAGTACATATTTGCTCCCTGGGGAATTCAGCCCTGATCTACTCTTTCTACATAACGTCTGTCCACAGCATGTACTGCAATACTCATTTTTTAAAAAACAGACAAGCACGAGTAATTTCCCTAATGCCAAATATCTGAAAGAGGCAATACATTAGGATTATTTTATTTAAAAATAAAAAGGTGGAAACATAAAGTACAGGAATCTTACACCATAATCTAGTTTCTTAGGCCATAATTTGGGTCCTGTTCTGATGCAGATAGATCTCCTACGGCAGCATCCACAATAAGCACACACCCTTGAGTAGGAAGACTAATGAGACTGGGAAAACAAACTGACAGAGAAGCAGAAGGTGATGTTCAATCTGTCTCTCACTAGAATACAGACACAACATAGGAGAGATGATATATCTACATTTGTAAAGTATAACACATACTCTACTGTGAACGTGTGTGCCTCTGTCTGGAATTCATGGTATTCTACTGAATTTGTTAGATTAGCCAAACAGTTTCCCAGGAAAAATAATTGTTCATAAATAATACATTAGAATAAATTATGAAGAAGCTTTATCCTTGAAGGAAAACAAACAACAAACCACTGAATACTTTCGGGTCCCTACTTTGTGGGACATAAATTAGTGTTCAGAAACAGGTTAGATCCTAAAAATTTGTTCCTAAATTCATATGTTCAAAGGAACACGTTAAGAGTACCAATATGTACACAATTATTGCTGCTTTTTAAATCTGTAACGAGTGGATTTTAACTTTCTTCTTTCTTTCCTAAGTAAGCTTGAAACAAGACATTATTCCAAACACATCATGGGCTGTTGATCCAGATGAACAAGAATAAAATGACTTTACACAACTTATAAAGCCATCAGAAGGTGGCCAGCAAAGCTAAAGTACATTTCCTTGACCCACATCTTTCTACTTGTCAATAAAGTACATTAACCAGAAGTTTATAGGTGAGAAGATTCTGTACAGAATCTGGTAAATTTATAATCTTCAATCTAGTAAATTTATAACCTGGTAAATTGGTAAGAATTATGAACCAAAAGTCCAGATATAATATAATACAATCTACATTCAAGAAGTGGATACTGTAATGAAATACTACAGGAATTGAGAAAAATGAGAGATCATGGTGATCCGGGTTAACCTGGCAAACTCCTCTGAGGAAGTAAGGATGTTGAAGGACGGATAAGATTTTGAAGAAGAAAGAGGATAAAGAACAATAGTCCCATGCTTGGGGGAGCACCATAGATAAAAATATGGAGAAAGTCATGATCAGTAGAGGTGGGGAGAACACAGAGGTGAGGGGACTAATTGGAGCTGCCGGCTCCTGCTGAGGTCCAGTGGGACTTAGGGTGGGGAAGTGAGGCAAGCCAGCTCCCAAAGCTGCATGGTAAAGGCGTTTAGATACAATAGACATGGGAAAAGAAGAGAAGAAAACAAATGATTTAGGAAAATTAGTCTGACATTGGTTAACAACCAGCAGCAGCAGAAGCAATATCCAGAGATGGATGCCAAACATATCAAATATGCCAAAACACAGAATCTTTTTTAATATTACCACAGCAGATCAGCCATTTAAACAGGAAGTATGATATAAGATAAATTTGGGTGCATTCATTTTCTTTTACACCAAGAATTTCTACTAATTTTTTTTTTACTAAATTTTTACTAAAATTTGTTCCCATACATGATAGCATATTAGAATGTCCCATAAGAGATTCAAGATAGGGGAAGATTCAGCAAGGAGTTTTAACAAAGAAGATGAAGGCTCAAAGATTTTACTTTACTTCAAAACAAAGGTGTTCAAAGATGTGTATGTAAACTGGCATCGTGTGCTATCGGTTTCATGACTTTCAAAATCAACTTGTAAACAAATAATAAGAAAAACTGCATAAAGGTTAATTTGATACTGGCCTGAAGTCACACTGGCTGAGTCCACGTCGTGGTTCTACCAACCTACAAACCGTATAACCTCAGTCAAGTTAACCTGTCTACTCATCATTTCATTTCCTTAAAATGTGAAAAGCTGAGGGTGTTAAATGAGATAAGACAGAACTCAATATTAGCGCTGTCATCATCATCGTCATCATCATCATCATTATCATCATCATGGAGGAAATATTTCTTTTAATTTGCTCCTTCCTACTGGCAATTTACTGGAAAAATTTATGATTTAAGAGCATAAAGGGAGAAATGGTAGATCATAGTTCATAATTTCCTTTTTTTGATTCCTTTTAACTAATACTTTGTAGAAATCAAATGTCTTAGAATTGTCCTATATTAAAAAGGAACCATGAATATTATTTTTATCATAATTACATTATTTCAGAATATATCAGTAAAAAATATATTACAGCCATGACCCTCTGGTGGAGTTAATCTTCTGTGATAGTTACTATTTAAAAGATGATTAAAATAAATTACTTTTTAAGGGGAAATACTGTAAATGCTGTCTTTGTATTTGTTAAAAGAATGGAAAATATTACTTTCAAAAAGCACCTTAAAATGATTAAGGAAAGCTTTCCCCTCCTATGCACACATACATCCTAGCAGATTAAGAAATCTTGAGTAAGGCATTGTTTTCAGAAGTGAATACATTTAGTTTAATCACTAGCGGAATTTTCATTTCAATGATCAGTTGAATAACAAATAGACAACAAGAGCATAAATAGAACTGTCAGAATTTAATTGCTCATTGTGCAATGTATTTAGATAGACAAACAAACTAAAAAAAGGAGACACAAAATCAGTGAAGACTTCACACCAAAGTATTGGAAGAGATTTTTCAGATGTTATAAGAGGAATACGTTTTCTTCTCTAAAGTTTTAGGAGTCCCAGAACTCTGAGATTCAAAGCAGGAAAAGGAAACTGCAATTGTAGCACAAGGAAATAAGTAAGAAAATAATAAATTTTCTTCAAATTTCCAGTTGCAAACATTTTTTTGTTCCTCTCTTCTTGGCTCATCTCAAAAAACCCTATGTGTTAGACAGGGCAGGGAAAATTTTCTCATTTTAGATTGCAAAACCATGTATTTTCTCAGAAGCAAATCCAGCTGGTAGGAGTTTCTTACAGAGAAGTATTCCTTGTGTCATATAATCTGTTTATGAATTATCAGAAACTTTCAGATAGTTTTGAAGAAATTAAATGGGATAAAAGTACTTCATATAGTCTGCTGATGTTTAAAGGTTTTATAAAACATGCTTACAGCGTGGGCTATTTTACTTGTTAACATGATCTAATGATTTAATACATCCAGCTTCTTTGAAGACAAAGAAAAGAAGAAGGAATGAAAGGAGTAAGGAAGGGAAGAGGTAGGAAAGGAAAGATGGAGGAAGGGAGGCGGGGAGAGAAACCTCTATTTATTTGGCCTAATACAAACATGAACTATTGGCCTAATACAAACATGAACTAAGTTGCAAGCTCCTGAATCCAGATGTGGAAGTAAAAATGAAAACCTTTTCTAACACTGTGCAACTGCAACAACAAGTTTACAGCTTACACGGCACATCTGCATACATGAGCCACTTAATTCTCCCAACAACTTTAGAGGATAAATATTACTTTCACCTCAAAGGGAAGGGTTTGATCCAAAGCCATGCATTTCATAGGTGGTAGAGCAAGGGCACAAATTTCAGAATTTGCCTCTATTTTCAGATTGTTTCCACTTCATGATCACAGTAACTGTATGATCTTTTTTTTTTTTTTTGGAATTGAAGGGGTAAGGGGGTTCTCCTTATCACATATAAACTCCGGTCATTATCACACTATCAGAGTCCCAAATTGTGTGTGTGTTGGTGTATTATGATGTCAGATACAATATAACCTTAAATTCATGCCCTCTATGAGCCAGGTACATGTACTGTTGATAACTTGAAAAGCTAAAGAATATTGGCACAATTTATGAGGAAAAATAAGAAACTGAACTTGAGATTTCTTTCTCCATCAAAAATTAAGTGAGGACGTGCTATTGCGCAAATACACTCACGTTTGGTTCTTACATGCATTAAATGCACAGCCCTGGCCGTACCAGTGACTGGGGTTGGAAGCAGAAGTGCTGCAATTTATGGAACACTTCTTTTATGGCAGGCATTTGACTCTAGAATACGCATACATTGTATCATTTAATCCTATCAACAATTGGCCAGGATAGAATAATTACCTCTGTTTTAAATGTAAGGAAAATTAAAGGTTGGTTAACTTGCCCTAAGTCACACAGCTAGTTAATGCATTGCCAGCACCGAAACTGAAGTCTGCCTGCCTCCAAAGCCAGTGTCCTTAGCCCCTCTTCAAAGTTGTCTTCAATCTTGTTCAGCCATTGAACCTTACATTTAAGAGCACATGTGAATGTCGTCGCTTCTCAGACAAAACTGTTTTTCCCTCTTAAGTGGAAATTCCCTTGAAAGAAAAGGTAGACTCAAAAAAATTCATCCTCAGAATTCTTCTTCTATAAAGACCAAGATATTAAAGATTTCCTTCTATATGTATTTTCCTCAGCTGTGTGTGTTTTGATTATTTCTGAAGCAGTAGTCACTTCTGTTGGAAATATTGATGAAAAAGAGAATATAAGATTTGTTTGAGTTAAAGGGCGTGTAGAGAAAACCTAAGCTGAAGCAATGAAAACTTAGATCTGAGATTTTCCCTCCAGAATGCATAGAAGAGAGGGAGCTGAGTTATGTTTTAGAAGGGCTGACGGTAGGTGCTTGGGCATGAAGTTATCATGGCATAACTAAGTCTTAATAATCCTGGGTACTGAGGAGGGAATTTGAGATATACATACTCAGCTGTGCCAACTAGGTTATATAAAGGTTACTAAAAGTGCTTTGCACAGCAAGCATCCAAGTTACTCAGTGTATTTGGGATCATAGTGGCACCCTAGAGACAAGAGTTAATATCCCTGAGTCATAAAACCAGAAAGACGTTGAATATTTGAATGGAAAAAAATTACAGTGTTAAAATGCTTCTTAGTATGCAACAACGCAAAATGAATTTACCAGAATGTAGTTGGAAGTGAAACAAGGACGATGGTATGGGGAATGAGGGCAGGCAGGAAAGTCAAAATTTCTTGTTAGCAAAGGATCTAGAAGTAGAAGCTAATTGTATAGTATCAATTATTTCTAACTTAAGACATAACATACAGCACGGTTATAGTCTTAATATGCAATCTTCAGGGCAGGCCCGGTGGCCAAGCCGTTAAGTTCGCGAGCTCCCCTTCAGTGGCCCAGGGTTTCGCCGGTTTGGATCCTGGGTGCGGACATGGCACCGCTCATCAAGCCATGCTGAGGCAGTGTCCCACACAGCACAACCAGAGGCATTCACAACTAGAATATACAACTATGTACTCAGCGGCTTTGGGGAGAGGAAGAAAAAAAATAAAAGATTGGCAACAGATGTTAGCTCAGGTGCCAATCTTTAAAAAAAAAATGCAATTTTCACTCCTTTGCTTTTGTAAATGAAAAAACATTATTTATGATGGCTTTCTTAATCAGACCCCCCATTGTTATTCCTTACACATTATTAAGTTAACCAATTACAAATAGTCACATAGCAACTACCAGAACTAACTCCAGTCAGGTTGAGAAGGCCGACTTAATTGTCTAATGGGCACTGGGAGAAGGTTAACTATACTTTAGGGAGAATAAAGAGTCATTGAGCTGAGCTTTGCGCAGAAAGTCATATCTTTTCTAAAGAGTCAAGAAAATACCATGAGAGAGGAAGAATCTCACAAGTTACTTATTAGCCATAGAGTCATCTTATTACATAATTTTAAATCCTGAGAAAGGATCAGAGAAGTAAATGTTATAAACTCAAGCTGAGAACATACTAGAAAGTATTCAATTAAAACTAAAAGTGATCAACTGATATTTGACAAGGAAGCCAAGAATACTCAATGGGGAAAAGATAGTTTCTTCGATAAATGGTGGTGGGAAAACTGATTATTTATATGCAACAGAAGGAAATGATTCCAATATTATACCACTCACAAAAATTAACTCGAAATAGATTAAAGACTTAAATGTAAGACCTGAACTGTAAACTTCTACAGGAAAACATAGGGGAAAGCTCTTTGACTTTGGTCTTAGCAATGATTTTTTGGATATGACAGCAAAAGCACAGGCAAAAAAAGCAAAAATAAACAATTGGGACTACATCAAACTAAATAACTTCCATACAGCAAAAAAAATAATCAACAAAATGAAAAAGCAATCTATGAAATGGGAGAAAACATTTGCAAGTCATATAACTGATAAAGAGTTAATATCCAGACCACATAAATAATTCATACAACTCAATAGCACAAACCCCACAATAATCTGATTAAAAAATGGGCAAAGGACTTGGATACTTTTCCAAAGAAGACATACAAATGGCCAACAGGTACATGAAAAGGTGTTCAACATCACTAACCATCAAAATCACAGTGAGGTATCACCTCAAACCTGTTAAGATGTCTATTATCAAAAAGACCAGAGATTAAGCATTGTCAAGGATGTGGAGAAAAGGGAACACTTGTGCCCTGTTGGTGGAAGTGTAAATTGGTACAGCCAGTGTGGAAAATAATATGGAGAATCCTCAAAAACATTAAGAGTAGAACTACCATATGGTCCAGCAATCCTGCTTCTGGGTATATATCTGAAGGAAATGAAATCACTATCTTGAAGAGATATCTCTTCATTGTAGCATTATTCACAATAGCCAAGACATGGAAACTACCTAAGCATCCATTGATGGATGAATGGATAAAGAAAATGTGGTATACACGCACACACACACACACATACATACACACAAACACAGAGTAATATTATTCAGCCATAAAAAAAGAAGGAAATCCAGCCATTTGGGACAACATGGATGGACCATGAAGGCATTATGCTAAGTGAAATAAGTCAGACAGAGAAAGACAAATACCATACAAGCTCACTTATGTGTGAAATCTAAAAAAAATCGAATTCATAGAAACATAGAATAGAATGGTGGTTGCTGGAAGGCGAAGGTAGGAAGAAGGTATTCAAAGGGTACAAACTTCCAGTTACAATAGGAATAACTTCTGGGGATCTAATGTACGGTATGGTGACTATAGTTAACAATACTGTACTATGTACTCGAAAGTTGTTAACAGAGTAAATCTTAAATGTTCTCACCAAAAGGAAAAAAAGGCAACTATTTGAGGTGAAGGATGTGTTAACAAACCTTATTGTGGTAATCATTTCACATTATACACATTTATCAAATCATCACATTGTACACCTTAAACTTACACAATGTTATTCGTCAATTATATCTCAATAAAGCTTAAAAAAATGACTAAAAGATAAATAGAAGTGACAAACTGCAAATGAAGAATATGACAATTCTCTTCCTTATCCTGAACAGACAAGACAGAAATCAAAGAGGACATAAACTACTGGATATATTCTCATAAGTATTCCGTTAAATTGTGAAAATCATGGAATTTCTTGATTTTCCTGACCGAAATTTTTACCTGTATTAGAGAAAGGATAAATGAGGAGAACTGCTGGTCTCAACGTAATTTGGATCAACAAGCAAGAAGCAATTTGTGACAGAAATGTTACGAGAATCCTAAGAACAAGTAATCATATATACAATCTTAAATTTTTAAATTAGAAAAAGAAACTCAGATGCCCTACGTGGTAGGAAACCTTACATACAAAAACAAAAGAACAGAGGCTGTGAATGATTCCATAAAAAGAACTCAAGAGAGATAGGAAGTACGATTTCTACTACACAAGGTGATGTAAAACTAAAAACAGGGTGCATTTAAATGGAAACACATAAGGGCTAGTGAGCATTTTTCTCTTTTTTTAAGATTGGCACCTGAGCTAAAAACTGTTGCCAATCTTCTTTTTTTTTTTTCTTTTTCCCCAAATCCCCCCAGCACATAGCTGTATATTTTTTAGTTGTGGGTCCTTCTAGTTGTGGCATGTGGGACACTGTCTCAACACAGCCTGACGAGCAGTGCCATGTCCGTGCCCAGGATCCAAACCGACGAAACCCTGGGCCGCTGAAGCCGAGCACACGAACTTAACCACTCGGCCACAGGGCCGGCTCCAAGTGAGCATATTTTTAAAGAAAGATAGAAAGGACACATAATCAAGAAAAAATAGAGTGATACAAAACTTTAGTGATAGCCCCAAGAAATATAAGCTCAGACTGAACTGAGCTTTCAGAAAATTGCGACAGAAAGCAAATGGAGGCTTTAAAAGCTACTTCTAGGGTAAAAACACTGCTCAGGGCAAGATGGCAAAATATTAATATAGGGCAAGGAAAAGTCTGAATTTTAAAAATTCTATTTTCTTTTTGTATTTCTCCACCAAAATGAAAGAGCATAAGATAGTAAATAAAGCTATGAAGCATTTTTTTCTCCCTAATCAAACTGATAGAAAAACAATAACAAAGTAACTAACCATTGCAAATGAATTCAAGTCTCCAAGAGTCTGGCCAGAACTTGCAAATAAAAGAAAAATAAATAAATGAATAAATGAGTGAATGAATGAATAAATAAGTAAAAATTAGTAACATTCAATAATTCATGGGGACTATGAGAAATGTAGGGACATATTAATAGACAAAGGATACTTACAAACTGCTAATTTTGGGATAGATGCCCAGTAGACTTTAAAAATAAATAATTCACCAGATATTTTGCAGGTAATTATTTTTTAAAACCACAAATACTAAAACCCATAAGGAATCACCAAAATCAAGTAACAAACCTCCTTACTTTACACTATTTTTAGACTAGTAGAGCAGGCTTATAGTGTTGATATAAGAACGTCTTGATTGCAACAAAGCATTTGACATATTTTCTTCCTGTGTTCATTAAGGATGAACGCAGACCGAATAGCTCACTTTTCAATGAAATTTTAGCAAATGTATGCAAATAATTCTGGTTAATATTTCCATTTCATCTTAATGGATAGCCCTTTTCTGATTAGGGGAAAGCTATGAAAGACAGATTAGTTACTGGATTTCAGGAGGTCAGATTCATCCTGACATCTTATAATAATGAGCAGAAATCAACACAAAGTAAATAGTTCATGGATGGATGTAAAGCTCTGCATTTGATTTTAAGAATGCAAGCACAATTATAGTATGAGCAAAATCTGGTCTTAGTATAACTTACATATAAAACAAAGACATGGAGAGTGTTCTTCTTTTAACCATAAACTACATGTAAACCAACAGGGTAATACAGCTTTCTGTTTAGTGATAGCAGCAGTATTACAAACATTTCTAGAACCAAAAAAGTTCCACTGTTCACTCTTCTTGGTTATTGTGACACTACATATGGAGCATTGCATTCAGTGGTAAGTAGACATTCTAAGAAGGATTTGCTTAAGCTTAGAAATAAGAAACCAGAAGGGTAAGGGGCATACATACCATATGACATGAGGAAGCTGTCCTGTTAAGTGAAGAAATGGGAAGTTTAAGTGGGTATATAGTATCTATGTCCAAAGCAGTTTTCTTAATTGCTTAGAAGACACAATACGGATAGATAGTTAGACATTACAAGGTATGTTTTGTCTAAAAACAAAGAAGAATATTCTAATAAGAACTATCTCACGATAGAATAAACTTTTCTCTCTAAAACTGAATTTCCTTTCACTATGACATAATTTCTCAAAACAGAAGTCAACTAGTGTTATATAAAGTATTTTAGTCTGATAAATTTTATAAAACATTTATTACAGAGAATTTCAGAATATTTATTGTGAATATATCGTTCTCTCCTTCAAGAGCAGAAGATTGTATGCAGAGTTCCCCACACTATGAAACTCTTTTTTCAAGACACTTTTCTCAGGACTATTAACTTATGAATACAGTTTGGGAAACACAGCAAGGGGTTTTATGGAAAAGATGCTTTGAGTAGGAGTTTGTAATAGATTCTGAAATTATTTCCAATTATAATATTTTTATTATTCTATTTTTAATAGGTAGCCAAGATCATAAATCAGGAGGCATCAAGATACTCAAATTTGCATAACAGAATTTACAGCACAGCTAGTATCAGAGTTTAAGAACTCTAAAATAGCCAGACATGATTGATAGTTAGTGATAAACACATGAGATAAAACACAAAAATCAGCCACAATTTACATCCATTGATTGCTCACTCTATACCAAGCACTTTACTAATTATTATATATATATTTTCTCACTTAATATTCAAAGCAATTCCTATTAGCCTCATTAGACAGATGAGGAAACTGAAGCTTAAAAAAATCAAATAACTTGCTCAAGGTACAGCTAACAAGTGATGGAGATGGATTGAAAACATAACTCTAACTACTGTACTCCTGCTTATTTAGATCTTCAGGCTTCCTGTTTCCTCACCAAGGAATGTCAAGAAGGAATTTAGTGGAACACCTGTTTAGAAAAACCCTGTGCCTCAACAACTTCAATTTGGAGACAGAAGTAATGTGATGGCCTCAGGCAATACTCCACTCCTTCCCATGAGCGGCCACGGTAATCAGAATGAAGGAGACTGAAGGACAGAAGAGGAAGGAACAGTGGAGCCAATCAGTGAGGTTAAACACATCAAGAAGAGGCTGCAATCACGGGGTAGGTTGAGGCCTAAGGAAAGGACAAAGTAGAAAGTGCTAGAGGACATCCACTGGCAATCAAGTAGCAGTGAATGAGATGAGGTTCCTGGAAACAACCCCTTGAAATCTTTAAAGCAGATGACAGGATCATGTCATTGATGTGAGATCTTTCTCAATCCTCTGACCATCACTTCACCCTACAGGGCGATTTTTTTCCAAAATAAAGAGCCAGAAAACTGGTAATTTCCTAAATGTTCATGCCTATAACAACTTGCATCAAAATAAAATGAGACCAAGTTTTTTCATATGAATTTTTCTTACTTGTACTTAAAAGGGCAAGAAAAAGAAAACATACACAGTATATAAACATTTACAGTCACATAATACAAAAATGATTTTAAATATATAATAATCTCATTTAACATTTTCGTCAAGGACAAAAATGCTCTTTTGAGATTTCTATGCTTAAGATTGAACATACAACTATTACTGATTGCTTATTAACTGCTCTTTGTACTATTTTTGAAAAATTTATAAAGTAAGTAGAATACAATTGGAATTGTAAAATAATTTTAAATGAAACATTTTAGGTATTGGCAAAAATAAATTGACTGTTACTTGCATAAGCAAAGTACTGAGTGACAGTTTCATGCTATGCAAAATCAATCCTATTTACAGGTGCTTTAAATAATGCTTTTCAAATGATATATATTGGATAGCTGGATAATAGTCAGTGCTCCTCATGACACTAGAAATATTAAAGGTACACATATCCCGAGAAGCAAAATAATTGCCTCTATTTACTGCTTGAAACTATACACCTACAATGTCAGTTGCTTTATGCTGTCTAATGATTCTGATTTAGGTTTGATTAAAGAGGGTTGGAAGTTATGATTTTGATGAAAATTATTGCTTGCCTAAAATGGTATGTTAAAAGTTAATTTATAACTGTCTCTTAGAAAAGAGCTTTCATTATTCTTGTGAGTATTATCAATGGCTGCTAAGATCCTATACTCTTAAAGAGATTAAGATCATGGACCCCTGAGCCATAGTCCATCAGTTTAAAGTTCTGTGCCTCCATCATAATAGCTGAACTGATGTCGCTATATAGTTGAGCAAACTTGGGAAAGTTACTTTAGTTTCCTTATCAATAAAATGTAGATAAATAGAAACGACCACATTTGGTTAGAGGAGGACTACACGAGTTGATCATTTTAAAGTCCCAAAAAGCACGAGCCTTGACAGATCTCCATAAAGGCTAAATTTGTCTTCTGAATTCTTGCACAGAATAGAAGAGAATCTTACATTAATCCATTGATTTTTTAAAATATATATCAACAGAGATTGACAGCAAATAGGCACATGGGGTCTTTTGCAGATGTTAGAAATGTTCAAAAACTAGATTATGGTGATGGTTGCACAACTCAGTAAATTTACTAAAAGCATTGATTATACCCATAAGACAGGTCAGTTCTATCAATATACCTCACATGAAACTACCTATATAAATTATACCCCAATGAACCTACTTCAATATATAAATATATATGAAATTAGGGAAAGGGTATGTGTATGTATATATATCATATGTGTATGCATATATATCAGATATATATATATGTGGTAGAAATAAACATAGAAATATGTTGCTTTTGATATGACAAAGTCAACATTAGAAACAGATCGATATTAAATTTATAAAGACATCATTCAGAGCAGTTACTTGTCACACATCTGTTGAGTACCTACGATGTGCTAAGCATTGAGGGATACAGAAATAAACAGGATGCCTTTCACCGCCTTTGAGGAGCTCTTGGCCTAAGGCAGGGGAAGGCAAACTCAGATCACAGGTCAGGTTCAACCTGCTGTTCTTGCACTGTCTATGAACTGAAAATGATTTTACCATTGTAAATGGTTGAAAAAAATTAAAGAATAATATTTTGTGACAGATGAAAATGACATGAAATTCAAATTTAATTGTCGATAAATGAATTTTTATTGGAACACAGCCACACTCCTCATTTGCGTATTGTCTACGGCTGCTTTCAAGCTACAATGATAGAGTTCAGTAGTTGCAACAGAGACATTACGCCCAACGTACCCTAAAATATTTACCATCTCATCCTGTAAAGAAAATGTCTGCCAACTCTTGGTCTAAAAATGAGGTTATAGAGAGAAATAATTTGTCGTTAGTCTTACTGGCTTCAGTCTTTGCTATTGAGAACCTTTCTGAAATCCATTGGTCTGAGTCTCTGCCTAGTACAGCAAATATGACCATTTTACCAGTTGCATACTGCAGTGCGTCAGCCACTGTGACTCTTTGAGGCTTCAGTATTTAAATTTGAATAGCCCATTCTCAGTACTGAACAGGCCTATAACTATGAAAACGACTACTGAGTAAACACCCAAAGACTATAATGACTATATTTTATATCTTGAACTGTTACAACAATTTTCCTTTAAAGATAAATCCTTGATTTTTTGTTTAAAAAAAAAGACCTAGAAGACAGCCATTCAAGTTACTATTAATCAACCTTTTTAAGAAAAATAAAAAAAATCTTATTATGAAAGTAGCCTTATGTTCTACCAAAGATGCATGCATAAATCTGGGAAAAAACCTGGCAGTCTTAAAGAAGAATTGTATTTGATAAATCTACACAAATTAATTAATATGTAAATTCAATGCAGTCAATCAACAAAGGGACAGCAGATTAAATATTTTCAAAACCCTATCTTGATATTCTTGTCTACTGATATAAGGTGGAAGCTCATACTTAAAATATATGTACCTTTAAATAAAAATTATATTTTACATAAAATGCACCAAAATTCAAACTGACTAACTCATAGAAAGTACCCTAGTGACATTAATTTCCATGCATCTTTCCTCTGGCTCCTTTTTTTTCAATTAATTTATTCATTTAGTAGTAAAATTTCATTTGGTTCTAATATAGAATGTATCTCATCATCCACATTCCAGTAAACTTCATGGAAAGCCTGGCAAGGAGTAGAGAGGAAGGCATTTCCACAGACTTACAAGTGTGAGGCTAACGTAAATCAGATTTCAACATTTTGTGTTTTTGTTTTCCATTATACATATACACAATTAAGCATGCTCTTGATTTTTTTATTAATTTCAAAGTACATTGTGATACTTATGAAAATTCATGATTTGAAATGCTTCTTACAATTAGCCCAAGATACCCGGAACTGTATCTTCACTTTTGTAAAATGAGTTCTTAATTTAAAATGGTATTCATAATTATAATTTAAGATTGCTTAATTTTGAAAAGGCAGCTGTAGAATTCAGGCTATTCATTCATTATATTCAATTTTAACAGTATTAGTAAAAAATAAAATACAGTTAAAAGGATGTAGAAAAATTCTGAACGAGACTGCTCAGTATGAATTGCCAAACAACTGTAATTGTCCTCCTAGATAGAACAATAAATACCCAAGTTAACTGCCAGAATATTCAATTCTGTAAATACTCTTTTTTCATTCTTTCACGAAGAAAGTTTTGATTTGCCAAAATATATCCAAGACACTGATAGATATACTGGAGTGGGAAAAGGAGTACATTTTGGAAGAACATAACCACATTTTTATTGAAATATAATTGACATACAATATCCTATGAGTTTCAGGTGCACATCATAGTGATTCAATATTTATATACATTATGAAATTGTTACCAGATGTAACTATTTTAGGAATTCCTTAAGATCCCCTGCTCAAATTCCCCCCAACACTCCTTTTATTTAGAATTTTTCCTCTTCAAAGGGTTAAATCCATGAGAAGATTCATCTTATTCACATCTTTGTTTCTATTGCTTTATTTCCATTGCAATTAAATATCAGCCATATTGGCAAAATGACCTCTCTATTAAGAAGAATTAGCAAAGAAGTAAATATAAACTCCTAGCGTTTTAAGTGGGAGAAAGAGCACTCCAGTTGTAGCCTTGGAAGAGACAAGGGACACAAAGAACCATGAGTTGGAGGATGGTACCCAGAGACAAGAAAAGGAACAAGGCACAAAAGGACAGTCAAGAAGACCACCTGTCTATGAAAGTCTCAGAAGGCAGTGGTCACAGTAACTGTCCTCCACACCACATAAACTTTACATATTCCTTAAAAGACACTGTGTGCCAGGCAGGCACTGGACCAACGACATCCTAATCACAAAATAACATTATGATGAGGCGATTATTACTATCCCCATTATAGAAATGATACAACCGAGGCCCAGAAATATTCAGAAACTTTCCCTGGTGGTCACACTACATAACGGACAGTGCTAGGATTTCCAATCCTAGTAAGCTAGCATAGTAGTTAAGAGTGCGGCCTCTGCACTGGGTTTGAATCTTGACTCAGCTACTTCTACTGTGTGACCTGTGAATTTTGGTGCATTTTATGTAAAATATAATTTTTATTTAAAGGTACATATATTTTAAGTATGAGCTTCTACTTTATATCAGTAGACGAGAATATCAAGATAGAGTTATGAAAATATTTAATCTGTTGTCCCTTTGTTGATTGACTGCATTGAATTTACATATTAAGTAATTTGTGTAGATTTATCAAATATGATTCTCCTTTGAGACTGCCAGGTTTTTTCCCAGATTTACGCATGCATCTTTGGTAGAACGTAAGGCCACTTGCATAATAAGATGTTCTTTATCTTTATTAAAAAAGTTGATTAATAGTAACTTGAATGGCTGTCTTCTAGGTCTTTTTTTTAAAACAAAAAATCAAGGATTTATCTTTAAGGAAAATTCTTGTAACAATTCAAGATATAAAATATAGTCATTATAGTCTTTGGGTTACTTAACCTTCTGTACCTCAGTTTCCTCAGGAGTAAAATGAGAATAATAATAGGTAATATTTGTAAAGTGTTCAGAATAATGCCTGGCACTTAGTAAGTTCTACATAAATGTTTGATTAAAACTTAAAAAAAAGAGATGACAGGAAGCAAATATGAGACTATATAGCCTATGTTCTGAGCCAGTACTGTAGACCACACTGCCGCTCTCACCCCACTTTGGATACTGGTCCATGCTGTCAATGTCTGGTGTTAGCACATAATTCAAAGTATTTATTGCCAAGCTCTACTTTGAAACATGAAAGTGTGACAAACAGGCCAAGAAAAGTGTTTCAAATAGCTTTACCTGACTGGGTTTTTTTAATAAGTATTTATCAACTGTGCAGTATATATATATGCTAATACTATTTGGGTTAAATAATGATTATAAAAGGAAAAAAAGAGGTGGTATTAGAGTTTCACTGATAATAAATTGACTTTGCATAATTACATTAATCTACACTTAAAGAAAAATATAGAAATCATAAAATTGCAAACCAATGGAAAGAAACAAATATACCCTACTTTAAATCTCAGATTTTAAAACAAAAAACTGAAGTAAAAAAAAATAAAAATAGAATAGAAATTAATAGGAAAGATCGTGAAAAAAATTCATGGTCCTTCATGAGCAGGGCTTACAAAAGGAAATGAAAACGCATGTGTTGACATGCCATCAAAACCCAAAAATGTGGAGAAACATCAACTCATCACAGACACATTGACTTTATAAACACCAGTGTTAATCCAGATATAAGTATAAAGCCTGGAGAAAAAAGTATGCAACTGATGACAAGCAACAGCTATCATAACTCAAAGAATGGAAATTAAGGCAAACGTCATGCAGGGAAGGGATCTAAAATCTGAAAATCCAAATCATCACTTTTCATAGGATCATAATAGGAGAGGACTGAGTTTGCATGGAACAGAAGGGTCACATTAGAGGAATCCTTTAGTCATCTCCCTAACAATATTTAGGAAGCAAGGAAGAAAAGATAAAGATTGGAAAAGGAACAGTAGTTAAAGAGAAAATGGAGGGGAAAAGCATGAGGCAGGAGGAATAGAGTAAGCATTCTATAGGCAGAGTAGTTTTCATTTAGTTAGAGCTGAAAAGATTGAAATTAAAGCCATCAAACGAAAATCTGAAGGACTGATTTCTCACTTTAATAACTTGTTTAGGAAATGAAGATTAGCATCTGGAGTAGCATGACTAACCACACTGGTAATAAAAATCTTATGTTTCATATTTGTAAATTAGAAAATGAAATGTCTTAATCAAGCTGGAAAAAGTGTGGAAGTATAAATTTATTCTCAAGAAATTTCTCTACTCATTGACTTGAATAAACTTTGACTACGTAACTGTCAGTGACATTGATATTAGCCAGCTTCAAAAATGTTCAATGAAGCAGCTGGCCTGATGGCATAGTGATTAAGTTAGTGCGTTATGCTTCCAAGGCCCAGGGTTCGCAGGTTCGGATCCCAGGCGCAGATCAAATCACTGCTTATCAAGCCACGCTGAGGCAGGCGTCCCACATATAAAATAGAGGAAGATGGGCACAGATGTTAGCTCAGGGCCAATCTTCTTCAGCAAAAAGAGGAGGATTGGTGGTGGATGTTAGCTCAGGGCTAATCTTTCTCAAAAAAAAAAAATGTTCAATGAATAAGAACACAGCATTTTTCACAACATCCTAAGCATCAGTTCTCAAAATTTGGTTCATTCCTGTATATTTGGATCTATGTACACATACGTGCCAATTAGGTTGCTCGTCAAGTCAAAATTGCAATTAACCTCTCATTAAAGTTATAGCAATCTTCTACTTTGAAAGTTATCGAGACAGATACATTAAAATAGACATACGGCTTTTGAGATCCAGATTGACAAAGAGCAATTTGTCACATGATCTTGAAGAACAATCTAGTGACCACCTACGTCAGACTTCCATGTGATATCTATAAAGATGTTCAAATTTCTAGGGCCCAGGTTGGGTCTTTTGAATTCTTATTAGAGGGCCTAGGAAGCAAGCTTTATAGTGGTTATTTCATTGAATCATTACGTCACACATATAAAGTAGGAAGTGCTACACTAAAATCCCCATTTTACAGATGACCTTGTCAAACAGCTAGCTGCAAAGTTACAGAGCTGGGGTTCAATACAAATCTGACTCCACAGTCCAATCGCTAAACCACTACATTATTCTATCCCGCTCTTCATTTGCGTATAGACACAAGACCACTTGTTTCGACAAGATAAAAATGCTATGATAGAAGTGCCTGTGCATGAGTTGAAAGACAAGCATCACAGAAACTTTTTCCTGTCTTTTATCCCTCCTTCATATTCTTGGTGTGTTGAAAATGGAGCCAGGGACAAATCGTGAAAAGTAAAAGGAGCACCTTAGCTTCTTCTCTCATGAACCAATCACCTAACATGCATAAACAAGAGTGAAGCAACGAGAAAAGTGAAAAACACTTGCGAAAAGGAATATATGTTCCCTACGAAATAGTTATGTTAGTCTTTCCTATTAACTAGATAACTGCAGAAATTGTAAATATGTTATTTACTCCTAAGGAGCTCCATTGCCTACATGTCTTGTCCAGATAAGCAAAGTATGTCTATCCAAATACAAGGACATATGGGCCTATTATCAAAGATTCCCTATAACTTATTCAACGTGAAAAGGATAATTCAGAATAACAGAAGATGAAGGGAAACTAACAAGCACGTGCTGAGTAAATAATTCAACTACGTTATGAGTAATAACCACGTTATGTACTGACATATTTCACAATAAGAAAAATAAGAACAGAGTTTATTAACAACGTAATATGTACCAGGCATTGCAGTAAACGCCTTCCAAACATCAGCACACTTACGCCTCACGATAATTTTGTGAGCTATGTATGAGTAGTCACAATTTACAGGGGAATAACTAAGAAACTGATAGGTTAAGTAACCCGCCCAAAGTCACACAGCTTTAAACTGCCATAGCTGGGATGGAAACCCAGCTTTATGGACTCAAAAGTTTATCCTATAAAGTAAAAGTGCCTTTAAATTATTGTAACCAGAGATTGTGTTTTGGATTAGTTTGAAAAGGGCTGCACCAGATTCAACATAAGCACACAGGTACAAATGACACACTGGCTGCAAGCCACCTGTGAATGGCCAGTTCATCAATTTCCGCAACTGCAGTCAGAGGATTAGCAAGATCTTGCCCTTCTCATCCCACCGAGTCAGCTGCTGCAGACACCTGCAGGCTACTGGCTCTAGGAGATCTCTTAGTCATATTAACTCATCCTAAGAAGCCCCAGAGCAGGTATCATGATAAGCCCTTTTCCTGGTACCATGCTGCTTCATGTTAATCTCTAGGAACTTCCTCAGCTACCTGGGGCACAATCTTTTCTCTGGGAATGTCTTCCGTACTTTTTGGCAGAATTCAATTATGAAGGAAAATTCAGAACTTTAATTTAAACCCTCTACTGCAATGTAACTGTATAATCAAATAATTAGTTATAATTAATTATGAACTCTTGCTGTTTCAAATATACTTCTTGGAGAAAAAAATTTAGATGATTCAACTCATGTTAAAGCTATCTTTCAAAAATAAAACCCAGATTTTTCAGCTATAAAGTGGTTGGAATCTTAAAAATGTAAAAAGTGATTAGCAATGCTAATCCTTAGTTATTTTCATTGGGAAAAATTAGACAACAAAGTGCCGTACTATCAGTTAATCAAAGAAGAGCAAGAATATCCAGGCTCTGTGTCCCCAGAAAGACATCTGACTGTAGTGATTGCTTTGAGCAGAGTGAAGGGAAAATCTATCTTAATGATGTGATTGTATTTTATTTATACTATTCTAACTTCCTACCTTTGCAGTTTTCCATTTTGGAGGTTAGAGGTACGTAAAATATAAAGAAATCATTAGGATAGGTTTTCCCTTCACTGTCTGCGCAAATCAATCACTTAGGAGAATGAGATTGCAGTAAAGAAAGACTTATGACATCTTCCAGTGAATTGATACAGAATCTGATCCTAGGCTACACAACACAACCTTTGGATCTCAGATCAAGCATGCCTTCTTAGAGAGTCATTCTCTGACCTTCTTGACCAAGTCAAATTCCACTTTCAAGAGCACAGCTCTCTTTTCCAACACCTGCCAAAATTAAAACTTAGCATTTATTTGTTTGATTATTTAATTAATGCCTGATTCACACACTAAATTATAGGCTACTTGAGAACTGCCAAATGCCCAAAACTGCAGAGTACCTGTCACAGAGGAGGCACTCAATGCATGCAGCTAACCGAATGAATGAATGAGTGCAATAACTCAATAGAAAGGACTTCAGGGAAAGTTCAACTACACAGGTTTTACTGCTGTAATTTGTTTTGTTTTTTACTGTTCAATTACCAATTCACTTGCCAAATTATTTTTCAGCCTAGGTCACAGGCACTCTCTTTTCCATACAAAATGTATTGTGGTAACATTTCAATTGAATGTGGGAACTGGTTCTTAAATGGTTCTCAAATTTTATCATTATCATACCTGCAGGATTCAAAATTAATATTTGGCAGGTTGGTTCACTGATTTTTGAAAAATTCATCTTATATTATAGTCTCTCAGTTGTAGAATGTCACTATCTTATTAAATAACTCAACAGGAAGAAACTGAATGTTCTATGATAGGTAGGAAAGGCATAAATTAAACCATTGGAAATATCCAGATGTTTGCTCTCTTGAGAAACACAGAACTAATGATAGAAAATAATAGCAGCTACCATCAACTGATTGCTTACCATGCATCAGGCCCATAAGTTCATTTATTCTGCACAATAATCATATAAAATGGATATCACCCTCCCCCAACATTTTTTAAAGAAGAAACCAAAGACCAAAGAGATATAATATCTAAATTTGGGGTCTACAGGAAGAAAGGAAGGAAGGAAGGAGGGAGGGAGGGAGGGAGGGAGGGAGGGAAGGAAGCAAGGAAGCAAGGAAGGAAGGGAGGAAGGAAGGAAGGAGAACCTCTAACAGTTTTGAGTAAATAAAGGGCAACATCAAGGAACAGCAAGAAAATAGGATTTTATTCTTGGAAGCTCTGTGGAGCTAAATATTTCCGTGACACTAATAATCATAGCTAACATTAATCTAGCACTGACCATGTTTGAAGCACTTTATATACATGATCTCCCACTTAAGCTTGTAAGATAAACATGGCATAAGTACTACTCCAGAAATGCTTATTCTCAATTTATCAACAAAGAAATTGAGACTCAGTGGTCGAGGAACTCGCTCATTTAACACACATCTGTTAAATGACTGAGCCAAGATTCAGATCCAGTTCTAAGCCCATCACTTGACGTCTTAGCTTCTACACTACATACTGCAGTGAATGGTTCCAACTTCTGCAGTTACAACTTTTGTCCCACCATAGCCAAGGGCCTACCTACTCCTGAATCAATGGTGGTGCTGGTCTGTTTGTTTGTTTTTCTAGAGGATAAGAAGAGAGCATAATGAAAGAGGGGGGAAAGGACACTAGCCTCATTTCATCTCACCTCCTTGCTGTCTAATGAGACCAAGAGAAGAACAACAAAAGAACGTGTAAAGCAAAACAAGACAGTTATCAAAAACAGCACAATTTAGGACACGTCAGGCTCTGAACTCCTATAGGTCAGAGAACATAGCAATTGACATTCAGTTTATTGAGCAGCTATGAGGAACACCTGGAAGGAACAAAGGAGTTAAGTGTTTGAGAATGCTGACTTAATTGAGTGGAATTTACTTCTCTTCAATTAGTTATCTTAGAAAATTCCATGAGATATAGCCCTAAATTTGTAGCATGATTAAACTGTCTATTTTAAGAAATATATTATTCTTCACCAAGGCCTTTTTCCCCTACAAGGTCTTAACTAAAGCAGATTGTCTGGTACTGACAAAAAAAGCACTAGAAACCTGAGTATTCATCCTCGTTCTGGCATTACAAATTGGTCTTGGGTAAGACTTCCCCTCTCTCACCCTCAATTCCTCCCTCAGTAATATGAGAGGATGGGGCAAGCTAACAGTCTCTATAAGAATGTCTCTGAAACATCTATGATTATTCAATGCTTTTCTGGAAAAGTGAGAGCAGAAGGTTAAATCAATAATGGAGAGTATAAAAGGAGTAAAGAGATTTAATTGTTTATACACTAACTTTTCTTCCTTGAAGTATTTTTTAATGCATTTCCAAACAAAAGTATCTAATCAAAGACACAACTAAGGGATATGGGTTCATCATATCACTCACAAGTTAGATCCAGTCTCAGAAATTTTACTTTGGAAAAGTGGTCATCGAATGATCAAGAGCAATGATCTCTATCACATCACACAGATTTAAACCCTAGTTCCACTGCTTCCCCAGGGATGTGGTTAAGTCAACTTCTCCATGACTCAGTTTCTCATCTGTGAAATGGCACTGATGATACTTACACCCCGAAAGGCTGTTTAAAGGATTAAATGAGATAAATTATGTCCAGTTCTTAAAGTCAATGGCTGGTACACATGAAGCCCTTAATAAATGGAAGCTCTTGATACTCATTTAGCTGCATTTTCTTGGGGGCCCCATTATATAGTTGGGGAAACAGAAGTTCAACGAGACTAAATAACTTTCCCATGAGGGCACAGCTAGGAGGTACTGACATTGGAAAGCAAACTCAGGCCTATCAGAATTTAAGGCCCAAGTGTGTTTTCCTGGGGACCACACTGTTTCTCCAGGCTCAAGCTCTCTCACTTATTCTGCTGTCTTATCTCCTCATCTTTTAATATTTTTGTCCTGTCTCTAATTAGACAATAAGTTACTCAAGTGGCTTCTGTTTTTAATCCATTTTCCATAATGTCCAGTATAGGGTCCAGGCAGGTAAGATGCTTAGGAAATAGGAAAATTAGTCCTTATTCCTCTAAAGGAAAAGAAGGCGGTATCATCTGGGTTTACACCCTAGCTCTGGCATTTACTAGCTGTGGGATCTTGGGCATATTCTTTAACTTCTCAATAAATCAATTTCCTCATTTGTAAATGAGTATAGCAGTAATACCCACCTCCTAAAGCTTAAATCCATAGGTTAAATGATTTAAGTTATGTGCTTGCACATGTTAAGTGCTCAGTGAATGAAAGCCCTGTTAAATACATCATTAATACTTCCACTTTTTACTTTCTGTGCCTTCCTTTCCTCATTCATAAAATGAGTGGCCTATCACGAAGGGTCACTGTGAGGATTAAATGAGAAAATGTATCATAGTCCTCAGAAGAGTGTTATCTCATAGTAAAGTCAAATAAACTATCACTCGTTAATATGATAATAAGTGTGATATTGCTTTCAAGATCACAAAACATTGACCACACCTAGAAGCTTTTTGCTCCTCCATCTGCCTACATCCCATACCATCTAGGCCTGGTTCTCTAAGGTTCCAGGCTACAAGCCAATACAGAACCCCCTGCCTCTAGCAAAACCAGCACTGCTCACTTCCTCTAACAGTGGACAAATGCAAACTGTGACCTAAAGAGGCAACTCTGAGAGGACTCTAAAGGCACGACCATCAGAGATATTCATGAGCCAGAGGGCCCTTCTTTACACCCCAGATACCACCTCATAGTGGCCTCCTATTCAAAGGACACACAGGTCAAGATTTCTTACCACAGCAAGTGTCCAACGATCATTGTGATCCTACTCCAACTGGATAATACCTTCTCATTGAACGGTGGTAGGAATATAATTTGGCAGCTTGCTATATAAAATAAGAATAACAATACCTATGAGGATTATTGTTTTTCTTTGGCAAATATATTATACTACAGACATAAATCTGATGCCAAGATGCTCTTTATAAATCCACAGACCGTCAATTTAAAGTGAATGTAGATGCGTTTATTTGAAGAGTTATATCAGAATCTGCAATGCTGACAATGTGGGAAAAAGATTCGAGGAATGCCGGAAGAATTTTTTCATAGATCTAAACTCCACATAAAGTATTTCTATCAACTCTATTAACATATGTATTTCCTTTAATCTCAGCTGACTTCAATTCTGAAATATGTGCTCCTGATATGATGCAAATAAGCAAATAATTTTGCTAAAATGCATTTTGTTCTGTGTGTGCTAATTATCCCATTCCAAGGAAATAGGTCCAGGGCTTAAACTATCAACACCTTTATTATTGGAGGTAAACTGACATGTCCCCAAGACTTTCATGCCCTTTATTTTTGGGGTAGATTAAAAATACAATAAAGTTTTCAGAAAGCAATTAAAATCAGTAGGATTTTTACTTTAGGCATAGAACAGCATTAAGCTCATTATGCTTACACTATAGTCGGCTCTATTTATATTTATTATTCTAATCTTTCTCTTAGGACAGAGCACAGTAGTTCTAGTTGAACAATAATACACTCTTTTGTCAAGTAAATGATCATAGCCTTTCAATGTTTCACTGTAATTTCAACAGCTGCAAAGTAGTCATAGTATTATTATTTTTAACACTCTTCCAAACTGCTTGCAGATCTGCACATAAATAGTGACGAAAACTAAATGGCAGAAAAAGGAAACAATGCCTACAGAGATCAATTTTGATATGATAGGATATTTCTAGAAGTTACTTCAACCAAATAAACTCCAAAGTCTGTATGTTCTCAACCTCCCTTCTCTTCACTCCTTTTTCTAGTTTTCAAGGCCTTAGGCATAATGCCTGGTACATAACTAAAGTTCAGTAAATATTTGTTTAATGAGTTTGTGAATGAATGACAGTTTTTTTGTTTCTCATTTGTTATCATCTGCTTGGCCATATATGGTGTCTCACGTGCAATCCAGTTTCATGAATGGCAATCACTCCAATAATTCCTGTAGTGCATGGAATGGTACATAGGCTCTATGAGAAAACCAGATTTTCCATTTTGTTGCCTGCTGTATCCCCATGCCTACATCAGTTTCTGGCATATACTAGGTGCCCAATAAACATTTGTTGAATAAATATTGAATGACACATGTAATTCTAATGCTCTTTTCATAGTGAAACAAAGTAGCAAAACCCATTATTGTTCATTCTTACTCTCCAAGAATATATTAAGGTAAAATTTAATTACATATTAAGGGGGAGTCTTTCATGTTTATTTTATATACATACGTATGTATATATATTTGTAATATACATATTTGAGGGCCTCCACTGTGTCAGGCACTATGATTGATGCAGAGAGGGATTCTGCTCCTGTAACGGTGCTAATGTACCCCCAGCCTAGCACACAACGTGCTGCAATGAGTTTTGGCATTCCCCAGACATCCTCTATGCCATGTCACGTGACATTCTCTCTTTCCTTCAGATCCAGCATTCCACTGGCCAACTCCATGTAGTACAAAGTATTCCTCTTCTCTGAAATATTCCTTCCTCAGTACCCCTTCATCATCAGTCACACAGGCCTCCTTTCCAAACCCCCAGAGCAACTGTCACATGGTGCTAAGCTACATCCATGTCTGTCTCTGCCATCTCTCTGTTTCTTAAGAGACTTTGTGTTACTCACTTTTTAATCTCAAGTGCCTAACACAGTTCTTGGCACAGATCAAGTCCTAAATTGCTGCAAATAGAAAGAATGACAATTAATTTAACAACATACATTCTCATAAACTGAGAGAGTTTAGAAAGAAGCATATAACACACATATCTTATTAATTTTGCTCATAATGAAGGAACCAATTTGGTTATGATTTATTCAATCCACCCAAAATGACCACCCAGAAATTTCAGAGGCAGAAAGCAATGAGCAATGATCTGACAGGCAATCTAATATAAAGTCAGGATTTTAGTAAATTTGTTAGGTATTTGTCCCTGATGTGATTATTTGATGTGACTAGTTATAAACTCACTAAGAAGGAACAAATCAACATTATAGTATTTTGTATGTATAACCATATAGTCATTTATTGCCTATCTGATGCTTATTTTTCAGTAATTATGATCTTGAAATTATCTTCCACAAGAAATGTCAACTGATTGTAATTTATACACACACAGTTATTTTTTTTTCCTCTCAGATAAAAGATATATGAAACACGAAATCTTTTGGTCCTACTTAAGGTGATTATGAAAATGAAATAAGATTTTCATCTTTTCTATTTGTCCAGCCTTTCCATTGACAGCCAGGACATTGGTTTAAAGTTAAGATTCTCCTTGAGAACTGAAGATTGCAATTCCAAATCTGACACCTCTTGGGAAATTATCGAAGGATTATTGTAAGCAAAAGTACAAGCTACAAACGAATATTTTGACAGCTGACATAGTTTCTCATTTTCTTTATTTTATGTTTCTCAGTTATGCCAATGGACACCCATGGAAACAGAGACTCTTCCACTGTTTAAATATACAGACGCTATTTTCAAAATAAAATACTGCAAGTAGTAGGAAGAGGAAGAATTCCATGCAAATAGCACTATTTCCAAAATGGCTATTTTTGCTAAACAGACACAGGCTAGAAAATCAGAATCCATTTTATTTAAACTTAAGGGCTAGACAAGAGTGAAACAGCTCTCAGGCAGCACCAGTTACCTACATGCCACAAAGAGCCTTGTAAGGTATGACCCTCAATGTGCAAATCTGGGCCACCTGAAAAATGAGGCCTCCTTTGCAGGAAGTGAAGTCTCTGTTCCCAGTCACCAGGTAATCTACAGGTAACGTTGACCTTGGCCCCAGGAGAATCCAAGCAAATACAGACTTCTCCAAATCACAGGAAGGCATCAGTAGCAACTAAATAATTTTTACTCTAAATTCCACATTTGGCCCATTTACCTTGCCCTGGATGTAAGTAATCACTTAGGTTCAAATCTGAATTTCTGTAGGGCCCCAAACTTCTAAAAGGCCCTATAGACAAGACAGATGGACAAAATGCGCATGATATTTTTTGGTTTGGATTTTATTTTCCATTATTAAAAAGTACAGTCAATGTTTTCCTGACTAATAAGTAGTTTGGCTCGCAGTCTCCCATCCTTTGTTTAGAAAACTGCACAAAGTCCTAAACTGTAAATAATTATATATGGCCCCAAATAGACATCCTAGTTATTTATGTGGTGGCATGATCCTTGATGGCTAAATAACATCCACAAAAAAGAATGATGATCATGAACACGTACACTGAGTGGTTACTATATGCCAGGCACTTTGCTAGAATCTGTGCCTAAATTGTATTATTTAATACAATGTGCCTCTAAAATAGGTGCTAATAATATTTCCATCATAAAAATGAGAAAACCAAGGGGCCGACCTGGTGGTGCAGCGGTTAAGTTTGCACATTCCAATTTGGTGGCCTGGGGTTCACATGTTTGGATCCTGGGTGCATTCCTGTGCACGACTTTCAAGCCATGCTGTGGCAGGCATCCCGCATATAAAGAAGAGGAAGATGGACATGAATGTTAACTCAGGGCCAGTCTTCCTCAGCAAAAAGAGGAGGATTGGCAGCAGATGTTAGCTCAGGGCTAATCTTCCTCAAAAAAAGAGAGAGAAAATGAAAGCTTGGAAAGACTGAGCAACATATCTGAAACCTTGTAACTATAAGGGGTAGAACCAAGGCACAGACAAAAGTCTTTTGAGCTCTGAAGCCTGTCTATCTAACCACTGTTGTGTGCCAGGCATAACTCAATCAGGTAATAGGATCTACACCAAGGCCATCCTATTCACTAGTATTCTGGGCATAGCGCCTAGAAAAGGTTGTAGACTTCAACTGATTATCGGCTCTAAAGTAGAGAAAGAGAAGCACAAAATCAAGGTTGGTTAATAGTTAATCACAAAACCCAGTATTATTTTCACTCATCAGGTTCAACTAACTTAACTAATGTAGTGACATATATAATCAACATGGATGTAATGCATTTTACTATGTTTTATATGATGAGGGTAAAGCTTTCAAAAATAAAGGAGTCTTAACTGAGATCTTAAAGTATATCTGCTTGTGACTCTAGAATTTTCTTAGTAAAGACTGCTAATAGAGTATTTTTGGTGGTGTCTACTGTTCAACTACAGAGAAATCTGTAAGTTTTCTCTGGGGGTGATAAGAGAAGGATATTTAATAAAGGCACAGAGCGTGATATATATATATGTATATAGATTTCCATATCTATATACATATATATATATATATATATATATACCAAAGGTCTCCATTAGAATATCTTTGTTAACATTTTTAAAGATGAACCTAATTCATGTATTTAAAAACAAACGTGAAAGAATATGTTAATTTTCATATTATGGTGACCATATAATAATCTGTTCTATAGAAAGGATGTTTCAGAAAAAATCATATAATTTGCAATTATATTTTACAAACAAAATCAAAATCCTGTAGTAATGACTTATTTTTCAAGGAATTATATATATCTTTAGGCATACGTTTGTTTTTTCTTAGAACAATGAGAAATAAAAATATCAAACAATTATTCCCTATAAAAATAATTCACATAATTTGCAGTAAAAGTAAAATATTATGAGTTGTGATGACAACAGTTTTATCTAGAACTGACCAAGATAATTAAAAAACCCCATTTTCCACCTGAATCCAAAACAAATATCAAGATAAACATATTTAACATCTGTTTTATCATTAATATTCCTACCATTAATAATAAAAATATAATATTAAAACAGCATTTTACCATTTATAAACCACTTTCAGATACACAAACTTCTTTTAACTACCCTATCTTATAATTTATCCTATCAATTTTCATGCAAAATTTTACAGAAAGTTAAGCTAAAGTCCATTAACCTGTCATTTTTCCACAACATTAAATAAACAACTTAAAATGTGACATGTAAACAATATTGCTTCTATCAAAAACAAAAAACTACTATCCCCTCCCTACCTTCAAGAGTCTGTAGAATGAGACGTGTAGTCAGGGAACCCAGCAGCAGACATAGAATTAAAAGGTCACCTGCGCAATTTTCATCATTAGGTAGTTACAAATGTCTCCTCAATTTTAAAAAAAACATTAATATACAAATGAGAAATGCGGAAAATAGTAGAAATTAAACTTCATTTCTAGGGATATTCAAAGACAACAGAGTTTTTCCTTCCCCTAAGGAAAGATTTGAGTACAATTAAATTATTTTTTTAATAAGCAACATCTTTTGCAAGTTTCATCCAATTTGGGCCAACTTTATTTATTGACTTTTCAAATTACTTTCTTCAACAGAATTCAGTAAGAACAAATTATATATTATAATTTTAAACTTTTTATGTAGTCAGAAAAAATATCTGTCCTGTGAGGTCATCCACAGAGTCTCTAATTTCTGAAAAATATGCACTACCTGATTGCTGAGGATTTAATTATCTGAGCAAATTGACGTAACATCAAATAAAGCACTTGGTCATTAAACAATGCCCTTAAAAAATAAAAAGGCTAAAGAAGTAAGTATGTGTAACAATAAAATTCTTTAATCACCTAGAGGCAAAATCATGCTTCATTCTGACTTGAAGGTATAATGGTGATTGAATCCTCCTCACAAATTAAAGGCATTTTATAATGATGCACAGAGTACTGTGATATTTTATTCTAATGATACAATGCACCTCACTGAAGAGGCCACATCCTATTACATTACTTCTTGCTATACAAACCTTTTCAACAATATATTACACAGTCTTTTCTTAAGTTGTATAACATAACTTTCTAGAGTAACAGAATATAATATTGAAAATAACAGCATAAACGATTCATCTAACCGATTTATCTGACAAACGAAGATACTGAGGCAATGAAAAATTAAGTGGGCTGCCTCATCTCACAGAGAGTATATCCAGTGCTTTTTCTATCCCTGCCCTGTCCTACACAATAGCCACTAGAGGCAGGTGCCATTAGCCACTTGAAACATGGCTGATTGGAAGTGAGATGTGCTATAAATGTAATATTGTGATATAAGAAGAAATATATTTGGGCTTTGTCCCCAGTTCCTGGCACTGAGCTCCTACAACACTTGGGAAATCCTGAGTGATAGGAGTGTCTTTTGTTATTCATAACAAACTCCTTTTGAGCACAGTGGAGTTTATACTAATGAGGTAACTCAGAGTGGCGCCTCTAGACAGCCTCAGGATGGGGGCTGGTCACCAGAAAGACCAAGTGATGAGAGGGTTGGAACTTTCAGCACCACCTGCCGACTCCTAGGAAGGAGAAGGGGTGGAGGCGCTGAAGATTAAGCTCTATAAAAACTCTTGAGATTTGATGAGCTTCCTACTTGGTGAACATGTGAAGGTGCTGGCAGAGTGGTATGCCCAGAGAGGCCATGGAAGTTTCACATCTCTTTCCCCATACCCTGCCCTATGCATCTCTTCCATCTGGCTCTTCCTGAGTTGCAACCTTTTACACTAAATCAGTAAACATAAGTAAATGTTTCCCTGAGTTCTGTGAGCCTTTCCAGCAAATTATCGAACCTGTGGAGGGGACTGTGGGAAACTCCAACTTATGGCTGGCTGGTTAGAAGTACTGGTGACAATCTGTCTTGCAATTGGCATCTGAAGTGGGGACAGGCTTGTGGAACTGAGTCCTTAACCTGTGAGATCGGACACTATTTCCAGGTAGATGGTGTCAGAATTCAGTTAAATTTGTAGGACATTCAGCTGATGTCAGATGAAAATTGGAGAATTGCTTGGTGTGGGAAAAACCCACACACACCTAGTGTCAGAAGTATGGTGAGTAGAGGAGAAACAGAGTTTTTCCCTTCAAAAATACGCACCAGATTTTGATAATTTATTCTGAAAAAGTAACATAAATAATCTCGCTAATATTTTTATATTAATTCTATGTTCAAAAATAATATTTGGGGTATATTATGTCAAAATATATTATTAAAATAAATGTCATCTGTTTTGTTTTACGGACTTTTTAATGTGCCTACTAGAAATTTTAAATTATTTGTGTAGCTCACATTATATTTCTATTTGACAGTACTGTTCTGAACTATTACCTTTTACATTATTATAGGGATGTCTCTTTGAGATTCCAAGTACATATAGTAATTTATTCTACAAAATTCACATTTTTCATTCATCAACTAAAAAAATTCTTTGTCACTCAAGAATCTGTGTTTACATAATCTAAATACCAATCCAAACAACATATGCCAAACAAGCTTGAGAAATGTTTACAGCTTCATTATCACTGTCCTTCATAAGGAGTGCTTCTCTTTGTTTCATACTCATTAATTTCTCCATTCTAAGATGTTATTCCCTAAACTCCACAGTCATCAAAAATCCATTCTACTCTTGATAAATGCTTGCAAGGCAAGGGGCTAAAAGGAACGAGAGGGTATTGGATTTTCATTGTCACAGGAGAATAATCGAAGACAATTCCAATAACAATAGATTTTTGATTAAACCATGGCAATAGCTAACAACATTTCTCAAAAGGAAAAAATAATCATGTTTATATTACAACTCAAAGTTTAAGCATGTTCTGCCTGAAAGGTGAAAATTGATTAATTTGAAGGTCTTGTGAATACTAAAAATGAAAAAGAAAAAGAAAACTCCTAAAGTACAATGAGTTAGCCTTAACTCAAAGTCGTTTTACCTGATGGACATCAGGGTATCTGAATATGTCCTCACTGAACAATATTTTGCAAGTAAAAACTAATCAATAGGGGCAGGCAAAAACATTCCCCCCAAACTGTTCTTCTGGCCTAAATTCCTAGTACAGTCGAGGCTTCTTCAATAAATGAGTTTATGAAGGCTATGGGTTCTCTGAGGATTGGCAGATAATACTTGTTATGCTATAACTGCTTGGGTTTGGAATTAGAGGGACTCCCTTTACTCCTCCCCATTCAGAAGTGGTTTCCAGACACAAGTAATCCTAAGTAATACTTATAAAGAGTCCCCAGGCATTTCACGGAAGAGTGGTTACTTTTCAACTTTCTAGGGCCTTATGACCAATGAGAGCTTGTGAGGATGAGGGACATATTGAGGTGATGTCAGGGAGCAGATGTTGAAAAGTGTTGCAGTGATTAGTCCTTAGAAATGGAATCATCCTGGATTCCATCAGTCACCAACCATCATGGCAATTCCTCTTCCAGAAATTCACTTCAAAAGCCAAGTGATGTTACTGTTGACATCATGGCGAGGTTGGATTTTTATTTCTGTGATGCCTGTTTTAAGACAAGGAAGAAGGCATGAAGATGTTTTAAAACAGGGAAGGATCTGCCATAGACGGACGTTGTGCCAACCTCTTCCCTGAACCTGAAGACAAATACTCCAAAGGTGGAACTAGATGGTGTTTAAGTTCTTCACAGCCACATTGCCTAAATGGAAGTCTGTGAACCTTCAGAAGATTATGAGGCTGCTCCACAGAGTGCCTTCCACGAAAAGACTTTAATAAAGTCTATTTCCACTTCTACTTTTAATCAAAAATAAAATGTTATTTAACATTTAGACCGAAAACTTCAAGTGCATCTCAGGTGTTTATATATAGAAAATAGTGGAGATCGGAAGAGTATGTTCAAGTCTTCCTTTTTCCTTCACCTGAATACTCCTGGATGCCATGAGGGTTTTGAGAATTATATTGATTTTAATTGTTTATATTAGTCACATATTTTAAAATTTAATTTGATTTAAAAATTTATCCCACAAATGACTACTACTTATGGGCAGGAAACATGAAAAAAACAGTCATAGAATTTTTACAAGTTAATCAAAAGCATAATACAGTAACTCTGAAAATTCCCAAGACAGCAGCATTCCAAGGCTTCTCTAACACATCAAACATCAACGTTTAAATACATATATTTAGTTAGAATTATATCTGTTATTCTTTTTATATACCATGGCAAAGTCTGCACTCAATCTAAAGGTATTATTCTTCAGAGAGATTTTGTAAACAGCATCAGAAAGCCATCTCCCCTATCGCATCATTTAGAAGCAAAACAGGACACATATAAAGTAAATGGTATGTTGTTTCAGTGGAAAACAGAAGAATAATTGAAAGTATTTTTGACCTATCTTTGATGTTAGAAGACCTACTAAAATTCTACCTATATTTTAACATATTTTAGTTCCTAAACCAAACTCCATATGCGATCTTTGAATTTTTCCTTCACAAATCATGCCCTTTCTCATACAAGTCATTCACAGTAAATTAAACAAAGCTGTAAGTAGAAAAATTGAACATTTTCTGTATAAGTATTACTAAGATGTATTAAAATAAATTTTATGATATAATCTTTAATATTATGCCAATCCAAATATTCTTAAATGTTTTTAAAAATGTTTTAAAATCATTGATAAGAATAACCTGGTGGTACTTGCTAAAAAACTACATCAACATAGGCCCCTTCCTGCAGACTATGAGTCAGGGGGAAGGGACTGGGACATTTATATTTTTAACAAGAATACTTTGATAGCTAATCTGATTTAGGAAGAATACAGCCCGTGAATATAGATCAGGGCAATCCCAATAATTCTCAATGCTTTCCCCTGTAGCATGAGATTTATAATCACTAATATACCAGAATGACACAGTGAGTCCCTAAAAACTTGCCCAAACCCCCAAGTGGAAAGTATCATCTAAATAAAAAACAGGGATTCGTTTTATTTATCTTTGAATTCTAGACCTAATACAATGCCGGAGCAAAAGAGATACAGTATCATTGTTTGATGAACGAATAAAAAGAAAATCTAGACTCTATCTAAATTATCCACAATAGATGCAGGGTATGAAACACTATAATACAAAAGGCTTGTTGGATACTGATGAGTTATTCTTGAAACATGTATTCATTCATTCATCCACCAAACAGTGACTGAGAACCTAATTGGGTACTATGGGTATAGCAGTGATCAAGACGACCATTGTCCCTGGATTCTCATCAAGGAGACTGACATCAAACTACTACCTACGCTATTAGTTATTTAACAAAATTATGAGAAGTGGTAGGAAGCAGAATTATAGGATAGTAAAAAGGCATATAACAGGGCAATGATCTAGACTTGGGAAGGTTGAAGTAGTGAAATCTGAGCTGAGCTATGAAATGGAGGCGTGGACAACCTCTAGGTAGAAGCAACAGCATGTGGAATTCCTGAAGCAGAAAACATAGAGTAGATTTAAAAGGCCATTGTGGACAGAATGTGGGGAGATAGAAAGGAGCACTAGCTGAGCCAGTGAGATAGTCAAAGCTAAATCACGTGGGACTTATAATCCATGATATTGCTGAAAATGAACTTTATAAAAGATGCCTTTGATGATTTTAGGAGGAGAAAGCCATTGCTATGATCATATTTGCATTAAAAACAATATATCAGTGCTCCGTGTTGATGTGATTAGACTAGGACAAGGGCAGTTAAAGAGAGACCAGTTAAGAACTGCTGCAGTGCAGGCAGAAGACAATGGTGTGCTGTACTAGCATAGTGTCAATGGGGGAGGAAAAGCGAAAATGACAAGTCCCGGGGTTCATAAATAGAGTTATTTCCCCTGAGCTTCCACCATTCTTATTAGTAGATGATGGTCATATTATTTATTACTTGTAATACTCTCTTTATGGCTAAAGGATGTCATAACTGTGGCAGGTCATTTAATTTCTTAGGGATAAGAAAAACACACATTTTAAGGTATGAAAGTGTTGACACTTGGAAAGTAGTAATAGAATCTTTATATCACCTTTAGTGCAATTAATCAAAAGCACTAGTACGTCCGACAGCAACGAAGCACTGAAGAAACTATAAACCATATTTCTAAAGATATATAAAGACTGGTTGGAGACATAAATGAAAACTCAGTGTAGGATAAAACTATGAAAAAGGACTCATAACTGGAGCCACAGACATGCAAATTTAATTCCAACGTTGAGAACTATTCAACAAAATTGTCAGGAGATTAGCTTGAATCTGCTTTGGGAGAATGTGATAAGGGTATACTCTGAGACAACCTGGTATATGTAAAGACCAATTACTTACTACAGATATTACAGGCCGATTCCTTGCTTCTAAAAAGATTCTTTGGTTAGCTCATCTTCACTAGCACTTATAAAAGTTTTTAAATTATAAGCGATTTTTCAGAGATTAATCTATCACATAGAGTGAAGTGTGCTTATATTTGTTAATAACATCTGCAGCTTTAAATGAAATAAAATCTGTTCTCATAATTCTAGTTCTTTCCAGTAAAAGAACAATGGCATATATAGGAAGAGATAGTAGTAACTTTCTTTTTTTCACTTATCAAAGATTTTTAATTCCCTCACAAAAAGCATACTCATAAGAATAATGAAGTCTGAGTTTCATTAGACTAGAAGTTCCTCAAGTCTGGGGATTGTGTTTTCTTCCTTTTTACATCAACCTAATGTAGTACATATCCTGGTTCAAGTACAATTCTTTATTTTTAACTGAAGGAAAGGATTATAGATGTGTGTGTGTATGTATACATTGTATCCTACAATGTTTATCCTACAATGTATACATACACACACACACGTGTGTGTGTGTGTGTGCAAGCACGCGCGTGTGTACACTTACTCCCTGAGACCATGCTAGGGTCTGAGGGAATAGTGATTACAATACTACTTTACAGTATTTGGTATTGTGTACTATTTTTACATAGTGAAATAATACTATTTTTGTTAGTATAATAATATTGTTTTGGTATATTAATATATATCAAATATGAAACACTGTATCTACAGACACACTCAGACATTTACATGCCACATTACAATTTTGAATCTAACAAAGGATGTTTCAAAAGCATCCTTTCTACTTCCATAGTCTCCAAAGAGAGGAAGAAAATGCCAATTCAGAAAGCAATGCTTCTATATTAAGAATAACCTTTTATTTGATTTAATAATTTGCTACACAAGCTGAATAGGAACATGAGAAGCTAAAATAAAATATAACAGAATCTCTAAAAATACTAGAGGAAACAAAAGAATATTAAGGTGATCAGAAATGCATTTTTTAATTAGAAAACTACATTGCTATAGCCTCAGCTTGTTATAAAAACTATTGTAGTTCTATCCACAGCACCTACTTCCCCCCCAAAAAAGAACCTAAAGATCACCTCAAACAGGAGTTGGGCTTATTTTCTAAAGAATCACAGATGAGGAAAATACTAAGAGTCAGCTTGTAACTATCTTTTCACCATTCTCTAAACTTGTTTAGAGTTATAAAAAGTTTTTCCAGCAGCTGGAAAACTTCACACAAAAAGGCACTTGTGATTCTGCAATGACATCGTCATGATGGACTTTGTATTTAAGGTTGAATTTTTGAAGAAATGATGAAATAATATTTAAGTTTTCCATGGTCAAAATTTCTTCATTTTAATAGACTTTAACTCATTAATGAGTGACAATTTATTCTACCTGCTACTAAACTATAATAAAATAATAATGTATATCGCACATTTATCTTTTATAATTTTACATTTTAATTGGTATTTGGTAAGGTTTATAGCTCTTCTGTTTGAAATGTACCATCTACTTCGTTTAATTCTTTTTTTAAAAATTTTATATATTCACAAAAGACTTTTTGATGACATTTCAGTATTAATATGTGGAATATATACTAAATATCAGTACTGTTTTTCTTTCTGGTGTTAAAATCATCAGTGGGAAAGTTAGCAATTGAGATGTAGGTTCTTGTCCTTAAGGGCCTTGAAGTCTGCCACTCCTAGTCAATACGAATATCAGAAGTAGGGGTCGGGTATACTACAGTCAGATTCACATTTCACATCAATTTTTAAATCATTTAATAGCCATAATAGAGACAACATACATCAAGACAAAATTACAGTAGAGACAAAGGAAAGAAAATGACAGAACAAGAATTGGATTCAAATCCCCAGTTCTGACTTTTAATAACTGCATTTCATGGAGATGTCATGTAACCTCCATGAGCTTCAAATTTTCAAACTCCCTAAATTTTAAATTTGGACGAGAGCATCTACCCTTCCATTTATCAGGATTAAACTAATTGCCACAGGTAAGTACTTAACATAGTGCCTGATACGCGGTCAGCACTGAGTAAACTGAGTACTGCTTTTCAACTGTAACGCCAAACAAGAGACAGAGAGGAAGGGCTAGAATTTCTTAAAATACGGCATCTGAAATGACACACACTTGGGGGAATGAAAGCAAAGACCTGAAATGTAAACAGCGAATAACGGTTTCTTTCTCAAATCTCAAATGTATGTAAGTAATACCAAAAAGTGTATAAAATGTTGGTGCCTCATTTTACACAACGTAAACTGGGTCCCAGAAATGCAATAGGTTCTCTTGAGGCACAGAGTGAGGCAGCAACCAAGCTGGGAATGGAAATCAGATCCTCTGAATCCTAAACCCAAACATCCTATCAAACTGCTTCTTTTTGCCAAATTAAAAAACCGCATGCTGAGCAGGAACTTAATTCACCAAATTATCATTTTATTTATTCCACAAATATTTGAGCAGCAGGAGTAGAAAGGACTGAGTAAGAGGCAGACAAGTGGTTTCTGCATTACAGAATCACAATAAGACAAATGGTAAATAACATGTTAGAAAAATCTTTATCCTCATTAGCAATCAATGAGACATAATTTAAATTAAGTCATGTCATTTTAGGCCAATCAGGGGTTAGCTAAGCAGAGCAAGCTCACTGGTATTACAGAACTGCTTAGAACTGCTTATTTATATTCTCATGTCACAAAGAAAGGTGAGTAGTATATATTTTTTATATAATCTCAACATGGGAGAATTATGCAGTCAGAAATTAGGGCTCTTCTGGCATACTCTTTAAAAATCCAGTCATCAAAATAAAGGACCAAGACATGGGCAATTTAACGAGAATCCTAACATGGCCCCCAAGGTTCCTGTCCTCTGGTGTACAGGCTCTGTCTCCTCCTCCGCTTGGGTGTGAACAGGGTCAGAGAATAGAATGGGAGATCACTCCCATGATTAAGTTACTAATCAATTGATTTTGAGGTCATCAAAAGGGAGATTAATTTCTTTTGGCGTCGGCCTGACCTAATGAGTTGATCTCTTTTATAGAAGGTATAACGTTAGAGAGACATTTTCCCGCTGTCCTAAAGAAAGCCAACAGCCATGTGGTGAACTGCCCATGGAGGGTGCCATGGGGCAGCAATACAAGGCAGTCTCTTGGAGCCCCACAGACCCACCCTGGAGAGCCAGCAGGAAAATAGAGACCTCGGTTCCACAACTACAAGGAAATGAATTCTGCCAACAATTTGAAAGAGCATGGAAGTGGATCTTTTCCTAGTTAAACCACCACATGAAGGTGCACATAAACTGACACCTTGATTTCAGACTCATAAGACCCTGAGCCGAGGATGTGCCAGATCCATGGAAAATGTGAGCTACTAAATGTGTGCTCCTTTAAGCAGCTAACTATGGTAATTTGTTATGAAGCAGTAAAAAAACTAATGTAGAAAGAGACCAAGTCTTTATACTTTGTATATTCTCCAAGACACAAAACACAGTGGTAGGTATCTGGATACTTAACATATTCTTGATTGGATCATATTAACTAGAAATGGAATACTTGGTTCAGCATAGTGTCAGTGAACTGCCAGAAAAAAATCCTGTTGTCACTTATGTTTGGGTAGAGTCCTGCAGTATTTAACCCTGTGAGATATACGTGGCATGGACTACTATCCCCATTTCATAGATAAGGAAACAGAATCCATAAGAGTTAAAGTTCCAGTGGTGGTATTATTACTAACTCATTTTCTTTCTACTATGCTATTGTCTATGTTTCAACCATTTCCTTTAGGAATTCCCTGGACATTTAGGGCAGACGGGGCACACTGAACTCTCTTAGGAACCTAAGGTGCCTTACAAAGCAAGAATGAGGGTTACTGCCCTGTTTACCTTGTTGCACCCTTGATTTCCTCCGGGAACACTGTCAAGCACGTGTCACATGCTAAATATTGTTTGTCAGCTGATTTAATGCAGGCAACTCTGGACACAGAGTTTATCATACTTATATTCTAAGAAAAATAATATTCATAACAATTTTAACTATTAATGAAGTTCCTATAACATCATATATTCTTTATACACTTTTACTATAATCCTCACAATAAGCAGGCAAGGAAGTTTTCATTCTTAAAAATAAGGAAACTGATTTTTAGAAGGATTAAGTGATGTGATGAAAAATTTGATGAAGGTCACACAGTGAGCTATTAAATGATAGATACAGACACAAATTCAGTTCTGTCTAAAGCTGGTTTTATTTCCATGATTTCATGTTACTGTGCTAACGAGAATTTCAGTCCAGAAAAACGACAAAGAATACCAATAATACCAGAGCTTCAAACCAGATAATCTCTTGTTCTTATGGGCTATACTACAAAATATAACTCCTTGAATCTATCCATGTCACACACATTATTTGACAATTTAAAATGCTCTTATATGTAATATTATCTTGTTCAGTAATTGCTTAATGCATTCATGTAATATCATTGAAATAAAATTCCTGCTCTGGCCAGGGAAATATATGCTTATTATTAAAATTCATGAAATGTGCAAGTCCTATATACAAATTCACATACATTGTGATACACTTAATAGCACTTTTGTAATAAACTACGCCTTCTATAGTACATAAAGAAGTGAAAAATAGGGGCCAGCCCTGTGGCTGAGTGGTTAAGTTCGCACACTGTACTTCAGTGGCCCAGGGTTTTGCTGATTTGGATCCTGGGCGCAGACATGGCACGGCTCATCAGGCAATGCTCAGGAGGCGTCCCACATGCCTCAACTGAAATATACAACTATGTACTGGGGTAATTTGGGGAGAAAAGGAGGAAAAAAAAAGATTGGCAACAGTTGTTAGCTCAGGTGCCAATCTTTAAAAAAAAAAGAAAAATAATACTTTTGTACTCTGAATTCAACATGGTTTCTCCATTCTGTACTATGAATTGCATAAATTTAGGAAAGCTCTTATTAAGCAATGTCTTTCAGAATTTTAGTCAAGGCTTTAAATAAGTCATCTTGGAATGCATCTCAGGTCTTCTTTACCTATTTCCTCCAGAATATAAACAGCTATCAGTTTCTCAGGCACTTAAAGGACCAAAATCCTTGGATTTTTACATTTTTTTTTTGTAAAACAAGTCAAACTGTTAAAATCTTACAAAGTTTGACTATACAGCTATTACTTTCTATTTAGAAGAACGTTAATTCTCAAACTAAATAAGAACCTTTATCCAAGGATGACTGCACCTTTCTCCTGTTTTTTGGCAATCTTCATTTGCCAATAGTCTCTCTCAAGCATCCAGCTTTACAGAAATCTAAATCATTGCAGTATTTCTCTTGATGTTGCATCAAATCCACAATGACTCTTTGAATGAGTCAAATAACCTTTAGCTCTCTTTTTCACCCTTTTCCTTATGGCCTGCTACTCTAGCCACCTGAAAATTAAAAAATAAAATACTGAGGGAGTATTCTATGATTGAAAAGATAAATCCTTTTAAAAAGGAAAACACTCATAGGCAGCTGCAAGCAAAATCACTGAAGTGTTTGTGGTAACACACAGCACCTGAGAACCATAAAGGCTCAGGGAAGGCCCTGCAAAACTAAATATGTTTGCCTGTTTCCACATCATTAGACAAGGAATTCTTACTCCTATTCCAATAGTCATTGCTGCAACAGCCACAAAGCATCCAGGCATTCATTTATCAACTGCCTTATTTCATTGCTTAATTGGGAGAAAACACACCTGCAAAGATGATCTTGACATAACATAAACAAGAGATGCTTCTCAGACTGGAAGCAAACGTTAAATAAGGAATTAGTAATTGGAAGATTAGGCAACTAGAATGTAGAAACTTTCCACTTGTTTAGTTATAAAAGTAAGCATCTTCTAAGAGATTAAAATAAATAAGGTTGGGCTTAAAAACAATCCACTTGTGGATTCAGGAAGTATCAGTCCCTGGCCTAAAGTAAATAAAGCAACCTGCCTCCAAAGATTGTATAATTTACAAGGATTCAATAAGTTCTCAATAATGTACACTAACACTAAGGAGTAAATGTGTTACCAATTAAAAGCATCTTTCTATTTGGCCACAAATGCATTGCATTACAGATTAGTAGCTATGCTAATTATACATTACTTAGGCAAATATTAAAATTACACTGTATTCCCTAGGCAGACATCAGCTGACAGGAAGTGGGGGCATTAGAAGTATGCACAGAGGCAAAGGGAATCATCCTAGAATTAATGAACACATGGATAATTAAGAGTTAATTACATGAGTCTGGCTACAGGAAGATACTTGAATTCCTGTCAATTTATTGAAGTAGGCACCAACACTGTGTTTTGGGGGTTAGCCAGGAAATGAAGCAGGTGACAGGAATAAATGCAAACGGGCAGAATGTGTGATTGCAAAGCCTGTTTATGAAAAAGAATTTTTGTGAGCCTAATTATTTGCCAAGCTGTACTGTGCAGTTAGTCTAACTCCTTCTTTGCTATCTTTGACTTAGATGAAATTTACTTGCATAATGGGTAGAACCACCTTACTAAAATATATAACATTATTCTATTTCACTTTCATTCCGGGTATAAAATTGAATGGAAATACACATATTTATATATCAACCGTTAGTGTAGACTGGGTCTACATATAAGCTTTTTCTGCTCCTTTTGCTTGTGAGTGATTTTTTAAAGTCTGGTGAATAAACAGCTATTGCATAAAGTGCTTAACTAAATCAATTTATTTCTACCTGCGCAATTTCAGAAGCTCAATTACGTATTTCTTCTGTGGAAGTGCCCACAGCAGTCTTTCTTCTTCAGAAGGCAGACTGTTTCAGTGACTGGCCATTATAGTGAAAATTCTTATTACACCTAAAGCTTTCTATGTATTCCAACTCTCTCCACTTTATCTGAGAAGAGAAAATAATTTGCAAGACAAATGCAATGTATATTTATAAAATCTCTTATACTTTCCTAAATCTTCACTCAAACTGAATGATATCTGATTCTCGAAACTTTGGGAGGCAGATGAATTACGTGTATATGAGGAGGGTGACATGGGTATAGAAGATTCCAGGCATCTACAATTTAATATTTGCGATGTTTAAAAGCCCCTGGCCACTTAAAAGTCCACAAACACATGAATAATTAGTCTGACTTTCATGTAGTAGAAAGTATTAAAGGTGGAAACGGGAGGGAAGTGAGTCACTGAGCTGCGTGAGCTCACTTTTCTATACCTTTTGCAATACAGAGTTAATGCAGAAATTTCTAAATTTGAGAGGCATTAGTAGAGCTGGTCATGTGTAAAGGAGCTTGGACATCCAAGGCACCAATGGCAATAATCTACGGGAGTTAGAGAAAAGGCTGCTAACAGTAGGCTACACTGCAGCCTCTTCCATATATAGAGGTCTATCAGGAAGCCCATTCTCCATTCTAGATGCGAAGATACTTCCTATCAAAGAGAAATGGAGGATGTAGACCATTAGACACCCTACCGAGGAAAACAAACGCAGCAGTGACTTAAAATAACCACAACAGACCTTAATTCTCATTGGAAGAATCAAGCATGGTTTAAAGTGCTTGTATCTGCAAAATATGTGCATTTGAAAGTGTTTGAGGAAAGCGGGTACTTTAGAAATACTTAAAAGTGTAATTAGCCTCTCACGTAATTGGCCCTTCTGGGAAATTTGTATACATAGGTTACTATAAATGTTCAAAATAATATCTTAATATTTTTGTAAATGACAGGTATTATCCCTGACATAACTAATGTTTTCTTAGATGCCTATACGACTACAGTTTTAATAGTAGAAACGTGACCACAATTAGTGGCCCCTAATATTTCGTTTGAAATCAATAAGCTACTATCAATCCATCATACAAATGTCAAGCAAATGTTTGCATACTGATTCTTTTCTACAATATCATAGATGAAAAAGGAGTCCTATTAAAAAGAACTTTACAAATATTTAAAAGTTACTTTAAGAATGATTCTTTTAAAAAAAATCACCAATATGAATTTTTTAAATACAATTTCCTTCCAAAATAGAATGCACTCCAGCCAACATAACCTGTTCTGTGTTTTGTCCACTCAAAGCCACCAGCAGCATGAATCCTCAGTCACTGTACCATGTTTTGATTTAATATTGCCCTCTGCCTCTTCCAAGTTGAGCTGAGTCTCTCCTTCACTGAGTGACAGGGTGCTGTCCTACTCTGGCAGCTCATGATTATGCCTCTGCCTGATGCTCAGTTCTTCGAATACTTGTGGTCTTTCAACAACTCCCTTTTCCACTCACCACTTCGAACTTCCTGTCCATTAAAATCCAGGCAGAAGCTAAGTTTATATGAAAAAACCCAAAAGCATATCCATTCAGAAAGAATAATTTTTGACGTATTCCTAAATTAAAAAGTTTTGAAATTAGAACCTTTATATATACCTAATTTCCTCTTCTGCAAAGTAACATGCATAGCTTCTACAACAACTATTTTCTCCACAGCTTAACAGATTAATTTTTTCATGTGTACCTTATATTCTTGAATATTCTACCTATGGCAGAATGACTAGATATTCAAGCATCTAATAATGGAAAAGAGAAATTTTTGTGAGTTGGATGGTATAAGGGCATAAAACCTAACTTTAACATCCCATGAGTATCCATTAATATCAGACTTATATACACAGATGCATTTGTATAACATGTTTTCTGATCTTTTAAAATAAAGTCAATTTACTTAATATAACAATATTGATTATTTTTGTTTCTTTTAGATACTTTTAGATCTTTTAGATTCATACATATTTATATGTATATATATAACATGAATGACATTTTTAAAACTCATATCTAAATTTTTTATCTTTTAAAATCTCATAGAAAATCAAATTTAAAATATATCCCTTCTTGCAAAGTGGGATTTGACTAATTGCCTCCTTAACTTTAAAAGAAAATATGCTCAATTATTTCTACGCATTGCTTGGAATAATTGAAGAAGCTTCAAACATTCTACTCCAGCAGCTCTCAAAGTGTGATCCTGGGACCAGCAGCATTACCATCACTTGTGAACTTGCTGGAAATGCAAATTCCTGGGCCCCGCCTAGGACCTACTGAATCAGAAACTCTAGAGGTTGGTCCCAGCAATCTGTGTTTTAGGAGCCTTCCAGGCGATTCCAATGCATGCTGAAGTTTGAGACCTGCTCTACACAATCAATGAATAATAGAAGAATAATTAAAGAAGAATCCATGTGGCCACTACTACTGGTCCCAATTCATATGATTTCTGGCCACATCCTATCAAGAGCAGCAACCCCAATCAATTTACTCCAAAAGTTGTTTCACATGTTATTTTATCTGTTGATTACATGATAATATAGTGAACAGAGTTATGTGAACTTTTGGTACATTCATAATTTACAAGCAATTACAAAATATCCAAGTGATGATTGCAAAAACATGTTGGAAAATGCTACCCCTTTCTAAGTTAATAACCCCACTTCCACAGCTTCTATACCCACAGGAATATAATTAAATATTTTCCTTATTCTTCTCAGTGACAAATACTATGTAATAAATAGGGTTTATATCAAAGGGGCCCCTACCATTAGAAGCTGATGAAGAAAACACACTTGTACAGTACTTACTCTGTACCAGGAGTTGTTCTATGACATGTCCATGTATTGACCCATTTAATACTCACAGAAACCCTCGGAGGTAGACAGTAATATCCCAACCCCCATTGCCATAAAACGACTTGCCCAAGATCTCACATCTAGTAAGTAGGGGAGCTGACATTTGAAGCCAAATAGTAAGAGCTCTCCAAGATAGATTGCCAAGGACAAAGTATGACAATTCCCAAAGGAGAAAATACAGATTGCAAATATACCACCTCCCTCATAATCAGACTTTTTTTTTTAGTCTTTTACTTAAGACAAATTAAGTCAATACTCAACCTGAGTGACCATGCCAAGAAACTGACACTGAAATTTAAATTGCTAACCCATTTGGAAGCTTATTTGGAATAAATACCAAATATTAAGAGAGAGGAAAATGAGAAACCACAAAGTATAGAAAAAAAACAGCCTACTTGCATTCAACTGATTTTGAATCTTTAGATTGGAAATAGAATTTGCTAAGAAAAATAAATCATAGAATTGTTTCCTTACAACAGTCTTTCTACATCATTTGCGGCAGGCAAAAGGGTCACAGACTATATACATATAATTTTTTTAATGTAACCAAAACACCTATCTTGACTTTACCAAAACAAGTGCGACCTTTGGCAAACCATCCAAAGTTCTGAATTTTATTTTGGGGTTAGAAACAAAATGTGATGTCTGCCTCCTACACAAAATGTTGTAAAAATCAAAAGAGATAAATGCACTATAAGTCAAAAATGTGATTTTATAGAATGATTTAAAAGAAAACGTAATCTTTTATATAAAAAATTAACATTGTTAAAATTTTTAATAATAGTTGTTATTACTATTAAGACCTAGAACTAAGATTATTTTCAAAAACATTGGTTTTTATTATAATATGCAGTTGAAGAATACAAATTCCTGGTATGCAAAGGCAACTAATAGAAGCAATAAAATCCACTTTCTTAGAAACACTTATGCATTTCACACTTTCAGAATACAGCCACTTTTCCCATGTCATGGCTACTTTTCCCACAGCAACAATCGGCACAAATAAAACCTAGAAAAGTCCAAAGATTCCAACATCCTACGAAAAAACTATTCTGGCCAAGTGAGTTTTAACTATGTATCATTTGTTGCAGGATACCAAAAATGGAAACTAAAAGTACAAATTCATCTGTGGCTTGAATTGCTCCTATCCCACCACTTGGGTTTTGGCTGACTAGGGAGCACTAGAAAAAATTAGATATTTTTGAGTAAAAATCAGAAGATAAGTTGGGCTATGATTCAGGTCCTAAGACAATAGCTGATCCAATTATTACTACGAAACTGATTTTAATCAATATTTTTTCCTAATGAGATATAAAATAAACATAAAACAAAACACAATTATAATTTTGTTTCTATAAATAAAAATTGTTTTAAAGAAAGATATTTGGTACATTCATAACCATTCATAAGAAATCATGAAACATCGGAGGGCTGACTATCAAAAAAAATGAATACTGACAAAATGCTAAGATTTGTCATCAATACTGTCATAACTATAACCATTTTTTGTTCAACAAATTTGTAAGTCAGTGGACATATTTGTCATTTTCACATATAAATTCCTCCATAAAGACAGCATAAACTCAATGTCATCTTTGCTCCTTGAGATTCTCTTTTGTTTTAAAAGATTAAATTCAAATAACTACAAAGAATATCGTTATGTCTTTTCTCTAACTTCAAAGGCTGAGAAAAGACTTGTTTTTACCCAAAATTGCTGATCAGATTAAATATTTTGGGTGTCTAATTTTACTACAATCATTCTCCAGAAGATGTACAATCACTTTTTCCTTCTTAACCATGAGGTAAATCACAGTACTGAACTTTATGGTAATATTCAAGAAAAAAAAGCAGAACTTCAATGACAGTCTTGACAAAGGACTAGGACACTGCGGAAACCCAAATCATCTTTTTCAGAACAAAGTATAATATTTCACTCACAGCACATCTTTAAATGGCTGTCACCTTTGCTTAAATTGATTTACTTTCACTATTAAATAGCTCCACCCAGTTAAAATAGGAAGGATAATCAATTCTCCTGAATATTTTACAGAAAGCCATGTCAAAAGATAGAGGAATGGACTAAGTGATCTTTTAGTGTTCTTTTCATTTTTTGCACATAGTATGACATATTAGAAAGAATATGTGCTTCAGAGACATTTAGCAAACTACATAAGGCTCACTTTTCTCAACTAGAAAATGAGAATCATATCTCCTTCAAAGGAGTACTATGAGAATTATGTGACACAAGCTACATAAAATACTTGGTATGGCATCTGGCACACAGTAGGTACTTCTCTTAGGTCAGACTGCCTAGAAGTAGTCTGAAATTGTAATTCTTACATAAACGAGCATTGAGGGTATGCTGTCAGGTAAAACCCATTTGGAGTGAAGAAAGCAGGTCAGGGCAGGAAAAAAAGCTAGTCAAAGATGTGGGTTTGATTGAGCTGTTTGCTGGTAAATGTCTCTCAGGGAGAATTAAAAAAAAAAAAAAATGCAGTAATTTTTAGCATGTGCCTGTTTCTCTGGTGCAAGTCCTCTCACCATAGTCAATTTTAAGTCATCCACATGATGTCACTGAACACAGGGTTTAGAGGAAATGCTAACACTCAGCTTCAGTGCAAGCTGGCTCCAACGCACCACTGGGTTAGGCTGATCTTTCAGGGATTTCTGGAATGTCAACAGCATCACAGAGTTATCCCAGGTAGAGGCAAAGGGACTGGCCTTGAGTACATCAGAATCAGTCAGTCTTTGACTGTGAGATGCCCTAGGGGAAAAAACATAACTTCCATAGGCTCCCATCAGCTAAGGGCAACTCTCAGGACAAGAGTTCAGCTGGGAACAGGTATCAGCCCATCCTCTGCAGCAGCTGGGAAATAAGTGCTTCTGGCTGATAAAGGTGATTCTGGTGGGACAGCAATGCCATCTAATATAGGGCTCAATAAATGATGCTAAATTAGCAGAATATTCATTGCTCTAAGTGATTCTTACAGTCCTGAAGCACTTTATTAACTTTAAGAGTTCGTTCTATCAACTTACCAGATAAACCAAATGACATCTGAGCTTGCTTCAAAATAAAAGGCAGTACTAATATTGAGTAGTGTGGTATCTTTCCAATAAGTGGATGCTATGCTACAATGGACCATTTCCTCCTCTCTCCCGTTATATTTCTAAAAATCAGGACCCCAGACTCTTGCAGAAAACAAGCAGCAGCTTCTCTACCTCACCCTAGAACTCCAATGTGAAAAGAGCTGACCAAGATCTCTGTAGAGGTGACCACAGCAAACATCAATGAAATCCCCTCCAAATGGCAGCAGATATAGAGCAAAGGGGCAGGAGGTTCTTGACTGCTCTGGTATTTGGGTTTGAAGAAGGTTGGCTTACTCTCTAGGCTTCTTTGCACTCATTCTATCACTGACTAATTAACTCTATACCTCTCTATCCTCTCATTCGCTGATGCCAGATCCCAAGTAAATGATGGCAACAAACTATGAGAATTTAATGGGCAGTTAGGATTTTAAGATTTGATGGCTATTAAAATGACATCTGTATAAAACCAGCAAACCAGGTAAGAAATGGATATTTTCTGAATCAAGACTATGGCCACCAAGTCAAGGAAAAATATGACAGAATATTAGAGGTATCAGAAATAATATAAAAATATTAGGACTAAATTGAGATAGTTCTCAGAGGACGGATATATGGTTTTGTATCTACCAATCAACCAATCAACCTATCATCTATTGTTGGAAGAGGTCATCGAGAGGACATGACTACTTGTTGACCCCCAAGCTGGACCTGGGCAATCAGAGGCTCCTCGCTCCTCCCCTGTCCTGGGAATGTACATTCTGCCCACTGTTCCCATGGTTCTGGGAGCCATTTCAAGGACGAAACCTTAGGAGAGCACTGTGTTGTTAAGACAATCTGGATGGTATTTGTGAGTGAACCCAGTTAAGGCCTCTAAATAAACTTTTAAGATTCTGATGGGTGAGTCAGCGATCTACTAGTCTAGTGGCCGCCTGAGACAAAAGCTGTATGTAAATTCTCTTGCTTATGAAACCTTCCACCTACTAATCTGGAGTCGTCTGCCTCTTTCTTCCACCTCTCCCTGCCCTCTGTGTACAGGCGCCAGTTTCAGATTCTACCTGGGGATCTCTCGAGGATGTAAACAACATCTATCTGTATCTAAAACCTTTAAAAGACCAGGGATGGTAATAACGGAAGGAATTTATATGGTTTTTATAGGCTACAGGAACTAAAAGTTTAAACCAATAAAATGTTGGTAATTTTAAATATTGCAATACCTTACCCTCAGCTGACAGTCTTCAAATGCTCACTGAAGCTCTTAGAAAACTCTTAAATGGACAACCTCAGAACTCTGATGAAGATTTAACTATTGCAATGAGATGGACATAGAAAATTACAATTTTCTAAAGCAATGCTTTGGCAACATCTCTTATTCACCACATTTTCTGAATTTCCCTGTTTTGACTGGTTAGAATTATACTTGTTTTATTCGCATATTCTTATTTGGCTTCACAACATTTTGCTGAGAAATCTCTGAAAAACTCTGTATTGAGTGGGAACTAAAGATATAGAAGATACTGATAATAGAAATACTAAAGCATATGTAAAAATTGGCCTGTTGACATAAGAAATACTATAATTACAGTTTTCTAATTGAAGGATATTACAAACAGTGATTGGCGCTGAGTTAAGCAGTATCTCAAAAATTCCTTTTCAGGCTGGCCCCGTGGTCTAGTGGTTAAGTTTGGTGTACTCTGCTTCGGGGGCTCAGGTTCAGTTCCCAGGCATGGACTTACACCACTCGTGGGTGGCTATGCTGTGGTGGTGATCCACACACAAAACAGAGGAAGACTGGCACAGATGTTAGCTCAGGGTGAATACTCCTCAGCAAAAAAAATAAATAAATTCCTTTCAACCACACAACGACCTTAGGTTAAATCCAAGTTTACTTGCAAATAATTCTTTACATTTTGTTTTCAATTATAAGAATTGTATGTTTATATTTTTAAGAACTACTTTTTGAAAATAGGTAAACTTGGATCTTAAAAATGCATGATGTGAGACAGGAGGCAAGAGGTAGAATGAATATAAGCTGTGTAAGTAGGACTGACTGAACCAGGTTGAAGTATTCTGCTTTGCTCTGTGTAGTACTGCCATGAATTTATCATTGGTATAAAAAGCTGTTATAATCTTATGCATTTTGAAGGAGATTTGAGAAATAAACACCCAAGGCTTTGTCCACAGAGCCATCCAAGTTAATCAGTCTTTGTTTCCAGAATCATTGTGGGACCCTGAAGACAGTCGTCATCAACTCTCAAAAGTAAATCCAAAAATATAAAATAAAAGTGGCATTGAATATCTAGATGATAGTTTAGAAACAAAATACACACACACACATATATAAACAAAGCTCTTGGTAACCATATTGAACAACAACAAAAAAGAACATGACATTGAAACTGTGAGGATACAGAATGTAAAATGAGTCTAAGAAAGATGAATTTTATGCTACCAATTAATACACATTTAAATTACATGACTGGTGTTCACTTTACTGCATTGTCTCATTACTTTATTCTAGTAAATGATTTTAAAAAAAAAACTTATGCAGGATAGGATTACTACCAACCATGGTCGAACTCTAGTTTCCCTCCATAAGATCTTAAGTTCCTCAAACAACCAATGTTCCAATTAAAGGGATTTCAGGTAACAATCCTTTTATGTACTATACTCTTGAATAAAATTCTGTACCTCACACTGAAAATACATTGAAAGATGTGAGTCCCAACTTGCACCTCTAAGAATAGAATAGTGCAAAACAGCTTGACCAAACTGGACTTAAACCAGGCTTCAAAACTTGTGTCCAACATTAGAAAAGTTAACTCCTCTAAGCTTCAGTATCTTCCGTCACAGAATGTATATAACTGCATGATGGAGTTGTTGCAAGAACCATGTAAGATAAGGTATCTAAAGTTGTTAACACCATACCTGGAACATTTTAAGTACTCAGTAAATCTCATCTGTTCCAATTATGCTAGGTCTTGGCTACAAATATCCAAAGCCATGCAGAGATATCATAATTTTCATTTGAAAAGTGACACCTGGACATATGAATCAAATGACTAATACATATCCTTGCCCACTTAGATAACTTAAAAGAATATAATTTATTACCACACTACTTGTTGCCAGAAATCCAGAGGTTTACAATAAAATTTTTGAAAATATAGAGAAGTTTGAAGTAGTGGGGAATTAGATTTCTTTGACTACAGGCAAGCAGAGGCTCAGATGTTGGAGCAATACAGTTGAATGTCCACTAGGTCAAAAGTGTACTTTGCTCTATAGGAGGGCACACAAATGTTTACGATCAATAGGTTTTAGGTATGTCGACAAAATGATATAAGAAAGCTTATAAAATGATTTCCAGGAGAATGATACAAACCCCCAAAGGCGCTTATTTTTTTACCAATAAAAACAGAAAAATAAGTTAAGCCAAACTCTCAAATTCTTCTTACTCAGCTTATTATCTAAATAGGAAAACTTACTCCAATGCAAACATTTAAATTTGGGGTGAATTTGTCACTTTTTCCATTTTCAAATTTACCCCCAATTTAAATAAATTAAATAAATTAGAGGATAAAAACAGAAAACCCCAAAACTCAACTAATAAGAGTTTAAGAAAAGAAGATTAGAGAAAAAGGAAGTAGTAACAATAAAGGAATGACATGATAAAATTTACCAGAAATGAAGAAAATGAACTTCCAGATAGAACGGGACCACATTATTATCAAAAAAATAAAAAGGAGCTGCACTGAGGGATACTGTCATCACATTTCAGAAGAGCATCAGAGTTATCATTTCACTCTATCTTCCCTTCTTGCTAAATACTAAGATGTCAAATGACATCTGATCCCAGATTTCAGTGTGTGATGTTCTAAATGTTCTAAATGTGATAGTCATAATATAGTTTAATCAAAAAATCTTATTTAACTTAGTGGGAAGATAATGGTTGTGAAGTTTATGCACACTGTTTGGAAATATAGAATAAATACCCGGAGTAATAGCGTTTGAAGTGGGGACTTAAGGTTGGGGATTGATGACACAGGGGGCCAATGGTTCTCTATTCCTGTTTTTCAAAAAGTAAAATAGTTCCCTTATAAGGCAAAACTAACAAAATACAAACCTCATGAAAAGAAGAATTTTTAAATAAAAGAGAAATCTTCAGTTGTAATAAAATTATTTTATTCCTCTGGCAAGGGAAATGAAATATATATATTCAGTAAATTAAACAATTCAAGGAAAAACATCTCATTGATTCAATACATTTTAGATATTTCATAAAGGTAATCTCTCTAATGAAATGGAGGATACAATGTGTTTTACTATGGAGGATAATATGTAAATCACACTGGGTTTGCTTGTGCCGTCCTTAGTTGAGAAAAATACACACTACTTAGTTGAGGTTTAGGCTCTGATAAAACTACATAATTAGAGCCAGTGGCACTTCCTGAAGGAATCCATTGTCTCATGAGGCGGAAGGTAAAATGTGTGAGATGGTATCACATTCCAATAAAATGTATAACTTTTCATCAAATATGCCTTTCTAAGCATTTACTAAGATGCAATCAGGTGAATAAAAAGATAATCTTTTTATTTAGTGTGCTTGAAGATCAAACAGCCTCAGATCATTTTTAAATATCTATTTTTCTTATTCACCTGGAGAAAATTTCAAAGGTGACTTTGTCTGCTTGAAACAAAGTAATAGGATCACAATGACAGGAAAACACAAGGGAGACAGAAAGTGCTGTCATTCTTCTCTGTCCCACATTCCACAACCAAACAAAAGGGGAGGGTCCAGGGTTAGCACAGCAGGTGTGTTCTGACTGTGGTCAGTCAATCAACAAATACAGGGTTCATGCTAATTTGTGCCACGTCCAGGAAAGAGTAATGACCAAGTCAGGCTTTGTTACTACTGGCCAAGTCTTAGCTCAGTGGGTCTCAAACTTTAAGGCCCAACAAATCATCAAGAGATCTTGTTAAAACGTAGATTTTCATTTAGCAGGTCTGGAGTGGGGCCTGAGAGTCTGCACTTATAATATAATCCCAGGTGAGGCCCAGGCTGCCTCAGAGTGGACCACACTTTGATTGGTCTGGGTTTACAGTGCACAAAATAGTCATTCAGTCCCACATAGTCAAGGTTCACCCAACAGGAGAAGGCAAAGTAGCCTAAATTCATCATTTCTCACTAGTGTATATAAACTAATTAGTATAGGCAAGGAAATAGGCAATTTGAAGCATTTTAGGTGAACCCAAGAACTCACTGGAACATTTTCCAGGGACATCCCAGCAAGAGAAGAATCACCTGCCAGGTTCTTGCAGTGAATCGCATGCCTTGGATAAGCACTGCATAAGCATCCAACAGTACCCACGGGAACACTTCTACATAAAAGCACACTCCACACACTGACACTAGGGCAGGGTCATCAGCCTGATATACTGAAAATAAAAATGAGAGAAGTTAGTATTTCAAGTATTTCAAGTACTTCAAATGGAAAGTCCAGCTCAAAATAGGGCAAGGAACTATGTCCTATCCAGAGGCTTTGATAAGCTTTTAAATAAATATTTCCTATCCCCAATCCTATTTGCATAGCATGAAAATTTGTCCTAGATAGTGAAGAGGTAAACAAGACTCTCATGCTTACAAACTCATTAGCAAGGGTCTCAAATAAGAGATTTTTAATAATGCTTATCTCCAAGTTAAGATACCTGAAGAATGTAAAAACACTGACACTTTAATATCCTATTATGATATATTTTATTTTGATCTTTATTAAGATTGTATAAAGCATTCATATTAGCTCTCTCCAAAACAATAACAGAAAATCTCAAACTAATACAATAAAACTTCACTATAATATTTTAACTCACAACCAACCTTAACCATGTTGCCTGATAGTAGAATTATAACGAGATTCCATTATCTCCTGTTCTGTTTCAAATAGGAAACATGAATGAGACATATGCTGAATTATTGTTCCTGCTGAAGTAAAAATATCCATGGTTTAAATAAAATATCTTAAAGATCCAGTTTCTATTTAACAAAAAAGCCTTACTAGCTAATTAAAATCATGGTCTAATAACCAATTAAAGATTAATGTAGTTTAGAACAAGTCATTCCCTGACAAACTTTGATAAATCCATGGGCTAAGGTATAAATACAAATATTTATATATTTTATTTGAGTATGTTATTCCTGTTCAACCTTATTGGTTTTGATAATTATGGGTGAAATGATGCTTAAGTATACCAAGAACAACCAATAAATATAACACTTATTGACATTTTAACATTCTGTGAAACTGCTTACATTTACTAGGAGGAAAAAAAAATCACTAAAGCAATTAAAGTGTGGATGCCTACAAATGAATGCAGATTAATGTAAAATTAATGAAGTATTTGTAGGGCATTTAACGCCTACATCCTCATGAACATATGGTCTGTTTGAGAACTAGTAAATTGACTGCCAACATTTATTTTGAGATTTTTCAAGCTTAATTGTGGTAACGGGTGATTTTTATTCATATTTATTTACAACTAATCAAGTAGAGATAGAAAAATCAACTTCCCCAGACTCTGGACAAAATAAAAACCAATGAATTATCTGGCTCAATTATTTATGATCTAAATGGGAAAAATCCAAATGTAATATTTCTAACATAAACTATTTAAATGAAATGATTTGATGTGCATGATTATTTTTGTAGCAATCTTACATATATTGGAAATAAGCTTTCTCCCCCTTGAGTTCTTTCAGTCTATCAGCCAATCATCATCAAATTATGGTGCTCAGGATTACTTAGGAGCAAATGGTTTAAAAAGAAGATGACGGAAAAAAAGTTTATTTCCATAGATAAACTTTGTATAAAGGAGATAAAATTGAGTAACAGAGGCACAAGATAGTTAAGAGTCAGACCCTCCTCAGATTTAAATTATGGTTCCACCACTAACCAGCTACATGACCCTGAAAATGTCACTTAACCTCACGAGATCTGTTTTCTCATCAATAAAATAGGGCTAATAACAGTACCTAACACAGTGGTTCACATGACATACTGTAAAGAAAGCCTGGATTGAAGCAGCACATGACAGAGAAATAAGAGTAACCTAGTATCATACCAGGAAAGTTATTCAGGCTACTTACAAAATTTCTTTCAAGAAAGAAATCTATAAAATCTTTTTCTTCATTGAAAAATACATAAATGTAAACAGATTGATATTAAACACCATATCAAATAAGTTCAAGTACAATCAAATGCGCACTTCTTTGGCAAGCGTTTCTATATTCTAAGAATCTTCTGTTATGTTTTCAGATGATCTACACAAGGCTTAATGGTCATCTCACGCAGCTTGAACGACATGAGAAGGGGGGAAACACAGGACTTGGCACGAATCCCACATGTAAGGACTGAAGAGAAGTCAGCAGAAGTGCCCTGGATGCAGAGGACACCCGCAGACAGGCAAAGTGGTCCGAGTTGTCACGACAGGCAGAAAACAATGGATGCTGCCCAGTGTGGGGCACTATTCCAGGCCTGAAGAAGAGGACCGGCCTGAGCAAAGCCGGACAGCCACTGAACTGGGCACACAGCTGACCTCCTGCCTTTTAGGTTGCCTGTGATACTGGTTTTGTGACTGGTCATAATTAAGGAGAAGAGAGCAAGCAGAATCTGTCTTATGATAAAATCAAAATGAAAACAGAAAGAGAGGGTGAAACAAGTCTGTGAGAACAGACAATGGAGTCTAAGTAGCAGCAAATAGAAGTAAGGAGAAATATACATCCCCTATGTGTGTGATGGTGCTGGGTTCTTGGTGACTTAACTATGAACCACAACCACACAGTGGGACTAGCCAATTTGATGTTTTTCTTTTATTTCAAAAATGGGTATTTAAAGTTCTTATGACTTCTCCATTGCCACTCCTTGAATTCAAGCCTCCATCATTTCTCACCTGGATTACTACAATAGCCTCTTCACTGGGCCCTTGCTTCTATTCCTGTCTCCTTCTCAAATCCGCCTTTTAAAACATAAATCAGACCATGCAACACCGCCCCTTGAAGTCCTTAAATGCCCTCTATTTGATTTAGAATAAAGTATGAATACCCTTCAATGATCTACAAGACATGCATGATATGACATATGGCTACCTCTCCATCATCTGTGCTCCTGATGGTCCGTGTGCTACAGGCTCCCTGGTCTGCTTTCAGTCCCTTCAATATATTAAATTCTTTTATACCACAGGACAATCGGAATTGCTCTCATCTTTCTTTTGAATAGTTAACCCTTGGGGACCTTCACACAGCTGGCGCCCATGCATCCTTCCATTCTCAGCTTCTATGTATGCTCTACAGAAAGGGCTCTGCTGTCCACACAGTGTAAAATAGCCTCTTTCCTTAAATCACTGCTCAGTTTCTGAGATACTCTCTATCACTTTTCCTAGTTTGTTCACTGCATTATCAACATCTGGAATTTTCCTGGTTATTTATTCACAAATATGTCTTCCTTATTAGAATGAATTCTTCTTTAGGGCAGGTACCTTGGCTCTGTTTCCAAGGTCTAACAAATAGTAGATACTCATATACAATCTGTCCAAGAAAAGAACAAATGATAAAGAATCTCAGGGGACGGGGGAGGGTTGTGCCTACAAGTGGGAATGAAGTGTTTGTATTTCCAGCTGCTATGGACCATATTGTGTCCCCCTTAAATTCATATGCTGAAGCCCTAAATCCCAATGCGACTATATTTGGAGTAAAAAAGTAATTAAGGTTAAATGAGGTCATAAGGGTGAGGCCTTGATCCGATGGGATCAATGTTCTCAAAAGAAGAGACACCAGAAAGCTACACTCTCTCTTTCTGCCCACCCGTCCACCCCCAGTAAATCCCTGTCCAAGTGCTGAGGAAAGGTCACGTGAAAAGACAGTGAGAAGCTACAGTCTGGGAGCCGGAAAGAGAGCTCTCATTTATTAGAAATCGATTCAGCCAGAACCGAGATCTTGGACTTCTAGCCTCCAGAACTGAGAGAAAATGATTTCTGTTATTTAAGCCCCACAGTCCATGGTACTTTGTTATGGCCACCCGAGCAGACTAAGACAACAGCTATGGGGTCTGCGGAAAAAGGAGGCACTCAAAATGAGACAAGAAAAGATGCAAAAGAATTTATCATTTACAAAGGATCATTGTTGCAAGTACATGTGTATTATGTTTATAAAATGACTATTATTAGTGAATATATAGGAAGTTTGTAATTAGCCAGGGGCAAGAGAAAAAACAGAAAGAAGTAACACGGATTAAAGATATCTGCAAATGAAGTGAGAAAAGAGCTTCCAAGACATACCAGGGGAAAAAGAAAAAAGCCATATCAAAGAGGAAATTGACAGCATACAGGACAGGAAATTGTCTTGTCTATATTTTTCACAGAGAATTATGACTGACATATTTTGATGTTACACAGGGAGTTAAACACTCATCTCCAGATTCCAGAGATGCTAGATTCAACTGTAAGTTCCAGAAAGCCTGAAGCCTAGGGGTAAATGCAGGTGTCATATATGAAAGTCAGTGAAAAAGGAAAAAACCCATGAAAATCCACCTCTTCACCTTCATCCACCTTGTGTGAAGTGAAAGGTATTCATACTTGGCATTCTGCTTTCATGTGTCAGTTACAGCTCAGTGTTCTGGAACACACCTCATTCATTCATTTATCCAACCTTGTGGTGAGAGTGCTATCAAAGATGTCCAGGAAGCCAATCCAATTCCCTGATTCAGGTTCACTCAGACAAAAAGTGGGAATGTGGCAGCAAAAGCTCATGAAGTTCATTATCTAGTGAGCTTGAAAAAAGGAGAGCATCAGCAAAGTGTGTTGGTCTATCCAAGTGGGTGGCTACTTTAAGTGATTAGAGCCCTGCATGATGCAGCTGGGAGGAGAACAAAATGAGCCCCTACCTCACTCCATCACAACTTTAGTCCTGAACTCCCTCCTCCACCTCAGTGTGGACTCCACATTCTCAATTGTACCCGAACGGTCCTGCTGTCTGACTCGGTTCCTGTTGAAATCTTGCCCTGATGCACAGCACAGCTTCTCGCTAAGGCTCATTTCCTTCAATAACCACAATTGTGATTCTTCCCCTGACCCTACTGCCTTCATCCACTTCTGACCTGAATGAAGCCTCTCTTGCTAGTCACAGGCTCTCCCTACCAATCAAAACAAGTGGTGTTCCCAAAGATTTCACTTCAGCCACATAAGTAGAGGGCAGACATATTACGGCTATATCTAAGTGCTTCGTCCAGCTGAAATCTTCTGGGAATCCCATATTTTACTGTTCTTCCCTACTTAAGACCTTCTTCAAAGGGTAAGAACCAGTGCTGGCCCAATGCCCTGAGCGTAGTGGAATTTCAACAAACATACATAGATTGAACTTTGCATGGAAAGTTATCTAGGGACATTCAGGCCCTTATTATTTCGCTGAGTATGTCAACAGCCTCCTACCTGGGGCTCCCTGCCTCCAACTTTTCACCACTTCCAGTCTATTGATCTTGACACAGTCAGATTACCTTCTCAAAATATTAAAAGGTACTCAACAAACATCTTCACTGATGACGACATAATCCCGGCCACTCTTTCTATAAAAGCATTCTTTAGGGGGGCTGGCCCCATGGCCGAGTGGTTAAGTTCGCACGCTCCGCTGCAGGCGGCCCAGTGTTTTGTTGGTTCGAATCCTGGGCGCGGACATGGCACTGCTCATCAAACCACGCTGAGGCGGCATCTCACATGCCACAACTAGAAGGACCCACAACGAAGAATATACAACTATGTACTGGGAGGCTTTGGAGAGAAAAAGGAAAAAAATAAAATCTTTAAAAGAAAAGCATTCTTTAGGTATAAAAAAAGTACATTTTTCCACAAACAAGGTAGAATATTTTGTTAAATCAGGAGGGGGTTTGAGATGCTACACTACATTCTTTCTTGGTTTAATTTTTTCTGACTTGTCCATATACTTAACTGATTCATTATCCTAAACATAATGTAGGTTATCACTAATAATAACTTTGCTTTTATACATTTTCTTCAATATATTAAAGCACCCTTAAAACTATTATTATTTTATTTAGTCCTTAAAATAATTATTAGAAATGTGCACACTCAGGAGAAGAGAACGTAAGTAACTTGCCCAGTGTCACACAAGGACTTGGTGTTATGGTCAGGACTAGAGAATGTGTCCCAACTCCTAGTCCAACATTTTTAAAAAGTACAAAATTTCAAAGAAATAAAATCCTCCTTACTACCTCATGTAACTGACACATTTATTTCTTGGCAACAAGAGTGAAACACTTGTCAGAAATAGCTCTGCATTAACTTCTGGTTGCTAAAGAACACTCCAAGAAACTTTCTAATCCATCACTGTCAATCTTGCTGCCATTGCAACATGAGTAGGTTTTTTTTCCCCAAACAAAAGACAAAATTTCCCAGGGGTTGGGGGTCAGCACCGTCGCCAAGTGGTTAAGTCCTTGCTCTCCGCTTCGGCAGCTCAGGGTTTCACCGGTTCGAATCCTGGGCAGCAGACACGACACTGCTCATCAGGCTATGCTGAGGTGGCATCCCACATGCCACAACTAGAATGACCCACAGCTAAAAAGACACAACTATGTACTGGCGGGCTTTGGGGAGAAAAAGGAAAAACAAAATCTTTAAAAAAGAAAAGAATTTCCCAGGGGTCATGTTTATTAACACCACACAGTCTTATTTAGTGCCCATATACGATGAAGTCCATTTAATGGCCCATCTGCCGAATGTGTATGGTTTCTGGAGAGGTCCTTCTTCCCCTCACTGAAGGCACAGACATTCAGAAGAGGAAGATTCATCGCCATTACAGTTAATAATGCGAGGTTCTCGACCTAATAACTTCAATCTCTACAGTTTTCCATGTAGGCCATAAAACACAAATGGGGAGTCCATTGTTTTCTTTGATAAAAATATGGTTTGAGTTAGTCATTTAAAATGTAATCGCTGATGACTATGACTTATTTCATTAATGCGTCCAGTTTTGTACCAAATAAAGCTATGTAAAATCCTCTGTGTTCCAACGAATACTCTTACTTGAAATCAACTTTTCAGTAACCGTCAAGGATATGTTCACAGTAGCCAATCAAATATATCAGGAGAAAAATCTTAACTGAAGCCATCTATCGTCAATACTCCCTCACACAATATAATTATTTGCTTCTTAAAACTTTTTAAAATAAAGATTTCTTTCTCTATATATCAAAGAAAGACATTCGCATTGTCTAAAATTTGAAAAATGTACATAATCTCACAACTTGTGAAATAATGACATGATGATATTTTGGTGTATGACACCAGTTATATTTTCTGTGTTCACATGGAATTACATACATAATAGCCTTGGATTAATAAAATTAGATGGTTGAATAGAGGGCTGGCTGGTTGGCTTGCCGGCTGGCTGGCTGGATATATGGTTGGATGAGAGGATGAATAGTTATTTTCATTTGACATTGTGTCATGCGAATTTCCAATCCTTAAACAGGTTTAGATTGTTATACTTGATGTTTGTATAAGAATCCATTATTATCTTATCATAACTTAGCCATTCCTTTACTGTATATTTTATAAAGTTGTTTACTTCTTAAAATATTGTTTATAACACTTTGATAAACATACCTATAAATATATATTTTTCCCAATCTTAGATATATTCTTAAAAGTGAACTGACGATGTCAAAGGTATAAATCTTTAAGAGATTTAGATTCATAATATTAGATCATCTTCCAGAAGTGGGAAATTAGTTGCATCAACCTACTTTTCCAATCACAGTATATTAGAACTTAACTGAAGCCTTATCAGCTTGAGTTTTCTGTTTGTTTGTTTTTCTAATTCCTTCTAGTCCTTCAATCAGATAATCATTTATAGGTTCCAATTTTGATTACTGTTTTAATCTGAGCATTTTTGAGTATGGATGAGGGCGAATAATATATTTATAAGCATGCAGTTTTATTGGATTTGCTTGTATTGTCTGCTTATGGTAAAAACTCTCTGTAGCTGACATCATGCCTGGGTACGGCAAATATCTTCATATATTAGCTTTGTTAATTGCCAATTTAGAATTTAGTCACTTTATACACACAAGGAGACAAATCCCATACTCTTTCCCAACATAGGGAAAGAAAAGCTTCCTCTCCACTCCAAAAGAGGAGAGACTGCCTTCGAAACAGCTTCCAATGGAAGCAAATATAAAGACATTTACGTCTTTTTTTAATGGTGGCAAGACAAAGATAAGATAAAATTGACCACCTTAAGCATTTGCAAGTGTACAGTTCAGTAGTGACACGTATATTCCAATTGCTTGTGTAACCAATCTCGCAAATATTTCCATCTTGCAAACCTGAATTCCACACCCATTAAACAACAGCTCCCTATTTTCCCCTCTCCCTAGCCCTGGAACCACCATTCTACTCTCTGTTTCTGTGAATTTTACTACTCTAGATACTTCACCTAAGTGGAATCATATAGTATTTGTCTTTTTGTGACTGGCTTATTTCACTCAGCATATCTTCCAAGTTCATCCATGCTGTAGCATGTGTCAGAATTCCCTTCCTTTTTAAGGCTTAGACATCTAACTTGTAAAAATCTCTTGGATCACCTGACGTGATCATCTCACTAACAAAACAAATCTCCCCCAGTTTCCACAGTTTGAGATCCCTTTCACTTCCTGACCAGTCTCCCTTCTCCATATTCATTGGTGCCCTCTTCCACTAATGAGCCTCCCTTGTCCCAATCCCAAGGGACATAACTAAATCCATTATTAATCCAAGAGGGAAATTTGGGAAGAAGAACAGGCAGGGCTTAGATTTTGCCATCGCATGAAACTTCAACATCTTCTCAATGGGATTTTTCCCTTTAGTATGCGAACTTGTCCATATGTCCTTACTCCCACAAACTTTTAAAAGAACTTTCCAGGAATGTCTGCCTCTAGTTACTACCCTCTCTCTCTTTATCCTTTAAGAAGTATTTTCAAAGTTTAGTTTACAAGTATTGTCTCTACTTCTTGACCTTTCATGTATTCCTGCTGCTTCTACCACTCCTCAGAAATTATTCTCTCCAAGGATAATTTTTATGTGTGTAAAATTAGACTGACATTTAGTCTTTCTATTACCTGACTTCTCAGGAGCCCTTCACGTGGTTGCTTATGCCTTTCTTCTTAAAATATCTCTTCACCATTGACTTGTGTAGCACTTCTCTCTGCCGACTTTTCTCCCCGATTTCTAGATGCTTCTTCTCAGTTATCTGCATGAGCCCCTCATCCTCCAGCTATTCCTTAAATGTTACTCTTGCCCAGGTGTCAGTTCACAGTCTACAACCTACTTGCTTTCTCACCATGAACACTCCCACACATTCATAAATGCTATCATCCACAACCAGGGCTTCAAATGTTGTTCAGTTCCAAATACCTATCTCCATTCCACCTTCAGGCCTATAAATACAACTGCTTAATTGACAGCCACATCAACTTGGCTGTCCTAAAAACATCCCAAACTCAAATATTTTGTACAGCATATCATTTTTGGGAACTCAACAAAAATTTCTTTTGTGAATAAATGAAAAACAGAATAAATAGATGACATATTTATGTATAGATGTATTCGTCCTAACAACTTCAATGATTTCATCTCACTAAAAGCACTTCTCTATTTGGTTGTCCACCTCTCTCTTGCCCAGTCCAAGATTTTCTTGGACATAGCAAGCCCTGAAAATCAACACTGTGGAAAATTTTCCTCAATTCCAACTGCCTGAATCTTGTCCAGGCCATTGCTTTATAACTTTATCCTTCCCTTGATAGTTTTAGAAGGATACTGAAGAAATGACAATTTCAGATATCCACACAGGATACTTCCACTTAACCTTGACTTTAACTAGTGACTCTTCCCCTTTGGAACCTCAGTTTCCTCATCAGTAATTTGAGGGGTGGGCTAGAAGAGCCCTAATAATCCTTCCACTTCTCATACTTTGTGAAAGTGGGTGGAATATTTAACAATTGACAAGGCACTTTCACACATATCTTCTTTCCTGAGTCATAATGCATAGGTTATCACACAGATCAGCCTTCGATTTAAATAGATCAAAGGTTAGAATTTAGGTACATGTATGGGGGAAGAGAAGGATTTGTAAAGAAAATCACATTACTGCTGCATTAGACAGCTTCAGGTGCAGGGTCCAAAGAGAGAGTATATGTCTTGGAATCAGTTCATGACAACAGCTAAGAAGTCTACCCTCCAAAATCAGTTGCTACAAGTGATCGTGTCTCTTTTTCATTTATTCTACAATACAGTAAAACAGCTAAGGACACGGGCTCAAAAGGTTCTCAAACCTTTGGCCTACAAGTTGCCTAAAGACCTTTGATTGAGCTCATCTGGGCAGAGGCCTTGCATTCTGCATTTCCATCAATCTCTCAAGCGATTCTAGGATGAGATGCTGTTGGGACGCTGATGGCACCTTTAGTAGTAAAGCTCTAGAGCCACTCGGTCAGATTCAAATCTTGATTTCTCAACTTATTAGTTCTATGATATGAGGCAAGGTATTGACTCTATCTGTACCTCAAGTTTCTGATCTATAAAATGGTGAAGATAATAATACAGACTTTGTAGGACTGTTATGAAGATAAACTGAGATAATCATGCAAAGTTCTTCAAACAGTGCCTGGTAAATAACATATTTTGGTAGGTGTAATATTATTTAGCATTGGGTAAGGTTTCTCTTTTTTTCCCAATCTACCTCCAAGCTCTATTTCCACAGTTTGCCTACAAAAGCTAATTACAGATTATTTGATAATGCTTCCCAGACACAGTCTTATTTTACTGTTGTCTCAAAAAGTACTATAAGAAAATAAAGCCCTTCCAAAAATGGAAGCTATAGACAACACCTGAAATATCTATTAATAGGTTTAATTTATGATTAACACAGTGAATGTGATAAATCCGCCCAAACTACACAGCTACTCCTTTGCTCAGAAATCTTTAAAGAATCCTCTATGTTCAATGAAAAAAGTCCAGACCACCTAGCCAGATATTCAGGGCCCAAACTGCATTTCTGATCTTGCCTCCTATCACTGCCCTTTACTCACCATACAATCTAGTTAAGCAGAACATTCTGTAGGTTCACGCACTCATCCATATTTCCCATACAGCTATTGACTAAATAGTACATTTTTCCCATTTTTAAAATCTTCCAGTTAAATACTTTTTATTTCACTTTTCTACATTTGACATATACACTTCTCAAATTCTGAATGTAAGATAGTCAAATACTCTACTCAACCATGAAACCCAGGTGAGTACGCAGCACATTAGTAACATCCATCAATCATTTGTATAGAACTTTACACATTAAAAGCTTTCTCACATACATTATACACCCTTCCTTATGAGGAAGGAATCATTACCTCCATTTTGTAAATGAACAGTCTAAGCCTCAGGGTATACAAGTAACTTATCAAATTCATACAAACTTTGTGACAGCACAACTGATGTGTCATAGGATTCTCTTTTAGATTGAATAGATAATCCAAAATAACTAGAGAAGTTCAGTGGTGGGCAGCTTGAAAATGGCCACAATTTCCACCTCCTGTTACTCACACCCTTGTATGACCACCTCCTGAGTATAGAAAGGACCTGGTAACTTGCTTCTAACAAAAAGAATATGGTACAAATGATGGGATGTCAATTCTTGGAAACGATTACTAAAATATTGTGATTTCTGTCTTGTTTGCACATTCCCTTGCTCTCTCGCTTGTTCACATCAATGAAGCCAGCTGTTATTGAGTGAGCTGCCTTACTGAGAGGCTCACAAGACAAGGAACTGAGAGCAGCCTGCCCAACAGAGAACTTAGTCTCTGAGTTCAACAGCCCATGAGAAACTGAATCCAGCTGATAACCACATAAGTATTTACAAACAGACCATACCCCGGATACGCCTTGAGATGACTGTGGCCCCAATCTCCATCTTGATTACAGCTTTGTGAGAAAACTGGAGCTAAAGGATCCAGTGAAGCAATGCCCAGATTCCTAACCCACAGAAACTGTGAGATAATAAACATGTTTTACTAAACGACTAGGTTTTGGGGTAATTTGTTATGTAGCAATACATAACAAATATAAGTTGCAAATATTATTATAACTTTTAAGTTAACAGCCAATGCTGTATGAGATTATTTTCTCTATCATGTTTGCATTTAGAAATTAAACGTCTGGTTAGCAAGATGATGGAATAGAAAGTCCCAGCTTTGGATACATTCCTAGAAACATACAATCTACCAAGACTGAACCACGAAGAAACAGAAAATCTGAACAGACTTACAATAACTAGTAAGGAGATTGAATCAGTAATCGAAAACCTTCCAACAAAGAAAAGCCCAGGACCAGATGACAACACTGGCAAATTTTACCAAACATTTAAAGAACAATTAATGCCAATACTTTTCAAATTCTTCCCAAAAATTGAAGAGGAAGGAAGACTTTCAAGTTCATCTTATGAGGCCAGCATCACCACGACATCAAAGCCAGACAAAGACAATACAAGAGAACTAAAGTACAGGCCAACATCCCTGATGAATCTAGACGTGGAAATCCTCAACAAAATACTAGAAAACAGAATCCAACAGCACATTAAAAAGATCACACATCATGACCAACTAGGATTTATTTCTAGTATACAAGGATTGTTCCACATAGAAATAACAGTCAATGTGATACACTACTTTAACAAAATGAAGGATAAAAATCACATGATCATGTCAATAGATGCAGAAAAAGGCATTTGACAAAACCCAAATCCTTTCATGATAAAAATACTCAAGAAACTAGGAATAGAAGGATATTCTTAATGTAATAAAGGTCATATATGACAAGCCCACAGCTAACATTGTACTCAACAGTGAAGAACTGACACATTTTCCTCTAAGATCAAGGAGAAGGCAAAGATGCTACCTTCTGCCACCTCTATTCAAAACAGTACTCGAAGTCCCAACTACTGAAATTAGGCAAGAAAAAGAAAGAAGAGCAATTGAAATTGGAAATGAAGAAATACAAATATCTCTGTTAATAGATGACATGATCTTATATGCAGAAACTATTTCCAAGAGATATTTGCAGTCCCCTGTTTGTAGCATTATTCACAATAGCCAAGAGGTAGAAACAACCTAAATGTCTATCGTATGAATGATAAAGAAAATGTGATACATACACATAATGGACTATTACTCAACCTTAAGTAAGAAGGAAATCCTGTCATACGTTACAACATGGATGAACTTGAGAATTATACTACCTGAAACAAGCTAGTCATCGAAGAACAAATACTGCTTGATTCCCCTATATGAGATATCTAAAGTAATCAAACTCATAGGAACAGAATGTAGAACCAGGGGCCGGGGTTGGGCGGATTGAGGAGTTCCTGTGTAATGGGCATAGAGCTCCAGTCATGCAAAATGAACAAGTTCTAGAGATCTACTGTACAACAATGCATATATAGTTAATAATATCATAGTGTACACTCAGCAATTTGTTAATAGCTTAGATTTCATGTTATGTTTTTTACCACGATTTAAAAAAAAGAAATTGAAGTCTAAAGACAGTCTATGCATGTAGATGAACAGATGGAAAGTTAAAAAGATTACTTCAAATTGTTTCAGAGATACTTTCAATAAGCAGGTGTTCACATATACTGTCTCATGGAAATCAAAGAAAAAACTTCAACTGCATGTCAATTAAGTAATAAGTTTAAAACTTCATCAGTTAGCATAATTGGTTGCAAATGGCAGAAATGGAATCTAGCTAAATTTAGAAAAAGGAATTTGTTGGAAGTGTATTAGAGACGTGTAGCTCCACTCTTGGAACTGGCTGGAGGCCACAGAACCAGCCGAGTAACAGGCCAGTGCCAAGGCAGCCCTGAAGGACAGGAGGGAGAAACCAAAGCAATCTCAGGGCAGGTGCGGTCGCCTCAGATTCACTGCCTCCACCACCACTACAGTGAATGATTCTTCTCTTCCTCCTCCCACCAGCTGAGGAGTCATCCTATAACATCCTATAACAGTGCAGCCACCTGGCCGAGTTGATCTCATGTGCTCCTTTATGTAGTACAGAAGTGACAATACGGCTAATTGGTTTCCGGTAAGCGGTCACCAGAAATTACCCTCTTACAAAGATGTTAATGAGAGGGGAAAATTAAAAATTGGGCAAGGTAACGAAAAAAAGACAAATAATTACTATATTGAAGGTTAGTGCCTTTTTTTCTGCATGCATACAAGTTTTATTTTCCTTTCTTTTTGAACAGAAGCTACCATGATTTGGATACTGATCTTTCATTATCTGCATTACTTTGGGTGTATTTAAAACAAAAGGTGAAGGATAATAAGATGCCTGATATTTCCTATGAGATTTTTTTTCTCTTTGTCAGAATGGTTCATTTCCTTTTATTTCTTTAATTTCAAAGGAATTTCTAGATAATTTACATGAAATGGAGTCGGAGTTCTAGCAGCTGTTGCTCAGAGTAAAATAAATCTTCCTAAGAATCCCCTACATGTAATTATAACTTCATATTGTGCAAATGTCATCAATCATGCACTTGGAATGTTCCAGACACACATTGTGGTGATCCAGGTCTGGAGCTGGAAGTCCACCTAGCCAATTATCTTTGCTGTGACCAGAGATAGTTTGTTTTCTCTTCCATCTAAATTTGATCAAGAAATATCTAGATTCAGATGCAAGAGGCTATGATAGCTCTAAAATTTTTTGAGTGAAGGAAGAAGAAAATATCATGTTATTTTCTTTGCTGGTCATTTTCTAACACACTATTTTCATCAACAACATAATTATATGGGACAATAAGAAAATAAAATTCAATAGTTATCTGTCTCTGTACAGTAGAAATACTACATTTTAGCTTAAAATAATAACTGAATAAAAATATTTTTTGATGACATAGGAACAATGTTCCCAACAAAATTTAATTTAAATATTTCAAAACATTTTTATCCCAATGGGATCAGTTGTGAGTTGTTTAATTTAATATTAAGTGAGACTAAACACGTGAAAGCCCATGGATAACAATGCCCATGAACACAGAGGTCTGGTTTTGTTTGTTCTTCATTTCACATGGAATGGTAATGATCTCAGTGTCAAACCATAAAGAAGAACGTATTTTAAATGATCATGTATTATAGAAAAATCTCTCTATATACACACACACACACACAGAGATGAATATATATTATATAAATATATGTGTGTGTGCATACACACACAGTGGTACTGAAAAAATATTATACTACTGCTTCTAGAAGTTCTGTCAGTAATTTTTAATTCCACTCATTGGTAGAGTATTAAAAAATCAGCATAAAAGCAGCACCAGAGTACCTCTTGGATGTGAATCTACACCCCAGCCAAGACTTCTGCTGGCCTTAATTAATTACCATCAACATGAACATTAACATTTGGTATTTTTGCAAGAACGTATCATGTCATCTAAAGACACTGCACAAGGTATTACACAATGTTTAAACATCTGTTTTAAAAGAAAGACTTTGTAGCAGAAGTTAGGGAAAAGAAAATATTTGTTTATTATCATTTTCATAAATTAGGAGAAACATTTTATCTCATTAATAGATGGTTCAACTGTTTTTTATAAGGTGCCAGGCCCTCATAATGGACTGTGAAATTGAGATAATTTTGAACTAAAGACAAAGACTGCAGAAAACTTGGACTGTCCAGAAATAAGATAATTTCAAACCTTGGCATTTAGAAATGGAGAAATACACACCAAAAAAACACTCTAAAGCACCAAATTATTTTTTCAAGAGCATCTCATTAGATTCCAAATATGAAGTCCTTTCAAAAGATATCAACCATTTCAAATCTTCATCTGTGTGAAGATAGTATTTAGATTTTTTTAAAGGATCAGATAAAGTTTCGGAATCTCCAACACATAGCTGAACACTTGCTGTTGTTAAGACCTCAACCCAGGAAATGCAACAGAATAAATCAATGATGAGTATTATAAAGCATGTATTATATTTTTAATACATATTGGTATATATTTCACTATTTCCCAAATTGAATGTTTTCTTCATACTGCATATTTGGTATGAAGTATTTTTTTAGAAAGACAGAAAAATAAAAATTAAAATAAATGATGTAGTCTATGCTTTAAAGACAAGAGAGCAGAATATCAGCTATTGAGTATCAAAGCTATCAGATATGAGGAATATTTGAGATTCAAACTCTGTGTCACTATAGTGTAGAATTTATTCATCTCATTTTTAAAAAAGTTAATTTATAAGGTGTTAATGATTTGAACTGCCTCATTTTAGTGTAATATATTTCTTTATCTCCAAGCTTAATTAGGATATAAACTTAAAAGTGGAAATACAGTCCCTATTTTGATTCACTTTCATTAAGATTTCTGAATAATCTATATGCAAGACACATTATAAAAAGCAACGAGCTTTGATAATTTCAGACCTATTTATGTTCACAGACTCCACAATCAATGTCTATACTCCTTTTTTAAAATCCAACCTTTTAATAGTCAAGCACAGCCTGACAGGAATCAGAAATTATCTTCCAAATATATCCAAAGTGTCATAAACATATCCTAGATATTCTGTAACTAGGTTTATATAATTGATATTTAGAATCCTAAGACACTCAGACCACATTTTTTTCTATGGACAATCCAAAATTTCCTACAGATATATTGCTTCTTACTTGTTTGTATAAGAGAAAATCTAGTTCCTTTTTGTTTAAACCACCACAAGTTAAAGCCATCTGCAAATGAAATGAGTGTACGGCAGACTCCAGAAAACAAGATAAGGTATTTAATAAAGCTAATTACCTCTACCATTCCTTAATGCTTCACTGGCCAATCTCCAACAAGCATTTCCAAATATTCTATATAATGATTTCAGAGTGGTATTAAAAAAATACACTTCTTTAACCTGATGTGATTTCTGGGTATGAGCCAATATTATAACAATGATTTTTTAAATTGCACGTATTTTACAAATCAGTAGAAATAGCATCTATGGTAGTCTAAAACAATGCCTCATAATCATGCTGCTGCTCTTGATGATCATGATAATGGTCATGGTGAAAATTCTTTATATGTTCCAACGTTTATTTCTTCTTTAAAACTATATATTACTTTAATTCTAAATTTCCCTGGGGTATCATTTTAATTATTGACAGTCATCTCCCTAAAATTTTATACAGCCAGATGATCCTTCCTGTAGGATATGAGCCATTTCACTAAGTGGAGGCAGTCAACATGTTTTGAATACCTTTTTGCCTAAGAACTTCTCACATGTGGCCTTGTTCAAACTCACGCTTCCAGAGAGGTAGGTGAGGGAAGAGGCTGAGAGGAGAAGTAACTTTTCCAGTTTTACAAAGTTAATAAATGACAGAGCTGGGATTAAACTTTTGGTCCCCATGATTACAGTGGTAACTATAATCTGGTCATTTTATAGTGCTATCTCCTACAGTTCCAAACATTTTATTTCTGCCATATTTTGTGTTTTTAGCAACCATTTTACATAAAACATTCTCATTCCCTCTTAATTTGGACTGTTCCCTACATTTCAATACTTACATAAATAAAAAGGAATGAAACTAAGAGCATGGATGCATACATAACCATAGAAAACATAAATGCATATACTCTTGCTATTGGTTGATTCCTGTTGGTTAAAACCTGTTGTTTTCTTATAGCAATCGTAATGTTCAGGGGAAGGGGTACAATTTTCTCTACAAATGTGGATGATCGTTATGAAATTTTTGCTCTACAAGAATAAAAAAATAAAATATCCATGTGCCAAATAAAAAAGCTGTTTTTCCAATGTTGTAAGCTTTACTATATTGTATCTGAATAGGGGAGAGTGTTTTATGTATGAAATTATTTCTACCTCGTTACAAAATAAGAATCTCTGGAAGTTGAGTGTCTATTGATTGTCACAGAAGAGGGTCCTTGAGGTGACAGATGTTAATTCCTAAACATCTCTAGATACAATTTTTAGAGAATTAATGATATCGCTAAAGCTTCCTAACTCATTAGACTTCAACTTCACTAATACAAGCACAGTGGGAGTAAGAATTTCATAGTGACGATTCTGAACCATAGAAAAATTTAGTCCACTTTAATTTTCTTACATTTTTAAACTATATTTTGGTTTAATAGCTCATTTTATTTTTAATTCTTAATGCCAAAAGTCGCTAAAAGGAGAGACATAAAGAGAGAGTTTGAGAGAAAGAGATGTCAATTTTGGATTTACCCAAGCCTATTATGGTAAAAACACATATAGCATCATAACAAATGTGATCTTTCAAAAATTCCCTTCTGACAATTTTTTATAAGGACTTCTCTCTCTTTAACAAAGCCGTTCAAAAGTTGACCTCCAGCAGAGAGGGAAATATCTGAAATAGAAGACAAAAAGACACTTTCTTACCAAAAATGATGTTTGAAACAGAATATACTGTCTAGTATAATGTACATTAAATATTACACAAGCAGCTCTTAGTTATACAATTTCAATCAGAAACAGCCATTTACCTCTTCTGCAAACATTATCATTTTATTGCTTCCCTGAGCAGCAATGGAAACTTTGGGGGCCATTCCCTGCTATTCTCAAGACTCCTATGCATGGCTGAATCTGTGAAGCATCCAAGAATTTCGTTTCAGCCTTGTTGCTCCACTTGTTATCCTCCAGGGGACTCTGGTGACCTGGCAGACTGGGACTCTTCTCAACCAACTCCACTGGAGGGTCGCAAAATAGCAGACGTGCAGAAGCCCTGGCCACTAGGGTTCCCACTTCTTTTGATTGCAGTCACAATTATTTTTCCCTTATTTTTATTTCTATCTCTCAACCAGAGTTAAACTTTCTCTCCTCGATGTTCTTCCAGCAGCCTCTCTGCTCATTTAATCTTCCTTAGAGCACATCCTTACATTAGTCTCCTTACCCAGGAAAATTCTTGTAAAACTAAAATATTCATTTTTGCATGCAAATGCACTTCATAAAACTATTTGCTTAAAAATATCTTAATTTTTATGTAGGTTAAACATCTTATTGCATATTTTAAAACAATTAACCAACCATAGTTAGGTTAAATATTTTATAGATAATTTAAAAATCTTCATTTTTAAGTAGGTTAGATAGCTTACAAATTGCGTATTATTCACACTATTAATTCATCATAATTTGTGATTAGCTAAATCTGGTTAATGGGCAGAACTAGTATTCAATCCCCATGTGTACTGTTGAGCGTCAGCCCATTGCATGGACCTAGATTGTACATGAAGGTAGAGAACTGTGCAAAGGTCAGGGATAAACTGGTACAGACATCACCAATTACCAGCTAAACAGGTCAAACACCAAGCTCAAATTCCCACGACTTGGCAGTAGCATCCTCACGGGAAGTGGGACAGAAAAATCCATCAGAATATAATCACTTAGAATTTGAAATCCAAGGAATACCCATTCATTTTTTCCCACATTTTAAGTTTTACTTTGATGTCAGAACTGGTTCACAGACAAAAATAAAGCACTATGTATATCTTACACTTCTACGTTTGTCCAAGGAAATGCACAACCAGTATTATCCATAGGTGTATAGCAATGGAATAAGAGTCAGAGCAACTGTCAATGAACCACAGGGATAAGCCATAAAATTTAAACTCCATATTTTTGCTAATATTTGAAAATTTAAAACAAAACCCTTTAACACTAGAGCACAGAGTCTGAAAGATAAAAGATTGGTGATAAAGCATCATCAATATCCTCATCAATCTCATATGAAATAAGTTAAGCATCCCTTATTGGCTAGAGTTAGTTATTAAAGTACCAGTTTTAGGACATCCTCTCTGAGTCTCTATTTGATAATATATATAAAAATAGGAATTAAATATATTACCTACTTCAATTGTAAAGCTCAGTGGGAAAAGGCATGTAAAAATACACAGCAAAAATGACTCAAAAATTTGTGACACTAGTAGTTAATAAATACACACTGTTAAAAATATTAAGAAATGAATAGATAACTTATGTTTTGTAATACTAAGGAAAGCAAAAACAAGATAGTGTTATCCATTCCTGTACCCGTTCTTGCCAATTTTATTTCACCATTATATTTTCTTTCATTTCATTTTACTTTAGTTCAGTTTTCTTCCATATTCTTTATTCTTTATGTATTTTTTACTTCTCTTAAGAATAGAAAGTTGCTTGTTCCTTTAGTTGGGCCACTTAGATTAGTAAGCAGAATCCATTTTTTGCCAAGCTTTCATTAAGTCTAACATAATTCATTCCGATCAATTTCTTCATTTTTATTTCCAATGTTAATGATCCAATTTGCATTCTTTGCTAAGACCATAAATCTGGCAGCATCTACTGGGTAGACAGGAAGACTGCTATAGAATTTAATATCTATGAAAAAGAGCTTTTCAGTGTTTATTTTTAGGAATGTATGCCCTCGTAAATGGCAGTAACTTTTGAACCAAAAATAGATACTAGTTATTTTGTCTATATGTTATTTCAAATAAAAGCTTATCTACAAATTAGGAGGCTGGCCCAGTGGTGCAGGGTTTAAGTTCACAGGTTCCACTTGGGTGGCCCAGGGTTCACCAACCCAGAGCCTGGGTGCAGATCTACACACCACTTGGCAAGCCATGCTGTGACAGGCGTCCCACATATAAAATAGAGGAAGATGGGCACAGATGTTAGCTCAGGGCCGGTCTTCCTCAGCAAAAAGAGGAGGATTGGTGGCGGACGTTAGTTCAGGGCTAATCTTCCTCAAAAATAAATTAAAAAATAAACCAAAAACACTACAAATTAATTTTTAATCTGTGAAATAAATCCAAGGAATTTTTTTTCTTAAAAGCCAAACATATTTTCTAGTTTTGAAGTTGATGAACTATAAGCCCCACAATCCAATAGGTAACAATGAAATCAGCCTTTACCCAAGTATTCATTTCTTTATTCATGAAAAGGATCATGAAATAACCCAACTGTCAATAGAATATGATATATGCCAATGCCCACATATCTCCTGGGTCTTTATAAATCTGAACAAATGACAAAGGGATCAAGGCACAGAACATCTGCCTTACCCTTGACCTTTTCCCACAGGACCCAGATGGATATTCCCTCTACTAAAATGGACACAGACACATTTCTATTCAACTAATGCCGATGGGGTTATCCAGTGCCCATGAAAAGCAAGAGAGTCATTCTGATTTGAATTAAGCATCCTAAGAATTTTATAGTACTCCTGGATTAAAATTGTTTTGGTTAATGGTATTTATTGAACAAGTAAAAATCACTGTTAGGAGACTGCTCTTAAGCTCTCACATGGGCTCCAAACATTGAATAGGAATCTATAAAAGCAACAGCACGTTTCCAATAAAGGGAGAAGTCCTATGCTAAAAACAGGCTGCCATGAAATAAATTCAGGTTAGTATTGGCTAATGGAGAATTCCTGTAAAACTTTATTAAGTAGTCTAACTTACTGAATAATGTAAATGGCTTTATTACTAAATACTTTATAAGGAAAACAAATGTGCATATGTTTTGTGCTGTGGAATCCATGTACCACAGTTTATCTGCTTCCAACTTTTAGATTAGAACGGGAAGTTGCTATTATCATATCACTAATAGAAAAGATTTGTAGGGAAAAAGAGAAGAGGGGAAAGGAGAAATACTGAGGTAGAATAGGAAAAAGAAGTGTCAAAGTTCTTGTCTCCTCTTATTTAAAGAACCATCTCTTCAGAGTTAACATCGCAGACTCGAGAGGCCCATCGACTGGGCCAGGCACCCTGTTTCACTTCTGATTTCCCAATGTCCTCAATCTCTTCAAATCTGAATCCTAGCAACACTAATAGTGTCACGTGCTTTGAAAAGGATTAGATGAGACAATATACACAAAGTACTTATCATAGGGCCTTGTATACACTGTTTTTCTCTTTTTGCTATCATTGTTATTTCTTCATCAGGAAAAATAATGAATAATTTGCCAACTTCCTGTTCTAGGAAAGATGAAATATTACCCTTAGACTTCTCATATTACCCTTTCTACAACTCTGGCACAAATTACTACATTCTTATTCCTTGGTGCTAGGAATATGAAGATCTGTTCCTTTTATAAATTTAAAATCCCAGAACATACTTAATAGTAGAAAATAAATTTTTTTAAAAGTTGCTGTGTTCATCACTTACACAGATGAAAGACAGATATCTACTTTTCTAGTCTTTTTTTTATTTTACTGTCGTTCTCCTACGTAATATTGATGTTAATGATCATGAATATTGCAGTTCGCTGACTACAATTTTTCTCTTCGATAGGTCTCCAAGAATCAGAGTTTAGTAGAAATAAATACAATCTAGATATTTCTTATTATCAGCTTTTAGAAGACTGGGAGTTTTTTTTAACAGTAACCTAAAAATGAATGAGAAAAAATCATGAAATGAACATTACTACACCCTAAAATGTACATAAATGATTACTATTTTATTTAAATAATCTACTTAAAAAAGGATAGCACCCAGAGTAATATTTAGTATATAATTAGCTTTTATAAGATTATGAACTTTTAAACTCTGAAACAAGGCAATGCATAAGTTAGTGTCAAATAAAGCTAGCTGTGTTTCCTCTCTTGAAAAACAGGTAGTTTATTCCAGAGTAAACAGCTTATACTGCCATCTCAAGGAAGCTAAGAGCATAGAAAAGATCATCTCTATGCGTCTAAAATAAATAAACAAAAAACAAAAACCTCCCTTCACTGAGGAGCCATGGCAGAATGAAAGAAGCACAAACAACTGTGACTGTAACGAAGGATCTAGAAGCTTTTCTACCAGAACATTCCAGAAGTGATAGCAACAAAAATCACAGGGGAGTTCTAAAATAGCCCTCAAAATTAAAGCTTGGTCCTTTTCTCATCTAATGCTACTACAGATAACTTTTGGTAAATAGATACTGAGATATGATATAAAAGGAAGAAGCTACAACACAACATCATGTGTAACCCTCTCTATGACAGGTTAATTGTAAAACTACAACACAGCCCTTAGGATGTATCTCAAAGCCCATGGAGAATTTGCAAGAGGGGAAAAAAGTCCCAGCAGACTTTTCACAATACACCGAGCAATTGAAAACATATTTGGCTTTTATGTGCATCACGAAGAACTGACAGGTTCTACAGTCGTATAGTTTCAATATTGGGATTTTAGTTACCTCTGAATTCATATTACAGCAGTCAATCAGTTGTTGGCTTTAGGCAAGAAAAGAAGATAAAACAAATGGTTTTCATTTAAATCTGGGTTTCTTACCTATTCCTAGACATGAAACAGTAGATAAATGCACTTTGGTACATGATTACATCTCATTTATGCATATAGATGGAGTAGCAATACATAAAACGAAAATTCCAGCACAGTTTGCAAGCCATTAAACTTCTTTTGATAACTTCCCAGACTGAAGCACATGAAAAAGCTATTTGTGTCTGTGGAAGGGAACATTTCGCTACTAGTGGAATGCTTCATAAAATGCTAGCCTTCTTAGCTAAGTCTCTGAATATCAACTTCACATGACACTTCCACAACAACGTAACAGGAAATTCATTCAGCCTTATTTTTATTACGCCTCATAAATTATTACCTGGGAATAAACTGAGTGCATGCAATCTTTCAGGAGGCTAACGTATCCCTTAATGTACCTTAGATCTAAATATTAAGTCCAATATCCAAATTATTATTGCTTCCTAGAATATACAATTTAATCTGGAACAAAATAAATAAAATAATAATAAAAACAAATTTTAAAAGTTAAGCAATATAGTTAGGTATTTCCATTAGCTGATTATTAAGACTTCCTAAGTTGACAGATAAGTTAAGAACTAAATTAGATATAATTTCCAGCATCCACACCTACATAAGACTTTTAAAAAAATAAAGGAATTCGATGTAAGAAATATTCAGTTTAAACTTCAACAAAGTGTCATTGAGCATATGAAATTTACCATTACATGAAGTTAATGAGAAACAGTCCCTTTCCAAGAAATGCTCACAACTAGAGGGTGGCAGTCGGAGAGACAGACTCATAAATAAATATTTACAATAAGATGTGATATGTACACTTACAGTAGTACTTTGTTTTATACATACCAGAATGCTGTCCTGGCTATTCAACCTCGCTTGTCAACACAATGAAACCTGCTATGCCAAGAACAACTAAAGATGTGCATGAATCATTCTGAAAACATATGAGTAACAAAATTTGTTAACTCCCACTTTAAAGTTGTGAGAGTTTTATTTGCTTTTTCTTTGGTGAGGAAGATTGGCCCTGAGCTAACATCTGTGCCAGTCCTCTTCTATTTTATGTGGTATGCCACCACAGCACGGCTTGATGAGTGGTATGTAGGTCCATACCCAGGATCGGGGCCCAAGAGCCCAGGACCACTGAAGCGGGATGTGTGAACTCAACCACTTCTCTACTGGGCCAGCCCCTAAAGTTGTTTGAATATTTGGAAAGTCAAGGAGTAAACTGAAGATAGAAATAGATTATGGTATACGAAACTCACACACTGCAATTGCCACTTTGCCCGGAAGTAGCAAGACATTGTATGAGGGGAAAAACTTAATACACAATAATGTCATACTAAAGAAACTCAATCTTACACTAAAAGATCTATGTAGATAAGTAATTCTCTTTTAAACCTTACACTAATTTGACACTCCCTCATTTTTTGCTGTTTGGAATCAAGAAGGATACTAGAGTTTCTTGGTTCCATGAAAGCAATAATATCTGGCTTCTGCAACAAAATAATTCCACTCATTTTTCAAATTTAAATCCACATGCAAGCTCAGATTTTGGGTTTAGGGCAATCTTTGATTTCGTCTTGTTTTGTTTTCTTATTTTATATTATTGTGAAAAATGGAGGATTTTTAAGAGGGAATTGTGACGTCCTCATGCACTGTTACTAGGCACTTGCTCCTCTACAACAATATATTCTGTTTTCTAAGCTCTAAAAGACATAGGACATTTAGGAAAAGAACGTACTAAGCTATATCTATATATCCTGTTCCTTATATTACTCGGATGCAACTTTCTAGATTCATCTGGACTAACAATTTCCTCTTTTATAAAGAAAATTCACTTATAGGATTAGGAGATCCTTTTTCATTCTATTAATCAGTGATGCACATTCTATTAATAACTAAATGAGAACCTGCAAATGCTAAAGAGAATTTGGAGGATAGCTCTTTAGCAGACTGAAGGAAGGATCTGAGTGGAATATAAAACATCTGTTCTCAAGTCTATTATCTCCAGAGCATCCCAGAATCATCCTCTTGAGATTCATTTCTATCGCAAAAGAGAAAAGAAGTACCTGCTAGGGGGTTATACTACAACTGCGAGGTCCTGTTGAACCATCACTCCATCTCTTCCCACTCAGTCTTTATTTTAGTTACCCAAGGGTATTTGTGTCTGTGTGTGTGTGTTTGTGTGTGTATAAGAGAGAGAGAAAGAGAAACAGGGACACAGAGACACAGAGACAGAAAGAAGACCTTTGATCATTATCCACCTGAATTCCGAGACCTTCCATTTCCTTATCTGCCTCTTGAGCCCAGCAGTTAGACCTAAATCTCAGGAAGGGTTATGAAAGAGAAGCTTTCACAGCTCCACCCCGCCTCAGTGCCCAGCCCTTGATTTTCCCCTCACTAGTTGTGTCTCAGAGCTCAAATCACATGGGCTTGTCCCACTCAGAGCTCTAGTCCTCTCTTGGAAACCTTCCTTAAGTGACCCAAAGTGCCCCTGCACTCTGCCCCAAATCTCAGAAGTACCGTTTTACACTGAAGATGGCGTTATTTGAGCCACACACAAAAGATGGAATGGCACCCTAGGTGCCAGGAATAGACAGAACTCGAACGGAAGGTTGGTAGTAGTATCTTTCAGCAAATTCTCTTTCTAAACTCCTCCTCCAATAATTTTTTGCAGTTCCTCCTGGCTACCTACTTACGAGCTCATTTTCCAAGGGGGGACTCTGGGCAGATCTTTCTCACTCACCCTCATCCCATCCTCATGGCCTTCAAGCTTGGCTCTGTATTAGAGAGCAAGCTAAGATGACACTAATTTATTTTGATCAATTAAATCTGTTGATTTAGAAGCTAACGTACAAGTTCCTAAGACGAGATCATACTCCTAGAGGCGTAACTTACAGTGAAGATTTCAGTCACCTTCACGGGCTGCTGTGATAAATTAAGACCAAGTAACACCTGAAGAGTACTTTGCAAATCACAAAACTCTTTCTCAAGGCTGACCTCAGAATTTTCACATCCACCTGACATGCAAGGATTGCTATTAGCCTCCTTTTGAGGATGAAGAATTTCATTCAAAATATTCAGTGATCTGTTTAAAATTCTAGAGAAAGGAAATAATAGAACCTGGTCTTAAGCCTAGATGGATGGTTTCCAAATTTTTCAGTATATCTGAATCATCTGAAGAGTTTATTAAAACACAGACTGCTGGGTCTGCACCTCCACAGTTTCTGTTTCAGTAGGTCTGGGGTGGAGCTAAGGAGCGTGCACTTCAGACAAGCTCCCAGATCATGCGGAAACCCCACTTTGAGAACCACTGACCTAAATCCCCTAACCCCAGACCCCAGGTACTTTCCACTGCAGCAATGAAGAGCCTTGGTTAAAAGGGTTTTCTGAAACTTCAACTTTTAAGTTTGAGTAAAGTGGCTCCATACTTTACTAGCTGTGGCAAATTATTTAATGTTTCCTTTTTGTCCTTGATTTGCTCATCAACACAGGAGGGAATTAGGTGTACCTACTCCAGAGTGTTGGTGAAAATTAATTGAGATAATACATTTAAAGTGGCCTAGAATTAATAACTGCTCATTAAATATTACCTCTTTTCCACATAGTATTACAGGGTCTACTACTTTTGAATGGACTTTAGAAAACTGCTTTATCCTGCCAAAGTTCCTCTAAATTAGACTACCACGCCAAAGGTAACAAACATTTGATTATACATCAGAGAAAATGTTACCACTTCAGAAGCAATTATTATAAAACTGCATACGGGTTTGCATTTTTTTAATAACAAACCTATGCATGGTAAGAGATAGATGTATGTTTTATTTTCCTCTTAAGGAATAGATAAAATTTGACAAATGGACAAGTCTGTTTTGTGTCTTTAGCTTATAGCATACACTCTTCCCCAGCACATTAAGCTTCTTAATTTTACTCATTAAGTTTAACTGGCTAAAGCAACTCCATCAGTACCAACTATATCCTGTGAATGTCTCACATTTTACTAGAGAGATATGAATGTGTCAGAATTCCTTTTTTAAGCAGTCAGTCTCAAACTTTACTGTGCATCAGAATCACCTGGAGGACTTAGATTACTGTGCTGTCCTCAAGAGTTTCTGATTCAGTAGGTCTAAGGTGGAACCTACAAATGTGCATTTCTAACAGTTTCCCAAATGATTCTGCAGGTCTAGGGATAACACTATAAAACTACTATCTGGGGCCGGCCCCGTGGCTCAGTGGTTAAGTTGGCAAGCTCCGCTGCAGCAGCCCAGGGTTTCACCAGTTCGGATCCTGGGTGTGGACGTGGCACTGCTCATCAGGCCACGTTGCGGTGGCGTCCCACATGCCACAACCAGAAGGACCTGCAACTAAGATATACAACTATGTACCAGGTGGATTTGGGGAGATAAAGCAGAAAAAAAAGAAAAGATTGGCAACAGTTGTTAGCTCAGGTGCCAATCTTTAGGAAAAAAAGAAACTACTATCTTATGGTGAAGGATTCTAATCATAAAAACAGGGAGTAGCCAAGGAAAAGGATCTTCACGAAACAAGCCACCAGACCTTAACAATGAAAACTAGAAGGGTTTTATTTTCATGAATTTATAGCCCATAAGTAGTCTTGAACCATAATCCAAACCTCACCACAGTCCCTTTTCTTTCTTTTTATTTTTAGTGAGGTAACATTGGTTTATAACAGTAAGGTTGAAAATATTCTATTATTCTTGAGAAGTGGTTTTAACAGTGTAAAAAGACCACATAAGGTAAGGAATACAAATAACGAAATTCCTATAGAAATCCTTTATGATTATTATAAATAAAACTATTACAAAAGAGAGTTACCAAGGAAAGCTTCTTGTAAATTCAATTTTCGAATAGACTGATCTTTGCAGGTAGCATTTGAAAATAAAAATTGGTACCTCCTCTAACGGGTCATAAACTTTAGAGAAAAGAGAGTATCTTATTTAACTTTATATACAACACTGAGTCAAGCATATGGAAAGAGTTCAATATATGCTTGTTGAACAGAGTCACAAAACACAATAAATTAATAAATAGAAGAAAAAATTAATGAGTGAATGGACATGAAAGGCACTACTCAACAGAATACCTGAGTCATCAAGTATTCTTCCGAAAGTGGATGGTGAAAGAAAGAAAACAGATTAGTATATAATATGAATCAAACTAAATACTCTTCATGATTTGAATAAATCATCAGAAAATGAATATAAAAATATGATCATAATTACGTTCAATTTTAATATCAAATTGAATCAAATACAGAATTATTAATGTTAAGTACCATTAGAGAAAAAAATAATCTACTGAAAACCAGCAACAAACAGCCTATTCCACAGAATAGTCCCCAAAAGATTATTTCATTACACTTTGGCTTCAGTAGCATTGCCTTCTTATAAAAAGACAATGTCTGGCTTCGCTTGTCTGACAAGTTTAAGACTCTTACAGATTCCGTCAAGGAGATGGAGGAAGAGAAACACATAAGGGAGAAGGAGATTGAATGCAACATACGATCTAGATTTTATTTCCCACTCAGTGTAAAAAAGAAGAGCTTGTGACTGCATTAATCATTTTTTCAGCTTTGCCTTAAAGTTTTAAGATATCTTGAAGTCATAAGTATTAAAAACACATCTTAACAGCAAGTAAAATATTCATCATACCAAAATATCATCTTTAGCAGAGAAGAACTGGATCAGATTTACATCCTGATCTTAAATTTTACTCTTCTCTGTGTGCCGGCAGTTATGGATGCAGAGAAACAATGACAGAAACAGAGCTTAGAATCTAATAGTACGTAGGAGACAGGCTCATGATTTATCCTCATGATTTTTACTATGTCCTAGAAAAGGTCCTTTCTAGGTATCAGAATAACTTTAAGAAAACTTTGGCATCAGAAGAGCAAATAGTCATTCGTGCATCCCTCCATCTCGGAGACTTACACTGGTGCTTACACAATGCAAGAGGAGATGCTAAACCCTAAGGCTAGGAAAGCCCCAATTCAGAAGACAGCCATGTAAATGCATACAAAAGGATTAAGGCTGAAAATGGCAACAATATCTCCATTGCTAAAAGTGTTTTGGAAACCTGAAAAGAATAGGTTTTTTTTTTTTTGAGATTAGCTCTGAGCTAACATCCACCAGCCAATCCTCCTCTTTTTTGCTAAGAAAGACTGACCCTGAGCTAACATCTACGTCCATCTTCCCCTACCTTACATGTGGGACATGTGCCACAGCATGGCTTTGATAAGCAGTGCATAGGTCTGCGCCTGGGATCCAAGCTGGCGAAATCCAGCCCACCAAAGTGGAGGGCACAAACTCAACCACTACACCACCAGGCAGCCTCAAAAAGAATAGGTTTTTGCACGATGACAAATCAATAGTTATATGGTAAATTGTAGTTTCCAAAGGTGAACACAACAATCTTCTGTCCTACATGCTCTTCTAGAAACTTGTTAATCCTCCATCACATGATGATGTCTTTCTCCCCTCCCCTTGAACCTGGGTGGACCCTTGTGACTGCCTTGATCAGTAAACTACAGATTAAGTGATTCTATGTGACTTCCAAGGCTAGGCATAAAAATGCCATGCACTTACACTGTTGTCTTAGGATGCTATGGAAGCTAACCACCACGCTGCGAGAAACCTAAACAGCCAATGAAGGAGTTTACATGGGAAAAAACAAGGCCCCTGACAACACAGCCCCAGCTGAGCTTCCAGCTGACAATCTGCTCCAATGTACCAGTCATGTGAATAAGTGATCTTGAAAGTGGATCACCCATCTACCACCTGAACTGCCCCAGCTGAGGCAAGCCCTTCCTGCCAAATCATGAGCAACACAAATAACTGTTGTCACTAAGTAGGGATGGTTTCTGATGTAGCAGTAGATAACTGATATAAACCACCAATCAACGTTCTGCGCTACAGCAGTGAAACAGAATAATGAGGACACAACAATATAAATATGAATTGGTGTTTGTTTTGAAATAGGCATATCATAACTCAAATGAAACAATGTTATCAACTAATTAAGGAATGCTATTTTCAATATATTAGTTGTAAGTAGAAATAAGCAGGATTTAAATGACTTACAGTTGGGTGGAGAGTTTTGGGTAATAATGAGAAAAATATAGTTAAGCAGAGCACATTGTAGACAATACACTTAAGATGCAGAATTTCTGCAAATAACAAAGATAGATAACCTACTTCAGCCAAGTAGTGTATACACACACACACACACACACACACACACACACGGATATACATGTGTGTGCACGTGTATGTATATATACATAATCTGAAAAGCAAGGATAAGGAGTGAACAAAATAAGATAATAAGATAATTCCATAATTATCTTAGTGTAGACACTAACGAGGGAGGATAGTTAGAGTTAACAACTCATTTATTTACTGGTTTAAGAACTATAACCTAGTTTTAGTAACGCTATCTTTACCAATATTGTCTATTTACAAACTTGATTCAATAGGAGCACTGAAGTAAATTTCTCATTTCTCCTTTTAGCTTTTCCTTGGAAATTCTTAAAAAATGAAAACCTCCTTTAACTTTCAGAACTTCCCCTGGTGATGGCTACCACAGCAATGAAAAACAAAATGTCCATCCCATAATTTAAAAACCTATTAAGAAATCTCCTCATTATAGTTTCCCTAGAATGCCATTTGCTCTCAAGATCTATACTTGACATCCTAAAATATTTTTCCAAAATTACTATAATTATCTAAACATATATTTACTGAGCACCTGTTACATCCCAGACACTGTTGCAAACACTGAGAATAACTAAGCCCTGAAGACATCACAGCGGAAACAGCAGAGTCCTTGCTCTCATGAGATGATGCTCTGGGAGATCCAAAAGCTTATGAAGACTCCCTGTGGTAGACGGATATCCAGAATTGACCATTTTCCCCGAGACATGACACTGAACATAACTTGACCTTGGCATATTGTTAAACTTGAACATCACCAGAATTGTATAATGTCTATGGAGCCTAGGATAACCTGTCACTGATTTTCTCTAAATAGTCCTAAGTATTCAGACTTAACTTTTCAAGATTCATAACTACGAGGACTAGATAATAGGAGGAGGAATGCGAATTGCAGGGGAAAAAATTCTTTGTTACATGGATCTACTCTTTTTGTTCCCCATTAGTTTTGAGTATTTACAAAAATAAAATTAAGTGACTGCGATCTACTGATAGTTAAAGTATGAGAATCTGATCAGGCAAAGTAAAGGATGACATGAAGAACTGTACCAAAGAATACGCCAATTCTTATGTAATAAAAGATTTTTCTTTTATTTTATCTTTAAAGCCTGATTTTATTCAGAACAATAGATGAAAATTTATCTTTTATTTAAAAAGTTCTACATCATTGAACTTCTAAACCAGTAATACCATTATTCTCCAGGAAAAAACATATGTGTATATATAGTATGTGTGTAATGTGTGCATAGATGTATATATAAAATATATAATAATCACAATACATAATTATACATACACACAATCAATGTATTTCATTATCAAAATAACAGTTCTTTGGGTCCAGCCCAGTGGTGTAGTGGCTAAGTTCACGCACTCTGCTTCAGAGGCCTGGAGTTCACAAGTTTGGATCCCAGGCATAGACCTACTCACCACGTATCAAACAATGCTATGGCAGGTGTCCCACATATAAAGTAGAGGAAGATGGGCACGGATATTAGCTCAGGGCAAATCTTCCTCAGCAAAAAGAGGAGAATAGGTGGCAGATGTTAGCTAAGGGCTAATATTCCTCAAAAAAAAACCCTCAAAAATTATAGTTCTTTAATGACTTTCAAATAGAACTAAGAATGTGGAGTCAACCACATTGTCAAATTTTAAGAGTGAAGAGAATTAAGCAAGTAGAAGTTTAGAAGGAAGAAATAATTCTCTAAGTGGTATTAAAAAATATATCCAATGTTTAAAGCTGGATGTGATCTTCATTATTCCCCTAGTTCAGAAATTGCAACCTGGAGTCCCATTGGCTAAATTCAGCTCTTCAATATGTTTCATTTGAGCCACAAGGTCTAAACAAAAAGGAAGAAAGAAAGAAATAGACTGACCACCTTAGACAGAATGTGCACTCTCCAGCTACAAAGAGCTCCTGCTGCTCCCTATTGTAGGGGAGGAAGACATTTCCTCTACCCACTCTGGGTCCTTCTGGTAGGACAATGAATTAAATTCACATGAGACAGAATAACAGGAGACAATTAAACAAAGCTTTACAACATGTATACATGGGAGAGGCTCAGGAAAACTGAGCAACTCACTAAAATGGCGGAAGCTCTCACCTTAAATACCATCCTCAGCTAAAGACAAAGGAGGATGTTGCGAGTAGGGGGGAGTCAGTTATGGGAGATTACCAGAAAAACACAGTAAACAAGAGTAAGATTATTACGTAGACTTGAGTCCTTGCCTTCTGCATTGATAAGAGTTTCTAGAGATAAGGTCTTTCCCTCTTCTTCCTGCTACAGAGAGGGAGACATCTTTACAGATGGAGACTTTCCTTACAAAGGTGTTTCTCAACAAAGGGTAACTTCTGCTTCTCAGAGTTTTCTTTTCATCTCTGCAGCTTTTAAAAGTAACCAGCCCAAAATAATCCTCATGCCAAAGAGACACACTTTGGGGTGGCGAATTTCAGTCCCCCACATTACATAATCTGGTCCCCCATGGGCCTTTGAGTTTAGGACCTTAATATAGGAAGCCTATCATTTTACAGGTGAAAAAAATATAGTCTGAAAAAACAGTTAATTGCCCAAGGCACACACATGCAACGTTATCATTATTGTATGTGGCATTTTATAAAATGTTAACAATATATAAATGGCTGTTTTAATCACTATTGGACATTTGTACTTAATATATAAGTTCCAGTCCAAAGTATTCCAGTCAAACTGAAATGCTTGATAAACTCCTTGCATAACGTCAGCTGGTCTTTCCAACTTGTTAGATTTTTATTTTAAGCCATTCACATGAATTATTTCTAAATTTATTACAGGCACATCAAAATTCACTTACCTCCATTCATATAACTGGATTCTCTTTCTTATAATCATAAAAGGAGTAAAATACTAAAAATGTAAGCAAGCAGAAAGAATTCCCAAGAGATAGACAGATAGACAAACAGATACAGAGATTGACAGATAGATACTTGGGGGAAAGGAGGGCTCTCTTTATCGTTTTTTTAATAAAGAGGTTTAAAAAGATTCCTCACTTAATTTGGAAAATCTTCATCTAAAAAGCTAATTTCCTTATGTCTATTTGAAAGGAATCGAGCACTCTAAAATCTACATTGCACGCAAAAATCGCTTATCTTGTATGACATAAACAAGTAATAGGAAAAAGGTTTTTCTTTTCACTTTTTAGATATTCAAGAACAGACCATAAAACATCAAAGAAATTCTAAATTGGCATCTCTGCAAATCATGTATGTCTACCGAACAAGGATGTCTTAAACAAAAACAAACAATTTTAACATAATAAGGATCCATCTAGATCATCTTTTATTACCCCAGGTAGTTGGAATATTTATAATGCAGCAAATGTAGTACTTCTGTTTTCACATTTAAATTTATCTGAACCAGGATGTCAGACTGGCTGTCAGCAGAGGAGATCTCAGACATTAATGTTCTGAGTACTGCATTATCACTTGAAACAAGAGAGAGCTAAAATCTTAAGAGCTTATATGTGAAATGTCAGGATTACTTTGGAATGAATTCCTACAATAGACAATAAAAAACCTGAATGATATTCCGTAAAAGACAGGGGTTTTTGGAGGAGAGGCTACAAACAAAACAGTACCTGTTCTGCTATTTTCTACTATATAGAAAACTAAACAAACAAAAATCCGGCAATATCTTAAAGCCACTAGAGTCCTTTCAGCAAGAAAATCTGTCACGCATATGTTTGAACTACATATTAACGCACAACGCTTCTTTGCCTTGTGAAATGGAAACCATCCATGAAACCACCCAATTCGTGTTTTCAACTTGCTCTGAACACATTTGTGAAAACTAGTTTCTTCTACCTATTTTAACAATTGCAAGTTTCTTTTAGGTGAGAAATTACTTATGTACCTTGCTACGTGGCTGTTATTTCTCTCTATCAAAATGCCACTCTCCAGTGGTTAGCTACCAAGACAATTTTTTCACCTAAGAAAAAAGGAAATTAGAATTTTGTCGATGATGTATCACCCACGTATCTAAAACTACTCCTGCATTCTTCTTACTATTTTAAAGACAAGTTTGTTTGTTTAATTGATAGACAGTGTGCCATCACAAACAAAGTCTTGAACGAGGAATTAGAAGACCTGAATTAAGTTCTCTCTTATCAGTTTTGTGATATTAGGCAAATCATGTAATTTTTAGATCTCAGTTTCCTCATCTGTGAAACAGCAAGAAAAACTGTGCTTACATGACCGTGAGACAAATCAAGCAGGCTAATATATGAAAACTTCTCTAAATTTAAAGTATTTGCATATTTGTATATTTGTAAATATTTGTATATCTGGTATAAGAGACTCTATTGTCCTCCCATTCATCAACCATTCTCTCACGTTTTCTTGCTAACAAATTCCTTCAAGTGGCATTGTCCCTGGCTCTAGGTGGTGAATAACGATTGGTTTAAGCTGATCATAGGGATCTCACTCACATATGCCTAGGACTGAGTTGGTGAGGTGGCTACAAGACTTATTTCTGGCCAAAGAAATATAGGCAAATGTGTGCTGGGAATTATTCTGGGAGAGATTTCCCTTCATATGTGAAGAAGTCACTCCACCATCCATTTTTCCTTCCTTTCTGCTTTGGACACCAGCAAGTGAAGATCTGATGCCTGCACCTTGTGACTGAGGTGAGATAACTCTGAGAACAAGAGAGAACATGCTGAGGATGGCAGTGCAGAAGGATGGAAGGAAGTGGGTCCCAGATGGCACTGATGACACGGACACTTTCTTTTTTTTTTTAAAGATTTTATTTTTCCTTTTTCTCCCCAAAGCCCCTCCAGTACATAGTTGTATATTCTTCGTTGTGGGTCCTTCTAGTTGTGGTATGTGGGACGCTGCCTCAGCGTGGTTTGATGAGCAGTGTCATGTCCGCGCCCAGGATTCGAACCAACGAAACACTGGACCGCCTGCAGCGGAGCGCGCGAACTTAACCACTCGGCCACGGGGCCAGCCCCAGACACGGACACTTTCTTATTGATTCTGTGCTGAGGAAGTAGTAGCTGTGACACCTTCCGATAGGAAATCTGAATCTCCTCTCTGGCACCAGCCAAAGTATGGTCGTTTGCTACCTATCTATCAAGAAATGGATTTCCACAGGTCATAATTGTTTTGTTTGTAAATATTAAAGATATAAATAAGTACTTATAAATAAGTAACTCTATTAAAAAAAAACTTCAAAAATTTTAGAAGAAATACTGAGACTATCTTGTTAGGAGGCAAGTCTTCCCAAGCAATATGTAATAATCAGAAGCCATAAACAATACTCTGTAATGAAGGACACAGAAAAGCTGAAAGTTGTATGGTAGACTAAAGAATTTACGTGCCGCCTATGTAACAGAGAATTACCATTCAGGATATATAAAATTTCCTGCAAGTTAATGTAAGAAAGACAAATTACTTAATACAAAATAAACAAACATCCATAGAAGAAATACAAATGACCAATAAACATATGAAAACAATACCACAACTTACTAAAGTAAACATGAGACCTTTTCAAACTCATCAACTAAAACGACTGACAGCACTAGCACGATGCAGGGAAATTCTTTCTCCTCCTTTAGCTGCAGTGTAAATTGCTTCAGAAGTGTAATCTGGCTACATCTACCAAAATCTGAAGTGTTAATACTCCTTGCATCTATTGTTTTTGTCTTTTTTCTTGGAAGAACTTCTTCCATCCTATGTGGCAATGGTGAAGACTGTCATAGAATTGGGCACGCGGTACTGTGGCTTCCTCTTCCCCCTCTGGCTCTGAGTATTTCAAAATTTAGGCACATAATAAAAATGGAAGAAGTCCCATTGAAAAACTTTCACAAGGTTCCTGGAAGAGAGAGAATTTCTGCTTTAAGTTGATGCATGTAAGGACCACACAAACCGAAATCAACCGGTGGCCATCTTTTCTGACACATGAAGAAATCTTCTCTAAGAACAAGCCCCACATGGAGGAGAGCAGATGAGAGATTCAGAGACATTGAAAAACTTGGAACTTAGACCCTTTCATACCTTAAACTGTTTATGCCTCAGAAACTTTTCTTCGAGTAGACAACAGTTTATGTTTCTTTGTTTGGGTGTATCAGTTAACTTTATTTGGATTTCTGTCAGTTGCTTCTGAAAAAGTACTGATATACTCACTATTCTCATATTTTCAAAATAAATTATATATATTTTATGTTATATTAAATTATGTATATTTATATTATATATTAAACTATATATTATTTATTAAATTATATACATATATTTTTTTAATCTTTTTTTTTAAGATTTTATTTTTCCCTTTTTCTTCCCAAAGCCCCCCAGTACATAGTTGTATATTCTTCGTTGTGGGTCCTTCTAGTTGTGGCATGTGGGATGCTGCCTCAGCGTGGTTTGATGAGCAGTGCCATGTCCGCGCCCAGGATTCGAACCAACAAAACACTGGTCCACCTGCAGCGGAGCACAAGAACTTAACCACTCGGCCACGGGGCCAGCCCCTATACATATATATTTTTAACAGCAAAAACCTGGAAACAAGCTAAATGTCCACCTGAAGGAACAAACTGGTTTAAATGATGACTCATTTATATAATACCAAACAGGCACTAAAAAAAATGATGTAGACCACCGTGTCTTGCAAGGAAAGTCTCCCACATATATTGACAGGTAGAAAAAGCAGAGTTGCAATACAATATGTACCATATGATAGCATTTGGATTTTTTAAATGATACATCTCTATATTGCACGATTGATAGAAAAGCATTTGAAAGATAGAAAATGAACAGTTTACAGTTCTCACCTCTGAGTTAGCCGGTAAAAATTCAATTTTTTTATTTTATTATAAACCTTTTGAAAATTCTATAATATATATTAACTTGCATTATAAAATACAAAAGCATAAGCAAGTTTATCTGCCCTTCAAAGGGAACAGGTGGTTACAATAAGAAAAAACTATTAGTCTCTTTAAAATTAATATAGCAGTGCAGACTTTACCAAAAGGCAGGTGAGAAAGTCCTATCTATGGCTATGGCTAAACTCTTAAAATGTAAAGTACTTTCAAAGAGTAAATCATATTTTCAATCATGATAGCTTTTCACAATTATAAAATGGTGATGACAGTATTTTTGATACAGTTAGTTATTTTAATTATAAAAATTGCAATGAAAGATGACAGCCAATTTTATTGTAATCTAGCAATCACAGATCATCTCAATCAATCCACTTATATTAATAGATACCACGCAAGTAGTGATGTCTTATTAATTTTTAATTGATCACAGAGATGACTCGCCTCAGTCTACTTATAAATCAGAACTCAAAGTTGATCCCAGTGAATTTAAAACTCATTTAATTTAATGTAAACTTTGAATAAGATTATTTATCAGAGAAATTTATTAAAAACAGAACCCTGGATCAAGAAAGCACTGTCTTAACACAAAAGAAATTCATCATTAAATGATTAAGTCTTGATTTCATGGCAGATATTTTGGTCACTTATCATAAAACATTTAGCACTCACTGAAATTAAATATAAATAAAATCGAAGCAGTAAGATAATAATGCAAACTACCGAAGAAAAACAATTTCTTAGCGCTGCTGATTCTAAATAAATTTAGTGACAGAGAATCTACACGATATCAGTGTGTTCCAACTATTACTCCTTGTAATTAAACTCTTCCTTCACAAATCTCCAGTGAAACCAAGAAAAAAAAAAAAACATGGACCGGCCTCGTGGCGCAGTGGTTAAGTGTGCACATTCCAATTCTCGGCGGCCCAGGGTTTGCCAGTTCGGATCCTGGGTGTGGACATGGCACCGCTTGGCACGCCATGCTGTGGTAGGCGTCCCACATGTAAAGTAGAGGAAGATGGGCACGGATGTTAGCTCAGGGCCAGCCTTCCTCAGCAAAAAGAGGAGCACTGGTAGTAGTTAGCACAGGGCTAATCTTCCTAAAAAAAAAAAAAGACACACACAAACTCACACCACAGAACACTTGGACACATGGATCATCCACGACTGACTTACACGGCAGTTAAGTCTCACCTTCTCTTTCTGCTGAAATGTAAAGGCCTCGTCTGTAACTTAAGAGCAGTTCCTCTCCACAAACCCTTACGTATGTACACACACGACACAGCATCAAACAATCTCACGGTTCCTGGGTGGATTTCGTGTACAATCTCAATATAATATTATTATATTAAGCATGTCTGAAACCTGAATTAGAGAAATTACAATTTTGAAGACGTTATCCCATACTTATATTTCAAAATTTTACTATGTTACCATTTCATTTTATAGACAAATAAATAAGGTTAAGAAAAGTTATCCATCTATCTTATTTTCACCCAACATATGGGAGCAACTGTGGTGTGGTGGGGGGAGGGGGCTCAGTCAGCCAAGATGGGAACAGGGTCTTTTGAGGGCTACCCCAAGATTCTGTTTAGTTGACTATTCTGGAAATCAGTAATAAGAAAGGATCACCTCGAATGCAGCAGTAATTAAATTAGGGTTTCTCCACCCCTGTATGTTTCATTTCATCGTTTTAAAATATCAGCGCACATGATTCCTTTTATATACATGGTGTATTAAAAACTAGAGTTACTATAAAGTAAAAACTATGATAAAGAACTTCCCGGCTGACCATAGTCCTAACAGCAAGTCACTGCTATGCAGCAGCAAGTTCTTTCTATCCAGTTGCTTTGGTTTCTGTGAGACACGGTTTCTTGATGTCGTAAGAGATGAAAACTCAAAGATGATTAAGGGAAATAATTTCCAGTCACTTCTTCAAACTTCACATTTTACCATATCTCTTCCAATCGATCTTAAATATCAGCCATTTGAAAACCATGTGTGAGATTAATCCTGCTAAGCTATAAAGGTCATCTGAATTTCATCTTTTTGAAGAAGTACTGTCATGAAGAAAGAATGAAGTCTACTTGAAAATCTCAAAGAAACCACCGACACGGATTCCAGAAAGGATCTACACATGTACGTGAACAATTATTAAAATTCATTATAAATATGTAATCATGAGAATATCTGTCTAGGGCAAGAAGGAAATTAACATCTCAGAAAATGAGAATAAATTGTACCCTATTTTACAACACTGACATAATAATCAATGCTATTTATAGTGTTCTGCACTCTTCCAAAAATCTTTTTTTGCCTTCAATGCATACGTATTGTACTGTGCCCAGGAGTTAGAATTGAAAACACATTTATGAAAAGTCATCAGTCAGACATAGGATAGACCATCAATTTTACATGTCTGAGATAATAAACAATTTAGGGAAAACAAGTATAAAATAAGATTATGCTTTACCTAAAAATTAAAAATGTTAATGTATGAAAGCATTCTCTTTTTGTTTTGAGCAGGCATTCGAAATTAAATAAGATGATCTATTTCACACTATATTTTTGAAGTTTCACATTGTTTCAACTAAAATTGTGCAGCATGTGTTTTCCTTTTCTCCCTGGGACTCATCCTTTATCCTCCCTAAGGCAAGGATGATAAATAAGAAGTAAGTTTTACCAGCTGGCATCCTTCATGTGTACCATATTGTGACAAAGTGAAATCAGATTTTCTTGAACTGAAGTGCGGAGTAAAATACACTTAGTCTGACTGTTCCCAAACTTTCATGTTGTATCTTTATAAAAACACATCACTCCAAGAATAGCATTCCATACTGCTTCCTAGGTTTAGACTGATTTCGGGAAAACTGTTTAAGAGAAGTTTCAATGGAAGGCTTTCAACTAAGCTTTTGAAAATACATAATCTTAAATGCAATTACATGGAGAGTCCCTTTTATGCCTCATGGCAACCAAACCTAGCAACTATTTATCAAGAATAAAACTTAAAGGGGCTGGCCCCGTAGCCAAGTGGTTAAATTCGTGCGCTGCGCTGCAGGCAGCCCAGTGTTTCGTTGGTTCGAATCCTGGGCGCAGACATGGCACTGCTCCTCAGACCACGCTGGGGCGGTGTCCCACATGCCACAACTAGAGGGACCCACAACGAAGAATATACAACTATGTCCCGGGGGGCTTTGGGGAGAAAAAGGAAAAAATAAAGTCTTCAAAAAAAAAAGAATAGAACTTAAAAGTCTTAACGGCAGTTTCCTACCTGCTGACTATGACTGGATGGAATCAAAAGACTGCTGTGGGAAGGAAGCTCAGGAAGGGCTGATTCAGAACCTCGGGAGATTATGTTCTATCTGCATATCAGAACGTAGTTCAGATGCCTGCAACGTCTATGTGCATGTGAAGACACTCCCACACTTGTAGGTGGCAGATAAGATTGGCCAAAAGGAAAGCAAATTTTGTTGGATGACTTTAAAAAAATTATTTAAAAAAATCTAAAATATTGAGTGTGGTAGTTATGGAATGGGCCAGACGAGGGTTGAATTCTGGCTCTGTCACTTAGCAGCTCTGTGAACTGGGACAAGATCCTTTAGTTCTCTGCGGCTTTAATTAAAATAATGGCAATACCTATCTCAGTAGTCATTATTTTTTTAAATCAATGCAACTGCCATTTTTACACTGGCTATTATTGATATAAAAATATGATTATATAGAGTACCGATTCTGCTCCTTGAAGAAATAACTGTTTCACTACTTCTGGGAGATCAAGTGCTTTGTTGAATATTTGGAGCATATGCATTGAAATGCAACCTTAAGGAGCGGCATCTCTCACGGTGCTCACAGCCTACTCATAACAAACTTTTTGACATCATGAGTCCTGAGGGAATAATTAAAAAAGTGCATCTGAGGCTTTCAAAGGAAGGAATCTTAAAAAAACTTTTTTAATCTTTAAATTCTTCCATCACAGCATTCTACTTTCCCTTCTCTCTACGAGCCTTTTTCCACCCTCCTCTTCACGGAGTGGGGTACTAAGCTGCAAGCAGTACCCTGCACCTAAGTCGTCACTCAGGAGTCTTTATTGAGCACTTCTCGTGGGCCAGCCTTGGTACCAAGCCCTTAATATGTACATATTCCATCCAAAACCCTTTGTGTAGGGGAAAATACTGACTGAGCACCTAGAAAGTTCCTGGCATTTTACATATATTATCGCACTTCATCTTCACAACAATTAATGGGTAATTATGATCATTCTCATTTGCACAGAAAAACAATGCTGTCAGAAGATAGGCAACTTGCTGAAGGTCACCTTGCCTCAAGGCTGCCTTTTCTGTCATCTTCTCTCACTCAGTTTCATCCTCAGACTGCTACTAGGGCTGCCCTGGTGGCCTCAGAGACAGATGTGCCTTATTGGGACTGGAATTGATCTGTCAACACCTGAAGGACAGGTAGTTAGGGAAGGCGATAAAATAATGAGACACACCCCAAGGACATGTGTTTCCCCCACTTGTCTTTGCCTTGGCCACCCCTTCTTACAACCCCCCCAGACACACACTGTGACAGTTGAGATAAGATTAGGACAAAGGGTACTGGGCTACCATTTAGCATCTAAAATTCGTAGAAGAGTGTATTATGTAAACTGTGCATAATCTTGTTTGTCCTTATACTCATGGGAAAGAGCTTAACTAATTACATTCTATGCAGGAAACCCAGCACCTAAGAAAGAAGTGAAAATATAACAATTTCTTTCTAAGAATTGCATCCCCAGGGAACGCTCCTAGGAAGTGCAGAAATATGAGACAACTATCAAGTTGAGGGACAGATGTTATCCAAAAACATAACTGGAATTTCTACAAAATTCAACACAACTTTTTACTTTTATTATTTAAAAAAATAGTTTTTCTTTTGCTTTCTGACAGAATGATAAGAACCAAGAGCAGTTAGGAAGAGGAACTTATCAAATAATTCCATTCCCCGAAGACAAAAATTAGAATTTGACTGACAAGTAGGAATTAGAATCAAGAAAAAACTTTGAGCAACACAGTAGATGGTTGAGCACTTTTAGCCCTAGCCAGTCAGGCAGCCTAGGTCCATACCTGACTCAGCACAGCCATATAAATGGCCAATGTTTAATGAACAGGACCACCATGAATAAATGAGGCTCAGTGAAAGCAGCATTAAAGTATTGTTCAGCGAGTTTCAGTACTTTGGGAGAATTACCAAAAAGGGACTAATCTGTCTTTTTCTTCCACTTGAAAAAAAAAAGTGATATTATAAGTGTGGTCATAAAGATAAAATAAATGAATTAATAAATATTATAATTTCAACAATGACTGATTCTATCCACCTCTAGGTTACAAAGCAGTTTTCTTATAAAATAAATTATATACTTACAAAAATCACACCAATCTTTCACTGGAAATTATGGCTTGCATCATTCTATAGAAGAGGAAATTGAAGTTTAAAAAAGTTAACGTGGTTTCCTAAAACTGCCACACCAGTAAGAATACGGCTGAACGAAGACAAAGTTTTAGTGTAGTTAATTAAAATTCAGGGGCTGTTATTTTCACTGACTACTCCCATAGCCCTGTATCTAATTTTGTATTAGCATTCTTACAAGAGCCTTCCAAAATGTATAATCTTCAGGGACCCAGAAAATTTGGATTTGCCCCCAGAGAAGAAACTACTACTGAGATCTTCTTATCCCAAACCCAACGCTTTTTTTCAGTCTTATAAGAGGATTTTTATTTTTTTCATCTCTTAGAGTCTTCTTCCACTAATTGTTATACTGATTCTATGTTCACTAATATAATATTTTAGGTATTTTTAAACTTGTGGAATTTTTAGGTGGCGGAGAAGAGGGGCTTTACCTGTATAAAGAAAGGTGATAAATACAGTGTCAGTGTCATTGTGTTGAAAATTGCCCCAATACCAAATGCCAAGGAAATAGTACTTGAATAAGTCAAATAACAAAGACAAACACTGACCTCCTCTCTCTTTCTTACCAATCTCCACACCTCCATTCTCGTATCCTTTTTTAAATAGTTACAAAGTATTGAACAACTACTCCCACCGTTACCTCCCACCATCTCTCCCACTCTTAGTATTTCTATTATGAACCTTCTCTTCTTTTCTCTGATCCTTCTTTCCTGGTCTATACCCTTTCCCTCTCCATTGTCCTAGCCTTGAATTTATCCATACATTGACACATTTATCCATTCATTTGCTCATTCAATCAATCAGCAAGTATGTGCCAAGCACAAATTACATGCCATCATTACAGCTTAGCATGTGGTGGGGAAGGGACAGTGAACAAAGACAAAAGTGACCACTGTCCTCATTATCTAGCAAGAAATACAGTAGACAATTGACAACAATGTATTTTTAACTTCCACTGCATTACAAGCAATAAAAGATACATCCTCACAACTAGAATATACAACTATGTACTGTGGGGCTTTGGGGAGAAGAAGACGAAGACAAGAAGAAGACTGGTAAGAGATGTTAGCTCAGGTGCCAACCTTTAACAAAATAGAAAAGAAAAAAAAGATACTTCCTGGAAGCTATGAGTATAGACAGGGAATCCTACTCGATTGGGCATTCAAGAAACCAAAGGCAGGCTTCTGCAGACTCAGTGCTGGGGGTTGAGTTAGCTGAGGCTGTTGACACAGGCAAGGACCAAATCACTTAGGGCCAGCTGAAGATGCTGGTCTCTACCTCCTGGGAAAGTGACATGATGAAATGCTCCTTTCTTACTCTAAATCCGAAGATACTTCAAAGATTAGGCTTTCTTTCATCATATCTATGATGTTATCTATACAATACTGACTCCTTGCTCTGGAATAGTCTATTGTTCATGGCCTTTTAACAAAACAAGGTGAACTTCTGTACAAGCACCACTGTTTAGATACCACGTATGCTTGTTTCCCAAGAAAACATAGTTAACTTCTCAATTAACCTAGAAATATTTCTATGATACCAATGGCTATGTAAAATGCTCAGTTCCTGATCACTATGAGCATTTATTTCTGAGTGCTTACATGTGCTCTCCACTGCTTATCCTAATACATGCTCTAATAAATACACATGGGGGGAGGCACACTTTTGCAGTATACTTCCATGATAAATTTTGACAGATAAAATCTGAAAACATAGAATAAGGTAGACCCCAGGCAAAAGTCAACTTTACATTTTCAAGTCATCATTGCTATAATATTCAATTCATTTTTGACATTCTACAATGATTTAGTTTCAAAATTAAAACTTAAAATTCAACCAGCTAACAATTAAAAGGGAGTAACTCAGTTAAATAGACTTACTGAAATAAATTTTTATTCACGAACGAATAAAAAACACAGAAGAATCAATAAGTAGGAGATAGGAGGAAGGCAGCAGTAAAGTACAGGAAGATATCATATTGAGGGGAAAAAAAGAGCCTCATGGTTGAACTTTCATTCATTTATCTCAGCACCAGGAAACACACACACACACACACACACACACACACACACACTTCTCTCTCTCTCTCTCTCTCTCTACCCCTCTCTCTCTTTCATACACAAACATGAAGATGGAAAGTAAACAAAAATATCTGGTACATTTTTTTACTTCTGTCGCCTGCCCCTTTTAATAAACACTGTTTGAACCTGTAGCTCTCCAGAACTAGATGATCATGAACAAGAACACAAATATGCATCACTAGATGATAGGGCCTTTAGTAGGTGGAGGTCTCCCACATTACTTGTGAGAGGTATGCACATTTTCAAGTTTGGAGGAATCTATACCCTTCCAAGTTTTATACCTTACAGACATTATCCTGGCTTCAGCAAGTTAACACTGGACTCAGTAGTTCTAAGATCCAGACTACGGGAGCAGGCAAAAGACTATATAAATCCCATATGTTTCTCCTATAGTCTCTATTTTCCTACATCATCAAAAATCACAGATAAAAGACACACCGTCTGCTTCTCCAGACTGCTTTCCTTATATGTGATCACACACTTTTTCAAAGCTTCTACACCATCTTTCCCCCACGCATACCTTCCTCCCAGGAAGGAATCATTCCTTAAGTATAAAGGAGTTTGGGATGCCCTGAGGGTACCTGGAAACAACTGGTCCATTTGTATCACTTCTATCTACCATTTCTACTTTATCCATTAAAGAGGAAATAGGCAAAGAGAGTAAAGCCATTGCTTCAAAGGCTTAATGATGTTATTAAGGTAAAATCCGAGGCCACAAAAGGTCAGCAAGGGAAGAAACAGAAGAAGGAAAAAAACAAACACAAACAAGCAAACAACAGGAAAATGGTAGAGGAATGTTTCTGAGAGTGAATTTTGCAAAACTGGCTGGCTCCTTATCCATTTTATTACTTTCTTGACATGCCGATTCTGGGCAGAATTTACTCCCTAAAAGCATCATCAACATCTATTGAAGGAATACTTTGTCTTCACAGCAGCAAAGTAACTGCTGTATATTTTAAAAATTAGATAGGATTAATGTAAAAGCATGGAAGTATAGAAAGAATGAGTTTTGGAATTACAAGGACTGGATTCAAATACCAGCTCTGCCACTAATTACTTGTATGCCCTTGAACAATTTACAAAACCTCCAAAAGCTTTAGTTTCCTCATCTATGAAATGAGGACAAAAAAAGTTGACCCTGTGGAAGTTACTGTGAAAATCAGTACTGGTTCCTTTGTAGTGCAGAGTGGACATTCACTACAAGGTGGCTTTTATTATTAAAGGCATTATCTTCTATTACGATGCTTAAATTGACGCCATTACTTATGCACTATCAGGAGATCAAAACTTTTTAAGTGTCTAACTTTGAATTAAAAGAAAAAATTTCAGCAGTTTCTCTCCTGATGATTTATTATTTGAAAAGCGTCACATAAAAAGCATAAATCTCACTCAGACACTGCTGCATTCTTAGATGCTATAACAATATGAGGACCAGAAGACAAGTTGAGAGGGTTCCTCGAGTCTAGGGAGAACACAAAAACAATCCTAGAAAGAAGAATAGAAGTAAAGAGCCAGCTGAAATTGAAACAAACTGATACAGTAGGAAATGACCAAAGGAATCAGATGGTGGACCTCCTCCAGACAGGGCCACGGGCTTTCAAAGCCAGCCAACGTGACGTGCCACATAACCCAGGTAAAACAATCCCAGCAGTGGCCTACTTTTTATTTCTCTGATTCAAAAACAAAAAAAAGGTGAGCTATCTATTACCATAGACATCAAAGAAAACAGACGAATTAACAAATAATGAGTTTATTAAAGTCAAGTTGAAGGAAAAATAAATTTTGAAATGCCACACTCCATGCGGTTGTGAGTATGGCTGCTAACACTATGGTCTCTGTGCATGACAATCCCTGGAGCTGTAGAGTACACAGCCTAAGTCACCAGAGGAGGTGGCCCTGGATGTGCCCAGTCTTGAGGATTTTTAGTACAAAATTCAGGAAGAAAAAGAAAGAGAGAGATGAATTATGGGGATGTGAGTTATAATTTGCCTTGTAGAAAGGTCTTTCACTTTATAAAACACCTCATTATCAGTAGCCTTTAAATAGCAATTACCCCCAGTGCATTTAAAATAATTCCATTTAGAACACATCACAGGGAGCATAGCTTTTCATGAACACATCTCTTATTTTGTCAGAGATTAGCATTAACAGCCAGTTAAAAGAAAGGGCCCCATGGATAGGAACCTGTCTGGCAGGAATCAGGATGTAGGATCCAGGTCCTGGGTATGGCAGGTCACGGTCAGAAGCAGATTTCAAACAGGAGGAGCATATAAAATTAATAACAAACACAGGCTCAGAGCCCAGATGGAGTTTCCAAAAGTAGCAAAGGAAAATTTACAGTTGAAGGAGGGGCCAGACTAGAAAAGGTAAACACTAGTTTCCCAGGATGACTAAGAATAAATTCAGCAGTTCTCTAGTTCTCTTAACAGGGAGAAATGCTGACCAAGGACCTCCATGTACGGCAAAGCAGCGCGTGACCCAAATACGGGTCAATAGATCAATCTTCTTTAGTTTAAGAAGTCCACCTGTTAGACAAGCAAAGAAATAAATCTATGTGTTCCATCTTTCTTTCTTTTTTTCTTTCTTTCCGGATGATCTAGTCTGTGAATAGATCATCTGTATCTATGGGTAAGTGCTGTCAGAAAACAAATCTACAGCCTTTTATACTTGCAGAAAAGAAAATGATAGATTTTACATTTTAAAGTTATTCCTTCAAGGAGGTGGACTAAACAGGAAAGAAGAACCCACCACAATTTGCATGCTCTCCAAGCATACTGAGATTTACAACTAGAGCTATTTACATCTCAATTAATAAAAAGTGACACTACTTAAGAAGTTCATGAGAGGAACAAAACCTGCAGAAGCAAAACCTGCATATGGGCAAATGAAAATGCAAACTCTAACTAGGAAATGACAAACAATAAACCCAGAATGTGAAATATGCCCACATTAGCAGAAAGAAAATAAATGGAGTAGGAATGTGAATTTGCAAATGATAAAAAGGGACCCAAATGCCAGGGGCCATCAATTTTCTATTTTCAATGCCTACAAACTAAGAAAAATACCGAGATGAGTTGTCACAGCCCAGAAAGAAGAAATTTTGCTTGAATAAACTAAGAAATTATCTACCCAAATAAATATTTCATTGAATGAAAAAGTTAATCAGAAGATCTTCAATGTAAAGTGGAAGAACTATGTCCAAACATCTCTCTGGTCATTCTTCCCTTGAAGAACTGAGGCTGTGGGTTGAGAACCTGGAGCCTCAGATGAGCAGCCTGATGCTGCCAATAAGATTCTGCAGCATCATTCACAGTACCCATAATGGCTCCATCTTCACTTTGTAGCTCTATAAGTAAGGGGAAGGCCTTGGTGCCAGAAGGTCTAAATCACTCTCTGAGTGGGAAGAAATATTTACCAGAATGACTGCAGGGTTCTTGTCTGGTTTGTTCACTCCTCTATCCCAAGCACTTAGAACAGGGTCTTACACAGTAGGCCCTCAATACACATTTGTTTAAATTATGTTGAATGAATAAATTACATATTTCTGGATCCTTTCTGTTGCTCTTTAAGGCCAGTTCTTCACATTCCATTCTCGTAAAGTCCCCGATGATAACAGAGAATAGCTGTTTGTGATCCTACACAAAGCAGCCCTCCAAAAAGATTCAAGTCTGCCATTAAGTTGCCCCTTAGCCTTCCAATCCCATTGCCTGCCGGGATCTCTCTTTTTCTACTACCTACAAATGTAACACTTAAGAAGCACTTCATATAATATTTAAATGATATTTAACATTCAGAGCGCTTTTCATCTTTAGAGCTTCTTGAAAATAAAGTTAATTTAATAAGAAGATTGCAGTGAAAGAACATGCTTATCTAAAGCATCACAATGTGAATAACAAGGATAGAGAAAGTAATTGGACAAGTATATACCTTCGCATGTAAATATCTTTGCTGAAGAGTGCTCTGCAGTGAAAAACAGTATTTAAATGCCAAGTTTTAACTGGGAGGGCTCAACATATCCTTTCCCTTCTGTGTTGAAGCAACTGAAGGATTTCCTCAAACTGAGAGAAGGTGGCCAGCTGCATTTGCAATTGGCTAAAAGTTCATAACAAGGAAAGGACACAAAACTCTATGTTCTGAAAACTAAAAAATATTTTTATATGGACTCCCAGAGAGTTTCACTTAATGTGTTTTCAAGGTCATGCTAAAAGTTTTGGTTAATGTCTTTACTGAAGCTGCCAAGTAGACGTACTTTAAAGCACATTAAATTCATGCTCTATTGGGGGCACGGAGGGAGAGAGTGGAGGGGAGGGTGATTCTGCTTTCAAGCATCATTATTCAGCTTGATGACTAAAACATGAAAGCTCAGAATATCCATGTCTCTCTGGGAGGGGTTAGGTGGTTGAATTAATTGCCCATTACCTTAAACCACATGCATTTATTTTTTAAATACTTTTACATAGCATGAATTCCTCTAATTACCTCTTCCATTTTGCTTTGTTTTGTTCTGGGTATGTGTGGATTGGTAAACTTGAAAAAAATTACCTGATATGCAAGCCAAAATAAATGTTCCCAAATGTAATCATTGTCAAGAAGTTTATTACATACATAGAAGTCCTAAGAACAATAATAATGTCTACCATTTTTTTGCATGTGTTATCAGTTAGTCTTGCTAAGTCACAAGACAGCTCAAAACACAGTGGTTTAAAACAACAACGAATTTTTTTAACTAGTCTAAATATACACTATAGAGTCAGCTGGAAAGTCCCATTGATCTGAGCCCAGCTCAGATGATCTCTGCTGGGTTCATTCATACATATGGTGAACAATGGGCAAGGGACTGGCTGGTCTATGACTATGCTCTACTCCATGGTGTGCCTCATTTTCCTCTAGGACAGCCCCAGGCATATTTTGACGGTGGCAGCAGGAATTCAAGAGAGAGAACAGAACATGCCAGGTCTCTGGAGACTTTGGTCGGAAACGGCACCCCTCAGAATAGCACTCTATGGAAGAAAACAAGTCTCAAGGGGTGGGAAATAGATTCTACCTCTTGAGAGGAAGCACTGCAAAGTCATATTGAAAAATGAAAAATTGGGCCAATTTCTGCATTCAATCTACCACCTACATCTATGATATGCCAGGCACTGTTGTTTGTACATTACATACTTTAAATGCATTATTTCAATTATACTCAAAATAATCCCATGAGACAGGTAAGAGGAAATTAATGCTTAAAGAAGTGAAATAATAACCTGCCAGGAACACACAGTTAACCTCCACAAAAATTTAGAAGAAAAATCAATTTATACTTTGCAAAGTGCCTATATAACAATCTCTCCTTTTAATTTGGACAATGGTAGTGGGTAAAGCAGAAGGTATTCCCATTTTACAAACAGTGCCTTGATAGGCAGGGTGAATTGATAAAACTTCAGTCTCCTCACTCCAGGACCAATGCTCATGCCTCATCCTCTTGCTGCCTCATGACCCCAAAGTAAATAACGATTTGTAGCATTTCCAAACACCACAGAATCAAACCAGATCTGCAAAAATGCATTCAACTAGGGATATACATAAGCCACATCTCAAAAGTAGCTGATTTTGCTGAAACTTATCCAAAAAGGCCATCAGATGTGGAAGTCAATGCCAAGTGTCATCCGGCATCTGGAGACTTCTTAAAAGACAAACAGGGCATACAATCATTTTCTTTAGCCCAAACCAAACTTACCAGGCAGACCAATCATTAATTTCCTCCTCTGTATACAACCAAGTTCTGCCAATCAGCTCCCATTTGACTTTGCAAAAAGAGTTACTCTACTTCTCACATCTCTTTCTCCCCATTTATAAAATGAGGAGCTTGAACTATATGGCTTTTCAGAACGATTGCATGGACTATTCTCAGACTAGAGGTAACCAAAACTTACGAAAATTGAGAAATTAATTCTTACTATTTTTAGCAACTCAATTTAAAATACCATTGAGCTGTATAAATCCATATCTGTTTTTTCTCCAATTTTACAATTCATCAAGCAGTTCTTTAATTTCTATCTCACACACACACATACACACAAAGCAAAGAATATAGGATTTCCATTTGATTATTTTAAGTGACCCACAAAGGCATCTATGCAGTACAGTGAGGTCCTGAGGGTCACATACTTAGAACCAAGGCTATAAATACACTCAAATTTAAAAATGTTCCCATCCTTGCCAAACTTGAAAATTTACAATACAGAAAATGAAACAAAAATACCCCCCCAAAAATAGAAAAATTCAGAGAATTGCTATTCTTCTGAATAACTAGCCATCAGAATAATACTTCTAAAATGACCAAAAAGAATTACCTTCTCACTAAAATACTTCATGATTTGTAGGATTTAACACCCAATTTCTATAATATCTTACTGTAAGCAACAAGATAAACGTCAAATCATAAGCTAAATCATATTAGTTAAAAGTGTGGGCTTTAGAAAGATTAAGTTTGCTTCCTGGCCCCACCGCTTTCTAGGCAATGCCAATTTTCTCACTTGTCCTATAGGGCTGCTAACAATGCCTACTGAATACTATAGCTGTATTGAGAATTAAATGAGATAAGGCACACAGCATAACACTTGGCACATAAGAAAAACAATAAAAATTGCATATTATGTATGACAATGATAATAAAATTGCACTTCACAATTTTAAATGGTTTTCACATACACTCCCTCGTTTAGTTTTTATATACACATACAAATTTCAATTATGGGCAGACGAATCATTATATCTCCCCTGGAGTTTCTACGAGTTTAACTTCCTTGCGCAACCTCCCAAAGCTAGCAAAGAGGCAAAGCTGAAATTTGAACCAAGATCTCTGCGTCCAGGTCCAGGCCTCCTCCTGCTGTACCACAGCCTCACCATAAAATGTCCTTTCACAATCAATCCACTTGCAGAGAGCATTACATATAGACCAACTGAATTTTTAATTACATCTTTAAAAATGAATATATAGCATGTCTCACTCTGCTAGAGAACTGAGCAAAAACAATTATAAATCAAATTCCTACAAAGAGAACCCTCTTTTCCCATTGTGTCTTACTGTAAGAAAATAAGAACACAATGTAACTTAACATCAATTGATAAGTAAAATAAATCAAAAATCTTATATTTTTATAGCGCTTTAACCACTAAGAATACTATGTAGATTCCAGCCTCTGGATTGCTCACTCTGTTATTAATTCTTTCAATCCAATTTTCACCCAGTTCATAGAAATATCTAAAGCTCCAAATTAAAAATATGATGAAACTTAGTTGCTCTTCTTAGCTCTGCCATCACTAATACAATAAAAACCATATTCTAATTATAACTTTGCATCTTATCACTGGGTGTTGCAACTGGAAAATACATCATGTCTATTTTCTATAGAAATCAAAAATTTAGTAAATATATGTAAGTCAATCCCATCTCATCTGCTATATGTAAATGCAATATTCTGTATATCTAACATAGCTTTTTCAAGAAAATGAAAAGTATAGATTTCAATTTTTTGAGAAGAGCATTAAAGTTCATCAGTTTCATTGTGAAATTCATAATCTAAGGATGCATTAAAATGGAATCTTTAAAAATCTTTTCTCTTTATTAAAGAGCAATCAGTGCTGAATCACAATTTTGCGATTGTTACCACAAGCAACAGATTAAAATGTCATCAGACAGATGGCCAATCTAACTAGAACAAAGGGCACAAAATACATGATTATAATAATTAATCATATTTTAATTGCTAGTAACTACTGTAAATTACTGGAAAAGGTAATTATAATAAAATTTGAGTAAACTGACTTGTTTTTACCCATTTCTAGTTGATAGGCTGGCAATAAAATGGATCCCAAAACAATCTTATGGTTCAAAAAGAGCTAACATATTTAAAAAATAGTGTAAAGAAACTTAATGTAATATTTTTAATTTATTTATCCCCAATGCTTTTCTGAAAATGACTCTTTTTTGGCTCATATGATTAAAATAAGTAAAAAGTTCTGCTAGATAAATTAACATAAAATAATGCCAACAAGGTAAGTAGGCAGGTTTATGCTAATTTCATATAATCCAAGCACAACAATAAAACCAAGACCAGAGTAGGACAAACAACAAGGATACTATAAACTGAAAAGCTGTGTTTAAAAAAAATTATATTTGTCTTTCTTCAAAACTTCCATATTAACATTTTCATATTAATTATGAAAATTACAATAACATTGAAATTATAAACAGCTTTTCAAGCATTAAAAACGTGTGCTAATTAGCTGACATGGCACTGTCTCTAATTTTAATACTTTTGCAGTTTTCTAAAAATGTATTGGAATCAAGTTACTTCTAGTGTTAGTCTTTGAGGTTTACTGGTCTTGGATGGACAAAGAGACTAAGTAAAGAGCAGGTCAACATCAAAGAGAAGTTGTTAAATGGTCTCTAAAATAGAAGGCAGCTAATATCTATTGAATGCTAACTTGGAACAATTTGATAATCAGAAAGAATGACTCTAAATGATTGTAATCATCAAATGCACAAAAATGCATTAGCCCATGGCGGAAGAGAGAGAGAGAGATCACGCATTTGTCACCACTGAAGACATTCAAATCCCACTGGCTCACAGTCTCAGAGTCAATAAGAGTCAAACATCAGATATCCTTTAAGCAAGATCCTCAATAAACAAGCAGAAACAAGAACAAGATATACCATATTAATATAGTTCTTAAAATAAGTGAATTCAGTATGTTAGATGCATTTAAATGCATTATCGCTATGACTTTGGTATATATGAGAAAAATCTAAAAGCAAGCTGTGTAGCTTAAGAAGTTCTAACGTTATTCATAAGATTGTTTAAATGTCTCTTATCATACATTTCATTTCCAAATAAATTATTAATAAAAAGGAACTTGACCTATATTTTCAAAGTTTCTTATTCAATTTTAGTCACAATGTACACATAGATGTTTTCATGACGACGAGGAGTTGTTGTTTCGTTTGTTCGTTTGGGATAGCAATGATTTTAAATAACCATCCCTGGTCACTTTTAACTGAGTTTTGTTGATCCCAGTGCTAATAATCCTCATGACTCTCATTGTTTTCCATCAGGCAGGTCATCTTCAGGGTCTCAAAACTGCTTATGCTGCTAAGAACACAAAATATTCTGGGGATGCCTCGCTGCCTAATTTCTCTTTGTTGTCACCACAGTCAAGATGGCAGGACCCAGAAATCAGTAAGATAATACAACTATAATGCATGTTCCACTAGTGAGTACTTTATTGAACACTTTTGAAGTACTCACTATGGGTCAGACACACTTACCAAGGTTCCAGGGCTATAAACATGAATAATTTTAAATAGTAGCAGTCAATAACATTAACTTACAACTATAGTGTAAACGATCTTTCTTATGAACACTATCATATCTGTTTTCTTTAGACTTTTCCAAACTTTCTTAACTATGGAGTTCATTTTTAAATTCAGGATTATGTTCCTATTTCCAGCTAATCTGATTCTCCTGCTAAAGCAGAAGCAATATTAATGTCAAATACTCCATAGTGGCTGTTAGGTAGGGAATTGATCACTTTTCTTGACCTAATTACCAGCGTACTATCTGTGATGAAGTTAGCTGCTCTCTCCATCCTCTTCCCAACTGTGGGATCAATGTTATATATTCTACTAGCAGCATTTACATTGCGGTTGTCAAATTTACTTATAATATGAATTCTGCTATAGAGTTTCAGTTTAATGACTTGAATTAGATACCCTTACCATATTTGCTTCCAGTTAACTTATACATGGTTTTAGAGCTGGTTCTGTAGTTTCTAAAAATCCTATCGATCTGCTAATAAATATGAACAGATACTTGAAGATAGCTTGCAGGATACATTTTGTACTGTTCTAAAAGTATTCTGCAAAAAAAGAGCATTTTTGAAAAGCTAAAAACTGCATTGGTCTTCTTCATATTACCTCTTTTCAAAATCTCCATTACTAGAGGGCTGGCCCAGTGGCACAGTGGTTAAGTTTGCATGTTCCGCTTCAGCAGCCCAAGGGTCACGGGTTCGGATCCCGGGTGCAGACCTATGCACAGCTTGTCAAGCCATGCTGTGGCGGGCATCCCACACATAAAGTAGAGGAAGATGGGCATGGATGTTAGCACAGGGCCAGTCTTCCTCACCAAAAAAAAGAGGATTAGCGGCAGATGTTAGCTCAGGACTAATCTTCCTCAAAAAAAAAAATCTCTATTACTAAACTGGAGATTCATTTCTAGAGAAGTAATGGTGGTCCCCAAATGTAACAAAAATAATATAGAAAAACAACTAATCTTTTTATACGTAGAGAAAAATATTTTCCTAGTGAAATATTATTAACATATTTTTCTTCGATTGCTGCGAGGAAGAACAAATTGCTGGTGATCTAACAGTTCATAAATGTCTTCTTTGGTCTGAATATTATAGAGACTACATACTTTTAATTAGTCTCAATTCAGCTAAGCAGAGGTAAAGCATTTCTATTGGATGCTGCTTTGATTTTCTGCAGCTCACAGGCCTCCTCTGATATAAACCCAGAAAAGGAGGGAGCTTGAAGAAACTCTGTCTATCTGGTGGCAGTCAGGGCACAGAGCCCTGGTTCTGCAGTTTGTTCACTTCACAAAGGATGCTGGCTGGCTGCAGGGACTAGTGGGGACTGAAATTCAGTTCATGCTGCACTTGCCAAACTACGTGCCCTGTTGCAGGACTGAGGTCCTAGAGCATCTTGGACAAAGGTGCGCCTCTTTGTAATTTTCTCCCCAGGGATGGTCACTTTTACCATTCATTTGTTAAGAAGTAGTAGCTTTTAGTCATTTTCACAAGGCACTAAATATGTTAACACAAACTTTGCTTGCTACATATATAAAACTGGAACTCCTGACTCCTTCCTTGCCTGCATTCGTCCCATCCAAATGCACCAATATGTCTCTCTCCCGTCCCTCTACCACTGCCTTCCGTTAGGACATCATCTTCTCTGACCTGCAACACTTTGAGTCCCTTCAAGTGGGTCTTTCCTCCAGGCTCTCTGGGTTCTCAGAATCTAGTTCCTATCCCCACTGCCTGCTTCCCACTCAGCCTGGAATCTGGTACTCCACCCTCGCCCACCTCCATCATCCTCACTCAGTCCCCTCACACTGGGAGGAGCCTGAATGTATCATATCCTCTCCCATCTTGACGATCCTCCTCCAGGATCTCCATGGCCTACTAGGCTCTGCTCCTTCACTTTGACTCTGCCTGGCTTGTTGATTTTCAAGTCTCAGCTCAAACATCACCTCTTTATGATCAGGCCTTTCGCGCCTCCCCTGTCTTGGATTGGATGCTGCTCCTCTGTGATTCTGCAACACCTTGTACCTGCCCCTGCTGTAGCACTGACCACCAGATTTGTAATCCCCTATCATCTCAACTGTTGCATTCAGCTGCTTGAGGAAAGGGACTCTTATTCTCTGTTATAATCCTAATACCTAGAATAGCACTAGTATAAGGACATGAATAAGTCATCATTTGTAAGAAGTGTGGGGCTGAAAAAAAACTATCAATTATATAGCTAAACCTTCAATTACCGGTGGAAAAAATTACTCTTAGCTATTATTCCCAGATATAGATTACTCAAATGCAGGAAGTCTGAGAGATCAGCAAAAGATCTAAACACTTATACAGTGCTACATGTAGGATCATAGTTATGTGCCACTAAAATTGGTGTACAAAATACTTTCAACACTAATTTAAAATAACAGTTTTCTAATTATAAAAATAAAATGTTCCAATTGTATAAAATTTAGGAAATCTACCAAAGATTAAATAATGAAATACAAAACAGCTGAATATCATCCAGACATAACTATCATTAATATTTTATTATGTAGATGTCTAGCCTTTCTTTAATATCAAGACAATGATGTTAAACCAAATGTGTATCTATATATATGCATGTATACCAGTTTACTGAACAGTCTAGATTCAGTGGAGAATAAAGAAGGAAACAACTTTGTTCTATTTTCATTGTCTTTCAAACCCCCTCTATTCTATTTCTTTCCTGTCTTTGAAAATATGTTTTAAGCCAATCTCAAAGCTTTCTGGTCCTTTTGAGGTATTAATAACCAGTCTAATTTTTATGTACAAAACAATTTTTTTTTGAGAAAGATTAGCCCTGAGCTAATATTTGCTGCCAATCCTCCTCCTTTTTGCTGAGGAAGACTGGCCCTGAGCTAACATCCGTGCCCACCTTCCTCTACTTTATATGTGGAACGCCTGCCACAGCATGGCTTGACAAGTAGTGCATAGGTTTGTACCCAGGATCCACACCGGCAAACCCCGGTGTGAAAGCAGAACGTGTGAACTTAACTGCTGCGCCACCAGGCAAGCCCTACAAAAAACTTAATTTTGCAGTTCAGTCTAAAGCTGTTCCTTGTGCCCTCATTCACGCCTGTTTCAGGCTTGGAAATGTGCTCAGGGCTGGGGAGTCAGGGAGTTGGGGAGGGGCACATCTCTACTGCTGTCTCTGCCTTATCGTTCCACTCCTCCCTGCCACTCACTGTGTTGTCTCTGGTCTCTCCTAGGTTAGAGAGAAGGCAGGTGAGCAAAAAGGAAAAGGCTGCAAAAGTCACATTCCCTAACAGTTTAGCATATGCCCCAATGTTGGCTCTTTCTTTCAAGGAGAGCTTCTGTGGGACTCTGAGATCCTCTCTCCTCCACAACCCACCTCGAATTTACTGAGAATTCTCCTGCAGTGCTCACTGGTATGGGCCATGGCCCCACAGCTGGCTGTTTATGCGCTACCTACTCCCACTGCCATGGTCCACCGCATGTAGATTTATTCTGGGGTCCTCCCACAAAGGCACTGACCCATCTTAGGTATCCAGTGCCCTCTGCAGTCCACTAGAACCAGGACCTCCTCCCCATCCTCAATGAAAGAAGGGCCACCTACTTTCGCTGCAGCTTTTTCTCTTTGCTCTGCTATCCCAGAAGGCTTCAGCTAGACGTTTGTCTTTGACATTTTCATGGAAAGATCAGGCAACAGTCTTTATACTCTCTCAACTCCAAGGTATGAAGGTAAAATTTTCCCAACACCTACCTCCCCCACACCAAACTTGCTCTGATCACAAAGTAGCAAAAGCTCCCTGAGTGATTTTGCAACACAGAAGATTAGGATGTGGGTGACCCCTTTGAAACTTCAAATCTCTCCTGAACAATTCTGTACATCCTTTACCCAGATTTCCTCTATGGTACCATCTTGCAAAACTATAGTCCAATATCATTACCAGGATACTGACATTGAAACAATGCACTTCTAGCTCCAAAGCCACAGAGAATGCTTGTGACGCCCTTTTATAACCATACTCACCTCCACCCCCACCCCAATCTGTTTTCCATTTCAATAATTTTGTCATTTCAAAAATATTATATAAAACAGAGCCATACAGTATATAGTCTCTCATAATTGGCAGTTTTTATTCAGCATAATTCATATAAACTGTTACACATATTCACATAAACTGTTATATGTATCACCAGGTCAATCCTTTTCATCCCTCAGTTGTATTCTATGGCATGGATACCACAGTCTGTTTAACCAGTCACCTATTGAAGGTCGTCAGATTATCCCTCCAGTTTTGGACTATCATGGGATAAATCTGCTACAACCATTGTGCACTCGTTTTTGTGTGAATACATGTTTTCATTCCTCTGTGGTAAATACCTAAGAATGCAATTTCTAGGTGAGAGATTAAAGACATGTTCAGTTTTATTATAAGAAAACACCAAACTGTCTTCCAGAGTGGTTGTACTATTCTGCATTCCTACCAGCAAAGTACGAGTAATCCAATGTCTGTCCTCCTTGCCAGCATTTCACATTATTTTACATTCTGATAGTTGTGTACCAATATCTCATTGAGTTTTTAATTTTCATATACCTAATGGCTAATGATGTTGAACATCTTTTCATGTGTGTTTTTGCCATCTGCATAAACTTGGTGGAATGTCTCTTCATATCTGTCTTTTTCTCATTTTCTAATTGGACTGTTTGTTTGTATTTCTATTGTTGAGTCTTGAGAGTTCTTTATATATTCTAGATAGCAGTCCTTAGTCAGATATATGCCTTGGAAATATTTTCTCCTCATCTGTAACTTACCTTTTCATCCTCTACACACAGGCTTTGGCAGAACATAAGATTTCAATTTTGACTAGGTCCAATTTATTAATTTTTTTTATGGATCATACTTTTGGTGTCAAGTCTAAGAATTCTTTGCCTAGCTGTAAGTCTGAAGATTTTCTCCTAAGTTTTCCTCTAAAAGTTAGATAGTTTCATGTTTTACATTTACATCAGCTCTCCAGTTTGAGTTAATTTTTGTATAACGTGTTAGGTTTAGTTTGAGGTTCCTCTTTTGGCTGTGGATGTTCAATTGTTCCAGCACATATATAATTTTTGAATGTATTACTTAGAGTTTTTATTTATTGGGTGCTGACATTTGGACTTAGACAAAGAAAAGCGAGTGTATCTCTAGGTCTATGCCCACATTAAGGTGGCCATCACCAAAACAGCTCTACCAGGGGCCATCACTCCAGGCTCCAATAACTTAGAAGGGTAACAGAAAACACACAAAAGAAATTATCCCTATTAAAACAACCTAGAAAAATAACGGCAGAATTATTTAACTAAATATTATTACTAATCTTTGCTTAATAACTATTTAGAAAAATCCACTAAGGGCAAACAAAGATTTACAAAGTTTCAAACGGAAAAAAATACTTTGTTCATATTGAACTTCAATTACTATCAAAACAGCTAAATCTGACCTGTACGCTCTCTGTGGTATTAAATATACGAGGATTCAGTCACAAAGGGCGACTATTCAAGAGACCAGCCATTGCTTTGCAGCTCTCTGCCATAAAAACATAAACTGAGCATCTTCTGATGCTGCAGATATTCCTACCTCCGCAGTAATTTATACTCAGGTAAAGCTCTAAGGCCCTGAGGCATCACTGTATGCAGTAAGTTCACTTCGCTTCTCTGCATTTAGCCTGTTACAGGTCATCCACCATCCTTGGGAGAATTTAGAAAATAAAACCACACAAATCATTTCTATGTGCTCCACTTTAGATGAGAAAATTCAATTAAGACAGTCTAGAGGAAAAGAGTTGAAACTTCATAACTTTTGGATATGTTGTGGTTCAATCCTTTTGTTCTTTAACGGTCCTAACCACTCCCCATCCACCCCCTGCAAAAAAAAAAAAAAAAAAAATGAGTTATCAAATTATATTGGCCCCTTGAGTCTTTCACATCTTGTGAATAAGTCCTTTCAATCAGAAAAATTTTGTCTAGCATTCAAGTACATATGCTTTCTACCCTAAAACCTCCTAATTTCATATAGATTTGATTTCCCACTGGCTTTCCCTTGTTCCTAGAATATACTTATTTGACTGACAAGCAACTTCCTTCCTTCTTTGTTTCTTACATACAAGGAAGTGTCTGCAATTTTAATTTGTTATAGACTAAAGTAATATTTTTCTTATTTCTTCATAATACCACTACTACTATCACTATCTTATTCAAACATTATATTTAATTATATTTAATATATGCAACTTGAGGCTTCTTCAAGGTACAAAGAGATGCTAAAACTAAGAAATAAAAAAAGTCACGGTTTCCTCTTATCACTTTGCAAAACTGTTGCTGTGATGGAAGAGTCTCGTAAACGCCACCATTATATTGATAGAGAAGCTTTCCTAGGTGTTAAACAAAGATTGAACACACTCTCAAGTGTGCTGGCACACAAAAGAAATCTCTAATATCTTTGCCCTAAAGAAGCCCATGGTCTAATTTGAGATAAAAGATTAACCCAAGTTAACTAATTAAAAAGCAATACAAAGACTATGAAAGTGTATACAGGTAATTGAGGGCTATCGTGCAGTATACGGAAAATTTTCCAGATAGAAGAAAACAAACACCTCATTTTCTGGGCTGGGGCAGAGAAGACTTTGAAAGAAGATGTCACAAGTAACAAAATATTTCAGGACTAACAGATGTGTTCATCGGGTATCACTGTGCAACTTTCCTCACACTTGCTCATGGTTATCTCAGATTGGGTACCTCACTCTCCTACCCACTACCAGGAGCTATGAGGCATACTCAGTCACAATTGCCAATACAAATACCTTTCTTTCTTCCTCTCTTCCTCCCTTCCTCACTTCCTCCCTCTCTCTCTCTCTTTCTTTCTTTCTCCTTTTTTCCACCTCCAAGTCCACTGAAACTCACTTAAGTTGTTTTGATGCCCCAAAAGCTTAGACTGTGGACTGAAGTGGTAGACTTTTACAAGGCCACCAGATGGTGGCAGTGTCCAGTCTGACATCAAATCATTTATACATAATAACACGTCATACTCTACAAACATTGAAAAGAAACATCTGGGGCTCAGAAATGTATAGCTTAAATTGCTACCATTCTTCAGAAAACAGTAACTTAAAATTGTATAATTATCAGCCATACGATATCCCAGCCTGGACTAGAGTATAAAAATGTCCCTTTCTTAACCTACACAAAATCTTATACTGCTCAAAGTCAACAGCTGTTCATTAGATCCTCCCCAAAGACAGGGAGGTAACAGTTCTAAAATATTTTGTATGAAAATTCATACTTGTCTTCATCAATTTGGCTTAGATCTTTAAAATGTGATAATATACTTGCCACATGAAGGACTGTGAATCAGAAGATAAAGATAATAATAATAATGATAGATAAAATAAGAATAACACTTGCTAGGTTGTAGTGGGACTTAGACTCTATAATGGTTGCCTATTTGAGGTTTGTTTGCTAACTAAAATGACTTAATGTTCCATCTCAGGGTAACAAAACGCAGCATCTCTTTTCATGTTTTCATTAAGTTTAAAATTTTATAATGAACACTGGATAATGTTATTAATGTATAGTATGCATTATGCTTTTGTAGAGCGTCACTGTCTTTCCCTCCTCAAACCCCAGAGTGTTTCATGTTACTTACAACATAAGCAATCAGTCTGAAGGATTGATTTACTAACTGTTTTAGCCAGAGCGATCTTTCGGAATAAATGTGCAACAACTGAGAGCATCAGTTTTAGCATAGTTCCTCCTAAAATCACAAGAATAAATACATTTTGCTTAAGTCTCTCCAGGAAATTCCACTTAGCAACACTTGCAGAAACACCAAATAGCTTTAACGAGCAGTGAGTAAATTTATACTACTTATGCATAGTACCATATTGATTTTAACAAAAAATAATAATAACTTGCCAGTGTTTCCCGTAAATTATTTTGTGATTCCTTCAGAGAGGCCATGGCTCTGCAGTTGTAGGCAAATGTATTTTTAATTCAATTTATGGATGCCTTAAAAAGTACTGAATGACACTATGGTCTAATAATCTTCTGGAACATACCCTGAACAACGGTCTTAGAGCAGGTTGTTAAAAGAGACATTTTCTGTGTGGGTTTCAGCTAAGACCCAAAAGCCAAGAACCAAACAATAGTTAACAAGTACACTCACATTTTTAACGGAGGTGCTAGGTTATCTATGCAGAACTTGCAAAGAAAACTCTGAAAAATCAGTTTTGTGAGCCAACACCTCTTTGAGTTTAAGTGGTCAAAAAGGTTGGAAACAGGGTAGAGGAAATTTTTTTTTGAGTTGTTGACATACTATTAATCCCACCACCACCTTCTCACCTCAAACCCTGAAGAAGCTTTAAGGAATCACTGCAAAAGCTTGAAATGTATATGCTGATTCTTGAGGGACACGACAGTGAATGTCTGATGTGCATCTGAGAACACGCCATTCTGAGACCATTGTTGTAGGGTATGTTCCAGAGGAGAACTAGAGCACAATTTGTGTTATTCAGTATTTTTTAACCATTGATAAACTGAATTAAAAGAGAAAGGCTATGGTCCTGAATTGGCAGAGCAGAGAGAGGTGCTGGCTACACTTTCCCTGGGAGAGGCAAGATTGTGTAAATGTTTCCGGAAGACGAGAGGTGGGCAACAAGGAGGAGGAGGTTACTTAGAGACATTTCAATTCCTGTCCAAGAAGAATACGTAGAGGGATGGAGTAATTCCCCAAGACGAAGAATGGATTTCCAGATTTCCAGGAACTAGGGGAGCACTATTATCATCTAGCCAGAAGAAAATGCATTTCCTGTGTCACGGAAAACATAGCCAAAAAGTCCCAGTAGGCACCTCTGAGAAAGCCACATATCTTTCTGTTTCAATAGGACACATTATGCTGTGATGACAAGCAACTCTGTAATTTTAGTTGCTTAAAACCACAAAGATTAGTTTCTTGCTCATGAAACATGGTTGTTGTATGTCAGTAGTTGAAAGAGGCTGACTCTTCTCACTGGAGTCTCAGGGATTTGGGTTGACGGAACAGCCACCATCTCTCAAGTTGTTCCCTGAAGTGTGAGAAGGAAAAAAAAGAGCTCTGGAGACTCTTACACTAGCTCAGCCTATCAAGGACACTTGTCACTTCTGTTCACAACTCCTTGATCAGACCTGGTCATACGGCCTCACCCAACCACCATAAGCCAGGAAGTTCAATCCTACTATGTGCACAGGAGACAGAGAAACTTTTGATGAGTAACATTAATGTCTACCACACCATCCTAAGGTAAAACAGAGAGGCCTCCAAGCTCAGAGGAAGCCTACCCAAGGTCACATTCATGTCAATCAAATCAGACCTCACGTTCACCTATTCTACTCTTTCAACCCTAGAGGAGCCAGAGGCAGCCTACTTGAACAGGGCAAAAACCATGGAGTCACTTTGGGGAAACACAAGAGAGGCTGACCAGCTCCCCTTTTTCTCCATGACATGTGGCCGAGCTTAAGCTGGCCAGAACTAAGGAAAGGGAAATCCTTATCACTAAATGAATTCAGGACTTCCTTATTAAATGAATGGGATATAACAGAAAGGAGACTCTTCACATGATTAGAAGTGATCACAGAACACTTTATTTTCTAATAGTAACTAAATAAGATATGAGGCTTATCTGAGATTTTATTCATGAGCAAGAACAGGATTAGCCCCGTTGAGCAGGTTTAAATGTAGAGTAGTGGAGGCACAGGGGATAAACACTTGTTCACTTAAGAAATACACATATGAAAAAAAACAGTTTGGGCTAGGTGAATACAGTTTCCAGGAATGGTAAAGTCAGAAAGAAAGTACTAAGTGGAATAAAACAAAACTTCAAAGTGAATCCAAATAAAAACAACTATCAAAATATCTTTAGAAAATGGGAGGAAAAATATTACATATAACCAAGGGAATCTCAGAAGCATTAACATAAAAAGCTATTACAGAAATGAGAAAAAAGTTTAGAAATCAGGCTAAACTACCTTCGAGGTTTTCCCAGATACATGAAACCAAAATTAAAGATAAAAATGCTGTGAGAATCTGACTTAAGTCAAAAACACCTAGGAAAATGCTCCATCACAGCAAAATGAATGGCAGAAAATCTGATTAGACTCTGTAACATTGGCCAAATAGGAACGCTGAGGAGAGACGAAAAACATAATTTATTTCCAACAAACTAGATTTAGGCATAGAGTGATAACCCCTTATATTATCAGAACACATTAATAGTGGATCTCGCAGAAGCAAATTACCATTAAATCAGTAACTATTTTCTCTTTGAATTTCTCTCTGTCAGTGATCTAGAAAATATCAAATAAGAAAATAGGAGAAAATACAAGCGTTCAAAGAGGTCAAATATTCAACATAAAGAAGAGGAAAATACTGATTATTTTATGCAAATTGATTGTAATTTGAAGAGAGGGTAAAAATCGGTGCTTATTCAGAACTAATAGGATTGCTCAATAATCTTCAATCTAAGTCTAAAAGACTAAATGGAATTTATCAACTGATCCATCTATAACTAGGTCTTTAAACTCCTACTGTTGGATCTGTATTGTTACCTTTGTTTCACAATCTATAAAATAAAATTCATATGATACGAAAATCTGAGGAAATTATCTTACAAAAAGGCAATAAAAATCCAATAGAAAGAAATTAATTTCAAGTTGTTTCTTTTCTTTTTTTTGCTTTTCTGGACAAATCCCACATTTTGCTACAAAAAGTGATACATGTTATTGCATTTGAGATTATTTTATCACTGGCTTTTGAATATATATTTAATACAGGAATGACTACATTTTTATAGGTACCACGTACACAAATTTATTTTTACCCATTATCTACTCTATTATTATAAATTCCATGTAAGGCGTGCAGGGCAGAAAAGTGTTATTACATCTATTTCACATTAGGAAACTAACACTTCAAGAGATTAAGGGATTGTACGAGGTCCAATAATTAGCAGTCAATGGCAGAGTCAGGATTTGAAAACAAATCTTTAAACTCTTAATCATTGCACGCTATCTCCTTTACTAATTGGGAATAGTATTATAACGGTTTGGTTTACAATTTAAAACTAAGTATTCTAAAAATCACTTTTTAATTCATTTCAAAAAATATTTAATAAGTACTGACTATATTCTAGATTATTAAAAAAATAGTAACTTATAAGATATAATTTTTACCCTCAAGGACCACATGGTTTGGGAAGATACCCAAGGCAGTGAACCAAGGTAATAATATATTTTTAGGGGCTGGTCCCACGGCCGAGTGGTTAAGTTTGCACACTCTGCTTCAGTGGCCCAGGGGTTCACCGGTTCAGATCCTGGGCGCCAACATGGCACGCTCATCAGGCCATGCTGAGGCGGCGTCCCACATGCCACAGCTAGAAGGACCACAACTACAATATACAACTATATACTGGAGGGCTTTAGGGAGAAGAAGAAAAAGAAAGATTGGCAACAGATGTTAGCTCAGGTGCCAATCTTTAAAAAAGTAATAACAATATATTTTTAAAAAATACATATAACAGAAGCTTGCAAATGTAGAGAGATTGTATTTTGTCCAGGGCTTCTGACAGGTTTATTGAGAATATCATATTAGGCTAGTTTTAAAGGATAAATAGGAGTTTGCTCAGATAATCTGGAAATGGATATTTTATTTGGAGGGACCCTAATGTGTAAAGCTAATATAAAAAATGGAATGGTTTTATCAGTAAGTACTAGATTATTTTACTTTTTAAAATTATTTTTTGCTGAGTGAGATTCACCCTAAACTAACATCTGTTAACAATCTTCCTCTTTTTGCTTGAGGAAAATTCACCTGAGCAAACATCTGTGCCCATCTTCCTCTAGTTTGTATGTGGGTTGCGGCCACAGCATGGCCACCGACGAGTGGTGTAGGTCTGTGCCTGAGAACTGAACCTGGGCTGCCAAAGCGGAAGGTGCCAAACTTAACCACCAGGCCATGGGGCCAGCCCCCATTTTACTTTTAAATACTGTTTCCAACATCTCAAAACTTAGCATGAATGATTAATTAAATTCATCAGCACTTTATTTTTATAAAGCAATTATACACTTGCTATCTCTATATTCTTTCTTCTCCCACGAGGAGAGCTAAATGGAATGATGGATGATTACCCTCCAAAAATGCAAATAACTTACCCATGGTTTTCTACCATTACTAGTGATAAAATATCTGATTATCATCCATAGTCTAAAGTTATAATTTTAAATCATTAATTTCTATTGAATCAAACCACATACCCACCCTTGAATTTTACATTAACATAATCATTGAACCTTCTTTTCTGAGCCAAATAGTAATGCTTTGAGCTTTGTTCCCCTAATCGCTCCATAGAATCCTCTATAAAATGCTCCTATAGATAGACAAACAGGAGCAGAAGCTCCAGGTCCAACAGGCCAGTCAAGCAATCTACCTCTTTCAACAGTCACCCAGACCTTTGCTAGGCCACATAAGCACCTATAAATAACATGAAGAACTTACTTCATATTTCACATTAATTTCATCAATCTTGTTATACAGATTTTCAAGTGTAATGAATGACAAAATACTGCATTTTTTATGGCAATTATAGTTTCTATGGCAAAGATACACTACATTTTTATTGAAAGTACATAGCTCCCTGTGAGACTCTTGAATACAGAACCATAAATGCTTCCTTCTTAATATTAGCATCTGCAAAAATAAGACCACTGACATATGAGCATGCTCTAGCATGCTCTCCAGAAATTGCAATCAAAAAGTTCTTTAGGAATGAAAGGGCAGCAATGTAATTTAGTTAGGTAGAACGAGTTTTTATGGAAAATATCAAAGCTATGTAGAGACACAGAACAATCTGCTACAGGCTCTAGTGCTTAAGAATACATTAGACAACTACTTGTCTAATATGTTAGATGCCTACATGTTGGAAGGCATGTATCCAAGACATAGGTAAATGGACTAGACAGTTAAGGCCACTCATGGAAAAGGCCAAGGAAGGAGCATCTGTGTTACATATAGCTGCTAGTACCCTCTTATCCACGTGTGCTGGCTCTTTTGCATTGCAGCCCCAACTTTGACACAAAAATAAGCTCTGTCATCAGCCTCTACTAGGAATCCAATCACATTAATGTTACTAAGACTTGTGTGAGTTTGCTGAAGATTTTGAGTTCACAGGAAGTACAACACTGTATCTGAAAAATTCCCACTTGACATCTATCTTCTGAAGTCTTTTAACCATCTTGCCTCTTACCCACACAACACTCTGTCTCACTCTTCTCTCATTTTTTGTGCAACATAGTTTCCTATTTTGTCAAAACCTTGGCTTTAAGGGAGCCCATGGAAGTTTTTCCTCTGTAAATTATGTATTTCTGTAACATTAAATCTTTTTGTTGTGAACGTTTCACTTTTGTAATCAGAAAAAATTATTAAAAATTACATATGAAGAAAAGGGTATCAATTAGATTAAATTAAAGAAAAAGGACATGCCTTAAGCAACTGTGAATCCCCAGCACTTAGGATGATGCATTTGTTCACACTCGGTGCACAATGAATGCAGATGATGATATGGATATCATTCCAAATGAGAAAAGAGTGTGACAACACAGGGGAAATTGGTGTGATGGGGAAGTACAGTATGCATTCTTTGAACAGTGGCTGGGTGAGTTACTGGATAGGAAAGGAAGAAGGTGAGGCAGGAAAGAAGGATAGTTTGAATTAGTCCATTATGAACAAAGTTCTCTGCTGAGCGCTCACTAGGTATCAGATACCGCTTAGGGAAATCTTCCCGTCTTGCTCCCAACCATCATGAGCAAATCCATGCCCTTCTACTCAGCTTGCTATATACATATAACACAAGTTCTCATTACATATTTAATTTCTTTCAGTTGCTTATTAACTCTTTCCCACATTAGCCTGTAAGTGTCTCAAAGGAAGCATTATATCTGCCCCTTCCCACAGACAATATATTACCCAGGGCCTACCCTAGTGCTGAACACAAAGGAGGTATATATTAAATACCTGCTGCATGAATCAATCCATCTACCCTAGACTAAGTATTGTTCTCCAACCACATTTTTTTTCCTTAACAATATAACTTGAAGATTTTACCATGATGGTATTTAACGAATTGTAAAGTTTTATTTACCTTCTTATTAAACCAGCAACAGAGAATTTAACTAAAGTTTATTTAACTATATTCCCGTGGGATATTTGGACTTTTTTTCATTTCTTCAATAAATATGTATTCAAACAGTTTTGCTTCTTCCTTTACAACGTGTCTGCCTTTTTGAGTCTTTTTCTTGGCTTCCTTCTTTGGCTAGAATTTCCGTTATAATGTTGAGCAGAAGTGATGAGAACAGACGTTCTTGCCTTGCTCCCAAGATTAGAGGAAAAGCATTCAGTCTTTCACCATTAAGCATCATATCAGCCATAGGCTTATTGCAGATGTTTTACATCAAGTTTAGGAAGTTCTCTTATATTCCTAGAATATTTCCTAAGAGTTTTTATCAAGAGTAGATGTTGGATTTTCTCAAATACGCTTTGCTACATCTACTGAGATGACCATATAGTTTTTCATTTTTACTCTGTCAACATAGTGAACTATATTGATTGATTTTTCTAATGGCAAACCAACACTGCATTTCTGGGATGAACCCAACTTGGTCATGATGTATAACCATTTTATATATTGTTGATTTATATTTGCTAAAGTTTTGTTAATACGGTTTACATTTATGTTCATGAAGGGTACTGGTCCATAATTTTCTTTCTTTATAATGCCTTCTCGGGTGTTGGTATCAGGGTAATGCAATTCTCACAGGATAAGCTGGGAAGTGTTCCCTTCTCTACCATTTCCTGGAACAGATTGTGTAGAATTGGTATTACTTCTTTTTTAAATGTTCAGAAGATTTTATTAGTGAGGGCATTTGTGCCTGGGGTTTACTTTGTGGAAAGACTTTGGGGTATGGTTTTGTTTTGAATTTTGTGTATTTCTTAATAGCCATCTTGAGGTATAATTTATGTACCATATAATCTATAGACCACAAAATGTACTCATTTTATGTGAACAATTCAATCATTTTTAGTACATATACAGATTTGTGCAACCATCCCCACAATCCAGTGACAGAACAGTTGCATCACTCCAAAAACCCCCTCGTGCCAACTTGCAGTCACTCACCATCCCCACTCCCAGGGCACGCAGACACCAATCCACTTCTGAATTCTGTAGATTTGCTTTTCTGGAAATTTGTATAAATGGAAGCATACAATATTTGGTCTTTTGTGTCGGGCGTCTCTCATTCAACATAATGTTTTAGAGGTTTTCTTCATGCTGTAGCATGTATCAATATTCCATCCCTTTGGATTGCTGAATATTATTCCATAGTATGGATACACCTCATTCTATTTATCCGTTCACCACTTGATTTGGCTTAGAAAGGTTTTAACTACAAATATAATTTCTTTAAAAGATATGAAGCCATTGAGGTTATATATTTCTTCTTGCGTGTACATAATAGATCTTTGCACATTCATGAGAGTATTTCTGAGTAGAAATTCCTAGAAGAGGAACTATGAAGTCAATTATTATGAATATTTGTAATATAATAGATATTTAAATAATAGTTATCTCAATTTCACTCCAGATGGGTTGAGCCAGTTTACAATGTCTCCAATTATATGTATGAGTGTCTATTTCCCCCCTCCATGACCAACACAGGGAATCTATCAATGATTTCATCTTTGTCCCAACTCATCAGCAAGACTATCTCACTATTGTGTTCATTTACATTGCTTTGATTATTAGTGACGTTATGTATTAATCATTCACTTATATTCCACTCACGCTCAGACCAATTTCCTCCCCCTTTACGGATTCTCCCCAGGCCACTCTCACTTCACCATATTCTCAATTGCCTGGTTACAAAACTCTTATATTGTTATTTTGTACAGTCTTGTGAACAACAGATATGTAACAAGAATTTTCTGAAAGAAGTGATAGACATTTCTATTCTTTGTTAGTTTACCACCCACTTACATATGCCTTCTCTCCTTAACAAGATCACAACATTTTTAAGAACAAGGACCAATCAAATACATCATTATATCCTGACTCATACAGAACATCATTTTAACATCAATAAATATTTGAGTGTTAACTGATGTAAATTTAACAAATTGAGACCAAAGTTAGGGTTTCAGTATTTACATGCAAATGAAATTGAAGGCGAATCATAAAGAGAAACTATTTGCAATCCATAATCATATACTTATCCAGTGGGTGACAGTCAAGGACATATCTTTACAAGAGCCAAGGCCTGCTTTTAGCATTATTTATTTATACATGCAAAATATAGGATACATGCATAAAGTATAGTACATATAAACTTTAAATATAGGTATATAAATTTATATGTATGTATATATACATATATAATATGTATAAAATATATGTAATATATTAAATATATAACAAAATATATTTATATAAATATATAATAAAAATAAAACATAGATATTAAATACATATAACTGGAGAGAAGTCCAATAAAAATAGTTAAGAAGATAAAGGCACTTCCTCTTTGACAAATGAAACCCAACGTTTCAAAATCAACTTTTATCACAAGGCAGTGTTGTTGGCTCTCCTGGTACACCAGGAGCAATGCAGTTTTTATGCTAATTATTTCCCCTCACTCCCACTACTAGATAGATATCTTGCAGCTAACCATAGTTACACTAAAATAGAATGCGATTGTATGAAGATACAAAATCCTCTTATACAGTCCAATTTAGAATCCATTTCAAAAACTCTCTAGTGCTACACCTAGAAACTGAAATGTGCTGGGAATCTGAGATTTTTGCATATATTTCATTTACACTGAACTTTGGTTATGATTTTTGTACAGACAACAATTCTCTCCTTAGAGACAATTTGATATTATTTTCTATTATACCTGCAAAAATATATATAACTTGTTTTCTAGGCTAGGTTCCTAGATTTGCATTTAGTCTTACTAACATTATTAAAGAAAATACATTCATGGTTTATATTGACAATGACACTAAAATTCTAGGGAAGGAAATGGTATTTGACTTATCCTTGCAGTAAGTGAAGATAGGCTGTTCTTAACATTAACTAGTGAATACGCTGAGAAAAGCAACAAATTTATTCTAGTCTCAAATCCTAGCAGGTCTCATATTTTATCAAAAGAGCACATAATTATTTCAATGGGCTTTTAAAACTGTATTCAAATCAATGAGTCATTTAATATCTACCATTTATTGTCTTACTAATTCCCCTGATGAAAACAACCTATGAATAATATAACCAGCTTTTAAGTCACTAAAATAAAATAGGACAAATGGACTATCAGCATTCCTGGGCAAATTCCACTGTAAAAACTAAAATACTGTATTAGTTTTGTGTCCAACTTCACAAATTAAACCATTGAATCAATGTTCCACAAGGTAAATATTTTTAAAGTGTCCATAGAAAATGGGTAACTGACCTGACAATGATGAAATCAATAGGAACTGCTACTTATGTCATATTAAGTATATACAAGAAGAAAAATGTAGAATGCTAAAAAAGGGAGGAGGGACTCCATTTAAACTTTATCATTCAAAAATATTGTATCATTTTCTTTTTCCTCCTCTTTATCATCACAACGTCTTAAAAACAGCTCCAGGAGGCCAGCCCCATGTCCAAGTGGTTAAAGTTCTACACACACCCAGGATGGGGACGCATGAACCTACTCTGCTCATCAGCCATGCTGTGGAGGCATCCCACAAAGTAGAGGAGGATTGGCACAGATGTTAGCTCAGGGCTAATCTTCCTCAAGCAAGAAAAAGAGGAAGACTGTCAATGGATGTTAGCTCAGGGCAAATTTTCCTCACCAAAAAAAAAATAAAGCTCAGATGCCCAGATAGACTTTTATGTCTCACATAATTTGTGCCATAGTAATAACTTTGAGAAAATCGTATCATATACATACATATTATTCTAAATTTTGCTTTCAAGACACTTGTTAATAGCTCCTCCAGTAAAAAAAGAAAAAAACTCTCTTATCAAAGGAATATCAAAATCCATGCTTTATCATGCAAGTTTTACAGGTATTCTTTAAATATGTTCCTCACTTACTTTTCTACAAAGTGTTACAATCCCTGACATTTACTTGGCACTGGAAAGTTTTGTTTTTCTTTTTCCAAAGCTTAAACCTAGGTGTGGTCAAAGTTTAAATATAAGAAGAGAGTGTATAGATATTAAATTTCCTCATTTTACAGAATTCAACACTGAGCCTTAGAAAATTAAGAGAGCTTTTCATAACTACACCAGTAGTGGTAAGAGAGAAGTAGAATGCAAGTCTTCTGACAGCAAATCCAGTGATTTTTCTACTTATTCATGCTGCCTCCCAGTGGCACTGAATTAGTTTCTCTTGGGAGATTTTTGAACACTAGATTTTCTCTCTGAGGACATTTAAGAACCATTTAGCAATTGTATTTGTTGAGTGACACTTAAAAAAATAGTTAGATTTACTAAAGACTTAGACGGAGTTAAAGATTTCCTAAAATGGACTAGTAATTTCTGAACAGGTAAACACTGACAAGTGTGGCTCAACTATTTGCTTACTATGAATACTTCAGATTTGATATGTTGGCCATTACGCACCTGGAGAGAGTATTAACTACACGGAAATACGTCACTCAAAGCACACATGCAGTCCATCCATCTCCAGTGACTACTTCCCATGCTTGTCTGCTCCCTGAAAACAGAAGCCAGTGGAGTTGCAACCAGACACAAGAGGCATCCACAATGGAAAAATAACGATCAACTGATGAGTTGTACTCTCTAAAGAAACAACCCCGCATTCTAGTGGGTTTCTTCTGTATAACATTTAAAAAGGAATGAAACAATCAATATTTTAAAATTACCTCCCATTTAAAAATAAACTATGGACTGATGATTGTAAAGTAACTATAAATTGGCATGGATTTCTTTCTGAAGGAAATATTTTAATCAAAAGAGAGAAAGAATGAAATCATGAAAGAAAGGAGGGAGGCAAGGACGGAGAGGAAGAAGGAAGGAAATAAACAAATAATAGAAAAAGATTTTTTAAAAAACATAACCAAAAAACGGTTGCTGAAAGAAGAAATCACAGAGGTACATGCAGTTAGAGGGGCAAACCTTTAGTCTGGAATTTAACCTGTCTCTTCTAATCTCCTTCATTTCCTTATCAAACATCTTTTTTAAGCTCAATTGATTTTCTCTCAGGAAATATGATCTTTCATGACTAAACAGTTCTTAAAGTTCTTAACACCAAAGTAGCCCCTAAACCATAAAGGGAAAGGGCTTGATGACATATCTTCTCATCAAAATCATAAATGGAGTACCCAGAGGTTGAGGGTTAGGACAAAGAGGAAAATATTCATGTAAATTCAGAAAAATGATTTTTTTTCAATCTAGCATCCTGCCTTATGGATAAAATGCAACCAAACTGGAGAATCAGGAACTGACAAGCCTTTTTGCATACAGTGACCTCCTCTCCTTGTATTACAGGAAAACATTTCCACCTAGAGTCCTTTCACAGAATATCTGGAGACCAAATGAAATCAACCATAATGACTACCAGAGCCAGATAATAATCATTTTTTAATTGAAGCATCAAGCCAATTAATTTGTGACAACATCCTATCACTTCTTCTTGACATGAAGTTTCAGAGGACTCAAATGGTTTTCAGGTCCATGGCATCCCGGGAACATTTCAATGTTTGGTCTCTTTTAAAATCACATTTATTAGAGAGAAAAAAATCTTTAGAGATGGCATCTTGAAACTGAATTTGAGATTACAAACCAGCCTCACTAGTTTCACTCAATTGTCAGGAAATATAATATCTCATATGCGTCAAATACACAGATTCTTAATAATAGAGCTTCCTCTGGTTCAGAGGTGTTTTTCAGAAAGAAAACTGAGCCCTGATATATTTGTCATGGTTAATTCAATTCAACAAATAAATAATTTATGTCTACATGTGCAGATAACTATATTTCGGTAAGTAACTATTATTTTGTCACAATAAAATTTCTAAAACTGTATTTTAAGAACATAAGTCATCTTTTCTGAGATTTCAGTAAGATACTTATTCTTGTCTTCTACACAGAGCTCTATCCAACGTAACACATGAACGACAAACTTCATATAAATCTTCCTTAAGATCATGCTATGTATTATTCTGGAATGAAAAACATCAGTAAATTGGCCTGTTTCCACTTCCATTAAATTACACTTATTATATAATAGTAACTTACATATTTACCTTAATCAAAAATAAGAGATGCCCTACACATAAATGATAACCAAAGCAGTTCAGTCATCATCAATAGGCGACCCATTCCATTTAAATTCTTAAGGTGAAATACCTGACAGTATCTCACAAAACATTTTACTGGTTCTCAGCAGGAAGTGCTTCATTGTTTTCTGTCTTACACTCTAACTGTATTGGAAGCAATGCACACCACTGGATGATGAGGATAGTACACTGGAGAGCATCTCTTAAAATGCTAACCACTGCTTCTCATTTCTGAAAATATCTTTTACTTTGTCAGTACGTGGCCCAATATTTCACAAAATGCTGGATCTCCGCTTTTATTCAGTATTCTTAGAATATTCCATGCCCCCTCATATTTTCTGTCTTCCTTCAGTATTATTCTGCAGGAGGTTTAATATCACAAGTCGTGTTTGTTAAGAGCCACCTTTAGAGGACTCTGAAATTGCATTAGTGAGTGTAAAATGACCACATATGGTATGCACAAACACAACACGGCGCACTGAAAAATACATACATTGCCAGCTGCCTGACAGACACGGTGTAATCACGCCAAGCACACACAATACCCGCTCTTTTTTTTTTTTTTTTTTTTTTTGGCTTAGACACAATCATGAAACATATTCAGCGCCCACCGTGCCCAAGGCGTACCTAGAAGAAATGATTTATGTTAGTGGCTTGAGCAAGGATTATGTCAAAGACAGTGTGAAATGTGAAATGAATCAGACTTCATCAAATGATCTGAACTCCAAGGCCATTTCCCAGCACCCCCGCCCCCCCAAGCTTAACTTCACCCTCCTTCCTCCCTTGATGTTCTGGCCATGACTTCCTTCTCATCCTTATCTCTCCCTCTCCAAGTCTTTCAGCAGCTTTGCTCTGTTCTCACAGCCAACCTCTTGGGAAAAGAAATCAGTAAAATGCTAGAGGGTGAGACTTCACCATCAGGTGAAAAGGAAAGGGGAGGAATAGAAGAGGGTGTGGTACTCTTTTCTCCACCACACCCCACCCCTGGAGTCGCGCACTCCAGTCCACTGCGGCTCAGGGGAGCACAGCGGGTCCCCTTGCTCACCTCGGAGCAGCCTGGCCCAAAGACCAGCCACCCGGCGCTCTCTGCAGAAAACTTCCCTTAAAGCAGGCAAATATTCAGGGGAGGCGGACGAAATCAGGGGTTAGTTCGAATATACATTCCACGGAGCTCCACGGAGCAAGACTGAAAGGCACCTTTCTGGACCCTACAGACCCGCACCCTCCACTCCCTCCCACCTTGGGTAGGTGGCTGAGAATTTACAGAGAATCTGGGGCGAGAGGAGAGTGGAGAAAGAGGACATTACCTGCCGGGACTGTCCTTAGGGCGCGGGCCAGGATCGCATCCCCGAAGTGGCTCTCGCTCAGGACGCCGCTTTCCGGAGCTCAGCCGGGATTCGGACCCGCGTGCCCGAAGCTCTGCGCGCAGCCGGGAGGCGCGCCGGGACTCCCGCTCCGGTCCCCCGCCCCAGCCGGGCTCGCCTCCCGCGGCCGCGCCCGCTCCGCCGCCCCGCGGGCGCGCTCGCTCCCCGCGCTCGCCCTCCGCCTCCCGGCGCCCCCACACCCACCGGCGCCGTGGCGCCCGCTGGGAGCCTCTAGCGGAGGCGAAGGGAAGCGCAGCCGACCCGCGGCGCCAGGGCTCCGACGCCCGCTGCAGCGAGCCAGCCAGGCGGCGGCGTGGGTTTCGCGCGCCCCTCAGTCGGCTGGCCGGAGGCCGCCGCCGCCCCCACCTGCCCACCTGCGCCGGGCTCACCTGCCGCCGCGTCCGAGCGGCGTTCGCCGGTGCCCACAGCGCTCTAGGGCAACGACGGGGTGGGTCTGCGGTGCTGATGGAAAAAAACCAAAAGACCTCTCCGGAAACACACACACAAATCCACGCTGTAAATCAGCCTGGACACACGACCCAGCTCGATACTTATTTCCAGTAGATTCCAAAAAGTGTAAAGGCAGGACACTCCCTTCGGCTTGCTGCCTCCCACCTGGGCACCGGCGGCACTGGCTACTCCCCGACCAGCCAGCCCGGAGCCTTTCGCGCAGGTTGTGCAACCGCGTGGCGACGCCCGGAGAGATCATCCTAACTTGGCTTAACCTCCCACCCCATCCCCGACATCGCTATTTTAAGTTATTCTTCTTTCTGGCAATGCAGGCAGTGGTCAGTCAGCAATTTGCTGACTCTTACCTTGAGACGCTGTTAATTCTCTTTCATGTCCTTAAAATCCAAAGCCAAGGATGCAACGCACGCAAGTCCAGAAGCTTTTCCTTGACTCCCCCAGCCTCAGCTCTGCCGGCTTTTCCTTCCAAAGAGATCAGGAGGGGATGGCGGCTTAGTAGCCCTCGCCCTGGGGGCGCCTCCAAATCTTCACGCCGGTGGATACAGAGACCGGGACAACCTTCCCGGCATCCGAAGCCCCCTCGGTCAACTTGGCTTTCTATTTAATTTTCTTCTTTAACCCCACAGGCCCGTCATCAATTCCCCGGCATCAGGCAGGAAAGAAGCGGATATTCTCAGTTGTGGCCGCTCCTCTCTCTTTCTCTTGACAGTACCCCCTCCTCCTTTTCGCCTCTTAATTTGGAAAATCTTTTACTCTCTGCTCGGATGAGGTGGGGGGCTGGGGGGACCAAGGAGGAGAGGTGCTGTAAGGAGAGCCACTCCGAGGCACAGCTTCAGAAACGCATCTCCCTGGGCAGCCCTTGGCGAAGGTCTCCGCGGAGGAAACTTTGAGGGGAGGCAGCCGGGCTTGGCGGGCGGCGGGCGCCAGGTGAGGAGGCTGCGAGGTGGCGGCTGAAGGAGGAGGGACACCAGGCAAGCGGCGGGCGGCGGGGTCCCGGCGGCCGGGCTCGGCGCGAGGGCTGCGCACACACGCGCACACACACACACACACACACACCCGCGCGCGCGCGCGCAGCCCCACGCGCACGCCCAGCCCCGCGCCCGCGGCCCCAGGCCACTGGCGAGCGAGAAGTCGGGAGGTGCCAGGAAGGGCAGGGGATCCAAGGATGCAGATGACTGGAAGACTCAGTCACTCCTCACTAGTTAGCAGATTGCTGCTGGAAGGCAGCTCCGCGCTGCAAGCCCTCAAGTCTGGCCGGCTGCCTCCTGGGTCCCTGTCCTCTCTGGCATCTCTGCTCTCTGGCTCTTTCCTCGAGGCCAGTTACTCTCCGGGCACCTTGCGTGGGGTCGCCGGACTAAACATTAACCCTGTCCCCATCTCCACCCTCCAGGGCTACCTCCACCTCTCCTATTGTAGAGCACTGAAGTGGCTGCAGCAGCTAGCAAGGAAGCTAAGGGGCTCCCCGAGGTCCTTCGAATAGAGGAGCCTCTGCATCGTTTCCTGGACACAATTCCCTCCCGCTCCCCCATTTCCTACCCACTCCCTCACGACATTTCCCCCAGGAGCTCCTGAAGCTCGCGTAGATCATTTTTGACAGGAACTGCCTAGGGATTTTCGACGCCTAGCTTTTCGTACTGGGCTCATTTGCTGTCTTCGCTTATATTGGGAACTGGACGGTAGCAGGTGAATCGCTCAGCAGGAGAAAGGGGAGGGATTAGGAGTCTGGAGACCCAGCCCCTTTAGCAGCCATTTCCAAGGTTTCGCGCCGGGAGTGGCTATCCAGGTGTCTGGCCAGCTCCTGTCCCAACTTCTTTCTCTTCCCTCGACAGCCTGGAGGGATCGCTGGGTGCCGCACAGCTCGGAGCCCCAGCCCGAGAGACTTGGCTCTCAGAAGCGCCCCAGGCTCATTCACAGCTCCCCAGGAAGGAGTCTCCCAGCAGGAGATTGTCTTACCCAGACAGGGCTGCTGGACTTGCTCACGGAAAGTTAACTTTTGCCCTCTGGGTTTTTTTTAAGCATCCTTCGCCTTTGTGCTCTGCGAGGTCGCTACACTCGCAGAGCGTTTCTCTGCTTTCCCAAGTGCTGGCCAGGCTGAGGATTGCTGCGGCTTTTTTTACTCCGGGACTTCGCGAATCTCTACAGCTTGGGACCTGCCAGAAGAAAACGCAAAGTTGCGCAGCGTATGGGTAGCGCGAGCTTCCTTTTCTCCCGCGCTGGGCGCGTCGTTCCGTCGCGGTCGCCATCCAGGTAGCTCCCTGGAACCAGGGGCTCTTGACTGGCTCTGGAAGTCTGCTTCAAGTTGAAAGGCGCTAGACCTTGTCCCGAAGATGGTAAATAAAAGCCGAACGTGGACTTGCCGCGGCGCAAAAGTGGAACAAGAGGATGATTTGGTGCAAAAGATGAAACTTGTGTTGATAGGAGCTCTAGCAGCACTACTCACAGCTCAGAAATCGATCCAGAGCTTTCGAAGGTGAGCGTTGATGCGCCCAGGGTCTGTGGACCCATAGCTACTGGGCGCCCATCTGAATTTCAGGGATGAACCTGCCTTGGATTCGATGTGCGCCTCCTCCGGAGGAAGCAGAGACCCAGAGGGACTGTCAGCTTTAGAGGGATGGATCGATCGAGGCTGCCCCTTGGAGCCAGGGCACCGCTGGCAACACCCTCCCGCTAACTTGCGTCTGTGCACAAGGCTACTCCCAGACCGGCGCCTAGGGAGTCGGAGCGCGGGTCCCGCCGCCCCGGCTTTCCTGCTGATGCTGTTAAGGGAAGAGCTTGAAGCTAAATCGCAGAGCCTGCGTGAAGAAGAGAATAATGAATTTGGTGGTGAGCTACTAAAAGATAAAGAAGCATTTCATTTCTGTGTGTATTAGTCTTCCAGGAGCGACATTTTAGGTTTAATATTCCAAGAGGTATCTCGGACACTGACTTTTTGCAGCGTTTCAAGTAGAGGATGTTCCCAGTATTCTTGAACGTGCTATAAATTTGTACATTGTCTACTTGTCACAGGGTTTGATGCTTCGAGTTCTGATTCTTATTCCTAATCAATTAGGAATAAGAACTGTTTCTGGTACTGAAGTGAAGTGGCCATAAGAATTATAATAAACTATTTCCAACAAAAGGCCATCTAACTTATAATTTTTGATTACATAAGCCTATGGATTAATAATAAATACTGCGTCAGACTATTAGACGAGAATTATGGAACTGTAAACAAGAGACTTGCTTGGTGAAAGAAAACTCAGAATTCAGAACTGACTCCTCTCCAAAAAGATTCTGGCTTGAAAGTCCTGTCCTGGTTGCTGTTGGTGTGCAGGCCACTGTCTGCTACTAATGGCTCTCTTTAAAGTAAATAAATGTAGGTCATTTACACATTTAATACTTGAAAGGTGTCTTACAGTTCTGAGGAATGTGATGGAAAGTCATATACCAGCCACAGAGGAGTCTTTTTCACTTACCTGGAGTTTTTGGCTTACAAGATGTATAGTCAGCAGTAGTAATCAGGGTTGTGATGTTCTTGACATTTAAGCACCCTCAAGAAAGTGAAAAAGCCTCTGGATTTATGGACCCTCTTCAAGAAGCATTCACTTCTCACTCCTCTTGAAAGAATGCAATTTCCTCAATGATTTTTGACTGTGGAAAAACCAAACTCACATTTGTTATTTGTTATACTAAAACAGGGGGAGGATTGGGATTACCCTTTTCCTTCCCACTTTTCACACTTTGCTGTCATGGGGAAAAACAGTTGACAATAAATAAGAGAAGCAAATCTCCAGGTCAGAGGATCCACCCCATTCCCTATGCTCTTACATCTGTCTACTTTAGCAGGAAGGAATTACTGAGATGCAAAGGGAGTGTTAGATGCAAGAGCCTTCCCACCCCCCTCCAGCAAATTAAAAGAACTACAGCATGGTTCTGGTGTTGTATAGTTCCCTCTATTCTTTGACAAGTGAAATTGAAGTTGGTAATGTGGTATTTCTTCCAATGCAGACTGTCTTGAACCTTTTATCTCTTGAGGATAATTGCTGTGTGTGTTTTCAGAACACTTTTTTCTTCCCTGGAAACAGCACTTAATCTATTTATGTATTGCTTTGTTGTAAATTAAAGTTACTCTTTGTTTACTGGTATGCCTTTCCCACTGCACTCTGAGCTCTGACAGCAAGGACGGTTGCTATTCCCCAATATCTGATCCAGAATCTATCACAGAATAGATGCATATAATAATGATGGTGATGATAATGAAAGCTACCATTTATTAAGTAACTACTCCGTGATGTATATGATTTATGTACATTTTCTCAGTTGATCCTCTTTGCAACCCACCGACCTAAATTCTATATCCTCAAATTATGGGGAAATTGATGCTTATGCAAATTTACCCAAGATCACAGAGCTATTTTGTCACAAATGAGTTGGGATTAGAATCTGTATCTGCCTAACTCTGAATGCTGCAGCACTGACCACTTTGCTCTATTTAGATAGCCAGGCACCACATTTTCCATTATTCAAGATTAAAGGGAATTTATATATATTTAATGCTGAATAAAGGAATATGTCAAATTTAGAATAAGTTCTTTAGCTCTTATGCAATCTAAACAACATCTTTTTAAGCGTAGGAACATTGGGACAAGGTAGTTCTCTTCTGTTAATGTGTGATATGGTCTTCCAGGCGTTATTACCATAAGAATGCCGCATGCTGGGTTGTAAGTTTCCTTGAAGGGAGGGGGATCAAGCTACCTTGAATTTATAGTTATAGAAAACTTTTCATTGTTTATTTCCATGTTGCTATCCTTATGTTAAAAAAAAGAAGTGAATGCTCTTATAAAGTTTCAGTTAAATAAGATGAATGAATTCTAAAGATCTGCTGTACAACATTGTGCCTATAGTTAACAATACTGTATTGTACACCTAAGAAGTTGTTAAGAGAATAGATCTCATGTTGAATGTTCTTACACCGATTAAAAAGTAAAAGTAAAAGCTGGGAACACAGAGGACTTGAATATAGAGTGGCAGATGAACGTGCCACAGAGATGTAGTTGTCATTTGCTGAGGCTCACATTACAGAACAGTTTTTTAAAGCTGGTATCAGTACAGTGCAGATACAGCGCGTCCATACCACGGGAGACTGTGCTGCTGCAGAAAAGAATGAGGAAGCTCTCTTCATACTGATACGGAAAGGTCTCCATGATATTTTTAGGTGAAAATAGCAAAGTGCAGGGAGAAAATACCAGAAATAATAAAAGTGGTTATGATTTGGAGATAAGTGGGCAGATGGTGTCAAAGGTTGAGGTAACACCTTTTATGTTCTTTTGATTTTTTTTTTTTTAAAGATTTTATTTTTTCCTTTTTCTCCCCAAAGCCCCCCCGGTACATAGTTGTGTATTCTTCGTTGTGGGTTCCTCTAGTTGTGGCATGTGGGACGCTGCCTCAGCGTGGTCTGACGAGCAGTGCCATGTCCGCGCCCAGGATTCGAACCGACGAAACACTGGGCCGCCTGCAGCGGAGCGCGCGAACTTAACCACTCGGCCACGGGGCCAGCCCCTGATTTTCGAACCATGTGAAAGTTTTACCTATCAAAAGAACAAAAGAGTGTTCTTGAGTGAATGCATGAAAAGAATATAGCAGATGCGTCTCCTCCGTGACTTAGAAAAAAGTTTTAAGACAAGTTGAGTTGGAAGGTGTTAAGGAACGTGGCCTGTGGTCCGTTGATTCATTCACTTCCCTTACCAGGGAGACACCTTGGGGGAAAGAGGCGAAAGGAAGGGTCTTAGTCAGCCCAGGCTGCCATAACAAAATACCACAGACCACGTGGCTTAAACAGCACAAATTTACTTTTCATGGTTCTGAAGTCTGAGAAGTCCAAGATCAAGGTGCCGGGTGATTGGGTTCCAGGGGAGAGCTCTCTTCCTGACTTGTACACTGCCATCTTCTCTGTACTCCTATGGCCTTTCCTTGGTAAGTACACATGAAGAAACAGAGCGAGAGAGAGGTCCCTTTTCTTATAAGGCCACTAATCCTATCATGAGGGCCCAAAGCTCGAGACCTCATCTAACCCTAATTACCTCCTGAATCCCTCATCTCCAAATACTATCACATTGAGAGTTAGAGACTCAACATATGAATTGGGGGGGGGGGGCCGGGGGGGGGGAGTCACAAACATTCATTCTATCAGAGGAAGTGACCAGTTGTCATCAACTTCCTCTGGATAAGTAGACGAAGTATATTTGCTAGGAAGGAGAGGTCTATCACTGAAGTGTCTTTAGCAGGATGTGGCTAGCTAAGGATAACCTACAATGAATAGAACCAAAGTCTATGAGGGATGGCTCCCTGGAGAATGTCGTGTAGGCTGTCTAACTCTGAGGTATCAAAGGAAGATATGTCATAATTTAAACACTGCCCACTGTGTGAGAAACCACGCACACCTCACCATCTAGTCTGGGCTAGAGTAAATTGTCTGTTGTGGGAAGGAAAGACCTGGAGAGCCATTCTTGATGCACCTCTTGTTTGTATCCTTGAAATTATTTAGTTTAGGTTGATACTGCTTAAGATCTCTGATTTGTGCCGAGCGGATTTGAAAAATCCAGTCCTGTGAATAGCTCAAAAAGTTGCTGGTTAATTCAAATTGTAACTAACCTTTACTGAACATCTTTTATGTACCAGGCACTATGTTAAGAGAACTAGATTTATTGATTCATTTAATATGGACAGCAAATCTATTAGATATTATTATCTTCATTTTAGAGATAAGAAAACAGGCACGGAGAGGTCAAGTGACCTTGCCACGGTCACACAGCTGATTAAGTGGTACAGGCAGAATTTGAACCTCGACTGTCTAAATTTGGAGCCCAGCTTCTTAACCTGCACCAGAAAGTCCTATATTAGCTGTAAGGCCTGTTAGAGCAGAACTTGGCTGTACTGTTCCTTGCAGATTCCCCGGACCATGAATAGTACATGACTCATGACTAGAAAAAACCGTGAACAGAGAAGGGAGATGTACAAATGGCAATAACATTAACCAAGTATCCCCCATGTTCAATGCACGTGTTAATTACATAAAATACATTATCTTATTTAATTTTCAGAGTCCCATGAATGAGGCAATATTACTATCATTCCACTAATGATCAATATTAAGCTTATTGTTTCATCAAAGCCTCACAGCCATTAAGTATAGTACCAGGACCCAGAACCTATTACTTTTAAGCCTTACACCTCACTGCCTTTAACTTAAACTGTTACTTTAAACTATAATGTTGTGTTTGCAACAAAGTCACTTGCTTAAAATTCAGTAACTGTTCTAGTTTTCAATTCAAAACACATGCTACCACAAAATAAACAGAAACTGAGCATGGACTTGGAATAGTTATCTCCCTTAGCAGTTGGAGTGTTTTGCTGAAGAAACTGCCTACTTGTCAGCGATTTACGGCTTGCTGTTTTCCTAAGATAAGAGGGAACCCTTGTGACTATTTTTGACATTTTTTTGGACAGGGAAGAAATCAGACAAGGTAATCTGGTCAGAAAAAAATATACTTTTGTTTTTATGACAAGTTTGGCCCTTTTTATTTCTTACTCAGAAGTGGTACTTGTTTTCAACTCTCAGTCTATCAGTTGGTATATTCATAAAACCACCATATAAAATTTTAAAATGGCATTCTCCATTGCACACTAGAAAAAGGAAACAACCAATAGGAAGCTTTTACTTTTACCTTAATTCAAATTTCCTTTTCCTTTAAATCCTAAACATAAAGCAGTGTTTAGCATGGACGTTGAAAGATGAGTTAGAGTTGTCACCTAGGGGCCAGTTTCGTGGGGCTTATATACCTGGCCAAGGAGTTTGAAATTCACCCTGATGATAATGGTCTTCTTATAAACCCTTTGTCTGTAGATTCATCCATCTCTGTGTAACGGTTAATCTGCAGATCCTGGAGTTAGACCCCTGGGTGTGAACTCTGGTTCTGAGACTTGCTAGTTGTGTGTACTCTTCCAAAGATGACCAAGTTTCCACAGGAGCCATAGGAGGTTCCTGTAAATCATTTTAGGGGACATTGGAAAAGGGGGAAAAGATCAGGAAGGAAAATTCTAAGAATTCTACCCAGAAGAAAACATTTAAGCAGAATCAATAGGACGACATGGTAGTCATCTGAATCCAAATAGGGAAGCAGAAACCCATGTGAAGTTTTCAAAAATGGGATTGAGGAAGGTAGGTGGTGGGAAAAGAGAGAGGAAGAAAGGGAGAGAGAGGTTGTTACCTTTAGGGTAACTGCAGACAGGTGCTTAAAGTTTAAGAACAGATATCTCCCAGGCCCTCAGATTGTGACTGCATTTGAATTAAGAGTAATTAAGTTAAAATGAAGCTATTAGGGTGGACCCTAATCCAGTTTGACTGGTGTCCTTATAAGATGAGGAGATTATGGCACACAGAGAGACATCAGGGGCTCATATGTACAAAAGAATAATGGCAAGATTGCAGCTCTCTGCAAGCCAAGGAAAGAGGTCTTAGAATAAACCTTGATCTTGGACTTTTAGCCTCCAGAACCATGAGAAAATACACTTCTATTGTTGAAGCTGCCCAGTCTGTGGTATTTTGTTATGGAAGCCCTAGCAAGCAAATACAGAAAGATCAACTAAGAGACGGGATTGGAGAAGTCAGCTTGAAGCCAGCTATTGATGGGACTTGCCAATTACACTTAGATTGCAAAAGCAACTTATTGCAAAAAGTTTGTAAAAATTATTGTAAAAAGCTTGGAGTAACATTAATAAGCTGATTCTCATGAAATCACTCTAGAGGAATAAGAATGAAGAAGGGCAGCCTGGCCCAGTTAGTAATTAAAGGTATGGCTTGAATTAGGGCAGTGAAAACGGTATGGAAAAAAGTGTAGAGATTCCAGAGAGATGAAGAAAGGAGAAATAGCAGAATTTAACGAGTGATCTCAGTTGAGTGGCAGTGGAGAGGGAGAAATATAGAACCAAATGATGGTGCCCTTTTCCAAGACAGGAAACAAAGCTGGGGATGGAAGGAAAGTTTTGTGGGTTTTTTTTTTTTTATTGTTTGTTCTGCTAGTGGGCAGTTAGAGATGATGATTTAATTGCAGTTAGGGTGACAAATATGAAAACGTCAAAACCACACATTAAGTAGCAGTGTAAGAAAACAATATATATGTCTTAAGGTAGTATGCAATCAAGTACAAAGTTTTGTTTAGAAAAAAATAGGTGCTATGAATATGGAGAAGTGAGATTTCCTAACTAGAAGATCAGAAAAAGATTCCTAAAGATTGAAGATGGTTTCTCAAGGATGTGGTATTTGACAATGTGAAATTGAATGGAAACATAGAAAAAATGAGTAAAGATAAAATGAACCAAGATATGGTGAGACTGTGACAAGGATGTTCATACACAGGAAGTAAAGCAGAGGTTGGACAATTAGTGAAAGAATATAGTTGGAAGTTGTTTTGCAACTAAATTTGCATGACAATGTAAAGAGTCTTCAATTCTGGGATGAATATGGAGATTATATTTTTCCTGACTGTACTGAGGATGCATAAGTTATTGTCCATGGGTCATATATTAGTAAGGGTCAGGTTCAATATTGAATAATGTCACGACTTAAACAATATAGTACCTTATTTCTCTTGCAGGAAAGAAATCTGGGAGAGAACAGTCCAGGGCTTATGTAGTGGCTCCATTGTGTCAAAGTCATAGGCCCTGTGTTGTTGTTCTACTCTGTGTAGTTTCCATTTTGAAGGTCATTTTGATTCAAGAAGTCAGCTGAAACCCCAGTCGTTGAATAGAGTAAGATGGAGGAAGGTGAAAATTTCAAGAGTGTACCACACTTGTCCCACACATACTTTGGCTAGCAAATATTCACTCAGACTTTAGTCACTTGGTCACCAGAACTATAAGGGAGACCAGCGGAAATGTTCTCTCTTAGCCATGTGGCAACATGCACAGCTGATAATGGAGATCGCTTATGGAGAGCTAAAGAGAAAACGAATGTTCAAATTAGAGGCTAACCATTGTCAGCCATGTCTATTTTTGGATATCTTCTAGTTACTGTACTTAAGTTTCTCTCTCTCTCTCTCTCTCTATATATATTACTTTTTGTAGTTTTTTTCCTAAATTTGTAAATGTTTGTCCTCACTAAAATTTGATCTTGCCTAACTAGTATCAGATATTAACATATTAGAATATTTTGGTTTTGCATACATGTAAGTAAAGAAAAAATAGATCTTGAAATATTTTCATGGATAAAGCATGATTAATATGAATAATACAATCTGAAGGCTAAAATAATGAAATCTTCATGTGACAATGCCATATGCAGTAAGTGATAATATTACAAAGTAGTGCAAAAGTAAGCTTTTGTCAACTTGAAAATTTATAGCTTCTGAAATATGCTAACCAATTTCTTTTTTCACATTCCTACATCCACAGAATTATATCTTTTAATAGAATGTAATTCTGAAGAAATTGTTGCTAAAATTCTATTCTAAAGCCAGTAACATAGCATAAAGCATCAATGAAAAATTTCCCCGTTAAATTGAATGTTGTATAACATGCCTCAACCCTCTGCCAGTTGATGTTGGGTTTTCTAAAGCTTTGCAAACATCAAGAAGACAAAGTATAGCTTCTATTCCAAGAAGTGTACTGACAGTAAGATGAATGCGAGTCTTTCTGAAAGAGTGCCAACTCTCAAGTGTTCTTAGTGGGGAGATAAAGCAACATAGTGATAGACTCAGTTGCTGACTGTGCTGACAAATTTCAAGAAAGCAATGACCCACTCGCCCAACACAGTGATATTTTGGAAGAGAAAAAGAACGCACGGTAAAATTTTAGTAAATGCATTTTGCTTATTTTTCTAGGATACAAGTTTTTAAAAAATCTCTTTAAATGAATGCTGAATAGCGTTTCTGTTATATAAACAATAGATATAGAGAAGGTAGCACTCATTTTAGCTTCATTGATCAGCCTGTTGATTTAACCCAAGTTGATCCCCAATATCCTGGAGACCATTTATTTTTCTTTGTTTCTTACTATACTTCAAATTCTTGAATTACGTGAATCACAGTCTTTAGTGGTAGATGACCCTATTACCAAAAAGATTATGAATTACTTTTTCTTTCCTCCATCAAAATAATAATAAGAAGAAAACTTGTCCTCTCTAACAGTACTCAGGTAATTTCCAGCAAGAACTGTTTATAAGAAGTGAGAGAGAGAGAGTAATGGTTGACTTCGTGAACTATGAAACAATCCAAATTATCTAGAAATGAATTAACCATAATTCTTAACCAAGATTATATTGTACTCTGCTTCTCCAACAGGAATATAAGGAAAGAAGATCATCAGGCATATAACAGAAATTCAACAGATAATTTATTTGCTTGGTCTAAGATATGTAGCATAGTCTCATATTTTTATTATTGTAGATTTGTACATATACAAGAACATAGTTTCACAGAATTTTGTTAATATTAATCCTTGGTTCATGACACACCCTCATTCTTGTTCTATGCACAGCCTACTCTTAAACAAATGGAATTACTTAATTTTCATTTTCTAAGAATATAATAAGCAAACTTGAATCCATGGCCCATAAAAAAAAGTTGGGATTTTCAATATAGTGTAAATCTAACCATGTGTCCTCCTACCCCATAACTAATCTATCCTCCTACCTTCTCCAAATACCATTTTAAATCCTGTTTTTCATTCATTTTCCTTTTTATATTGTTTTCCTATATCTGTATCTGTTCTAAAGATAATTTAATCTATTCTTTTAATTTTATGAAAGAAGTATCATGCTATGTTTAATATTTGGGGGCTTATACTTTCCATGTATTGTTATAGTGTGTATAGGTTTTGGTCTGACTATAGTTCACTTCTTTGCTTTTTTATGTGAATATACCACAATTTATCTATTCTCCCGTTATGGACATTTAGGTGATTTCTACATTTTTGCAATTGTGAATAATTCCACTATGAACATTCTTGCATATATCCCCTGCTGTACTTGTACATGTGGAATTGTTGAGTCTTAGAAGTTTTGCTTTTTCAACAATACAAGGGAATATTGAATTCCTTTCCAAAATGTTTGCACGAATTTACTTTTCTCGTAGCAATGTCTAAGACATCATGTGGATATATGGCATCGCCTATATGAGGTAGCATCAGACTTTTATTTTTGTCAATCAGAACAGTATGTAATGGTACTTCAGTGTGGTGTCTGTTTGCATTTCTGAGATCATTTATGATTCTCTTCATGTCTCCATGTTTGTTAGCATTCATATTCCCGCTTCTGTGAAATGCCTACTCATGGCTCTTACTCATTAGTGGGCTGTTTGTACTATTCTTATTGATTTGTAGTTCTCTATATACTCTTAGATCTAACTTTTTTTGTTTTATCAGCACAAAAACAAAATCTCCTCATTTGTAAGTTGGTCTTACCTGTTACTTTACTCATCTTCCTGTTTAATCTTTTGTTGCTGTGAAATGTTCCTGATAAAATGACAAAAGCTTCATTAAAAAGGAACTAAACCACTAAATTTGTCCTACATCTTATGAATGGGATATCTCCTAATCTGTTTTATCAGTCTTAAAGAAATGTCACATCAGATATTGTGGCATTGTATATTTTATTTACCTGAGAGATGATCAAAGGAAGATTAGTGCCATAATAAATAGAAATCAATCATTGCCAGCTGCCAACTCAAGCAGGGAATATGTATCAATGCTAAAAATTTCTATGATTGAATCTATAATTTGAGAATAGAGCCACTGTTACACTAACTCATACAATGACAATTTTGCCCCAAATAAAACATCTTTGGAGAAGATATGCATTTATTGCTTCCATAATATGACAGAACATTGCTTCCACTACTGCTTGTTATGGCTAATTATATCCTACGAAATATAGCAATGTAGGGGAGGAAGACATTTCCTCTTCCCAAATGTGGGTTCGTCTGGCCGGAAAACGAATTAAATTCACTTGAGACAGAATAGCAAGAGAAAATTAAACAAAGCTTTATGAGGAACCATGGCCCGGGGCCTTTCTTCCCGAAGGAAGAAAGGGCACCGAAGAAGTGGGGTGCACAGAGTGGTTTTATACCCCCAAACAGGGTGTTTCACATGTGATTGAAATGTCCCTCCCACAATAGTCACAAGATTGCCCTGTCGGCACAGCGCTTGATGGACACAGCAGGTAGTGGTCTGCTATCTCGGTGGGTGTAGCAGGAGGCAAGTCGATTGTCTGGAGCTGGGGCAGTCACAGGTGAGCTCAGCAATCAGTTCCTAGCCTAAGGAAAGATGCTTAATCCTTAAAGAAATGCCAACGTTGGGAGGGGGAGGGAAGTCAGTTACAGAGGTTACCAGAGAAGCACAATAAAATGCAGATTTAAGTCCTTGCCTTTGGTATTAAGAGTTTCTAGAGAGAAGGTCATCTCCTTTCTTCTTCCTGGTACAGAGAGGGAGGCACCTTTACAGATAGAGATTTACCTTACAAATGTAAATGTGTCCTAAGGAAGGGCAAGTTCCATTCCTCAGAGCCTCCTTGCCTGTCCCAGTTTATCAAAAGCAATCAGCCTCAAATAATCCTGATGCCAAAGAGACATATCTTGGGGTGGCCATTTCCAGGTCCCCACAGCAACCACGTAACAGCATATTTGAAAACAGCATTGATGATTTTGCACCATTTACTTTAATCATAGCATTATAAAGGAAATCTTTTGGATTTTGATTTGGATTTAGAGACGTAACCTATGCTATTTAAATTATTTCTCCGTGGACCACTAAATCTTTAGGTCATTTGAGAGCTAATTTGAAAAATATTGTACTAGAATTCTACTTCAAAGCTTTCGGTTGTTCATACATTTCAAGGAAATCTCATACCTGTTACCCACATCTCCACTTCCTTCCATGCCTAACATCTTTTCCCCTATCTTCAAGTCTAATGTTGATTTTGTACTTACCCAGGTAATCAGAAATTCCAACTTCTCATAAAACTTCTGGCTTCCTAATGCACACAGTGTTAGGATTTGTATTAATTTTCTTTATTCAATATCTTAAAATTTTAGGAAATAATTCATAATAGATATCAACAAGAGTAAGTTTTAAAAAGAAAATTAAGTGGGAAAGAGAATTTTGTCACATAGTTTCCATGCTCTTAAATGAAAATTCAAGATTAGCAAACACTAATTTCTCTGGCTTTAACACTTGTGGCTCATTTGCCTTAAGGATTACTTCCTAATTTGTTAAAGAAAAGAATTAATTTTTCCATTCTCCTTTTACTTTAACCACAATAACTTGTAATATCTATTCTCCATTTTAAAAAACTATTCAGCGGAAAAAGTCAGTTCTTGCTTTATTTCATTTGAAAACAATATTCTTACTTATAGGAATGCAAATACAGCAATATTCTTTCTTCTGGTATTCCTGCCTTTCCTGATGGAGTTGATCATGGTCTTCAATGCTACCTCTATGTCTTAAGGGGGAGTCTATTGTTATTCTTACTGTTTACTCTTGTGATGTGCTTATTTAGATGTCTGACTCCTAGCCGAGATTGTCCCTTGGACTCTGTGAGGACAGGAGTAATAATACATTTACATCTGTTTCTCCACTTCCCAGAAAAATTCTTGGCACACAGTAGGTGCTTAGTCAATGTTTAAATAACTCCCTGATTTACCAAATGAATGTTTGTCTGCATTTTACAGATATTAGATTTGTTTTCAGGATTCCAATATATACAGTGTTGACAATTTTTGTTTATTTATATCAATAAAAAGAGTTTCTCATGATCACAGCTCCCTCTATTATGTCCATCACATTGCTAACATACTGATAAGAAGGGTCAGAGCCACGACATGATTGGAAGAGCCTCATGTGCCGTGATTTGGGTGACTAGCATTCATTTGTATACAGCAGTTTATGAACTGGTCAATTTTCTAATGGTTTCTAATACCATTCAGACTGGGAACACCGCCCCCCTCTTTCAACTGCCATACTTTATAATTTCTTACTCTTGCATTGTCAATTGTACGTGTGCTAAGTCAAGAAAGTAGCAGGGCCTAAAAAGAATATATTTAAATGTAATGCTTGTGGTCATACAGCTTGAGTGAGGCAGAATGGTATTTCGTAGGCAGAGTTTTTGAAAACCTTAGTAGAATTTGTATGAGATATACCTATTTTGCTTGTAATTCACCTTGTTAAAATCTGAACAGTTAATCAGTTTCTTCTTTCTTTTAAAATGTCCATCTATTTGTTCTCTTCTTGCAATCATTTCATTGTAACCCACTTCTAGTTGCTTTTCCACTTCTCTTCAGCTGCGTGCGTTCCCTCCAGCTCCAGTATAGCAACATGCAGAAAATCAGCTTCAGTTGTAAAGGGATTTAAATTTGTAAGTTCATTGAATTACATTATCAGAGCACTTGTAAATGTAACTTCAGGGCTATCCTTGGAAAACTCTGAGAAATCATAGAGGACCTGAGAGAAATTAGAAAGGAAAATTAGCAAATGTTTTGCTTTGCAAAAAGGCAGCAAGGATGAATGCTGAAAAATACAATTTGGTTAAGAAAGGTCTCAATCATATAAAAAAATAGATATTTTTTACCTAGTTATTTTTCAGAAAATTTAGGTGAGTTATGAAGGGGGAGGTGGGCTGGGGCCAAAAAAAGAAAAAGAAAACAAAATTTAAACAAGCGTAGAAAGCCCTAAGAATCTAAATATATTGTCCAAGAATTAGTAAACATATACTTTCTGAGTAGGAGAGAGGTTGATATATCAGGTGAAAACATAGTAAAGATATGTTTTACATTGACAAAAGCAATCCCAATGACCTCCTTTGGGATAAGAATGCTAAATTTTTTCTGGATCCAAATTGATGGTATAATGATACTCAAAGTGTTTTTGTTAACTACCTAATATGAAACTGTTGAGAAGGCTCTGGTGAATTGACTTAAGTTTCTGTCTTTGGCAATTTTTTTAAAAATTCAAATTCCATCATTTCCTAAGATCAAAACATATAAGGGATGGAGATGACATAAAACATAAAGGATGTAGATGGCACAAAGACATTGCCAATAAAAACGAGGATAGAATTCTTGAAATCCAACAGCAATTCTAAATCCAGCCTGCCTGCTGAAAACATCGACTATATCGGGAAGAAATGCTTTGGAAACTCTTTCACTGGAGGCGACATCTGTGTTTATCCTGACTGATGACACAACATCGTGACAACACATTGAACATCGTCTTAAGTTGCTTCAAAAGGAACATGGATTCAGGTTTACATAAAGTAATAACCACAGAAAATATGCAGCTACTCAGACAACATCAGAACTGTTTTTTAAATTATCTGCTGTATTTTGGATTTATATTGTCAATTACAAAGAAACACCAAATACACTAATTTTCTGAAATACGAATGAGTCTTATGCTAAAAAAAAATGGTAGAAAAAGATTTAAGAACACAGTGTTAATCAAAATAGAAAAGATTTCATTACTGGAGGACATCTCAAATTTTTGCTAAGGTTTCCAGTGACTTTTTAAGAGGAGTTTATAGAATGCAGTATTTTCACAAGTTATTTGATCATAGAGTTCTACAGAACACCCTTTTAAAAATCCTGGTCAAAAAAATTGCACTCTAAGAAGAAATGATAGTTACAGAGAAGTAGTGAATTTGTTCTATTTCCTGTTTCAAAGGGAGAACCAGGTAGCCAATTTTAGGTTTAATATAAGAAAAATAAAAGCTATCCTTATGATTGTATTCAAAAAGGCTGAATAACCACCTGCAGGTAGGATGTAAGGAGAGTTCATATGCAGCTGAGAAGTTGGTTGAGATGACCTTTAGTCAATGTCAACACTTTCAAACTGATGAAATTTTCTCCAGGAAGCACTACCCACAGCCATTTGTAAAGCAGTTCTCCAGCAATCCCCTGCTTCTAGATTTAAGGAAGGCTTCAAGAACTGTGAATTGTTCTTCTAAATACACCTTAAAAAAGGCTAATGATCATCACTTTTTTATGACACTAGACTATGTTACCATAATTTCTTTTTAGATTCTAGCAGTTTCTTCCTAAATGCTCTCAAGTTTCCACTCTTGTGTCTCCTTCCCTCGTTGCGCCCTACCCTACTCCATCTTTTCTGCAAACGACAACCAGAGTAACTTTTTAAAACTCTAAACCAGATTATGCCATATTTGTCTACACGAGCCTCTGCCTATCCTGGCCTTCATTCTGTCCTGTTCTTGTTAGATTCTTATTCCTCTGCCTGGAGTAACATTCCCAGGATGTTGTCTTGGCTTACTCACGTCACTCAGATTTATGCTCAGTTGTCACCTCTACAGAGAAACCTTTCTGATCCACTCTAAATCGTAAACTGCCTCCTTGTAAACCTCCCTATTCTCCCTACTTCCAGGCCCAGGCCATTCTCCATGATTTTATCTGGCTTTATTTTTTTAATATGTATTTGGCATATTTTTCATCTATCTCCCCCAATGGAATCTAAGCTCAGAAGTGCAGAGACCTTATTTTGTTACCACTTTATTCATTTCTCTTAGAGCAATGGCTTTGCAGAGCAGACTGCTAAATATTTTTTTCAACAAATAAATATATAAAAGAATAGTTCATTTTAAAAAAAATGATTAAGTTGGAAAGGTAAAAATAATTCAGTTTAGATAAGGTAACTATAAAATTACCATAAAGACATTATGTTACAGGTAAATTAATATTGCTGTTATGAAGCTAAAATACCAAAATATGGGTTCTCCAAGTCTTTTTTAAAGTGATCTGTATGGCATGATGATTTTTTAAAAAATTGACTTGGAATATAAAAGAGGAAGTTATTTACAACAAGTTGCTAAGGTAACTACAGTATGGCTAAAGCATTTCATCACTTTAATAATTGTATAGATTTTCAGTAAGCAGCACACAAGATGTATTAAGTAAGATGTATCATTGCGTAAATTACTTTAGTCTGAAAACCAAGCTTCCTAGCACATATTTGCAGGAAGTGCTTTTTCAAGGACATTACCTCGTAAGGATGAAAGACAAAACACTCCTAAATATTAATAAACATGCCACTCGTAATACAAAGTTATTTTCCAAACCTTGTCTTCACAATTTCATAAATCGAACAATGTACAAATTAATAATTTGATCTAGAATTTTGCCTAATACACTTGTCAAGTCTAAAGGGCTTCAAAATTATATTGTAAAAGATTGTTTAGCTTTTCTTACTTAAAAAAAAAAAAAGAGGTTTGCATGCATTATCACCTAATGTGGTAGAAACTACTATTAACCACACTTTACACATCAAGAAACCAAGGCAACTAGATGTTAAGTTAGTACTTTTCTCAGAGACCCCCAGCTACCTCCAAATGGAGTCAGTAATAAAGTTTAGGAGGCCTTACTCCCAGGTCTGCGCTCTTAATCACTATGTTATCCCGTCTCTTCTTTAAATACTTTCTTTACTAGACTCTCAGGATACAAACGATTTCCCTTAGCATGCTAGTTGCTAGAGATCCCAGAATTTTGCTGGATGTATGTTCAGTGTAACACACAATACAATGAAATAAGTCTGTATATGAATACAAAAGGAATGGGAGAGGTCAGAGGAACTTGGATGGTGTGGCCAAGGACCACTTGTGACATTGGCATCCATTGGAAGACACAATATTTGCATGGCCTGGGATCAGGCTTTCCTTGCCTTTTGCCAGTTGATTTGATGGACAGCAATTAGCTGGTACAGCTACCCAAGCTGCAGGCACCAGTGATGTCAGGGCTCAGTCAGATGGAACTATAGAAGGCATGTCTCTATCAAGTCTCACATCATCAAATGGGAATGAAAAGAAAATAGTGCTGCATGTGTGCACCGACCGAGAAATCTAGGTCCCACTTTGAGTTATTCAGTTCCTAAGGAGATCGGGAACAATCACCTTAGGAGCTCATGCTAGAGACCTAGAGTATCCATCTTCCCTTAGAATTTTTTTTCAAAGAATTGATTAAAATAACAGCAAAAAGTGATTATTGGTTAATCTCCTATTTAGCTCATTTGGACTGATATTTGATTTCCCAATAACAATCCATTGCTTGTCTAAAAATCTAAAAGGAGAGTAAGTACAGACTTCCTATTCCTAGAGAAGGTTTCTAGCAAGCATTTTTGTAGGTGTTAATGTTTCCTCAATATTTAATATTTTTAATAATCTTTTTCTAGATAGCACTTACCAGTTTGCCAATATAATAATATTCTTTTTTTTAAAAATTTTCACGATCCTCAGAGCAAGTATTTTTTTTTTTTAAGATTTTATTTTTTTCCTTTTTCTCCCCAAAGCCCCCCAGTACATAGTTGTATATTCTTCATTGTGGGTTCTTCTAGATGTGGCATGTGGGACGCTGCCTCAGCGTGGTTTGATGAGCAGTGCCATGTCCGCGCCCAGGATTCGAACCAACGAAACACTGGGCCGCGTGCAGCGGAGCGCGCGAACTTAACCACTCGGCCATGGGGCCAGCCCCCAGAGCAAGTATTTTTTAATTGGCATTTTTACCCAGAAGAAAACAGACTCAGCCTTAAAAGCCAAGACCAAATCAGATTTTCTGATTGGCAGGTCTATGTGTCTCTAGAATTTCATTATAGTTCCAAAAAGTACACTCACTTGAACAATCTCTTCATGGCTAGAGAAGTTATCTGATTTAAGTGACAACTGAATAATCAATTTATCTGTATTTCTTATTTCCGATACAACATGAATATGACAGTCCTGTCACATTTGGTAATGAAAAATAGGCACTGGATTAAGGGAAAATGGAGCCCCACTTTGGTAAGTAAACTTTGCAACTCTCAGCCACTCAAGGCCTCAGTATTCTCACTTGTAAAATTTGGAGGTAGGACCATATGCTCCCCAAAGTCATTAATGGTCAGTTTTAAAATCATTGTGTAAATCAACATGATAGACAATCGGAAAATTGTACATTTTTTATACCTTGATGTCTTAAGGTCAGATATGCTAAAAGTTTTTCTGGAACCTAGAGCTTTTTATGTTGCCAAAGATTCTCTCTCGTGTTCTCAGAATTTCCCAGGTCATAATACCTGTTTTAAATTCTTTTGCATAACCGTACAGTATCAAGAATTTTTCTCTGTTATACAGACTATGGATTCATAGATATTTTTGCGGTGAGGAACTTTTTAAATTTTCTTAAATTTCAATAACCTGATTTGATTCATTTTTTTTTTGCTTAGATATGAGTATTTTCTTTTTTAATTTTGGTTTAAGGCAGACACAGTTCAAATAGGGACATTGATGGGGTTTTTTGGTTAAATGCCCAAGGAATGCAAATATTTGATGACATAGGTTAGTCTGTAAGATAACATGAGTTGCATATGAAGAGGAGTATCAGAGGCATAGATCCTTCGTATCATGCCTTATGGAAGAGCACAGAGGGTCATTTTAGTTTTGAAATTTGGCTCAAAACAAATTAAACTATAAATATCTGGAATATTCCATTAATTTAAAAATGAAAAATAAACTACGAGTCCTATTTCTAACGTGTCCAAGTAATGTCGACATGCCAATCCCTACACACACACGCACACACACACACACACACACACATCATTTCAGCTGTGCTCTGCCTACATTGATAATGCCAATACTTTATATGAAATTTTAGGAGGAGCAAATTTTACTCTCATGAGAACTTTGGGGATGACCTGCTTGTTTCATGTATTTTGTTTTACTCTGGTACAATTTTACTGAATAGGAAGGATGGTGTCAGCTATTAGTAAGATTTTTGACTAATCTTTTTGCAGACCCAGAATAACATAGTTTGAGTAATGTAGTGTATGTAATCAACAGTTATGATATAGTGAGAAAGACATTGGACATGGAGATAGAAATCCTGAACGTGATGTCATGTATACATTTTTTGGGTCTCTCTCTGTATTCACATATAAAATGAGGACAGTAATATCTAGCTCACAAGGCTGTTTTGAATAGTAAAGAGGAAAGTTTATGGTAACTCTTTCAAAGAACAAAGCTACCCGCAAACACTGGGTGTTATTTTTAATGTGGATATAATAGATATAAATAGGACTTACAAACCTTCCTTTAAATATTTTCATTTGAAGTGTTATGAAGCCACAGTTATGTCCTTTCTCATTATGATTTTAGGAATTAAATTTTCATTCCCTCATTTATAGTCCTTCTAGTTTTCTATTTCTCTCTATATTTCCTGCATTCCTCTCTTCTCTTTACCCCTAACTCTCAAGAGTCATCATGTTCTGTGCTTTTGATCTGCTAAATTTCCCTCTTACCTTCTTCCTTAATTTCTCTTCCCTACTCCCTTAGTTCTGATCCTTGTGCTATCATAACAATTTTCTAGTTGGTCTCTCTGCCTGAAAGCTCAACATCCTCCAAATTTTGCTTCAAAATGGCCCCAGAATGAGCTTCTTAACATGCATATTTTCTGACAAAAATTGTTCAGCAATTCTTGGACACCCATATCCATCGGATAAAAACCTCAAACTTTTACATGGATTAAAGATCCTTCATGATCAGCTCCCTAACTCCTCACCTGTGCTTATACTGTTGCCTTTATTTGGCACACTCTTCCCACTTTCATTCACACAACAAACTATTCCTCATCCTTCAAATATTATAATTAAGCAGTTAAATAATACTATATGACAGCTACTGTCCTAAGTATTTTAAGTGTATAGATGCATTTAATCCCATAAATCCCAAGAGGAAGGTTCTATTATTATCATGCGTGTTTCTTTAACTCAAACTGAGGGGAGAAAGATTAAGTTACTTGACTCATAACAAAGCTACTAGGTGGCAGAGCTGGGAATCCAAAGTAGGGGGTCAAGAATCAGAACCCAGGCTTGTATCCATAAAGCCTACTGCTTCTCTCAGCACAAATGCCATTCATTTCCCTTGTGAAGCCTTCTCTAAATTTACCAGAAAATCTTGGATGGTTCTTTCTTCTGTGCCTTACTATATATTACTCTATGTTTTTAGTTGACTTGCTCCATTTTAATTCTATTTTATTCTCCTTTACTAAACCGAAAACTCCTTGGAGTAGAGAACATGAATTTTCACATTTTATCCTTGTTATTAGTGTTTGGTACATGGTTGATATTTAATATATGACTGTTAGATTATTTTAACATTTTGCAGAGATATTAAAATATTTTACATATTTCTTTAAAAAACTTAGAATTATGGGGCCTGCGCCATGTTGTAGTGGTTAATATTGGCGGGCTTCACTTCAGTGGCCCAGGTTTGCAGGTTTTGATCCAGGACATGTCAGCCATGCTGAGGTGGTGATCCACATACAAAATAGAGGAAGATTGGCACAGGTGTTGGCTCAGGGCTAATCTTCCTCAAGTAAAAAAAGGGAGGAAGATTGGTGGCAGATATTAGCTGAAGGCGAATCCTCCTCACCAATAAAAAGAAATAAATTAGAATTGTAATTCTTGAAGTCATGATGTGATTTATTTATCATCTTTATCTATTTGGTTTTATAATTTCCAAGGAAATAAATAGTGCAATGACAGGAAATAATACCTGTCAATGATATTTGTTTTTATCAATTATAACTTGTCCTTAGAATTAAACAAAATATATACTTCTATTTATAAAATGATAGTCTTTTCAGAAGGATGACATATTTATTATTGTGAAAATATCCAAACGTCTCCTGAAATAAAGTTATGAGCTGCATTATAAGTCATTAGATTCACAATTAGCTATTTTTGGCATCACATAAGGCTTGAAAATTATGATTCTAAATAGTACTTTAGAGTTTTAAACAATTTAAAAAAGGAAGTGTTTTCTTCAAACAAGCTCATTATGTTTCATTTTATTAACTATTCATCTAAAAGATAGTATTGATTGATACTATATCATATTCAATATAATACTATTGAAGTTTCTCTACATGAACTGCATCCATTATATAAAGAACCATCATCATTTTTGGGCTTATTGAAAGAATAACAACGTGCCCAACCAGCAGCAGGTGAAGGTCTGACTTGACTCGAACAGACTCCCTCTTTCTCTGAGATAGACAATTATCTAATCTTTATAGAATCCTATCTAAAAAGTCATTACGTTTTCAATTTTTTCATGAGGACCCCACTTATTATACTCGCAAATTCTAGGAGGAGTAAAGTATTTGAAAGGATTTTCATACACTTGTGGACACATCCATTGGAGAAGAGAAGTAATGAAGAGTCTTTGTTACATGTACTTATGTTGTAAGACATACAAATGAAATCAAGCAAAATTAAAGTAGCCTCCAAGATTAGGAAATATGTTTTGCAACATTTGGTGAAATTCAGACTAGACCGATTGTGTGTCATGAGATAATAATGTCTCACTACCGCCAGCCCAGCCCAGAGATCTTATTCCTTGATCTCATTCTGTAAAAGGGAAAATTCTGGGGCCCGCTCTGTGGCCTAGTGGTTAAGTTCATGTGCTCTGCTTTGGCAGCCCAGGGTTTCACGGGTTTAGATCCTGGACGCAGGCCTAGCACCACTCATCAAACCATGCTGAGGTGGTGTCCCACATAGCATAACTAAAAGGACCTGTAACTAGAATATACAACTATGTAATGGGGGGCTTTGGGGAGAAGAAGGAAAAAAAAAGAGGAAGATTGGCAACATGTGTTAGCTCAGGGTCAATCTTTAAAAAAAAATAATTAATTAAAAAAAGGGAAAATTCATGTTTTCTTGCTCTTGTGCTTAGGAACAAACAGCCTTGATGAACATCAAATATAATTTCATTGAACCAGTAAACTGAAACATCAAAATATTTCCCAAACCACCTAGAACTAAATTGACATTTTAAGTTACTCCTTCATACTTTTCCTAATTTATTCTTGTTTCTTCTCAAGTAAAGTCCATAGAGCAGCACATCATAACTTAGTTTTAGAATTTAATTCAGTTAAACACAGCATGTCCTCTTCCAGCCATCCTATGAAAGACAGGACAAGGACGGCAGCGTGGTTTGGACTTGTACCTAACACTTAAAGAGTCTGAGACTGTGAAGACTAAATGTCACATCTTTGTGTTCACGCACACTGATGGGAGACACTGAGGTTTTCACAAACTTAGTGGAAAATGTGAAAAAGACGTATTTATCAATATAATATTTTATCAAATATTTACTTTTATTTTGTGAGTGACCTCACGGTACCCTGTCACTCCCTCAAATCCTAAATTATAGAGACTTAAATCTGTGTGAAGATATATACAACAGTTATGAGATAGATATTCACTACATAAATGGAGTATGTGATCGCAAATTACTTTTAAACAGTAAGGGCAGGAATCCTGCTGGTGGGGAAGTCATAAAAACTGCTAAATGTCACAAGTCGTGAAATTGTTCTCATTTATGTAGTAGGTTGTTCAGGAGAGTTAGTCTATTTGTTACCTGATTAGAGCCTTCAAATGTCACAGAATGCCTGAATCTTCCAATCCTGGCTAAGGCTTAAGGACAATGGAACAAAATTATATGTAATCAAGCTCCGAATTGTACCATTACGTCAGTCCCGAGGCCCCTTTTGTCTGGTAGCAAGTGTATCTTACTGATTTTAGTGAATTTCTTAGTGTGGAATGAGAGACTACCTTTTCCTCCAGAAAAAGAAGTTTGCAGCTTTGAAAATTCTGCAACCAAATATTTGTGAATTAATTTGGAGCTTAACTGATGCTGTGTGTTTGGTACCCAAAAGCTTGTCCTGAGGAAAGTTTGCAGTAAATTGCAAAAAGTGAAGTAAAAACAAACAAAAACACGCTAACGTAACGAAGATTTTACCCTTTTTTTAGATTTCCATAATTCCTCCATACTCCGTGTGAGCCTCTTGGTCATGTATGGTGGTAATTTCTACACGTTGTTGCCATGAGGAGTGGGAGATTTGTTACCTCAGCTTTCTTAGAGTGGATACAGAGCCTTGAGGAAGTCATATAAGAAGGAAAGGGAAGCAGTGAGCCACCTTTTGGGGTTTGAAAACTCATGTTTCACTCATTAAACATGGTACTGACAAGCAAGAGGATGAGGGAAAATAGTTCTGGTATTCTGGGAATTACATATATATTTTTTTTTTTTTTTAAAGATTTTATTTTTTTCCTTTTTTTCCCCAAAGCCCCCCGGTACATAGTTGTGTATTCTTCGTTGTGGGTTCTTCTAGTTGTGGCATGTGGGACGCTGCCTCAGCGTGGTCTGATGAGCAGTGCCATGTCCGCGCCCAGGATTCGAACCAACGAAACACTGGGCCGCCTGCAGCGGAGCGCGTGAACTTAACCACTCGGCCACGGGGCCAGCCCCTACATATATATTTTTTAACATAAGTTTTACCTTTTCATCATTTTATGTCTAGAAGTTTTTTTTTAATCAGGAGCATCATTGTCAGGCAAAACTTTAGAGAGAAAAAGCCATGAAGTTTACTTTCTGATACAAACATTTAAGTTTATGTAGTGGTTTCCAGCCTGAATCTCAGACAGACAGAAATTTTAAGGGTTAGTCCTTAAGAAATACACTTCCGGGAGCAACAAAGAACTCCTGTGAAAACTCAACCTGGGATTAAAAGGAGAGAGTCAAATAGGCATGACCCAGGAAGGAAGGTTTAGCTGTGAAGGGGAAGGAGAATTTTGAGAATAGTGTGGTGAGTTTTCTGTTTTCTTGCGCTGATTGATCTCTAGGTTTGAGGAAAAGGGGGTTGACAATCATTTCTGCAAGAGCAGTTTCAATAAGCTCTGTGTGATGGGGAGTCACCTGTAACATGCTTTGTGATCCTCCTAACAGGGTTAACAGAATGGGAGAGAGGCTTGCCCTCCTATCTCCCCTTCCCATGCTTTCCTTTAAGCTTCATGTCCCTTAGCAACTATGGATGCTTCAGTGCACGGGACCAATGCCCACTGAGAAAGAGTCACATAAGTGATTCCAGGAAGAACTATTAAGCTAGGGAAATACTTGAGTATTGTTAATATGACTTCACGTGTACAAAGAGCCCATGTAACCCTCAATAAATTTAGGTGGCACATTTTTTCCAGGTCCCTGTCTTGATTTTCATCATTTATACACAAAAACATATGCGAAAACACATCTTTTTAAAGTCCTGTACTTCTAATTCATCACAGACTGTTGTTTTAGGTCAGATTTCTTAGAAGCAGAGCCTGAATGGGAATTCTTATGCTAATGAATCATTGAGAGAGTGTTCTCAAGAGAAAACTCTAAGAGAATGAGTGAAGCAAGTAAGGACTAGGGAAGGGGTTGGGTAAAGATGTGAGTCCAGCTCAGAGGTTTTCAAAATGTGCTCCCCAGATCACACCATCAGCATCATGTGAGAATCTGCTAAAAGGCAAATTCTCAGGCTCAGTTCTATGGAATGAGAAACTCTGCTGGTGGGGTCCAGGAATCTGTGTTTTAACAAGCCTTCCAAGTGATTCTGATGAACACTAAAATTTGAGAATCACTGGTCCAACTGAAGGATCAGGCCTCAGCCTGATCTTACAGAGAACCCTGGAGCATGAATGGCACCACAGACCTGTCCCTATTGGGGGCAATAGTGGCAGTGTTTGTACTCCTGTGAGTTAGTTATTGCTTGCAGATCTGCCCTATGGAGGAAGGCATAGCCTCCCAGACATTTCTGGAGGAGGTGGCTCGCATGGACCGTTCTCAAGGGGAGGATGCAGTAGTGGATTCTGGGAAGCCGCCATTCATAGCAACTGGAGATGAGTCCACTGGTCTGGCAAAGAGCATCTAACTGATGCACCAACAGCGTCTGGTACAATTTTATGTTCTGCCAAATGGGGTTTTGTGTAGATAGGAGAGATTTTGTTACAATCTGGGATCCAGAGTTCCAGGATGTCTTCCAGGCATCAAAGAGTCTAATTTTGGTGTTCTTTCTCACTTCATCCACTGTTTTCCAGCCAGCATTCTGATCCCCAATACAAAGTGAAATTTTGAAGCCTAGAGCACTGTGGACCCACAAAGGAAGAAAATAGAAGAAAACTTAATTAGAAGAGCAGGGAGTCCTCGTTCTTGTAAACACTCTCTTCAGTAAATCTTTATTAAATGTCGCCTAAGTGCTAGGGGAAAAAAATTCTTTACTTATAGTTTCTGGGGAGGGGTTAGAGAAGAAGGAATGAAAAGGGACTGCCACCTGGGGGAGGCCTTCTGAGTAATTACAATGATGGAAGAACTTCCAGGAATTGGTCACTTCTCCATATCTGAAGGGAGCAGACTGGTGGCCTCAGAGGACGGAGATGCAGCACAAGGCCCAAAGCAAGAGGTATCAGGACAAAAGAAACTATAGCGACAAAAGAGACCTGGGCCCTGGCATATGTTCTGCCCCGTTGCCGGGCGTTCTCCTGCTTGCTTCTTCCTCCGCTTGTGCTCACTTGTTGATACCTGTAGCGTGACAACTCCAGGAGAGTTTAACTGGGAGATCTCAGTCATCCTTGGTCTGGCCTTGCAGCTGCTACGTCGCTATAAGCTTCAAGGCCCGTGTCCTGATAGAAACCTCCCCTGAGAAAAGCAGATGTCTGCTCAGAGCCCTATATTTTGGTCCTTGATTATTTTTAACTCTGCACTTTGATGTTTATTAACCTTGATTGTCTACGGAGTTTGTAGGCTCTTTAAACGCCAGGAGTTTTCTTACTTGTATCCCGTGTTTGTCCTCCCTCTGGAATCTATCACAGTGTTGGACAAACAGTATATACTCTAAAAAAAACTTGCTGCATTGATTTCTTTGATTCTATCAAAAGTTTCTCTACTTCTCTGCTTGAAAAAATATAACCGCACTGAAGTAACATATAAATATAAATCAACTCCAACCAGCACAAATAGTAAAAATCTGAAGGATACTACCCCCTATTCTCCAAGCACACACAAAAGCAATGTTTTAACACTTACGTGAGTCTTTGGGCCTCTTATCTCTGACACCATCCTTATATTTTAACACATTACAATTTTCTTTCTTTCTCGGTTTCCCACTGCTGCTGTATTGTACAATGCTTAGGAAATTCATGGGCCACACATAAAATGTTATGTTGAAAGTTTGCATTTGACTTTGTTTTGGCTCAGGTATGTATAAACATAAGCACACTAAAAACTATTATCTGAAGTGTCGAAAGAGTGAGACTGTGTATCTAACACTAAACGCTGCTGAACGTTTGCTCAGTAGAAGTGCCGGCAGCAGATCCAAGCTCCAAGAGTTCTACAAGCCAGCTGAAGCTTTGGGTCATCTCAGGCCTCATCAGGCAGAGCTGATAAATGGCTTTTCTTGTTGAAGAGGAGGATACTGGAGGGTAGTAATGGTTTCAGACAATTGAAATGCAATGACTATCACAAATCATCAAAGGCCAGTGTTGTCACTTTGTTAGCGCTGAGATCAAGAGGCCAAGTCTCAGTACGCTGCTCTGAGACATGACTATTTATACAGAAACCACTTCTTTTTATCTTAAGGTCCTTCCATCTCTTTAAGGAAAAAGAAAAATCCTTTTCTTTTTTTTATACAAACTCAAGTCTGTTTTCATACAGTTGATTCCTCACTCCTTTATTTCAAAGAAGAAACAAAACTAAGACTTTGTTCTGACATAGCATAAAAGGATATCTTCTCTTCAGTGAGAACGACATCAAGTCAAAAGCAGACAAGGGAATCGTCTGGCTAGCAAACAGTGTGGGATGTTTAAGAAAGGAATACATTACAGAGTGTAGTTTATTGCTACATCCAGGTTATTACTTCCTATGTGGATTGGAGCCAGCTTGAAGGCAAGAACCATCTCCAGGACTTTTGTAAATTTTCACACAGTGCCGTACGTTAATAATTTCAGTGCTAAATTAATAGTGTAGTTGTTTGATTTATTAATTGATCCTCTTGGTTTGAATTGTTTGCTAATTTCTTGCTTGATTTTTCTCCTTTAGTAGGTGGATGCTTCAAATATGACTTTAATCATGGTAATTTAATATATTTCACAATCCCATTCAATGCTAATTCTAGCATTCAGCTCATGCCCAAACCTCTTGTAATGAATCTTTTGCTTAGAAGTTTCAACAATTTTACTTTCAGTATTCTTGCAGACCATCAAATTACTTCAGATCCTATGAAGATGGGCTTTATTAGTTAATCCAAACATTTTAGAAGCCCCATCTTCCTTCAAGCTAATACCTGTGTTTATAACTAGTGAAAAAGATAAAATGATTATTATTTTTCACAGGGAAGGAACCAGGCAGCCTTTCTCCAAAAACATCTTTTAGTTTATATTCCTTTGGCATTTTAGCATGTAAATACTAGGATCTCAAAATCATGACCATCCAACCCAGTTCAAGATTTTGTTTTCTTAGCAACTGTTAGAAAAGGCAGATAGTCTATAGCATTTGGATTTGAAACGAAGACAGGAAACTTCAGTGACAAGAAGGTGGTTTAAGGGTTTAGCCTCTTGGCATTCTATGTCATCATCCCCTAAGAACAGCTCTCTGGAGAAAAGACAGGGGGTATGGAGGGGATAAAGGAAGGAGAGCATGAGAAGAAGTCATCAGAAGAAAACATTTAGGGTGGGTAAGATGGATAAAATTACCAAATGGTAATTTCATATAAACAATATACAAAATTCATAGAATTAAAGCAAAAATAATGATTTGCATTTATGAAACCAGCCTTCTGGAATGAATTGGTACCTATATGTTTATGAAACAAAAGTGATTTTTTTGGTATCTTGTCATTCAAGAAGGAAAAGATATCATCTTGTTGTTAATCCATTACTACTGAGGTTAAAGAAGGTTTCATATTTGTGAAAGGCTTTCCTCTCCTGTAAAACTCTGAAATTTTCGTGTACTTTCTCGCTCTCTGTCTGTCTGTCTCTCTCTTTTCTGCCTGGAACTTTAGGGGAATTTAAGGACTTTTTGTTTTTTTCTCTAGTTCCAGAGAACTGGTACTTAATGGCTGGCTGTAGGCTTACAAGAGAGACAATCGGGAAATTTCAGGATGCATGTGGTCATCCAAATAACCATGGTTAGTGTCTTAGTCAAGGGCACTGTGTTTGTTTGGAATAAAATATTATTTGAACTTGCCTAATAAAAAGCGAATTTGTCTTTTTGTAAGGATAAAACAGGCAATCTCACAGACCTGCAAAGAAGGAACACAAAATAAGATGACTCCGTGGGGAATGAAATTAGAAACTCAGGAAACAAAGTCTTAATTTCTCTCTTTTTCTCTCTTTCAACATAGTCCTTTCCTCTCCCATGGTACACTATGGTATAGGGCCTGAGGGTTCCTTTGTCAAATGTATTAAATGGTCTTCTATAAACTTAAGATGGACGAAGAGTTTGGTGGACACATTGGAGAAACAAGCATGTGGTGATTTTGTACTGTGTCAGTTTAGCTGAACTGGAACTATGTTTCCTAACATTTCCCTCCCTGTAAATTTCTGACCTAGGGTCGGCCACAAGGAAAATATTTGCACGAGGTGTGGAAGGCAAGAAGTGAAACAGCAGGGCTACGCTTTGACAGTTCCTGCAGGGCGCCAGCATCACTGCAGCCAAGTGAGTTGTTGCCGGTTTGTTCTGTCACCTTGTTGGCCAGATCCAGAGGCACTTCAGCTCCTGCTTGGCTTCCCTCTTGCAGCTCCTGTGGGTCCTGGGCCAAGCTTGAGTGGAGTTCTGTGGCAAAGAGCTCCAGCTTTTCTGCAGATCATCTGTGTTGTTGAGGTCGGAGCTGGCGAGAGACGCACATGAATTTCAAATCTGTCTGCATGAGTTCTCCACTTTCCTTACTCTCCTTCATGCTTTCTGGCCAGGTTTGCTCCCAGACGGTTAGCCTTGCTGACCTTTAGTGATTTCAGGCCCACAACTGGACACAAGGAGAATAGTATTCTCTAGAATTTTTCACCAATTCCCGTAACTGTGTAAAGCCCCCAAATAAACTGCTTATTCCATACCATTCTTCTTCTTTTTTTATGCAATAGTAATTTTTTAGTTTGTTTTGAAATACTATGCCATTCTAATGGTTGTACTTCCTTGATCAAATCTTAACTGGTGCAGAGATTGATAAGCAAAGCGGTTCTAGGAGAAAGAAAATCTATGAATGGGTTATATGAATTAATTCTGGGTTATCTGGAACTGTTTTTTTTATCTGATTAGATTTAAAGGCATTAGTGACCCTGTTTTCACTGATGAAGAGGACACTGAGAGTTTATGGCATACAGTAACAAAAAATTACTTAAATTATAACCTGTAGGTACTTTTAATCAAGTGCCTACAGAAGGAAATTCTTCAAGTGACCAAGTATTTGCTGCCACAGACTATTTTAGCAAAAAAAAAAAAAAAAAGGAAAAACAATGGCATATTGGTTGGTTACTTCTAAATGTGCTAGAGCACTTGGAACAAGAAAATGGTCAGTTCAAGGCTTTCAATTCCCAGAAATAAGTCCAGGTAAGGGAGCAGAAATCTATGACAGCTCTCAAAAAAACTTATCTCTTTAGCTGCAGGGCCAAAATTTGAAATGAAATGAATGCCAACTTCAAAGTCTGTGGGGAATTGATTCAAGCAGATTGAATTGACAGCTTCCCAGTTTCTCTTATGTTAGAATTGGGCATTGACTGGAAAGGAGTTTCACCCTGAGAATGGTTGGAACTATGTGGGCAAATCTGGAGCTAGAGATTTTGAACTCCTAACTTCTGCTAGGCACCTTTTGCCAGTAGAAGGATCCTCCTTTGTCTGAGGAGGAAGTTTCTTCTTCCCTAAAAAATCTTTCATGGTTTTGCAGAGGACTGATTACCCTCCTTAAGACCTTCCCTCACCAACTCTCATTGTTTCTAGAACTATAACGAAACTCAAGACTTATCAGATCCCTACAATTGAATTGAAGCACCAATTCTTTAGGGCATTGTGCAAAGTTATGCTATCCTCTCTAAATAACTATTATTCTTTTGAGAAATAGCTTCTGGCTTGCTACTGGGCCCTTGTGGAGACTGAGTACTTTATCATGGACCATTATGTTATGAGGTGACCCAAGCTGCCCATCATGGAGTAAGTGTTTTCTGATGTATCAAGTCTTAAAATTGGGCATGCACATAAGCACTCCATCATCACAGATATGGTAGGCAAGAGACTGAGCTCAAGCAGGTCAAAAGCCATGAGTAATGAGCAAGTGGTGCAGATGTCCACGACCCCTACCCCTGCTACACTGCTTTCTTGCTCTTAACTTGTACACACAGTGTGATAGGAAGCTCCCTATGACCAGTTACTGAGGAAGAAAGAATAGGGGACTGGTTTACAGATGGTTCTGCGTGATATGCTGGCATCACCCAAAAGTGGACAGCAGCAGCATTATAATCCCATTTATGAGTAATCCTGAAGAAGAGTGTGGTTAAGGGAAATCCATTCGGTGAGCAGAATTGCAAGCAGCACACTTTGTTTCTCATTTTGCCCAGAAGGAGATATGGCCAGAGGTATAGTTCTACACTGATTCATAGGCAAAAACTCATGGTTTTGATGGACAATCAAGGACTTGAAAAGGAAGACGACTGAAATTTAGTGATAAGAAGTTATAAGGCAAAAGTATGTGGACAGATCTTTCTAAACAGACAAAAAGAGTGTATTTGTGTGTATCACATATACATGCTCAACAAAGAGCAAACTAACAGTGGAGGATCTTAATAATCTGATGTACAAGATGATCAACTGTGTGGGTATATCAGTCAGTTTCTTTACCTAGCCATCTCTTCCCGGCTATAGCCACTGCTGAGGACCCAATCTGCCAGCAGCAGATCCCTAACGTTGAGTCTCTAATATCGCATCATTTCTTGGGGTTATTTATTAGCCATCTACTTAGTGATGAGTTGACTATTGGACCACTTTCTTCATGGAAGAGCCAACAATTTTTCCTCACTGAAATAAACACTTACTCTGGATATGAATTTATCTTCCCTGATAATTCTCTGTGAAAAGCTACATCAGTGTATTACAGAATGCCTGAGTCATCATTACGGTTCTCCACACAGCGTTGCTTCTGACCAAAGAGCCGTTTTACAGCTAACGAAATACGACAACAAGCTCATGCTTATGCAATTCACTAATCTTAACATGTTCCTCATTATCCTGAAGCAGATAGCTTGAAGACTCATTTGTAGTACTAGCCAAGTGACATCTTAAGGAAATGGGTAAAGCCTTGTAGATGTGGTATATGCTCTAAATTGGTGACCACTATATGATGTTGTTTTTCCATAGCCAGGAATTACACGATCTATATGGTAGTGGTTCCTTTCACTATTACCTCTAGTGACTTATTAGTGAAATCTTTGCTTCCTTTCCCTAAAACTTTAGGTTCTGATGCTTCCTCCAGGGGTCAGTTTTGTTCTCCTCATGTCAATGAACAAAAGGCAAAGTGAAGGGTTACTACACTGCCTGGTTGATTAGTCCACACTAGAAAGAGGAAATTGAGTTACTACTAAAACTGGGGGAAATGTTTGGAATGCAAGATCCTCTATGATGTTTTTTTATTGCTCCTATGTCTCGCAGTAAACATTAATGGAAAACCATAACAACCTAATACAGGTAGAACTGCTATTGATCTAGACCCTGAAAGCACTTTTATAGGCACTTGATCCTCCTTTGAAGAAAAGAAAGTTGGGTCATCCAACCAGGCAGGAAATCATGACCAGCAAAGATGCTTGATGAGAGCAAAGAGAATACAGAATGGGGACTGGGAGAAGTTATAAGTACTAGTCACAGTCATGGGACCAGTTAAAGAAATAAGGACTGTAATTAGTATTTTTTTCTTATTTTGATATATTTGTGTGCATGTTAGCCAACTTTTCTTTCTTTCTCTGCTATTCCTCTACCATCTAACATAATATATATTAAAAATGTTTAACTTTATGTCAGTATTTGTGTTTTAGGTTATCAAAAGGGGTGTGTGTTACTTAGCTAGAAGAGAAATTAGCAATTTCCAAAGTTTGTTAAAATGACATAAGGAATTTAATTTCTTATTCTGGAAAGTCATATTTTCAATTGTGTAAGAATGGTTGCATCAAGCTGGGCAGAAGCAAGATTTTATTATTGTCTTTATTTGGAAATTAAATATAGATAAAAGATGTTTGCATGGATGTCAATTTGACAAGGATGGACTCTATTTGTTTTCTACTGTATCAGTCTGGCTAAAGCCAAAATTTTACCCCAAATCTCCTTCTGTTTATGGCCTCAGGTTAGGGTTGGTCAAAAGGAAAATTTGCACGAGTTTGAAAGGTAGAAGTGAAGCATAAACCTTCCCATACTGAAGGTTGGGGTAAGACACCAAACAGCACTGCAACTCGTGCAAACGGCTACTGAGCTTCCAACTCATCTTTTTGTGTGGGGCAGCTGCCAACCTTGCAGCTCCCTCTGCTTCCATCAGATCTCCTCCAGCATCTCTTCACTCTGGGCTGGATACCTGTGCAGCTCCATGGTGAGGTCTTCAGCTTTTTCTGCAGTGTCCTTGAGATTGGATGTAGTTTCAGTTTGCCCTTATGGGTACCAATTTGTTTTTACTTTCTGCTGTCTTGTTCTCATATTTTTTTCCTGATTGCTGTCTCTCGTCATCTATAGGCACTTCAAGTCCATCACCATATATAGAGGCAAGCACCTTCCATGAACTCTGTAGGGTCTAATTCCTATAATAACTCCCTTATTTCATATCACCATGAGTAATATTACTTATTAATTATATTTATCAATCATGAGTAATATTACTCATGGTGATATGAAACATGGTGGTTCTGCTTCTTTGATAGACTCCTAATTGAAACAGTCTACAAAAGACAATTTCTAATAAAGATTCAGAAAAGAACCTCCCAATTGCCATTGCTAATCTGCTCCATGTAGTCATATCATGCTGAGAGTTGACCAATTGCTGAACTTTCTCAATTTCTAATATTTGGAAGTACACATTTAAAGAGCCATATCAGCTGAAAGAGCTGTTGCAGTGAACATCTCTAGATTATGGAAGAGTTATGGGGTCAGCCTTTTTGTGCCTTCACTGAGACAGCAATTCCTGACTTGGTAAGTCCAGACATCCAGGATGTATCTGGCAAAGAGCGTATGCCTTCACATCTGCTGTTTTCTGTTTCAGAGAACCCATAGTCCCATGCTGTGTAGTTGGTTAAAAATATCCTGCTTTAGAAAGATATAGCGAGGAGGTGACCATGTTGCCCTTTGTAAATACTGTATCCCAAACTAATTGTTTTCTATTTTAAAAGCCTCAGAATTGAGAGTGTACTTTGAACAGTTCATGTGTTGGTTTAGAGAATTCCTACAGGAGCAGCAGTGGAACTCTACTACTGAATGACAGAAAAACCTGGGGGAGGGGCTGGCCCCGTGGCCGAGTGGTTAAGTTCGCACGCTCCGCTGCAGGCAGACCAGTGTTTCGTTGGTTCGAATCCTGGGCGCAGACATGGCACTGCTCATCAAACCACGCTGAGGCAGCGTCCCACATGCCACAACTAGAAGGACCCACAACGAAGAATATACAACTATGTACCGGGGGGCTTTGGGGAGAAAAAGGAAAAAAAAAAAAAAAACTTTAAAAAAAAAACAAAAAAAAAAACCTGGGGGAAGTTATGCTCAGACAGCAAAACTCTGATCTAAATCAAAATCCCATAGAAGGGCCAGTTTTCCCCAGGACACAAATATTAGTGCATCAGGCTTGGTATCTAGTCTATGACTCCATATTTTGTGGTGATAGTAGGGAGGAATAATATCATAAATGTATTCTGCGGTTTTAGTAAACTATCTTTCAGAGTACTTTATGGTGCTTCAAATTGGTTTGAAACTTATGATCATGTTTCGGAACCCATTTCGGTATCTTTAGCTACATAATTGAATTTTCATCCTGGAACACATAAGTAACAGTAAACACATATTTACTTCTGTAAAAGATATATATCAAAAATATTTGAGTATTTTTACCAAAGATATTTTCTAAATTTAAGGAGAGAGAAAAGAAGAAGAAGGGGAGGCGGAAGAAGAAAAGGAAGGAAGGAGGGTAGGAAGGAAGGAAAGAAGTAAGAAAGAAAAGAAGGAAGGAAGGAAGGAAAGAAGAAAGGAAGAAGGGAAGGAAAAGAACCCATAATGCTTTGTTATACCTAGAATTAATCAAAGAAATACTGGTTTTAATATCCTCAGTTTAGTAACTGTATTTCATCTCTTGCCTTTGACAGTTGCGTATTGAATGCAGGCTGGGGAAGGGACTGCTGTCTCTGTCTTGTACAGCCACCCAAGTTTATATTTCTGGAGTCCCTTGCCTACAGAACAAACTCCCTTGCAGGTTGGGTGACATCTCATGGGGGTTTCATTGTACTGTCCTAGAAGGAGGAAATTGGTGCATGGGGAACTGGGGCAAGTATTTGCTGGCAGTAAATAATTATCTTGTATGCTTCGGAAACTTTATGTTTGCATTCAGAATAATATTTAAAAATATAGATGTTAAAAACAAGGTCAGTGAAAGAAAAAAATATAAGGAATATTTTTCTACATTATTACACAAATAAGGAAATATTTTTAAAATATCAAAACTAATAGAAATTCATTAGTAATCCTTAGTCTTGAGTTTCTATGTACCACTTATTCTCTCCAAAGGCTTTGGGGACTATATGATCCATTATCCACTAGATTACAGAGACTAATCATAGTCCTGCCCTCGAAAATAATTTCAAGACCCACAGGAAGTCACAGAGATCTGTGTTACTTTCTTTACACCCATCTTCTTTCTGGAGTCCAGAATGAGAAATATTTGGCATAAGCATAATTTGACCAAGCTCACGAAGACAAACCTACTTAAACAGAATGTGAATTTTGTATACTATGTGTACAAAAACTAACACGTAACAAATGATGTTTTAAGTGTTAATCCCACTAAAAATTTATTATTTTCTCTTTCTCCCTGTAATTGTGATTATTGGTTTGGTATATTAACATAAATAAACTCATTTAATGGAAATTCCCTTACATAGGGTGATTTTCATAGGTTTCAAAAGTTGATTATGATAATTATGAGATGTAGCTACAATTCAAACAAAACTTTAACAGTTATGTTCTGTTGAATGTATCTCTCCTCCACCCCGACACACTCCTACACTAAAAACCCTATGGAGTCAGAGGCATTTGTAGCTAAGGTGACTCAGTTTTCATAATTGAAAATCTAAGTAAATGGAGCTTACAATGTGGAGTGATGAAACATGTACATAATATTGTACTTAATTTTTTGTGACACCATGTTTCTTTTTCTTTTAGTTTATGAAAGAAAGCAAAGAGATCAATAATGCCAAGTATTTAAAGTTGAATTCTGAAATATACATTAAAGCATTTTTATGACACACAGAGGAGAAATGAGAATGTCTTGTCTCATCTGAGTTCAGTTTTAAGTTTCTTTACCAGCTTACTGTGTCCCCTTAGGAAAGTTTATTAACTTTATGGTTTTTCACCATCTGTAATATGGGAATAAAGTATTTGATACTTAAAGTTCAGTGACTGTGAAACAAAAACCAGGTCATATTTGTGGCATATCATCAAATCTTATGGTAAGAAAACATTCTAATATACAAAGTTTTATTATATCTTTTCTTTCAAGGTGGAACAGCTCTGAAATTTTTCTAGGATAACACAATTAAAGTGGATCTATAAAGGCTTGCCATATTACCAAGATATACTTCTAGGCGTTTCATCCTCATGTCCCCACAAGTATTGGTAGCCTGTGGACTGTATCCATTGACGGGTACCTTTTTCTAGGGTAACACATGCAAATTGATTACCTTCAATAAAGTTTAAGATTATGATTTATTCCTCAAGTCACTTCAATAAAACTTTTTGCACTTCAACCAGGAATACGGAAAGAAAATTCCTGTTCTTTCCATTGATGGGGACATAGTTCTTGGTACCTAGAAAAGAAGGAGAAAAATATGGGCACCCAATCTCTAAGAATAAAAGGAAAAAAATATATATATATATAACACATCAAAACTTTTCCATGTTCTTTCAATTTTTTAAAAAAGTATTATTAAAAGAATTTTTACCTTGTTTTCACTTTAAATGCTTTACAAAATGGTGTGTGGGAGAACTCAGCAGAAAGAAATTGCACAGATTCCATGAACAGGCTGACTGCAGTTTTGAAGTGTGGCAGGTAATTGGAACCTTTGAAAAAACACCCCCCTCCATTTCCATTTCTGATTGCCAAGTTGCCTTTTGAATGACAGTATTGACACAGACGGAGGCAATATGACCAACATTCAGTTTGAAACAATAGCATCTGTAATCCCAGGGCGTTTAATTTGATGTCCTCTTGTCACCTAAACTATTTGGAAAATTTGGCGAGCAGTGAGCATGTGATTTGGGCTGTCTCATATCAGGGAAGCATTGTTACAAAGTTTAACTACGCAGTATTTACATCACCATCCCTTTAGATGACATGATTCAACATGCAATCTCATATTGATACTCTAACTTTATTAAACCCATTAGTAGCGAGATTTCTGTTGTTGCCAGGTAGTTTAATTCAAGATATTTTCATTTCTATGAAGAAGTACATGCTACCTACTGCCTCAAAAATAGACTGCTCAGTCAGAGGAATGGTTTGACTACTGTGACTGCCTCTGCGGATATACGGATTAAAGGGTAAATGAGGGTCAACAAATGTCCATTGACCATGGCTAGTATACAGAATACAGCTCTGGTCAATATAGATAATAAACATTGTCTTTTCCTTTAAGCAAAACTACTTTTCATAGAGAGATTTACATCATTAGTATCTTATTACCTGATCTAATCCTCACAGTAACTCATTGGACTGTGTACTATTCTTACGACCAATTTTCAGATGAACAAACTAATGTTTAGAAGTTATATAAACTTGGAAAGGTGACGGATCCTAAAGTGGCAGTGCTGAGACTTTAAGCCAGATCTGTTTGACACCAGGATCCACATCTCAGCTCTGTCAAAACTGGCCCTCTGCATCACCACACTAAGATTACAGGTGGGCCCCAATTTACAAATAATTACACTTTCCAAAAGCTCCCCTTAGCTTATTGGTTAGATCTCAGATTTGAAGGGTAGGGCCCAAAAGCTATCCCACCACTGATATATTGGTATGGATCAGATGAACTGGAGTAGCCAAACACAATTTTCAAAATTCATGTGCCAGACAGGATCTGGCATATAATTGGGCTTCTAGCCTCATTTCAATCCCTCTCACTCACCCCTCACCACCTAATCCCAGCAGTGCAGTACTATATTCCAAGGAAAAGCCAGAAACTCTGCAAGCTACTGCCAGCACTTCAGAAATAGGGTTCCTTTCGGGGACACCATTCTTTTTTTTTTTTTTTTTTAAAGATTTTATTTTTTCCCTTTTTCTCCACAAAGCCCTCCAGTACACAGTTGTATATTCTTCGTTGTGGGTCCTTCTAGCTGTGGCATGTGGGACGCTGCCCCAGCGTGGCCCGATGAACAGTGCCATGTCTGCGCCCAGCACCCGAACCAAAGAAACACTGGGCCGCCTGCAGTGGAGCGCATGAACTTTACCACTCGGCCACAGGGCCAGCCCCTGACACCATTCTTATTTAGAGAAATCAATCCCTGCCATGGGAGAAAGAAACTCTTGACCTCCTTGTTACTTTCCTAGCAAAGAATTTAGTAAAGTTCAATTTCCATTAATGAACAGAAAGGTGGGAGCTTATATTGTGTTCCCAAAGGAGAGCCACATTAATTTGCAGCAAGGTCCATTTTTATTAATTGTACCACTTTAGAGTTTCTTTATGATTTTCTCAACATGACCCCTCCTCTCCACAGGAACAAGAAAGACTTTTTTGGAATTCGAAGGGAAAGTTGAACAGTGAGAGGTCTGTACCTTCATTATTAGTTTCTGTAATGGGCTAGACAATGGTGAAGGGGTTGACTTTGAGAATTGGGCTTTAGGCTTTCAATGGCATCTTCTTTTTATTTTGCTTGTTTATTTATATTTTTATTTTTTAAGACTATCTTTTTAGAGCAGCTTTAAGTTTATAGCAAAATTCAGAGTGAGATAAAGAGAGCCCCCATAGACACCCTGACTCCACGCATGCATAATCTTCCCTATTATCGACATTTTTCACTAGAGTGTTAATTTTTTTCTTTCTTTCTTTCTTTCTTTCTTTCTTTTTTTTTTTTTTTTACTAAGAATGAACCTACATTGACACATCATAATCACTCAGAGTCCATGGTTATTCTTAGGGTTCACTCTTGGTGTTGTACATTCTATGTGTTCTGACAAATGTATAATGACACTCATCTGTCACTATAATATCATACAGAGTATTTTCATTGCCCTAAAAATCCTCTGAGCTATGCCTATTCATCTGTCTCCCCTCCCCCTTTATCCTGGAAATCATTGATCTTTTTCTGTCTCCATCGTTTTTCTTTCCAGAATGCTATATGCTTGGAATCATACAGTATGTAACTTTTTCTCATTGGCTTCCTTTGCTTAGTAATATGCACTTAAGCTTCCTTTCATGGCTTGATAACTCATTTCTTTTGATTGCTGAATAATATTCCATTGCCTGGACATACCACAGTTTATCCATTCACATACTGAAGGACATCTTGGTTGTTTCTAAGTTTTGGAAATTATGAATAAAGCTGCTACAAACATTCTTGAGCTGTTTTTGTGTGGACTTAAGTTTACAACTTCTTTGGGTAAACACTAAGGAGTGTGGTTGCTGGATCATATGGTAAGAGTATGCTTAGTTTTGTAAGAAACCACCAAACTGTCTTCCAAAGTGGCTGTGCCATTTTGTGTTCCCACTAGCAATATATGAGAGTTCCTGTTGCTTCACACCCTTTCCAGTATTTGCTGTTGTCAGTGTTCCAGATTTTGACTATTCTAAGAGGAGTGTAGTGGAATCTCAGTGTTATTTTCATTTGCGTTTCCTTGGTGATGTGTGACATGGAGTATCTTTTCCCATGCTTATTTGCCATCTGTAGATTTCTTTGGTGAGGTGTCTGTTTAGGACTTTGGCCCATTTTTAAATCAGCTTGTTTTCTTATTGTTGAATTTTAAGGGTTCTTTGTACATTTTCGATAACAGTCCTTAATCAGATATATCTTTTGCAAATATTTTCTTCCAGTCTGTCACTTGTCTTCAAATTCTCTTGATATTGTCTTTTGCAGAACAAAAGTTTTTAATTTAATGAAAACTAGTTTATCAATGATTTCTTTCGTGAATCTTGTCTTTGACATTGTATTTAAAAAGGCATCACCATGCTCAAATTCAACTCGATTTTCTCCTATGTTATCTTCTAAAAGTTTTATAGTTTTGTGTTTTATATTTAGATCTATGATCCATTTTGAGTTTTTTTTTGTGGAGGGTGTAAGGTCTGTGTCTAGATTCATTTTGTGGCATATCAATGTTCAGTTTTTCCAGCACCATTTGTTGAAGAAATGGTACATTCTTCAGTGCAGACCCATGCACTAGGTGGCAGCAACTCTGATGATAGTGATTCATTCAGATGTTTAGGTCATTCTTAACACTGTTGGTAAGACAACGAAAGACTGGGTTAATTTTTATAGACTTGAAAACACAGCTTCAGGTGCTGGTCCCATGGCCTAGTTGTTAAGTTCGGCATGCTCCACTTCGGCCGCCAGGATTTGACTCCTGGGTGTGCACCTACACCACTTGTTGGCAGCCATGATGTGGTGGTGACCTACATACAAAATAGAGGAAGATTGCCACAAATATTAACTCTGGCCAAATCTTCATCAGCAAAAAAACAAACAAAACAAAAAAAACATCGCTTCAATAACCTATGTGCAGTGAATGAACTCTTCTGTTTGACTTTTGCAATAAGGCGGACTAGCCCATAAGTAAAGTAACACTGTGAATAACTTTTCAAAGCAGAAAGGAAAGAAATCCTTGTTGATTTATATCACTCTGATTACAAAACTAGAAGTGCACCCTTCAATCTTTTTTTCCCTTTTTTTGAAAATTGCAAAATGTAAAGCTATCATGGAGAAATATTTCTAACCCCTTAAGGTACCTAATAAATAGAACAGCTATGGAACTTAAGAGACTTACGGCTTTGGTTTTCTCTGTCATGGTGAGCTACATGAGTTATAAAGCTCACATAACAGAGATAGACTCAATTAACCCATTGTTACAAAAATGAGATTCTCTCTTCAGTGTCACAAAGGTGAGCCCTCCAACTATTAATACCCTAAGTGGCCAAGTAAGACATTTTGTTACTTCTTTAACGTTCATTTTTTGAGTCAAGGTTATTTTGTCTTCTAATTTCTAATATTTATGAGTATAAACCTTCTGGATTCTTCTTCCAAGGCCACTTCTGTAAGAAGCAAATAAGAAGACTACTTTGTCATGTCACCTGCTGGTTATTTGTAAGCTTGTTGTCATACATTCAAAAAAGATAAGAATTGCTACTGAGGGTCCTTTCATCCTGAACTGGCAATTTCTTTAATTGAGTTTCCATACTTAATCGGCTATTCTCTAATTTTATAGAGAGAATTACATCACATGTTTTTCATTTTTTCCTCGCAATTTCTCCCTTTGCAAGGCACTTAATTTTTAATTTCACCAACTCATAGTTTATCATGAATTTCTATGTCAGGCAATTTCTTTGATTTCCTATTCTTCAAGTTTTGTTTACTGTCCTCTTAAGGATGCCTGTATGTCTGTGGTTTCATATACTCCATCATAAAAAAGTTAGGGAAAAATTCAGATGATAGAAGACTTCAGATGAAAACTGTTATAATACAGTAACAGTTTTCTAATATCTCATCTATTTGGAAACCTTAGTTGTGCTTATTTCTTCCCTGATTCTGCTTGCTAAAAATGATGCCGATTTAAGGGAGAAATCTCAGCTGAAAGGGAAGGAAAGGATAACAAGTGTCAGAGCAGACACAAAGGAGATGATAATCTAAAGAGCACTAGGAGCTTGACTTGGTATCAGAGAAACAATAAAGCTGTTTTTAGTCTACAGCTAGGAGGCCAGGCTTTGTAAACCTAGCTGACCCACACCTTGCTCCAGAAACGAAGGTCAGTGGTATTATGTAAACCTGATCTTATTCCTCAGACATCTTTAGCTCCAGGACGGATGATAGATGCCTTCTGGGTCTTACCTTATCTAAACAAGTAATATTTTCCCATTTTAGAATATCCTAAATCACCTCACTTTAAAAAAATGAAACACCACCTTTAGACAAAAGAAGACATTTTGTGTATGCACAATGCTTAAAAACTTGTAAGGTTGTACTAAATATTCATTGAATTCATGAATAAGTGACCCGCTGCAATTTTCTATAATAGCTCTGTATGATGAAAATACAATGTGTCACATATTTAGTTTTAAATTTTCTGGTAGCAACGTTAAAAATAAAAGGAAGTCAGTGAGTTTAATTTTAATAGTACATTGTATTTAATCCAATATATCCGAAATAATATTCCATGAATAATCAACCTAAAATTTTTACTGAGATATCTTATATGTTTGGGAGCTAAGGCTTCATGCTTAACATTTTACACTGAGATCACATCTTAATTTGGACTCACCAGATTTCAAGGGCGTAATAGCCACATGTAACTAGTCGTTGCCATGTTGGGCAGTGAAGGTCTATATCAAATTACTTATTGAAAAGCTTGTTAAATAAATGCGCCAATGAAGGATGAGAGTCTAGGAATTATGAGGTAACAGTATTCAAAACTCATAAACTTGAGAAAGATGATTAGAATGATAAAGGCGTTTCCATAAGTTCTGTACCAGAAAGAGTATTAAACCAGGACACAGGAGTTATGAGTTTTCATGACATTTCTGCTCCTAACTCATATGACTGTTAAATAAGCAAAACTTTCCAGGCTTTTCCCGCAAAATCAGGAGGCTAGGCTCAATGATATCTTTGGCTCTTTCTAAAGTTAATACAATGATTCTATGGTCAATCTCTGGGGTGTAGAAATTCTAACAAGAAAAGCAAGCTGTCCTCACATTTGGCCATCATCATAGCCAAGGTGTGTACAATGAAAAGGTCATCAGCATCTCTTGAGGTGGCCTCATGGGGGTAACAATAATAATCTTGGTAAATCTTGATAAATCATCACCTATGCGCTATTTCTTAGCTTTTCAGGCAGAGATACTATATTTTATCAGTACAGCTACAATGTGTCTTTTCAAAGCACTCTCACATTTAGCAAATTGAAATGAGATATATAAAACCAGATTAGGGGGCTGGCCTGGTGGCCAAGTGGTTAAGTTTGTGTGCTCTGCTTCTGTGGCCCAGGGTTTTGCTGGTTCGGATCCTGGGTGTGAACATGGCACTACTCATTAGGCCATGTTGACATGGCGTCCCGCATACCACAACTAGATGGGCCCACAACTAAAATATACAACTATTTACTGCGGGGATTTGGGGAGGAAAATCAGAAAAAAAAAGATTGGCCACAGTTTTTAGCTCAGGTGCCAATCTTTAAAAAAAAACAGCAAAAAAAATCCAGATTAATTAATTAACATTGATACTTATAAGAGGAACCAGGTTATTGAAGTGTGCATGGAACTCATTCTCTTCCTACGTATTAACTTAAGAATGCCAATGTGTCCATTTAAATTGAAAAGCAAACATCACATACTCAAAAAGTCCACGTAATGTGGTGTGGTGGCCATGAAATATATCTTTCCCAAATATTCTATTTAGGGAACCATAATTGACTGATGACCCTAGCTGCTGTACTCTGGTTCCACCATCTTGTGTACACCAAGGCCACTTTAAGGAGTCTTTGAATCAGTGTGGAGGATACTAGGGCAAGTTCCATGAGATGAAGGACTCCTCTGACAGATGACTTTGGCTCCAGCCTCATTAGTCTCATTAGTCTCACCAAAACTTTCTTAGAACTACGCAACCATTGAAGAAGTTTCCTACTAATCTTCCTCGCTGCTCTCTTTCATAGGGGTCACATCTACATTATATGGTTGGACAATGTTGTTTTGATCATCATATTGTTTGCAAATACGCTTAATCACATTTCAGTTTACTCCTACAGATTAAAGTATTTTAAGTGAGTTTGCACATTTATGTTCTAACCAATTGTGTATTGTAGACCAGAACATTTTCAAGTTCTTCAGAAGTACTTTACTGGGTTTCCCAAGTAGTAACAAAAAAAAAAGGCACAAAAAGATGTGATGTAAATAACTAGGGGTTTTGCTATTCTTCAAAATTAAAAATTCCTGAGAATCTTCATCTAAAATATTGTATTGTAAATCTATTAAACATTAATTTATTTGAAAATATTTATGCTGCCAGATTTAAGTAAGTATCCATCTATGTATACAACCTGCAGTGTAGAAACATTGGAATGATTGAAAATAAAAAATATAATGCCCTTATTCTGAGAGAGAACAATCTCTTTAATACAGCGTATCAGTTAGAAAAAGTCTACATATTACCTTTAATTCTGCTTACAGTTTAAGAAGAATTCCATGAGACTAAAACTTGCTTAAAGAAAGCAAGTAAGATATTGAATTGTATATGTTTAACCTAAAGAAGAGATCAAGGATAAATGTAATAAATATTTTCAAAAAGTTGAAGAAATGTCATGTAGAAAATTGTTGAGTTTTTTCAATGTACTTCAAAGGACAAAATACCAACTAGTGGCTGACTTGTTAGTAGACAAGATTTTACTCAATATGAGGAAAAATATTCTCACAATGTGTGAGTCGCTTTAGAGATTCAATTATCTGAATTTAACATGATATTTTAAGTGCAAGTGAGTCCTAATTTGGATAAAAACATAGAATATATATATTTTTTATTTCCTGTACTCTTTTAAATTGGAATATGAATATCTATTTTATTAGATTGCTCTCAAAAATGAACGGCACATTAGTGCAAGAATGGGTTGAAGCTCTCAGGACAAAATATCCACCGAAGACAATCCTCACCTACTAGATATTTCTTCAGATTTAGTAATTTCCACTGAGCTCTCCATCTGGTTCTCCATGAATTTCCCAGAATGCTCTAACAGGCTTCAACTGACACCTTCACAGAGACCTATGGGCCTTTGCCCCTACCTCTCCTGCTAGATCCCACCCTTCTCTCAGGGCCTACGTCGAGCATTTCTGTGTCTCACTAGCCCAGGCCTCCTCCGCAATTCTGCACATGCTTGTTCTGTGTGCTGCCACCATCCCCAGAAGAAAAGAGTGTGAAATTATGTCAACATTGAAAAACAGTAAGGATATTCATTAGTAACTGATTACCTGGACATATAAGCAATAACCTTACAGAACGCACTCTTCCTCCTCAAATGATCCACATCCAGTGGAGGGCAAAGAAAATCTCTGATTAATTTACCATCTGTAGAATACTTCTGTATGCTAGGGACAAGGGATACAAAGTTGAGGGTGTTTACTTTCAAGGGACTCACACTTTAGATGGCATATACAAGCTAACAAATACTACAGTATGCCCTCTGTACTTTTGCACAATGTACTTCTGCATCCAGGAGGCCAATAAGAGTTGGCTGAGGAAAGCATGGAGAATTTCTTTATCATGGCTCCGCACTTAGACCAAGAGCTTCTCAATGAACTGCTGATGGAATGGATCTGTTGATTCAGCTGCAAAGTTGTCCTTATTGATGGTGACAGAGCATGCTCTGATCATCCTAGAGAGGCCGGAGGCCCACCTCAGAGCTGTTTGGAGCATATAAACGCATAGGGAACATTCTTGTCTTCACACAGCAGCTGGATGTGTAGAATTATCTCCAAGACATCTGTGGTCATCATCATGATTTTGGAGATATCTTGTTTGAATGTCTCATTGGCTCCTTTACAAAGCTAATTGCACTTGCCTGACTGCTGACGGATTCCAGTAGGTTTTTTTCACTGAGGCTGTAGCCTTTTAGATTCGTGTCAGCCTCAGTGATTGCTGTGGTTCCACAGTCTATTCTTCAAGAAGCATTGCCAAATCTTAATAGTAGAATCTATTTCCTGTGTCTTCAATACGTAAATTAAGGCCATTTTACCCTAAGTAAATTTTGGTTTACTTTTGTTTTAATTCATTACCTTGAACTATCTCTACCACAATGCAATTCACCTGCTATGTTCTGGCTATGCATACAGTCTCTTGAGAACTTTCACCAGTCAGTCTGACCTTTCATTACTCGAAGAAGGTACAGCCATCTGCTAATTTGAAGATTTCAACATCTACACTCTTTATTTTAATCCATTATAAAAAGGCTAAGTTAAATGTATTCTAGGTCAATGTTAAGTTACATTCTTCCATTTGGAGAAGTACATTTTATATACGCCTTTTCTCTCTCTGTCTTTTATCATGAATTTTCTTTCTTGCCGGGAGCCGCCCACCAGTCAGCTAAGCCTCTACCCAAGGACAACGGTCCGGGAGAGAGATGAGGGAACACACGGCGGACCCTCAGAAGATGGCGGGAGGCCGCTCCTGATCCTACTCATGCTACTGATCTTAGCAATATTGCTCTTGCTGTTCTTTTTCTGTACATGGGGATATCTTGGGGAAAATCTCTCCAAGCAGGGGAAAAAAGTTGATGTAACCTGGCCTTCTAGGAAAGGTTCAGGGGAGCAACAGCCTGAAGGGAAAAAACATTCTGACCCCCTCCTGGAAAGGCGGTGGGGGAGCTTGGACAGCCCTCCAGGAGGAAGACTTCTAATAATCAGCCTCAAAAGAGAACATTCCCTCCTCAGGTCCTTCTAGGAGGTAGGTGTTATCCTAGGCCTGTTAGGACAGGAGGTAAATGGTGGCACTCACCCAGGAGCAGAGGCATACAAAAACTACCCCTTCCTAAGACAACTCATGATCCTGATAAAGTTGCAGAAAAATATCATAATATATTGACACGGAGGAACTGGGATTATGATGAGGATTGGGAACCCTATAAAATAGTTAATGGTCAAAGAGAAACCCCAAGCACTGTGCCTGTGTGGCTTTCCATCAGACGGAGCTGGGGGCCTGTGTATACTTGGTCCCCTTATACTTTGCAATACTTCTGCTTTCCTTATTACAGGAATAAAGATAGAGGCTTAGGGCCATTCGACCCATGGGGAACTGAATCTAGACGTTGCACCCCGTTTTGCAATCAGTCTTAGACATCTAGACGGCTAGTAGACATATAGAAAAGGTCAATATCTATAATTAACAAAGGTTGCTTGCTTCTCATAGACATACTGTGCTAATATTATAACAAGATATGCTTATGTACCCATTTTGTTTGCCAAAATTATGTACTGACACAATTCCACGAAATCATAAACGCGTGACCTGGACCCCATATAAGTGCTTGAATGTTTTGAATAAATCAGACTTGGAAACCTCACTTCCAGTCTCACTGCCTCTCATTCGCCGACACCGTCCATCCCTCAGGAAACCTGGACTCTGCTGGAGCTGGACTCCAGCACTTTCTTGAAAATATTCTGGAATTACAATTAAGAGCCAGGTTTCAGGAATGCCGAACTGTGTTAGAAAGCCAGCTTCGAGCAGGCGTAGTATTGTTGGCTCCAAAATCTCTATTCTGCCGTCATCGTCAATGAAGAATCACCAGTTTCCAATCATCCATAATTTGTGAAATGACCAGGTGAATTATCATACCTTACCACCTAAAAGTAAATAAATACAACAAAACAAGAGCATACTTTAGGACCTCAGCAAGGACTTCTTAAAAATAAAAATATCCTCTCCACTCATAGGTCGAAGGTAACATATGGACAAAGAGAACTGATTGGTGGTTACCAGGGGAGTGGGGGGGTGGGGAGAGGGCACACAGGGTGAAGTGGTGCACCTACAACCTGACTAACAATAATGTATCCTAAATTTACTCTCTTGTCTTAATCAATATACGCATTTTCTTTTTTCTGTAGGGGAAGAACAACAACATTGGGTCACTTATTCAAGTTTGATTACTTCTAATAAAAGCTGTACTTCGTAATCATTAATTTATATAGTATGTCTATCTCACAATTCAGTAATTCTATTCTTTATAATGGAATATACCAGTTTTTATAAGGGCAAATTAACTTGTCGTTGGTCATTAAGGTTTTTTTCTAGAGGAATTGGAGATATCCTATAAGCAAAGATGCTTTACATTTCATGTAACTGAAAATCCCAGTGCAAACAGTCTTAGTAAGAGTAAGTTTTATCTCACATAAGAGGAAGTGTAGGTGTGAGATGGAATCAAGGGAGGTGCGGAATATGGAGGCTGTGGTTCAGCTTCTTTTGGCTCTACCCTCCTCGTCTTGACTTCATACTCAGCCTGGTAAAAAGACAGCTCTAGACCTTTCTGGCATGATATCTAGAATTGGCAGTGTCTGTTGGAAGGAAGTGTCCATTTTTTGTGTGTGCGTCTTCTTCAGAGTAGAAAAGACTGATTTCCCAGAAGTCTCACAGAAAACTTCTCTCACATCTCATTGTCCTATCTTTGGTTACATGTCCTTTTCTAAATGTAGAGGAGCAAGGGAAATGTGGTTGGCTTAGACTAATCATTTAGTCAACTAAAGACTATTTTGACAGCAAAATGTATATACAAGGCTGGACATTTTTGAACAAAGTGTGAAAATTTCCATCTATAAGTTCTTTCAAAGCTAAAGGAAAGACAGGCTTCATCTGGGCAAAGAAATAATATGTATGAATTCTCTAATCTCCATAATTTTTAAAGAGTGTATGCAAAGTAGTAATCTTCCACTGAAAAATTGTTACTCATATTCTGAAACAAGATGTGATTTTAAAAGCTTTGATTGTATTAGATTTGATTGGATATCTAATCACATCTTTTAAAAGAAATTATCTAATAATATTAATGAAGATAAATGAGAAAAAAAATTATGAAAAACTAAACATTTAAGTGTCCTTCAAGCTTCCTTTATGCTCATTGATTCTCTCTGTTCGGTTTCCAAAGGGTGAGAGTCATAGCTGCCGTAAAGTAGCCTTATAACTCTTGTTACAAATGATGTTTTTAATTTTCAGTTGGATGATTTATGGTACTTATGAATTCTTATTTCTGCTCCTGAAAAAATAGAAGACAAAAATCACCACATGACTGCTTATTTTCTAGAGAGATTATCACTGGCAATGGGTGGAGGATTGATGTCCTAGGGATTCACAAGATGGAAAATACTTTTTTGTGATTAAGTTCCTTTGCAGGTCAGACGCTCTGGTCCTGCAGTAAGAAAACTCATTTCACTTAGTCTTACCCAGCATTTATCGACTTATTTGATCATTTCTACTATGGTAGAATAAAAGTTAATATCTTGATGGGATCTTATTTCCTAGGAAGATACTTTGGGAAATGCTGAGTTAGGAAATACGGAAATGAAGATATTAAGAATCAGAAATGGAGGATTTGCAGTGGGAAGTTTTGAAGGTTGAGTCTCCCTAAGTGGAAGCTGAGATAGAGTTTCGGTACTAGGTGTTTATTAGGTTATCAATACCTGTGAAAGAAGGGAGAGGAAGCAGGAGTGGGCAAAGGAGGTAGCTGAATTGTGAACCAGGTCTGACAAAGCCCTGGCCAAACTGATGGAGAACTCTGAGCAGTGCCGTCAGAATTGTCCCATATTGAGTAAGAATTGCTGGGCCTTTACATGGCCACCTAGCTCAGCTACCAGATGGCTACTCAGGAAAACGGTGTGACCTCAGACGGCTCTCTGCGGCTGAGGCAGACCCTGACGGAGAAGATAGGTGGAGGTTGTCGACCGATTGCACTTCCTACTGCTGGGCAGCAAGTCCTCCCTTGAAAAGGCATTTCGATAGTTCATCCGCGTGTCCGCCATAGTCCTCACTGGCGCTGCTCAAATCCACTTCTCCATACACATCAAGAGAGCAGCGCCTCTAGGATTTCTGTGCGCTTCTCTTCCTGAAGAGAAAGTGGTGCTCCTCGGGAACAGAGAGCTCAAAATGTGTGCTCCTTTTCAGACTGAGGTAGAAATAAATGCATTGGCTGAATCCAAGCAGCTATAGTTTGTAATCTACTGAAGCTCTTGTATTGCTGGGGAAAGTGCACGCCCTTCGCAGAGCAGAATCGTTAACCTGCTATCCAGTTTAAAGTAGAGCGCAAATTGCAGGTTCAGAAAGCACAAAGCCCCCCAGGGGATCATCAGGAGTAAACGTTAAGTGAGACCACTCCTACTTCTACCATTCTGGACTTATATATTCATCCTATTTGGTGACACGGTACCATACAAAATTCTTTCTTTCAATGCATTCTGGAAGAAGATGCTCCCTTCTTACACAATAATGCCTCTGAGCTTGTGCTTCATCTGTACCGGCACAGCCATTCCAATGCCCTGTCCAGCCAGCCGCTTCTGGATAGTTCAGTAAGTGATACATCCAGTGGGTCCTATAATCATGAGCCCATGCTCACACTTCATTTGCTGTAAAATTTTCCCCTGGTCTGGTGTGAGGCTGTGGGATTCCATGCCAATAGAAAAATACTCCCTAAGATCTCACACAGTTGTGCTAAGTTCTGCGAACAAATAAGGAAAACCTGTACCCAGAATAGGGATCTATTCTACGAGAACAAATGTCTGGACCTTCCAGTACGGAAGGAGCCCTATTGGTCTCCTTGAAAAATGGTGCCATATTGGGAGCTAAGAGTTGTTTTCTATTGCCAGTAGACTGAACAGTAGGTTGTAGCAATAGATCAGCTTTGGTAATTAGAAGTCCATGTTGTTGGGTCTATGCACAGCTTCTGCTCTGGTCTGAATGATTGTGTCCCCCAAAATTCTTATGTTGAAAACCTAACACCCAAAGTGATGATATTAGGAAGTGAGACCTTGGGAGGTGATTAGATTCTGAGGGTGGAGCCCTTGTGAATGGGATTTGTGCCCTTATAAAAGAGGCCCAGAGTGCTAGCTCACCCTGTGAAAATACAATGAGAAGTCTGCAACCCAGAAGAGGGCCCTCATCTGATCATGCTGGCACCCAGCTCTCAGACTTTCAGCCTCTAGAACTGTGAGAAATAAATTTCTGTTATTTATAAGCTACCTAGTCCATGGTATTTTGTTACAGCAACCCGAATGGAGCTTCTATATCTGCCACTATGGCCACTTCACTTATATGCCTATCATGCCTACTTTGAGGTGGCTGTTGACAGAAACCACTGCCAGTGTCAGGTGTTTATTTAGTTCTTCCCTGGTGAACATTTAATCCCTTCCTTCACCATTCACCATTGCAATTCTGTCCTTCCAACTTCCTTCAATACAGGCATCACTTTTTCTATGCTTCTAAGTATCATCCTAGCAGCAAGCCTGCTGCACCTACTCCTTGCCAGAGTGCTAAATCCAGTGTGTCATGAGTGCACCTCCAAATTCTTTCCTTCCCAATTCTATGTTCTAATAACTTTTATCAAGCACCTTCAGAATCTGTTCCTGTCTTTTCTTCCTTGGATCCTGCCATTATGTGCTGGCTAGGTCTTGCAACTACTGTGGATGTAATCTCCTTTCTCTTGTATCAGGCCTAGCAATGCCCTAGGAAGATTACATCATAACTTAACCCAAGTTATGGGCAGAGTGGCCAAGAGGAGAGGTGAGGTCAAATCCTGAGAAGGTGACATTGCTTTTTAAGATAGAAACATCTGTATTTTCTTCCTCCATGGGGCTAGGAGATATTGTTTGTTTGTGTGCTTGAGGGAGGCTGTTTATGGAGAGACAAGATACTTTTTCAGGTTCAGAAATTTGGAGGAGGCTGGCAAGTCAAAATATATAGGGATAGGGGTCTCCACTGAGATATCTTCATTTCATCTGGGGGCATCCAACTGGATGTCCAAGTCTTGAATTTTCCCAACCAAGGCCCTGAACTTGGAATAACAGACTTGCTTGGTCTGGCATTTAATTTTCCTTGGAGTTAAGTCACTCAGACAATTAAACCATGGGCTTCATCCTCAGCTTTCTCTGCCCTTCTGCTATAATAGATGAAAGCTTCTTTAGTGAAACCAAGGAGACCATCTGTTTTTCACACTTGTTTTTTCAATTGCCTATTACTCATCCTCAGCTGTTCTTTATCCTTCCATCATGCATCAATGCTCGTTAGAAATAATCATCCAATACTCAAACTCATTAACACATCCCCTTCTCCTGGTACACCATCCCAATTCATTTCTGGTAAAGGTATTAACAACTGAACTGCCACCTTGTGTCAAGGACAATTTGTGCCCCCTCCCACCACTACCAGTGATGGGGTTATCATCTAACAGGACAGTGAGTAATCCACAACTCCATCCTATCACCTATGATCTTGGACTAGTCCTGGTATCCACTACCTCAGTTTAGTTTCCTGTGAAGTTGATGCGAAGACAATACACAGTGCAAGATTATTACTAATCAATACTTTTGAAAGGAAGGAGGAAGAAACTGTGTTAGACGGAGGGAGGAACTGTGATGCAGGACCCACAAAATCCTTGGCTAACCCAGCGGGGAGCCTTGGAGGGAGCAGTGCCTGTCTGAGTTGTTCCACAGGAGACTGAAGTGGCTCACTGCAGCTGAAGCAGACCCCGAAGGAGCTGACAGCTGGAAACTGGCTGCCAACTGCATTCTCTATATCTGAGCGATAAGTTACCTTGAACGGGAATCTGGGTGGTGCAACTTCATGTCTACCGCAGAGGTAGAAGAAAGTTCTCTATAGGAACTATTACCTTTCCTCTTCATCTTTGTATAAAGACAGACAGATGAAAAACTATTTTAACTCAAAGGACCTTAGTAAAGGAAATTCTGAAGCCTCCTATAACCTTTTATTTCAAAACTGTGCTGGCTAAAACTATGCTAGATTGAAGAAAGCTACTTTTTGAAAATCTGTTCTGAAAACATTTATTTTTCTTCCCTGATGGTGCAGAGAATTATACGGCTGAATACACTGTGAGTGTAATTCACCAGACTCTTAATATTAGGTCAACCATCTTGGCAAGCCAAGCACTAGGTGTGCCTAGAGATAATATTTCTTTGAAGGAAACTGTGAAGTTCCTACCTCAAGGATAGGTAATGGCCCTACCAAATGGAACACAGATTTTGTGCAGAGAAAAAGTCAAAGAACCAAAAATAAATCGACTTAAAACAGTGGACTTTATGAATTTCCATGTGGTTTCCTATCTTTCTGTTTTAGGCTTCAGTCTTGGATATTGTATATTATTGTTTCATATTTGATATTTACTTTTAAGTATCTCAAAAATCATAACCAACTCTCCCCTTAGGGAAGATACTGGGGTCAAGAATTTTTATGTTGAGTTTTATAAATATAACTTCATTGATTGGATGGCATTTTGTAATGCAGAAATATTTGTGATTTTTTAACTCTTCATGACTCAATAGCCTGTGAGAGCGCCTCTTTGTTCAGTTTAGCCCAAATTTTAGTGCCATTTCTATGTGGCAGGCATTATACTAAGGACCGAGACTACACAGATAAATAAGACATGTGGATAACACATTATGAGCTGCTCATGGGGATGTGACATTTGAAATTAAACTTGGCTTTTAGCATGCAAGATGGTGTACGTGACATCCTGAGGTTGTCTCCTCAGGAGACTTATATGGAAGGAGCAAGAAAGATTCTCCGTAGTTTATACTGATCTGTGCACATTATTCTTGCACACATGATCAGATATGAATTCCTGTTGTCTCTGTAGAGCTAAGGCTGGTTCTCTTAGAGCTCAAACTATGACATATCAAAGGGTCTAACCAGAAGAGAACTGGGCAATTGTTTGTAGCCAAATCCCCCCCACCATCCATCTCCTTCATAGGAAAGAGCAGTTGCGCATAGTATGCCTTGAAGCAGAACCCCTCTCAAAGGCAAACATAAATGTTAACCGTATCACTCAAATTCCATCACACCTTTTCCTTTTTTATGTATTATGACTTAACACATAGATTTGTAGGAGGTTTTGACTCATTGATGTTACAGAGTTTTCTATTTGGAGCTACCCACAGACATGAAGAAATGGAAAGGAAATCATTCATGCACTTTTTTCTGGGATCAATAATCTCAGAGCCTGACTGATTAGTGTCTTCAAATGCTGTCACAGTTGATTGCAGATCCCTGAAAATGAAGGTGTAGGTGGTGCAGGAAAGATTACTATTCTCACTGTGAACTCTGATTTTTTTCTTTCAGGTTACAGAAGGAAGAGCCTAAAGGAAAATGTAGGTCAAGTGCTTTTATCCCCTGCAACTTTCAGAAGAGCAATCACCAAATCACAGTGACTGGCCCTGACTTCTAATGATGGAAAGAGAAGGGCAATAGGCGAACAAGCAATCGGCATGTGTTTTTAACTCCTATTTTTAAATACAAGGCAGCCCAAATCAGATTTTTTAAAATTAGGGATATATTTGATTGGCTTAGCCTAATTTGACTTTGGCTTTTAGACTCAGCTTTCATGTGACTACTTCTGGTTGTTATCATATTAACGCGACAAAGTGAGAAAAGGAAAAATGGAAACATGTTTATAAGGCACCATGTTTAATATGCTCTAATTCTCTAATTAACACACAACCCTTCTCAAAACAATTATCTCTGAAACATGTTGATGTTTAAGAGGGCAGAGAGGTTTTGTTTATTAGTATAATTATTTTAAAATCAAATCCACTTAATTTCTTCTTTATTGATATTATATTAACTTAAAAATAATTTATAAGCATTTGGAGTACTTTCTATTATTTCAAAATCAGGTATACTCATTTAAATAAACTTTTTTCTCATATTTCAAGAATAATATTGTTTTAATTGGGACAATATCGATTTAATTAATATCCTAATTAAGTATATAATGAAACGTCCTATTGTGTTAGAATCAGCTATGATGAATCTGCCATGTTAATATATCACATTAGAAAAGTGAATATGACTAGAAAATTGATGTAAAAATCTCTGTGCCTCCGTAAATTTTTTAGCACTGCCTTCAGTTTTGAGCCTGGCCTGAATATTTAACTTGAATGTTTAGGATACAAGGTGTTGACAAAAACATTCTAGTTTGAGGAGTGCTGTATCATATTATAAGATTCTGTTAACTTCTTAGTAGTAACTTTCTGTCGTGTAAAGTGTTGAAGGCAACGTGATGGTCAGTAAAGTGTTGGTTGGAGGTTGAGGGCACAGGTCGCCGGTAGAGATGGGAAAGCAAGAGAAAGGACAAGGAGAGTTTTACGTGGGAAGACCGGTCATATTAGATTTACTTTTATCTATTTATTGTTTTGCCTCTGATTGGCCGAAAAGACACATATCTGGGCACACTCCTTAGAAAATTGGAATGCAACGGAGGGGAGAAGCAGCAGTAGAGAAGCAGTGGAGCGGACTTGGGAGACCCACTCTCTTTGGGGGTCCCAGTCTGCTCATTAGAAAAGGAAAGGGTTGGAGTTGTTTGGTGACTTTCAGCTATAACACTCCTGAATAATAGCATATCATAAGCAGCTATAAAATGTATCACGAGAAATTGGTTTCCTAAGTAATGGGATAACATTTTGAGATATTACAGTATTTTTTCCTTATCGATATTTTTCTTCTGCAATGATGACTAAGTCTTGAGGCCGGGACATGTTGGCTCAGCATGGGAAGAACAAATGCTACCAGGAGAGGATAAACGATAAGACTTAAGGGCCATTGCTACCAGAAAAGAATGGGAAATAGAATGCTGTATTCATGCTGGGGGAAGAAATTGGGAGAGAGGGAATGAGAGAGAGAGAGCCAAGAGGTTAGACACAGTACCTTAACTAATCTATCCCCCACCATTCCTTGGGGTTAAAGTTTGAGGAGGGACAGGTAGAAACAACCTGATAAGTTTAGGGGTAATACCTTGCTTCTCAATTATAGCCTTGTAATATTGTAAGGAGGCTTAGCAGTCACCTCTCTCTGTTCCTACATCTTGATAATTTGAATTTATTCCAGGACAGAAAAAGGTAAGAAAAAGGGAGAGAGAAAATCTAGAGTCAGTTGAGATTAAAATAAATTGCTGTATATCATTGTTTTTACATCAGTGTCTTTTAAACTACTGGCCATATCTATTGGTGCATCTTGAAATCAATTTGTGAGTTAAAAATAGCATAAAATAGAAAAATACAAGTGTATCCCACGAAGTCTTGTTTCATGTAATTTGAAGTTCAGTTTTATATCAATAGTAAATCTCTATCTCCATATCTATATAACACACAAATACATATTCATACTTCTGTCGTACTAGGTCACAATGAGGAAAAAAAGTATTTCTTACCGTGGGTGGATGGAAGAGAAAACATGTTTACACACAGCTGTGATGTGTTTTAAATGGAAAAGATTAAGTTACCTTGAATGGAGATTTAAATGTTCTTTTTCACTACTAAATGAGAGTGGGAGCTCCAGAATGAAGATGAGACCAGTCATTGAAAATAAATTGATTTTTTCTCACATCTGAGTTGTTGTGTGCAAGACTCATCCTAAGGCTGCTTCTCTCTGGTGGTTGAGGGTAAAGTCTTGACCTGAAGACTCTTTTGATGGGGTTTCTGGTGCTCGAGGCTCTTTACCCTGGGGTGCATCCATTTCCACTATCCTTGAACTCACAAGGCTTGACACAAATGAGAATCTGGCCTAGAGCCAGATTGTCTTTGCCTGACAAGTAGTAAATATCCCCAGGGGAACATGCATGCTCTGACTATTCTTGGCACATTACTTTTCCAACTAAATGTTGGAATAAATATATCAAGTTCTCTGAAAAAATCTCAGATATTTATTAAAGTTGCATTGAATCTAGAGATCCATTTGTCTTCCTAGCGACTATAGTGTCTCTCTCTAGTTTTGTAGGATATTCTTTGAGATTTATTAATAAATTTGTATATTTTTCACAGTAAAAGACCTGCTTGGCTTTACTAAAATTATCTCTAAGATGTTAGATATTTTCTAATACCATTATAAAAAAAATCTTCCATTACACATCCCTCTTACTTGTTGAAGGTGTATGGAATGCACTTAGCTTTTGTATACTAACCATTATCCAGCTATTTTGACAAAACTTCCTTGCTTTCTAGTAACTTGTAGATTATTTTGAGTTTTCTGTATAAATGGTAACATCATCTGTAAAGAAAGAGTTTTGCTCCCTCCTCGTTAATCCTCATATCTCTAATTGTTCATCTTCTTACACTGGCTGTAATGTAAAGTAAATGTGAATAAAGGAATGATAGCGGATAATCTTTTCTTTTTAAAAAAAAAGACTCATAAAACTTTTATTCCACTTATATCAGCTTAATACACATGTTCTTAATTATGCTTAAGTTGGTACTAAAAATTTCATCAGGAATTAAACAAACCTATCCATCACCTCAAGTTATTTCTGTTAACCATTTTCACAGTTGTGTAGGTACAACACAAAAATGTAAAAAACAAATCTAAAAAAAGTCAAACTCATATTTTGTTTGTTTTACTGCTGTGATTGACATATATGAAGTAATGGGTATCAGGAAATTCATTTTCACCTCATCTTTGCTTGTGTGTTTGTTCTAAGGTTGCCTAAAATATTTGGATACAAATAAGTGTATCAAAAATAATGAAAGTAAACAACAGGCAACTTTACAAATTGTGGAGTATGAACCATTACTGCTCTTATACAGAGCAAAGTTTCTCTCAAGGAACACTTCTGTAGCTGTAGTCAAAGTGTGCACAATGAGATTGTGCATTCCACTGAGACACTTGGTTTGATAGGTAATACCATCGAGGCATCTGTTTCTGCTGCAGCCCTTGGCTCCACACCTTAAAGGACCCACAGTAACTTCACCTCTGACTAGAACCAATTCCTCCTTGTCCCCCTACCAGGCAGTTTTCTTTGCTTAGACATGGAAGCTGTTTTAACACTGGCCCTTGTGAAGCACGATGTACCAAAAGTGCTATGCCAAACATTTATAATTTGTGGAAAAACTCCACATCCCCATATTGAGCACCTCAAAATGAAAACAGATAACTCTCTAATTGTTAACTATCTCTGCTCCCCTAATATTAAACATAAAAACCATATGAGAAAGATAGAAATTCAGAGAGAAGTAACATAAACCTGTCACAAATCATAAACAAAAAACTATCTGTGGGACAGCCTGGATGACAAATGTTCTACTATGTACATTTTAAAATGAGGCAGGCAAAAGTTGGGAGGCTGGTTAATTTTCCCCTCTTTCTCCTGCTTCTGCTTTGTCTCCTTGGGTATCCCATGTCCACAATGTCAAGTTGCCTCTCAGTCATTGCCTATTAGGGTGCCGTCTTTGTATGACCCTTCGCTTAATGTATCAAATTCAGTAATGGTTTCATCAAAAGCTGTCTTTGCAAGAGAGCAGGCTTTCTCAGAGGAGTTCAGATCTCATAATAGAACACAGGGAACTAAGGACCAGACCCAATCTAATAGGATGAGTCCATTGCATTTCTTTTTTGCTAATTTCAAAAGCTTCTTTGTATGCTTTTGGTGACCCATCCACAATCCCTTTCTTGTCCTCACCAGCAGCAACCTCAGCCATGTAACGATATTAGTCTCTTTTCGTTTTCAGATGGAAGATTTTGCTCTCTGCTTGTGAAGCATTGGGATTGATATCTTTTCCAAAAGAGATTGTACATCATTGCAGGTGTGCTCTAAGCTTGATCTCAATTTTCCTTCTGTTGTCATGAGTCATCTGTTGCTTTTTCTCAGCGTCTTCTCTCTTTAGCTCAATACTTGAGGTGGCTCTCCAAAATGACCTACAACTTCTTACATTTTTTATAAGTAACTGAGAGAAGATGATTCTCGTCATTGGCTAATTCAGCTCCTTGCTCAGTTATAGACTTCTTGCAGGCTGCCGTGTCATCATATTGCTGAGCCTGCTTGGTCAGTTTGGCTTCGGTTCCGGCTTATTTTTATCCATCATGAATATTTTGTGTCTGGAGTGGTTCTTGGAGGATGGACAGAGGCCCAGCGGTCTCTGCCTTTTTGTTTTCAAAGATACTTTTATCAGATTAATGATCTTCTCATCTATTCCTGAATTACTGAAAGTTTTCTTTTAAATCATGAATTTCGGTTGCATTTTATCACACAATTTTCTCACACCTATTTGAAATAAACATATTTCTTTTCTCTTTTAGTATCTTAACGTGGCAAATTATTTTTATGGATTTCCTAATCATAAGCCTGAAGAAGAGCAGTTTTGTAATTTTCTTTTTATATAATTTTTTGTTGCTGTTATATGTATCCATAGTAAGTATATTTTTCAGTTGTTTTTAACTTTATTGAAAAGTATGTCATGCTATATGCAGTAATTAAGGAATTTTTCACTAATAATATATTGTTTCCTACATATTATTACATATAGCTAAAATTCATTCATTTTGATTGTTTCATATTTCATTGTGTAAATAAACAATTTGTGTGTTTATTCATATCAGTTATTGGGACTTTTTATAAGCTATAAAAGTAAAGACAGTATATAGCTGGCATAGGGATAGAAAACCGGCCAAAGGAATAGAACAGAGAATGAAGACTAGACTCATGCATTCACAGAACTTCAGGTACATCAGAGATGCAATACATCAGGTACATCAGGATGCAATAAATGAAACTGGAAAACTGGTTATCCAGAAAAATAAAATCATCTCCAGCTAGATTAAGGATTTGAATATTAAAAACAAAACTGTGAACATCTTAGTGAGCATATTGGTGAGCATATTTTAGGCACAAAAATTATTGACAATATTTGACAATATTAAAATTAAGAAATTCGGTTCATTGAAAAATAAACCTAAGTGAAAACATGTGATAAATGAGACAAAGTTATCAGCATTAAACACAGCAAAAAAATAAATTTTATCAAGACAGTTAAAGAACTCCCACAAATTAGTAGATAAAGCACCAAAAGTGGGAAACAGTGGGACACAAGACATGAAAAGGCATTTCACAGCTGAAGAAATGCATATGGCTAGTAAAGAGATTAGAAAATGTTTGACCTCACCCATTGTCAGGGCAATGTAAATCAAGATATCTATCCCTATGCCAGCTATATACTGTGTCTACTATTACAGCTTATAAAAGTCTTAACAACTGATATGAATAAGCACACAAGAAATTGTTTATTTACACAATGAAATATGAAACAACAGTCAAAATGAATGAATTATAGCTATATGTAATAATATGTGGGAAACAATATATTACTAGTAAAAAATGGATTAAAAACATAAATGTAAGACCTGAAATTGTAGAACTCCTTAAAGAAAATGTAGGGAAAAATCTCCCTGAAATTGGTTTTGGGAACAATTTTTTGGATCTGACTCCAAACGCAAAGTTTACAGCAAACTAAAAATCTTCTGTACAGCAAAGAAAATGATCAACAAAATGAAAAGGCAACCTGTGGAATGTGAGAAAATATTTTCAAATTAGACATCTGATATGGGGTTAATATCCAAAATATATAAGGAACTTACATAAATCAATAGCGAAAAGACACAAATAATTCAATTAGAAAGTAGACAAAGGAAATTTTACAGACATTTATCCAAAGAAGACATACAAATGTCCAACAGGTATATGAAAAAGTGCTCAACATCTCTAGTCATCAGGGAAATGCAAATCGAATCCACAGTGAGATATCCTTGCACACCTGTTAGGATGGCTTTTATAAAAAAGACAAGAGACAACAAGAGTTGATGAGGGTGTGCAAAAAAGTGAACCTTTGTGCACTTTTGGTGGGAATGTAAATTGGCACATCCATTATGGAAAGTAATATGGAAGTTCCTCAGAAACAAAAAATAGAACTGCCATATGACCCAGCAATCCTACTTCTAGGTATATATCCAAGGAAATAAAATCAGTTATCTTGCAAAGATATCTGCATCCTCATGTTCATGGCAGCATCATTCTCAAAAGCCAAGATATGGAAATAATCTAAATGTCTGTTGACAGACAAATGGATAAATAAAGTGTGTTTATATATACTTATTTATATATATATATACACATACACACAATGGAATATTATTCAGTCATAAAGAGAAGGAAAACCTGCCATTTGCAACAACATGGATGAATCTGGGGTACATTATGCTAAGTGAAGTAAGAAACAGAAAGACAAATCCTGTATGGTCTCACTTAATGTGGAGTCTACCAAAGTCAACGTCATATAACTAGAGAATGGAATGGTCATTGCCAGGGACTGGGGGTTGGGGAAAATGGGGAGACTTTGGTTAAAGGGTAAAAACTTTCAGTTATAAGATAAACAATTTCTGGGGATCTAATGCATAGCATGGTGACTATAGTTAATTATACTGCATCGTGGACTTTAAATTTGCTGAAGGAATAGATATGAAGTATTGTCACCACACACACAAAAATGATAGCTACTATATGAAGTGATGGATGTGTTAATTAACTTGATTGTGGTAATTATTTCACAATGTAAACATATATTAAATCATCACACTGTACTATCTAAAAAAAAATGCACTTCCATGCAGCCCAACAGTGTCACTTCCAGATATTTACCCAAGAGCAACGAAAAAATATGTGCAAAGACTTGTTGGTGAATATTCACAGCAATTTTATCCAGAGTAGCCAAAGAGTGGAAACAACACAAATGTCCACCAGCAGGCAAATAATCTGTAGTGCATCCATGTAATGAAATACTACTTACAAATAAAAAGAAATGAACCACTGATACCTGCAACATGACTGGATCTCAAAAGAATTTGGATGAAGAAAATAAATCAGAAAATAAGTACCTCTGACATGATTCCATTTACATGAAACTCTTAAAGAGTCTAAACTATAGTGAAAGAAAGCAGATAAGTGGTTGCCTGGGGCTGGAGCTGGAGGTGTATTGACTTGGAAAGGAGCACCAGGCAGCTTTTTGAGATGATGGAGGTATTCTGTCTAGATTGTGGTAGGGGTTAGCCAAGTCTATACATTTGTCAAAATTCATTTAACTCTATACTTACAATGGGTGTATTTTATTCTCTATAAATTGTACCTCAATAAAATTGACAAAGAAAAAGAATCTGGCCTTCATCTTGGGTGGTATGTTTACAAATGTTTATTACATCAATGTAAACAAACAAGCAATCCAGTCACATAAATGTAGTAAATACACACATACATAAAGGAAGTCACAAATGGGCCAATTGGATTATGATCAATCCAAGTCTGTGAACTTGAGATCCATTACATTTTCAAAATATAACATGTCTGCCCATGCTAATTCGCTATGCCTTTTAGAGAATTTAAATGAAGATTTACTGATGTCCTAGTGAAGCCAGGTACTTGAGGGTTACTATAGATGTTCAATAAGAACATGATTGCCTTTTGACCTTGTTCCCAACACAAACTTAGATGAAAATAAGTTAATCTTATCAAATTGCTGTTTTCACTTTGTTTCCCTTTTTTTTCCCTTTGCTGTGACCCTTTGTTTCTCCTAAGCTCCTCCTGCCAAGCCACTTAGCTCTACAAACCACCCCCACCCCCGTTGCCTGCTCTTGTTAAGGCAAATTTGGGAGAATCCATCCTCCCACCTTCTTGTTTTGGCCAATTGTAATAAACCTTTCTCCATCTCTAAGCACAGATGTCTCAGTGATTGATTTACTGCACATCAGGCATACGAACTTGACATTAAGAGGTTTGCTGTCACTAGCACTGGCATGTGTTTATAATATCTTCAATAGGGACATGAATTACTATTGGCCTGATATTTGAACATTTATTGGAAATATAAAGAGATTTACGTGACTCTTTAGCTGCTCTCTACTATTAATACATACTGAGAAAACTATGGATAATCTGGAATGTTCAAAGGTTCCTGTGGGGATAATGTCTGATTCTAGTTCCCTGGAGTTATAAGGCAGAATCAGGGAGGGAAGAAGAGACAAGTGCAGAGGAGGTGCAGATACTCTCTTTACTGGAATCCAGGGTGGAAGCAGAAGCTTGATGTACCAAAGGGCCAAAGCAGAAGAAAGTCAGAATGCCAGCCAATGTAACTATGTTTCATTGCTTAGATTCCATTTATTTCTCTAAAAATTTAGATGGGTAAAACTTCATTCCAGCCTAGCCTACAGCTTTTTATAATAGGTAAAAATCACCTTAATATACAAAGAATGGAGAACATGGTTTGAACTTAAAATTGCTTAAATCTCTAAAAGTGACTGAACTTTATACAATTATATAGACATCATTTCCTAAGAATTCCAGACAGCCATCACTTTAATTTTTCTGACACTACTGATTAATGGAGATAACTAAACTATTGCTCCAATCCCTTAATTATCTTTCAGATATTGTCCGGATTGTTTTCTTGTACTGACATCCATGGCCATTCTTCTTGATTGAGAGACGTAGAAAACAAACATGGAGAGAGGAAGGTCAGGAGTCAGGTAAAGCTGGGTTCACAGTCTAACTCTGTGACTTAGCAGCTATTTGACGTTGAGCAAATAACTTTTCTATGCTCTGGTTTCCTCATCTGTAATATCAAGATAAGAGTATTAGTAATTATCTATTTATAGGTTTTTATATGTTTATAATATTAAATGAAGTAATACATGCAGGACAATTAGCACAGAGTAAGAACTCAACACATGATAGTTATAAAGAATGTATTTGGAAATAATTTTGTTTCAAGAAAATGTTTATATAATGATACTTTGTGCTACAGCTTGGTTTTGAACTTTGAAAGACTAATTTTCTACCAAAGAGAGGCTGGACTCAAAATCCTTCTCACTTCAGAAAATAACCTGTAGAAACAGACTCTCAGTGGACTTGTCTGTGTTTGGAAACCTATGCATCAAACAGAAAATGATTAACTGAAGACAGAAAGAACAAGTTTGCTTTTATTTCTTGAAGAGGTATCAACAACCCTGTGTGTAACTGTGTGATCCTTCTCACTGTCAAAGCAGACGAAAATGTGCTGGGTAGGGGCTGGGGCTTTACTCCAATCCCTCAGACCTGCATTTGACAGGCACTTCTTATCTCTCTGGATTTTTTTCCTTGTGCAGATTTGGAAGGGCATCTATACATTTTCCTTCTCTTCAGCTGAAAACAAGCTAAACTAAACCAAACTAAACTAAATAGAATAATTCAAACCCTCCTCAACCAAACAAGACCACCTTTGAACATGTACTTGTGTATCATGATATAACCAGAAACATTTCCTTCATATCAGTATCTGTGATTCTAAAGAAAAAGAGCATTGGCCTGGGTTAGGAAACATTACAAACAACGTTATGGTGATGTTAGGACCTTCCAGGAATGATAATTTATTGCCATGACAAAACTGGGTACGTTTTCAATTCAGATCTGGAGTGCCTTACCCTCCTCAATGGTCCATGTGGGAGAGAAATACTCATTCCCTTGACTCATAGTTATTTATATCCTTAATCAGCCTTTTTTTCCACATGAGAACCAATTTAAGGAAAATAAAGATATTAAAAGTTATATTTAACAATAAGAATAGTTTTTAAAAACATATCTTTAAAAAAATGATAAATGATGTTGGATAGGATGTAGAGAAAAGGGAACCCTCATACACTGCTGGTGGGAGTGCAAACTGGTAGAGCAACTATGGAAAACAGTATGGAGATTTCTCAAAAAATTAAAAATAGAAATACCATATGATTCAGCTCTCCCACTACTCATTGTTTATCCAAAGAACTTCAAATCAATGATCCAGAGAGATTTATACACCCCTTTGTTCATTGTAGTATTAGTCACAACAGCCAAGATGTGGAAGCAACCCAAGTACCCTACTATAGATGAATGGATAAAGATGTGGTATATATGTGCAATGGAATACTCCTCAGCCATAAAAAAGACAAAAATTGTCCCATTTGCAAAAACATGGATGGACCTTGAGGGTATGATGTTAAGCAAAATGAGCCAGACAGAGAAAGACAAGTACTGCTTGATTTCACTCATATGTGGAAGATAACAAACACATGGATAAAGAGAACTGAATAGTGGTTACCAGAGCGGAAGGGGATTCGAGGCTGGGCAAAAGGGATAAAGGAGCACATACATATGGTGATGGATAAAAATTAGACTACTGGGGGTGAGCACAAGGAAGTATATTCAGGAATTGATGAACAATAATGTACACTCCCAAATTACACAATGTTATGAAACATTATAATCCCGATAAAATTCCTATAAAAAATGGTTAAGATAATAAATTTAAAAAAAGATAAATGGTCATTTTAAAATATCCAAACACTATAATAAAATAAAATACCACCAATACCCAGAAAGAGTGACATTTAACAGATAAGAAAACATATTCATTCTATTTGACTTCTCTGAATCCCAAAGAAACGTGCATATTCATACAACTCAGACTACCTATTTTATTGTACAAAATAATTCCAATGAGAAAGTAATTTTGTTTTTTTTTTCATATTAGAGAAGTAGTGAGAAGGAGGCAGCTTCCTAAGAAGTGCTCATCCTGAAATTAAATTGAAGGCTGTGTTCTGAACCTGTATGATCTTATTCTACCGTTAGTTGGTCACTGCTGATCTATACTGTAGATTACACCAACTGCTGTCTTAGTTCGTATTCCCAGTTTTTCTTGTTTGTTTAATAACTGAATCTCATTGCTAGTCAGGACTAGGAACCTCAAGGTTTATCCTGCTTGTTTAAGTCAGACTGTCCTCTAGGCTGTTCAGTGACGGGCTTTTCTGTGAGAACAGGACCTTCTGGGAGTTTAACGCAGAGCATGGTGATTATAGTTATAGTTATACTGTATTGTATGCTTGAAATTTGTGAGGAGATTAGATCTTAAGTGTTCTGACACACAAAAAGGAAACTGAGCTGAGTTGATGGGTATGTTAATTAGCTTGATTGTGGTAATCATTTCACAATGTACACATATGTCATACATCACACTGTACACCTTAAATATATATAATTTTGGTCAATCATATCTCCATAAAGCCGTAAAAAAATATGGGCCAGAAACCATAACTTACAATTACTGAAAGATCAAGCCTTAGCCTTTTCTCTGTTGAAGTTTCTTTTTAAAGGAGAATGCATGAGGCCTTTAAATATTTAAGACGTCTCTAAAAGAAGGAAGTGGAGAGACACAAATCACAGCTATAAAACCCATAGGCTGATTAAGTCAGAGCTGAGGAAGCATTTTATTTCCTCTCTGAAGTCCGAATCTTCTGCTCCTAATTTTATTTTCTTAGGGTGGTATACCTTGGACTTCATCTAAGTTCTGGGTTCCTAATCTTGTCAGCCATTTTTTGGATCACTCTCTTCTCTAGTACGATCTCTGATGACTAGGCCCTCACCCTGCCCCCCGCCTGCCCCCGCTTCAATCTTTGAACTGTGACCAAGACCCAATATTCTATTACAGGAGATGCATACCAGTTAAACTAGCCAACCAAACATATATACTATGCAGCATTTTTCACTGCTCTAAATATAGTGATTAGCAGAATATCTAATTTTTCACCAGGAGTTGTGTTAAATATTTAAAACAACAAAGAAATCATGAACAAATCTGGGGTTTTATGATGACCCACCACTTACTGAATCCATGACTTTGAACAATTCTTTTACTTTTCTGTACTTCAGTTGCCATGTTGGTAAAATGAGAAAAATATGAATATATTTATAATTTATGCAAAAGCATCTGTACATAGTAGGTATTCACAAAGTAAATCTTTAATTTTCAGTATTTTCTATGATGAAACTAATGTATATTTTCATAAACTGCTGTTTTAGCTTTGGGGTGAAAATGATTTAGTTCTAAATTCAGTGAAAGTCTGTATGTTGAAGCCAATTCCAGCACCTTGATCACCAAAGCAAAAACTGAGTGCTAACACTACCAAGTGACAGCAAGTGATTCAACTTTCTCTTTACTGGATTGTTTTCTGGTTAAGTTAACACACATTTCAAAACTCACCCAGAGCATTGCCTTTTGGCTTTGACACTGAACTTAAAATGATGATATTTCAGGGAAAACTGAAATGCAAAGGATGTTATGTTGCATTTACTTTAAGGTTCATTCACTCTGACTTTTACATGACTTGTTAGACATTAGCCTCCCTGTTTTGAAAAGGCCAGGTACATCAGGGTTAGTGCAGAGGGTGAACACCATTAGTCTGCACTTTATCACTGTCATCCAGCTGCTGAATGGCTGCATTTTGCATTCCACAGGTAATGGAGGATTTCAGAGCTATTTCTACTCTTATACAAGTCAAGACTTATCAGAGAACTCAGGGTTTCTGATTTTAAGTAGGAAAGACTTTTTCTACCCCAGTTCCTCAAGTAGCCTATGACAAGGGATTTTCACATATTGAGGGATACGGGGTAACTATTCCCATTCAAAACTTATTCGGCTTGAACTAAAAAGCCTGACTTATGGCTTACCAAACATATACTGTACTCCTGCTTAACTAATAAAGTAAAGAATGTACTCTCTGAAGATAAGAATGCATACTTCTCCTCCTGCGCCCTACTGGTAACACCCTAGTGGAAACACCCAGATTAGTCCCTTTCTGACATCACAGTCATGTTGAGCTCCTAATATGCAACTGAACACCTCTTTAAAATTTTGATGAAAATGTACCCTAGATTTGTTTAACGTGAGTTTGTTCTAAAATGATATAAGACTCTACTGATACCCATGCTGCTCCGAACACCTTCTAAGGCCTTCCTGGGTTATAATCCCCCTTCTGGCTCATAATAAATTCACCTCAATTTTGATTTATAGGTTGGTTATGGAATATTTGTGTCGACACCTACATTCAACTTACAATAAGAATATAGTAATTATTGTCTGTGGTTGCATTTTGTAACCTATTCACGAACTCTACAGTAGAATTAGTTCAGAACTTATTATTTAAATATGTAGTAATTGTAAGACAGACCCAAACTTTGCTTTAAATATTTGCGTTAGCCTGGATTGTGACCAACATCAAATATCGTAATCAGATGCACCTTGAGTTGTCATTCATTTTTTGCATTAACTCAGAGATCTGCGATTTCGGAAACTGAAATAAGAACATGTTCACTCAACACAGCACCATCTCCCCTGCTCCCTTCTAAGCTCAGCCCAACAGGCGGAAGCACCCAAACCCTGACAGTTTTATTTGGGCATTAAGCAGAGATTTTATTTCACTTCATTACATCTTATCACACTTTTCATTTTTTATTCTGCAATGGCAGGCTCATCTTCCTCTTACACCGCCAGAGGCTACCAGTTGGTAATAAATCTCAGCTTCAAACCCACTCAGAAGAGGAGAAATCAAATGAGTAAAAAAGGAAGTAGACCATAGCTGCTGCTTCCATTCATACTCATAGATTTTCTGCAACCTTAGGGGACTTGTTACGATCCTAAGTGTAACTGAGGGACGAACATGATTTGTATGTGGGGAGAATTGGATTGCAATTTTGACCCTGGATTTCACTAATTGAAAACCTTAATGTTTCTGGCATACACATTTCCATATTTACAAATTAAAGATTGGACTAAATAATCTTTATGTCATTGTCAACTTGGAAAATACATGCTTCAGACAAGAGAAGAAACATTTATTTTTTGTGTAAGTAGCTGTGTGCATGCTCTTGATTCTCAATTAATAGAAGAATAACCGACTTTTTAGCTCTTGGTATGTTTTGGTAGTAATATCACTTTAAAAATAAATATATGCTTTTTGTGATAGTTGATTTTATGAGTCAACTTGGCTGGATCATGGGGTGCTCAGACATGTGGATAAACATTTTTTCTGGGTGTGTCTGTGAGAATGTTTCTGGAAAAGAGTAACGCTTGAATCTGTGAACTGAGTAAAGCAGATTGCTCTCCCCAGTGTGCACGGGCGTCATGCAATCTGTTGAGGGCCTGAAAAGAATAAAAAGGCAGAGCGGAGAAGAATTTGCTCTCTGTCTGACAGGATGAGCTGGGATGTTGGTCTTCTGCCCTTGAGCTGGGGTTTAAATCATTAACTCCCCTGGTTCTCGGGCCTTTGCACTGGAAGTGGAGTTTACACTGCTGGTTTTGCCGATTCTCAGACCTTCAGACTTGGACTGAAATGATACCACTGGCTTTCCTGGGTATCCAGTTTCAAGAAGACAGATTGTGGGAATCCTCAGCCTTCATAATTATGTGAGCCAATTTCTTATTTTATATATCCATATAATACATTATTATATATATATCTTATTGGTTCTGTTTCTCTGGAGAACCTTGACTAACACTTTCCTTTTTCAAAAACTGTAGTTTTCAAAATGATTGGCAAATCAGTAATTTACATTATTTGATTTCACATTTTCACATGCCCCTCAAAACATTGTACATATTACCTTACTTTTTTCCTATTTTTCCTTTTGTTAAAAAATGAAAATCCTTTGATATAACTGGGCAGGTATTGCCATCTCCATTTTAAGAATGATGGATTCAAGACGAGGAGAAATTAAGTGGCTTAGTAAAGCTTTTATGGGTAGTTAGCATGAGAAAGAGTACAACTCAAGTTAGCTAACTGTTGTACATGCTAATTTGCTTTTTAAAATCAATATCATTGTGAAATATACAGAAATGTTCATAGTACTTGTGCAGTTTAACAACAGTTGTGAAGAGAACACTCGTGTAACTTCCACACAAGTGAAGTAGTAGAAAATCGCTCGTATCTCAGAAGGCTCTCTCCATCTCTTCTGCGCCAAATATCAATTGATTGCCTCTTACCTTCAAACTCCCCTTTTTAAAATCTGCTGTTTGATAACGGAGCCTTAGGCATTTTTGTTTCTTTGCTGCCAACGCGATATTAAGCGTCGTCGGTAGAGGGAGCTAGAGGGACTTCGCAGGAGGAAGGGGCGTCTCTGATTGCAACGTGCCGCCGTTGGCGTCTTTCTCCTAAAGTATTGTCTGTAGGTGTGTGCAGCCTGGTTGATGCTGGATCCTCAACGTGGTGATGTCCCCCTCCCTCTGGGTCTGCCCGCCAACCTCGGCCCTCCTGCATCGCAGAGGGATGTTTCCTGCTTGTCCAGTGGCTCTGAACCAGGTTTGGCCTGTACAACTCAATGAATTTCGTGCCTTGGGCTTCAACTATGCTTTCTTAACAAGGTCTGAATCCCTTCCAAGGTGGTCCTTCCGTGTGTACCTACCGCATTCTTCACAATCCTAGTTGCATATTGGTCGTTACTGCTCTGTTATCGTGGTTTGGGACCCTGACTGATACACCTTACAAATCACAGATCCCTCATTTCTCCCCAGAGGCAGCTGCTATCCTAACTCATTTAAAATGATTTTCTTGAGTTCCTTTATAATTTTGCTACTCACATATACGTTTTTAAAAATACTAAACCAGTTTGAAAAATAACCTGCTAGTGCATGTGGGTGTAAGGGGTGTGCATGTGCAAATATGCTGTCAATGAAAACGTGTGTTACAAATGAGTAGATGCCTGCAGAGCTGGAGGGTGGCTGGGTACCATGTGCTTGCACACTTAGGGGTGCACGTGTACTGTGAGTATGGAGGCAGAAGGAGTATGAGTGTGTATCCTTATGGTACCTGTGCAAGCGTGTGTGTCGTGTGTGTGTGTGTGTGTGTGTGTGCCTGAGTGGAAGCTGGAGGCTCTCTGCCCAGGGAGCCCCAGCTTCTAAGCTCCAAAGACCTCCGCTTTGGACTCCAACTGAGGCCTGCAGGGTGGCGAGTTTCCGTTCTCTTGGTGCCGAGGGCTGTGCTGGGTTTCATCCCACGTTTAAACATAGTTTCATTTTGCTTTTTTTAGAACTTTATATAAACACAGTGTATAATCTTTTGTTACTTGCTCTTTTTTGTTCAAAATGATGTCTTTTAGATACACGAATGTTCTTGTATCTGTGATCTGCTGTATTTATATACCCACAATGGATTTCCCGTTCTAATACTATTGGTCATGTCGATTGTTTCCGATATTTGACAATTATGTCCAATTGTGCTCTAAACATTCTTGTACCTGCTGCGAATAAGTATTTTTATCTCAATAGACTGTGCACAGGGGTGAAATTTCTGAATCAAAGGAAATACATCTTCAAGATGTTTAGGTTTCGGTATACTGTTTACCAAAGAGGTCCTTCCAGTTTACAATCCCTTCAGCCATATGTGGGAAATCTTCTAACTCTCTATGTTAACCATTTAAATATTAAGAAAAATGCTATTATTTAGCATTTTCATGACTTCTGAAATTTAGTGCCTTTGCATATGTTTATTAGTAATTTGAGTTCCTCTTTTGTGAAATGCCTGCTTCAAGTCTTTTACTTATTTTTCTATTGGGTTGTCTGACTTTTTAGGAGTTTTCTTCCTTGCCATATATAATCTGGATAAAATCATTTCTCAGCTGTGTGTGTTGCAAATACCTTCTATTCTATGGCTCTTCACTTTTTTTTTAAATGGTGTCTTTTGTAGAAGGCAAAATTATGCTCCTAATTTTAAGATAGTTGAGTTTATTAGTCTTTTTCTTCATGGCTACAGCTTTTTTGTGTTTTGTTTAAGAAATCCTTTTCTACCAAGGCTATTAATATATTCTTCCAAATTACCTTCTAAAAGCTTTATGGTTTTGCCTTTCACATTTAGGTTTTTAATCTACCTGGAATTGATTTTTTTATATGGCGTGAATGCACTTGCTATTATGCCATAATTTCTGAAAACCAAATCAACGAGGTCACCATTACCATTTAGTTTATACATCCACAGTTTGGAGAGAGGCCGCCTCACGTACCATGATGCTGAATTGGGGAGGGGGAGGAGGGAAGCGTTTAATTTTTAAGAAAACAGTAATTAAGTTCTTACTGAGTTCAAACCCAGTGGTGTTTTACTTACATAACCTCAAAAAAGCTTATTTTATAGATAAACCAATTAAGGGTTAGAGAATTTAAGGAGCTTTTGGCCAGGGTCACATACAGTGTCAATTTGAGCAAGGATTCAAGTTTTTACCATTTAACTCAAGATCTTCTGCTACTTCTCTTTGTCAAGGGATAGTGTGTGTGTGCACACATGCGCCTGTGTTCTTCCAATTTCCTTTGTTTTTCTGTGCTTTACATTTGAAATTTGGATTTTCCTGCAATTATCCACTATCTCCGATTCCTATTATGAGTTTTGCCTATACTCAGAGATACCCCACTTTCCTTACAAGTGTTTTCAAAGTAGTGCCACATGCAGAGTTATGCTTCTCTTTCCCTGTTTACATCACAATATCTTTCAGTAAAAATGTTTTATTCAAGAAATATAAGGGCTGGCTCCATGGCCAAGTGGTTAAGTTCGCCCGCTCTGCTGCGGCGGCCCAGGGTTTTGCTGGTTCGGATCCTGGGCGCGGACATGGCACCACTCCTCAGGCCACGTTGAGGGGGCGTCCCACATCCCACAACTAGAAGGACCTACAACTAAGAATATACAACTGTGTACGGGGTCGGGGGGGGGGGTGGTTTGGGGAGATAAAGCAGAAAAAGAAAAAAAAAAGATTGGCAACATTTGTTAGCCCAGGTGCCAATGTTTAAAACAAAAAAAGAAATATAGAAATTTGACAATTTTCTGAAGTTAAATTTTCATTATACATGTAGGGCCCCCAGAACCTGCATCAGTTTACCGTCTCTGTTCCATGGAGCCCTTTGGGGCTCTGGCGAGCTCTCACACCATCCACATTGGAGGTGGCTGGGCTGAGTAGGCAGGGCTTTGCTTCCTGCATCCCACACAAACACCTCACACTAGCTTCAGCCACAGAAAGTCTGAGTTATCTGATACATTTGTTGGGCTGCCAGTTAAAATTTCATTTGAATAAAGGTTTTTGCCACTAAAAATTTCTGAAAATAACTGGACAGAGTGAGTAATTTTAGGATGCAACAGAGTACTTTCAGTTATCCAAATACAAGATTATAAAAAAAAATCCACTGGAGAAAATTAAGTTTATAATGCTTTTAATTCTAGAATTAATAAGTGAATTTAGTAAGATCAATACAAAAAGTCATTTTATTTAAATAGTAATAAAGAATTGGAAGATGAAGTGAAAAATATTTATAAGAGCGTTATAAAACCTAAAATACTTAGGAAGATATTTTTTAAAAAATACATAAAAGACTTCTATACTTGGGTCAGCCCTGAGGTGCAGCGGTTAAGTTTGCAGCTTCCGCTTTCGTGGCCCGGGGTTCACTGGTTCGGATTCCAGATGCAGATATTTGCACCGCTTGTCAAGCCATCCTGTGGTAGGTGTCCCACATATAAAATAGAGGAAGATGGGCATGGATGTTAGCTCAGGGCCAGTCTTCCTCAGCAAAAAAGAGGAGGATTGGCAGCAGATGTTATATCAGGGCTGATCTTCCTCAAAAAAAAAAAAAAAATAGACTTCTATACTGAAAACTACAAATAATTGCCAACAGAGATTTTAAAAAGTATAAAAAATTCAGAGCTGTATCATGTTCATGGGGTGAAAAACTCAGTATTATTAAGATGTATGTTCTTGCCGTATTTACTTCAACACTATCACAATAAAAACCCTACCCTCTCTGGATTTTCTTTCGCTGCTGGATCTTGCTCTGATAATTACTTACTACTTTGTTATTTCTGCAATGCTTCCAGCTAGGCATATGTGTATGTACATGTATATTCTTTAGCTGAGCCAAAGTACCTAGTCTGTAGTTTCTTCACTTGGTACTATTGCAGTGGGGAGCTGGATAATTCTTTGTTAATAAGGGCTGTTCTGTGTGTTGCATATACAGCAACATTCTTTTCCTCTATCCATATAGTAGCATCCTCCCACTTGTGACAAACAAAATGTGCCTAGTCATTGCCAAAAGTCTCTTGGGAGGCAAAATTGCCCCTAGTTCAGAACCGCTGATCTAATTAATACCTCATTTTCCAAAGCAAAAAGCCTTCATTGCAAATAATTCTTTTCATCCTCCGTCTTCATTTGTTGCTTTCAAACATTATCTTTTACCCTGGTTCTTGCCAACAGCTTTCTTAAAGATTGAAACATTTACAATGATTACATCCCTTTAAATCATTTATTTATTCCTCATTAATTATAGAGTTAATTCCAAATTTCTTAACAGAGCATTTAAACCTCTGTCTACTTCTCGGGTCTCTTGTCTCACCATACCTAGTTTCAGATGAGTATTCTTGCAATGTCATTTTTTTTTTTATCACTCCCAGCCCGCACCACACTGTATTGGTTTTCATTGTGTCTCTGTTACCTTCCTTCTCTTGAGATATTTCTTATGTGTCACTCCAAATCCTCTTGACCCCACTTCTGACTTCAGACACTCTGCGGGAATAGTTTTGTGGTGGCTTCAAGGAGCTCCAGGTGGTCCTGTTTGTGTACAGTTCATATCCTGCCATGGGTCTCTCTGATGTTGTGGTATGAGATGCTTGGAGAAATTTGCCTGGTAGTCATGAATGAGTCTGGGGGAAGTGGATGCCTCTGGCGCCATTCTTGACCAATAGGGGACATAAATAAATGTTTCCAGCTTCATCCTCTGGGCGGATAGTTTTGTGAATATTGTTTAAACTTCCTGAGGATGTTTCGTATAATGTAGTACCAGTCACACGCCTTGGTGACCAACCCAATAACACATACTTATATTGGCTTTCCCTCCTTCCCTGTTTTGCTACCCCGTCCCTTCCTCATGCTGCTTAGGCTCAATTCCCAAGTAAACTCCCTGCACATAAGCCTTACTCTCAGGTTCTGCTTTTGGTGGATCTAAAACGAAGACAACCTGGCCAACTTTTGCTCGTCCTTTAAGACTCTTCTTAGGTATAATTGCTTCCAAAAAATATCTCCTTACCTCTCTCCCATGTCTTCATTTTTACTGATGTTTCCCTCAGTGCCACCTATTTCACCATACCCTTTGCTGATTATCTTCAAACCTCCTTGAGAACTGCACTTATGTCAAAATCATCCTTTTTCCTTTGGTACCTGGATACCATCTTGAATAAGGTTATACCTAGGTGGTTGTGATGGTATTTCAATTATTAATCTTGAATAAAAGATTTATGTAGCTAATTAAATAACATACTTAATTTGGGGGAGATTAGAAGTGGATAGAGAACCATGTAATAAAAGTATTTGACTCCAAACCATTTTCAGGGGGAGGAAATTAACCTATTAATTCTCTATCTCTCTTCTTAGTCATCTTTTTTGTTCAGGTTGAGGCTGAGAACTAATTCTTGGGAGGATAGAAGTTTAAAGAAAACACATCCCTTCTGAGGACAGACAAAGCACTGAAATTATGTGATGAAATTGGTATAAATTATATCACAATTTCATATTCAATAGCCTTATTCTCTGTGAATCAGTAAGCAGGAGAGGACTTGAGAAGACTGATGGCTTGAGGTGATAAAAGAAATAGAGCTAGATCCTCCAGCATGAATGATGTGGAATCCCCTAGAACTGAATGAAGTAATCACCAGATGGTGGATGGCATCCACAAGAGAATGGATGTATATAAGTTAGGAAATAAGATGTTTTTAGTAAGTGGACATACACAGTCCCCTCAACACCATCCAGAGTCCTAAGCGTAAAAAATTTCTGCCTTTTGGATCAGCTACCTACTGTCACTTTTGTTACACAGACTCCAGGTTATTTGCTAAGACAAGAGAAAACTAAACACACGACAAAGAGAATATGTTGATATCTGTGACAAGCTGGAGAGAGAGGAGAGGGAGAGAAAAAGAAAACCTGGGATGAGATTGTCTCATATTTGAGGGAACAACCGCCAATCGTGGAAAATCTAGAATAGAGCACTGGGAAGAAAGCTTCTTTTTGTTTTTCTTTTTGTTTTTTAATAAAAAAAGCGACTCTGCAATTGAAACTTTTTAAACTCCGAGCAGATGGAGAGAAGGTGGAAGAAGGAATGCTACCATGCTGGGAATTGGTGTTACAGATAAGGAGAAAGAAATATGGTAGTGTGGGAATCTAAGGTGCTCTTGAGAATGCTGGGAATGCCATGGAGCTGGTAAAGACACTGATATGGTTAGCAGCTTAGACTGGTGCTGGTAAGGCTTTGTTAAGGGAGGTCCATGAGTAAGGCAGCTTTTGAGTATACAAGACCTTATCATGAGCCATAGGCATTGTGCTGTGGAGTAGATCTCCAGAACTTATTTATCTCGCATTACTGAAACTTTCTACCGTTTGATCATCATCTCCACGTCCACCTCCCCCAAACCTTTGGGAACCACTGTTTTACCTTCAGTTTCTATGAGTTTGACTATTTTAGATTCCACATGTAAGTGAGATCATACGGTATTTGTCTTTCTGTGCCCGGCTTATTTCACTTAGCATCACGTCCTCCAGGCCATCCATGTTGTCACAAATGGCAGGATTTCCTGAGCTTTAGGTGTCATATCCAAAAATTAGATATATGCATTATGACTTTTTAAATTGAATTTTAATGATATTAAAATAGTTACATCGGGTACTTAAAGTGTGGCAAGTTTTGCTAAATGCTTTACAACATTATCTAAACAAATACTTAAAGTAGCCACTTAAAGTAAAGACTAGTATTATGACCTTGTCATGAGTGGAGAATGTAAATCTAGGCAAAGCAAGTAACTTACTCAAGGACAATATATATGATAACACTAGGAATAGATCCCGGGTCTGCCTGACACATAGATGTAACTAGTAGATGCTACTACCGTAAGTCACCAATGGCCAACTATGATCCAAAATAAGAAAGTCTAGGGAAAGTGAAGAAATACTAAGACACATACTTCTGTACAATTTGACTTTATTAATAGCAGCCTCAAGAAAGCAAGCAGGTATATCTGGGTTAAAAGGCAGTGGGAACATATCAAGGGGCAGGTCTATATACAATGACATATGCCGACTAATTAAGATGGATAACTGAGTCCTCAGTTATACTTCCATTTTTGTTTATAACAGAGAATTTTCTCCATAAGGATTGTTGGATGGCAATTATTGTCATGATCAATGCTAATAACATGAAATAAGTTAATATCATTTTGGTTGAGAAATATCATTCATTTGGATTGAAAAGAACATTTGAAACCATGGAAAGTATAAGAAGAAACTGAGCATCATTGGAACATTTATCAACAAGATCTGAATCAGTGCCTAAGGGCTGTCATTATATCCTTGAGAACAGTATGAAGAGTAAAAATTAATTACTTCCTTAATTCCTTCAAAAAACTTTCATGGGGCACCTTCTGAATAAAAATACTTTATAAAAATTATTTTGCTTAATCTTTATAGAAATACTATAAGGTAGATATTAATATCCTCTTCTCATAAATAAGGAAACAAAGGGTTGAAGACTTTAGGCAACGTGCCTATAGTCATACAGCTGGTCCTTGGCAGATGTGACCTTATACCCAGGCTTGTCTGGTTCCAAAGCCTGTGCTGTATTTCCTAGTAAAGCAGATTTCAGGTAGGCCAGCAAAAAGGGGCAGAACAACCCCTGAGTGCCATCAGCACGCTCTTCCTCCTCTTCCTCCTAGCAACAACCTATGGGGAAAATCTCGTGGATCATAGCCTTGGGCAGAATGTCACATTCTCTGGCAGAACATCAGCTTAAAAGGTCAATAAGCTCGCAGTAAAGCATTCTAATCATCTGTGGAAAATAAATTGCTCGTATTCTGCTTACTAAACAAAGTGAAGGCTAACTTATTATGTTCATATTTTGTGTAAATTTTCTCAGGACCTAAAAGTTGGTAGTGTGTAAGTCATAATCTGACCAGCCATCATGTTTTCTATAAAAATATTTTTAATTATCTTAAGGAGGAATGAGAGTTTTAAGCACTATGGAAAACCACGTAAATATGAACCAATTGTGGGAAATATGGAGAAGTGAAGCAAGGGGATGAGCATGCGAATGAGTTATACTACAAAGAAAATGTCTAAGATACAGGTCACTGCCATAAAAATCTAAGGAATGCGTCAGTCTACAGAAGTTAGAAACAATAAATAATTACCAAGATGCCAGGAAAACTGATGAGGAGGAAATTGAGGGAAAACCTTTAGATTGGATTCTCAGGAAAGAGTTCTCTATTAAAACTGAGTTTTTAGGGGCTGGCCCCGTGGCCGAGTGGTTAAGTTCGCGCACTCCGCTGCAGGCGGCCCAGTGTTTCGTTGGTTCGAATCCTGGGCGCGGACATGGCACTGCTCATCAGACCACGCTGAGGCAGCGTCTCACATGCCGCAACTAGAAGGACCCACAATGAAGAATATACAACTATGTACCGGGGGGCTTTGGGGAGAAAAAGGAAAAAATAAAAAAATCTTTAAAAAAAAAAAACAAAAACAACAACAACAAAAAAAAAACTGAGTTTTTAGAACAATCTGTCTACCACAGGAAGCTGTGAAACTGCCATCAGGTAGAACACACAAGATTTAGGATCTCAGAACCATTAAAAGCAAGTGTTAGCAGATCCATTAGTGGGAAATGAAGAGAGCAGCCTTTCTGTTATTTACTCCTTTCAATGCAATGATAGGAAGTCTTCTTCGTCCTTGAATAAAATTTCAGATGTTTGTTCTAAGATGCAGATTTTCACCCTGTTGACCAAGTGATGGTCCTTTTGTCCTCCAGGCAATGTTTCTGCCAGACATGCTCCACTCTCTCTCAGGTGTCATGGAGAGTCATATGTGTTAGCTTGTGATTGTGACAAAGAGACTGTTTGCTTTAACATACTCACTATGGAAAAATTAGAATATACAGATATGATTAAATATCACCAGTATCCTAACTTCTCAGGGATAAGCATGTTAACATTTCTGTGAACAATTCCCAGTATTTCACAGATATGTGTGTGTGTGTGTTTATATAGGTTTGTGTTTATGAAGACCATAATTATGCTGTATAGACTCTTCTGCAACTTGCATACTAATTAAAATACTGTAATCATCCCCCATGTAATTAAATAATCTTCTAAGTACTGTAATACAGATTGCATTCACAATATTGATATATAACTATGGACTCTCAATTGCTGGACACCAGGTTGTTTCTCATTTCTTACTGTTAAATGTAATGCTACACTATCTGCTCTTGTCCATAAATTTATGTCACTGCTTTAATCACTTCTTTAAGAGAAACTCTTGAATTGCTGAGTCAGAGTGTTTGCACATTTGATTATTTAAGTACCCTGCAGATAGAATGTATCCTTCTGGAGATAATTGCTAGACCACAGGCTCTGGATTCCATCTGCTGTAGACCATAGGCTGATTCTATGTGGCTGAGTCTCCTCATCCATACAATGGGATTCATAAAACTGCTTCATATGATCACTGTGAAGATTTCATAGATAAAATATGGGAAATAATCATAATAGTACCTGCCTGAGCAGAAACTTTCAGAAATATTATTATTATTGTCATTATTGTTTCCAATTAACATTTCCCATCAGAAGCTATTTTCCCTCACCCTAGATGACAATATTATCACAAAAATATTTGTAAATTTAATAAATAGTGTTATTGTAATAGTGTTTTGATTTTCCTTTCTTTGATTAATAAGAGGCAGAATGTTTATCGCCTTTCTTGGCCATTTGTATCTTTTCTTTTGTGTCTTACTTGGTCATAGTAATTTTGGTTTATTTTGTGCTGCAGGTTTTTCTTTTATTTACTGATCTGTATAAGAGCTGCTTCTTTCCCGTCTGACAGAAGAACCTCTTTCGTGTTTTTAACCAAAATGTATGGAGCATTAAACAGTTTCTAAAACAAAAATGCCATACGTCTCCTGCTACATTTTCTGCAGAGTGCTATTCTTAGAATGTGAATCCAGTAAAACACTTTTTACATTTTTATATATAATTCCCAAAAGGTGTGTTTTTAAATCTCTTTAATTCTCATTTTAATTCTAATGTCTTAAAGTTCTTTGATGTGAGTTCTTTTTAATAACTTACTTGTATTGCTTTGACCTCAACCTAACTCCAAAATATTGACTTTTTTTGTCTTCTATAAAAAAAAGGAAGTTCTCCATCTTTCACATAAAACAACTTCGTGTTATTAACTTTACTTCCCTGGGCTAAATAAGGCCAAATGCTTTGCTTTTCCCTCATTAGGCTAATTTCCCAAATCTTCAATGACACGTAATGTAGCATATAACTTAAAGACATAATATTTAGAATCAGACAGTTACTCATATTCTGGCTTAGCTCAGTGAATTTGGACAAGTCACTTAGTATCTCTGAACCTCATTTTACTTATGTGTAAAATGGAAATAATAATATCCATCTGGAAGGAGCAGTATAAAGGTTAAGTGAGATAAAGCATGTGGCAGTGCAGGGCTTAATAAACTACAGTTATGTTTTTTTTTTTCTTAAAGATTGGCACCTGGGCTAACAACTGTTACCAATCTTTTTTTTTTTTTTTTTAAGGATTGGCAGCTGGGCTAACAACTGTTGCCAATCTTTTTTTTTTTCTGCTTTATCTCCCCAAACCCCCCATGTACACAGTTGCATATCTTAGTTGCAGGTCCTTCTAGTTGTGGGATGTGGGACGTGCCTCAACGTGGCCTGATGAGCGGTGCCATGTTCGCGCCCAGGATCCGAACCCTGGGCCGCCACAGTGGAGCGCGCGAACTTAACCACTTGTCCATGGAGCCGGCCCCCTATAGTTGTGTTTTTATACTTAATTATTATCATTGTTCTCCAATGAACCCTCATCAAGTTATATAGTCATATAAATTATTCCTATCTTAGTGAATATCAATAGCAATCATTCATCTAGTTTTTCAAACTAGAAATATTGGAGTCATCCTTGGATCTTTCTTCTCTAGCATTCCCTATATATAATCTAGTCATCAACTCCTATCAAGATAGCACCTAAATTTGCTTCACTACCATCCGCTCTGCTCTGTCCCCAGTGCCAGTGTGCCTATCCAGAACCCTCATCAGCTCTAGTTTGGACTTCTATGAGAGTGGGCACCTTTGAAGTCACCCTTTTAACTGCTGCCCAAAGACTATTTCTAAGTCATAAATCTAAGTATGGCACTGGTCAACTATAATACTTTCTCGTTTCTTAGAAGAAAAAGTTGAAATTATTGAGTATGGCATTTGAGGTCTTTAACACCATGGCCTCACTCTGTTCATGCATTCTTGTCCTCAGCCTATTTCCCTGCATAAATGGTCCTTTTAAATTATTTTGCACTGTAATCACAAACATTTTTTCCATTTCTGGAATATTCTGTGTACACTAATACATTAGGGCCTTTGCTCAAAATAAAAAAATCCTGCCTGAAATAGCAATTATTCATTAATTCATTCAAGATTAATGGAAGGGAAATGAACATTTACTGAGCTTTAAATAAATGCCAAGCACATTTGAAAGTTAAAATAATTCTGTAAAGTAACTGTTATTTGTACCATGTTACAATGGAGATAATTAAGTATTTTGCCCAAGTTCACACATGTAGACAACAGAGCTGGGATTCTATATTCTTTTCCCTTCTCCAAAATATTTATGAGTTATCTACTCTGTGTCCTGTAATGGAATATTATGGATATAAAGATGAATTAAAAGGAGATTCTTACTTAAGGAAATCACAGTGTAGTGGAACAACAGCTCAGAAATCCCTTCTTCATGAGGACATCCATGTTTCCACAAGGCATGTTAGTGGCATAGGCACATTCTCCAGTTTAATAATCCATGGCTGCTCCACCCCCTGCCATGGTTTCTCTCTTGGCACTTCCTGGCCTGGTTATGGCGCTTTCAGAATCTGTAAGGACCTTAATTTACATAATGAAGTAGCATCTTTACTACTTTAAGCAGCTCAACAAAAGGCTTGGGAAAAAGAAAATAGAGGGTTGAAATTAATGGCCAAAAAGTACTTGCAGATTGCTCTTATTTCCTTGAATATATGTATATATGATCCTGGAGCATTGATTGAATGCCTGCTGTTTTCTGTTCTATACATGGAGAATTTGCTGTAGGTAAAAGGTGGAGCGTCTAAGCAGGAGGAAGGGTGGAGCTGGGAATTCAAGCGCTTGGATGCTTGTTCCTTTGCTTTTCTATCAAACTGCATGTGTCACGACGTAGAATTATGAAGTAAATGCCAGTGGTAGATAAATAGATAGATTATGCTTTTGTATTTTTAATGATTGAAAAAACTACAGTGTTAAAAATAATTCCCAGGCCCTTGCATAAGCATGACTACAATTTGAGTGAATGGTTCTATGAAGGCTTATAGACTAAAATTCAGGGCCTTGAGACCTCCAAGGGGGCCTGAGTTCAAAGGTTAGAAACTACTAGCATAACAGAGGGGACACTAGCCCGGAAAACAGAACTAATTTTAACTAGCTATCTGACGTCCCAGCATCATTTAAGCATTATCACTGGTTTTCTCATCTCAAAAGATAACGGTAACATCTTGCTCATCTCGCAAAACTGTTAGAATAAAATAGATAAAGCTATAAAAATTTTAAAATCAATGAAGCACTCTTGAAGTTTGTGGTATCATTATTATAGTACTACTTTTATAACCAGAGTTCTATAGATTACAGAATTAAAAATGAAAATGAGAATTTAGAGCTGGAAAAGACTATTATCTCACTCTATAAATTAGGACAGTGAATTTCAGAATAGCTAAATGACTTGCATACTGTCATGTAGTCATTGCTTAAAATGTTACATAAGCACATGTTCTATTTAATTATATACATTGCTGGTTATTTGACCCAACTATTTTTATTAATGGCCTCACCTTAATAATGAAAAGTGGATGATGTTGAGAATAGGGACATGGGTATAATGATAATGTGGGTATTCATATGCATTTTATAAAATGCATTGAATCAACTCTGTATACATTATCTAGATATCAGAATCTCTGTCCTTAAAAAGGATGCATTGATTGAAGACATTATAGAGAAGTAAATGAGTTTGTAGAGAGGGAGACATAGATTTAGGTATCTAGATCAAGATATATAACTAGGTCTATTGAGCCTTTTTCATATACCAAGAAAGCAGAGCACAGACAAAGTAATTTCCCAAGAATGAATCACACAGATAATAAATGACAGAGTCAAGACTTGAGACTGAATTTTACTAACTCCAAAGACATGCTCTCAATCCCTATAATATGTAATATTATAAATTAATTTAACATTGTATTTTAGCCTGTATATAATGTTAAATAATGACAGTTAAGCGTTTAGAGAACATTCGTTTGGAATTTAAGTAGGAGAAATTATTTAGAACTTGAAGAAAGATGTTGCAATTTCAGTTAGTTTTAAGGATAAGATACTGTGAGATGGGCAGAATAAAAGGACACTCAAGTAAGAGAAAGTTTCAGCAGCAAAGGCGTTATGCATGAAACATCAAGACATTTTTAGAGGTGGAATAGTCCGTGTGGTACAGTTAAGACTGGAAATGAAGGAGAGTAAAAGATAGAGGAGGGAAAGGGCGGTGTGTATTATTTGTGACCTCATATTCTTAGTGCCTAACGGATTGACAGGTAGAAGATTAATGAATGAATGAAAGAAAGAATGAGTGAATGAATGTAATGGAGAGAAGGAGAAGTAGCTCTTCATTGTAAAAAGTCTTGAATTCCAAGCTAAGTCTTGAATTTGGAAATCACCTTTATATTTGGATGACCCTTTGCAATAGTTTAAGTAGATGTGTGACAAGGTCAGATTTGTATTCCAGAAAAATCACTCGTGTTGCAGAGAATAAGATTGTTTGGGAGGATTAGAGATAGAAACAGCATATAAAGAAATTTTTGCAATCAACTAGAAAGAGGGATAATGAAAACCTGCTCGATGCTTGATAATGTCTTGAACCAATTCTAAGAAAGAAGAGCTGCTGAGAAGGACAAATGATGTGGCAAGTTTTGGTTCTATTGAGTTAGAAGTACCTATATAATATTCAGGTCGTATGTTCTATAATGTGTACGTTTAACCACGTAAAGTTGCCAGCATTTATGTACATACCTAGAGAGAATGTATAGAGAAAAGAGAGCCTAAGACATAAAAATAGGGAAAATATAATTCAGTAGGGATGTAGAAGAAAAAGGTGATAATAAGTGAAAGTGAGAAAGAGTGAAACAAAGAGGAAAAAGAAATAGAAGACAGTAACATTCTGGAAGCCAGGAGAGTTTCCAGAAAGAGGAAGTGATCGGTACCAGAGCCTTCAGAGAGACTAAGAAAGAGGAAAATTGATAAGAAGTAACTAGATTTAGCAATTAAAGTATTGTTGTCAAGTTTGAGAAGGCAGTTACATTTCAGTGGTGGTATTTATTTTATTTAATGTGGACAAAACTCAACAGGGTCTTATAGTCTTAGAACCAGGGGGCATCATCCATCTAGTGTTAAGTACCCTCAGTATTTCTCTATGGGGATTGAATTTCAAGATTATATTATAAATTATATAGCCTACATGTCCAACTTAATTAACAATTACTAGTAATATACTATATTTAGGCATCAAAATTGGTTGGTTCACATACCTGCATCATCAAGAATGGAAATTTAACCTATTTATGGCTAAAACTTCCTTGGCTTTGAAAAAGACTATTTATCACTAAGCAGTCTTCTAGTCCTCAAGCAGCATTGCTCACTCAGCTGGACTTCAAAATTCTGCACTCAGAAGTGATAAAGATCAATATGACTAAATGGAAGGGCAATTTTAGTATTGTGAGGAAGTAGATGGAGAGTGTCCTTAAAAATTCAGGGAAAATATGATGATCCCAGGGCAAGATAAATTTTAGCTTAAGACTATAAAAACTATTTCAAACCTCAACACTTAAATGTCTCTTCTCTTTGGCAGAAGTTACTTCTGTGGCTTAATTTCTACAACTTCTCATTAGTGCCAGTCCCAGCCTCATATAACGGTAAGGGTTTGCCAGTGTGGATCTGAATTTTTAAAAGTTTAACCTCTCAAATGCTATCGAATTTGAGATTTGCTTATTAGATAATTTTTATAGATATATTTATTCATAGTTACATACTTATGCATATATTTATAATATCTTGAAATATTCATTTTAAAAGGGAAATTTAAGTAAAAGAACTATTGAGTTCACAAATGAGTAGGTTAATAGTTCATCTTCCTCTGAAATGGAACACTGAACACTGAGGATCGTTCAGGACCTGGGTAATTTAAATTCAGTTGTATTAATGACGTTCTGAAAACATTTATTCCTTTTTCCCTACAAACTGATGTGTCTATTCTGTTATGTTAACTTCTCCATTGGAAAAAGTAGAGCATTCAAGGGCTTTTTCGTAGCAGAATTTAAGATTTCTGACCACATGCTTTGAAGAATGGACCATGCCAGTCAACCACCTGTTACTTCTAAAATGCTAAATATTTTAGAGGATTTTTACTTAATATATTTAAAGTATTTTATTACTTCAAGTTAATAAACAGTGTCTCCTGAGTCCATAATTAGATAGAAGACTAGAGTTTTTTTTCCTCTTTTGTAACTTTTTCGAAAATGAAAGTTGGAATGGAATGCGTTAGAGAGCTGACAGCTGACTCTGGGTTTCTGGCTATTTGTCCCGCTATGGCCTATCATATCTTTATTACTGTACCTGAAAATAATACACACCTTTATCCTTTTTAAAATATCTTTGCATCACAGATTTGTGCTGCTTCTAAAAATTTTAGTCATGACACAGTTTGTGGAAAATCTTCGGAAACTGTGAAAAAAGGTTTGTTAAAGTCACAGTTTAATATAAACATAAGCACTTGTAAAAAATAAAGACAATTCACATTGGTTTCTATAAAATGAAAATGACTTCAGGATATACTATATCCTTAATATCTTTTCTGACAAGTGAAGTTTAGTTTTAATTATTGCTGATATCATTTAGATAAGTACATGTCACGGATAACTTGGTAAAAATAATGAGGTCTTAATAGCATGAGACCTCATTCTAGCTATGTGTAAATGAAATCTCTCCTGCCTGAGAGATGGAAGAAAATATCTAATTTATTCTAAGAAGTATCATATTTAAGGAATTTTTTGAAACAAAAACTAGTGAAACATTATACGTTTTTTTTCTTTTTTGCTTTTGTTGACAACTTGACAAGTATCAGCTACTATAAAGACAAGTTCATGCAAGTTTGGGATTTTATTCTCATGGATAATGCCAGACAATAGTTTTTACGAATATATTTTACAGAATCATTACCATTTAGGCTGTGTCTATATGACAATAAACATGCAAAATATAAAGTCTGGCTTCTGCTCAATTCCCAGAATTTCTCCCTTCTAGAATAATAGAAGGTTTTCTATTTCTAGAATAATTTTCAGGTTTTGGAAACCTGGAAAATATATCGTGTTTCAATTTTTCCAGAGTATTTTATATTGTTACTCCATGCTTTTCTAAAAACTTCAAGTAATTATCAGCACACTTGGTATAGGACGCTTAATAATATATCTAGTATAATAACTGTAGGAAACTGACAGAAAAAGCCGTATAATGTGTGGGTTGTCCAAATCCTTGGGACACACAGTTAACTTTATGTGGCATCTTTAATCATAGGTAAACATTTTATACAAGGACGGTTTATTTCTAGTCTTAATAACAAAAATGTACTGGCTTGTTTCCACAATGGACTTCAATCTTTTTTTTCAGATATATAATCCAAGAATTTTAGAGACTAAAGGAGCATAGATTTTATGTAGACCAGTCGTTCTCAGACATTTGGATTAAATGGACCATCAAAATTTTGAAACAATAGTAACAACAATTAAGGTAGAAGAAAGCAAAGAGTGGTCAGATTTTCATGGAATCAAACACATTAAAAAGAGATGAATATACAAAGAAAATGTGGCATATACATACCATGGAATATTATTCAGCCTTTACAAAGACAAAAAATCCTGTTGTATGAGATAACATAGATGAAACATGAGAATATTATGCTAAGCAAAATAAGCCAGTCACAGAAAGGCAAATACTGCGTGATTCCAATTATTTGAGGTATCTAAAATAGTCAAGTTCATAGAATCCAAGAGTGGAATGATGGTTTGCCACGGGCTGGGGAAAGAGGAAAATGGAGAGTTCCTAATCAATGGGCATGACGTGTCAGTCAGCAAGATGAATGAGCTCTAGAGAGCTGCTGTACAGCTTTACACCTACAGTCAACAATACTGTACACTAAAAAATTTGTTAAGAGGGTAGATCTCATATTAACCACAATAAGATAAAATTAGAGAAAATACCATATGACTTGTTTGAAAAATTTGGCACCAAATACTAACACTAATATAACCACAGAATAAAGGACAATCTGGTAAATACATCTTTTTTTCTCCCCAACGCCCCAGTACATGGTTGTATATCCTAGTCGTAAGTCCTTCTAGTTCTTCTGTGTGGGATGCCACTAAAGCACTGCTTGATGAGTGGTGTGTAGGTCTATGCCCAGGATCCCAACTGGCAAACACAGGGCTGCCAAAGCAGAGTGCGCAAACTTAACCACCATGCCACTGGGCCAGCCCCTGGTGAATCCATTTTAACTTCCTAAAAATGTCACCATCTAGTTGATGGCCACTCCTGTTGTTCATGAGGTGATCCTTAACGTGCTCTACAGGTCCTGCATGGTCTGGCCCCTGCTTTCTAACCAGCATCATCTCTCGCTCACCTTGCTTTTGGCCCTCCAGCCTCCTGACTTTCTTTTGGCTCTTCTCAAGCAGTAGTCAACAAAGTGAGGTAAAGAAAGACGATGGGGGTCACAAGGTAAAATTACATTGAGGTGCTGGAGAAAATACTAGGATTTATTTTAATATTCATCTACAAAATTATAAAAGTAGACTTCACTGATATTTTCAATCAGGATGACTTCCTTGGTACCTCTGTCAGAGGGTGAGCCATCACAGGGGAGAGGAGCTCCTAGGAAAGAGTGGGTGCTTGCAAACCTGGGCTAGAAACAGGTTCACCCTTAGTCCTCTGTCAACTTTCAGAATATTTGAAAGTACTGCAGTTCATGCAACACAGGCTTTCTTTTAAAAATAATTTTACTCTTGTACTAAGGTTTTACTGAGGTTCCTTTTTAAAAAACAATGCTTTATATAATAGTCTTTAAAATCCTTTGGAGATATGATGGGAGGTGACTATCAAAATCTTCTGTAATGTCCAAAGTTTTGCTAGTTAATACATGGCAAAATTCTTAGAATTACTGTTCTTAAAGATGAATTCTTAAGTTTTCCTTTTCAAAAAATGGGCTGATGTTTTGTATCCAATGGCTTTCTTCAATTTCAAACCTACTAGTTATTTTTTAAAACTAAAATTGCCTAATCTATTTGAGGTAGCTGTGATGTTTTAATAAGTGAAACTGTTACGGAACACAAACGGAAGTTTGTTTACCTGGAAACAAGAGGGGTTGAAAGGAAAAAAAAGTGAAATGCCAGGCTTGTGGCAAGGAAAGAGGCTTTTATTATCAAAAGGCAGCCAGAGGAGGAGCTGGGAGCTAAAACTCAGATCCACTCCTTGAAAGGAAAAAGGTAGGGGTTTTTATTTGGAGTTTTAGGTAGGGGAGGGGGAGCATGTGACCTTGCTCATTCGCGCCTTCCCACCATCCTGTGTTTGGCCTTGTGAGGCTGAGTATTGACATCTGGGCTTTGAATTCCTGGGAAAGACAGCTCACTCGTATACTAAGAAGGGGCAGAAAGACCTGGAAGTTTCGAACAACAATTGATTATGCTGAGTATGCACAGCTGCAGTTAGCAAAGCTTATCTCAAAGTTTTTTCTCTGGGGAAGATTTTTTTAACTTGGTTCTCAGTTTCAAAATAGCTAATGATACCTTTTTTTTTTTTTTTTAAAGAAACTCTTGTTATGAATAGAGCTCTTTTGAATACAGAAAGATATTTGGAAGTGTTTCCATCATTATGATGTAGATGCTGAAAGTTACATGATTGCGTTGTTATCTGACCACTGACTCCATAAGACGTTAACCCACAACCCTGCTCAGAACAAGCCTAACATATTATCTTTAGCTTGCCGGAAACCACAAAGAAAGGAAGGAGGAGGGGGTGAACAAAACCAGTCAAAACTGGTTGAAGGTAACAAGGCAGTGTGACTTGACCTGACATAGACCCCGCACCTCATTGTACACTCATTGTAATATATTACCTTATTATAGAACACGTCCACTGATGCCATGACAGTTCGCAACTGCCGTGGCAATGGCAGGATATAAACAAATAAGGAAAGAAAAGAGGTGGCACCCTTGATCCCCAGAACAGCCTGACCATTTCCCTGAATAACTATCAATATTCTTCCCCTTCACTACCTACACCCCTTAAAATAGCTACTAAATCACCCCAGGAGCTGAGAAGTTGATTTGTGAACTTGGCTCCTGCTTCTCCATTCTTTGGCCATTGAATAAAGCTTGTGCTGTTGAACACTCAGCTTCAATTTCATTTCAAATCTGTGACACTGAACAGGAAAAAACTCCCCGAGGATGGGGTGGATTGTGGGTATGAGACCCACCACAGGGCCCCTCCTCAGAGCTCCCTTGAATGTAGGTTGGACTCTCACCAGAGTGAGGTAAAATTGGTAACAGCATCACCTATAAATGTTCTTATATCTCTGCACGCTTTATCATGGAAACAAAGTTTTGCAATTTCATAGAATTTTTTAAAGAAAAAATTTCTGTGGATTTTAGATTCATTTGTTAAAAATTTAAAAATAGAACACACTCTGGTTAGTTTGCCAGACTACCGATTGATGCCACGAAATTGTCATTTGCTAGGCAATTTTTAATAAAACCTTTGCTTACTGGGTAAATGGATTAAAAAGCCAAGGTCATAATTCGGTAAATTTAGCTAATCATGCATTTTCTTACTTAGATTTGCTCCTTTTTGTGGACTATTACATTTTAAAGTTGTAATAACCATTAAAATTAGTCATCAAAATAAACTGGCTATAGAACAAAGATTTTTAATCACTGTATCACAAATTACTAAACCAAGATTTTAAAAAACAAAGAGGCATAATCTGTCACAATTAACAGTGCTATATTTTTGTGAGTGGAAAGGTTTCTGTACCATTCATGTAATATTTAAACATTCATGTTTATGTTCTTTTTGTATTATACACACAAGGTAAATAAGGTAGTGCATGGATACTATTTATGAATAAATAAACAAATATTGTATTATGGTCAGATTTTTTAACCGATTGTTGTACACAATCAGAATAAAGGCCACTGCTCCCGTGAACTGTGCTCCCTCTCACTTTGGGATGTTGCTCACGCTTTGCCTGAAAGGCTCTCCCCCTCCTTCCATCTTGCATTATCATTACTTACCTCCTGCTCATCCTTATCTCAGCTTAAGTGAGACTTTCTTAGAGAAGCCTTATCTGGTCTCCTTCAGAAGTTAATTATTATACTCTCCTGTGGCTCTTTCCACTTTGTCTTGATAGTACTTAAACACAATATGTAATTTTGTATGCATTTCTATGATTATTTGTTTAATGTCTCCACCCCTCTTTAAAAACAAAAAACCCCAAACACTAGGCTCTCAGCTGCAGCAAGGCAGAGCTCGTGCATCCTTGAAGCCTAGCAGCTTCTGACGCATAGTAGATGCTCACTGAATATCTGTGTCATCCTAGTCATATGCGAATGAATGCACTGCCCTTAAAAACTTTATTAGGAATGAATTCTAATCCAAACACTGGTGTTTGGGAATCATAAGTTGGATGAACCTTTTCATTTTTACAGATAATATAACTGAAGCCTAAAGAGATGAAATTATTATGCCCATTATATTAAATTATTATGCCTATTACACAGTTTCGGGACAAGAAATTAGGTCTTCTCATTGCAACCCAGAGTTGTTAATCCTCACATGTTGTATCAGTTTTTATATCATATTGGTTTCTTGGGACCTGTTCTTTCCCTCCAAGTCAGTTATCAACTTCTCCATTCCAGAAATTATGTTCTATCCAGGATTTTGTGGGTCATGAAGCTTATAAAATTTTGAGAATTGTCTTTAAGCAAGGTAAGATAAAATTATAATGCAAAATTGGATGCAAAACTAAGATGGTACAATAGGCAGTTGAATATACTGCCTGTAATCGCTACACCAAGAGGGCTAAAAAAAACCCTAGTTACTCTAACTACTTCTTTTACAAAGAAGTCACTGAAAATCATGGCTCCTATCCTTCTAAAATAGAAAGTCTTCAACTCAGCTTCTATCTAGCTAGATCCTGATAATGACTAAGACCACTCCAAAGTTGTCCAACTTGACAGGAAGGGACCTGTGACAGAGCACAAATTGAGGAGGAAAGATACAGTGATCTTAACTAAATTTGGTTAAAATTACTTACTTTTGCAAATTTTTCAAGATATATAATCATAGGAACACATTTTTGAAGGAGACAGTAGAAATGAAGATCCTGTAAAATTAAGCTCCATTCTCTTTTTAGTGAACACTCCTCTGCTTACGTCTTTTGTGTAACAGCTCTTGAAGTTTGTTCTCCTTGACCTGCTCCATTTGTTCCTACTCTGTATTGTGTTTGCTCAGTAGATTGAATTTATCAAACTGCCAAGTTTCTAACTCCGTCTTACTAGCTGGTCCACTATTTTTCCCACCCTTCTATTGATTTATTTATTTTGGTTTCTCTCCTTTGGGATTTTGTTCACTTTAGAGATAGAAAACATATGTCCTGAAGTTTGAGCATTTAAAAGCATCTCTAGGGAGCCTTTTCACCTCTGAGTCCAGTTCAAAACATTTATTACTCTTACAGCATAAACGGCACGCTAGAGCATGATTCCTAGTGCGCGAATGCTACGTATATGTACATTCAAGGTGTAACATTCACTCTTCTAAAGAGTGTACGTTTCCTTTCATGGGGAGGGAAGTTGGAAGTTGGAAACAGAAAAAGATAAGCCTGATTGTCCCACAATCAGCAGGAGTCCCCCTTATTGTATAATGTTCTGCAGATTCCTGCCTCAATGACTTTATTCAGCCTAGTTCGTTACCCACTTCTGTGTCTTGCAGCTCTGCCTATTACCTTTGGACCATTTTCCAAGAACTCTTGCCTCATTTCTTCCCTTATAGTCACTTCAATGAAATAGAGAGTGTTGGCTTTGGAAATAAATATTCATTCAGTATTTAATTCCTCTTTAAAAAAAATATATATTTGTATACCCAGCTCTCTGACATTCACTGTAAACTCCAAATACATAAGAACCAAATCCTTTCCTCTTTGTATTATTCATATTGTCTAGCACAATGGCTTGGACAAATGAGGCATTTAATAAATTTATGTAAATGTCAGCTGATTTGGATTGTCATTATGTCGATTATTTTTTAGAATTTTAAAGGATAGCATTCTAGTACTAAAAGAGGGGATTATCAAGGCTACTGATAATAATATATTATTAAATGGTATAATAATTAAATTATTATTATTAAAGAGTTGTTCTTTGCCTGGAAATCCTCTCTTGGAGTACATGTCCATCATTCAACTGTTTTCTTTTTTTTTTTATATTGGCCCTGAGCTAACATCTGTTGCCAATCTACCTCTTTTTTTTTTCCCCCACCAAAGCCCCAGTGCGTAGTTGTATATCCTAGTTGTAAGTTATTCTATTTCTTCTATGCAGGATGCCACCACAGCATGGCTTGATGAGCAGTGTGTAGGTCCTTGCTCAGGATCTGAACTGGCAAACCCTGGGCTGCCAAAGCGGAGTACACAAACTTAACCATTCAGCCACCGGGCTGGCCTCCCATTCAACTCTTGATGATCAATTACTGGTATCTTATCTTTTGCAGGTTGACCTGCTAAAGTATATCTTTATATATGATTCTATTTTTGAAAAAAACCCCCACAGTTTATTTCTGGCATGATGGGTAGATTTCACAAAACTTAGGAGCCTACCACAGAGGGTCTTCTTTGTGAAGTCTTGTCACCTTGTTTGCCAACTCTGATAGCCTTCTCTTTCAAGGGCAGGGAACAACTGAAATTACAACTATACTCAAAATGCAAGAAAATGACAGATATATGTCACCTAAATTTGAAAATAAATTGAGACTTTTAGCTTAACATGACAGAGTAGTGTAACCCCATTATTTCCTCCCCTCATCCCAAATGTCCACCAAATAGTGAGAAAAATAAAGGCACGAAAGGAATGCACCTATAAAAGTGCTAGATACTGGCAAAGAGTGCCAAGGCTGGTTTAGAAATTTTAAGGAAATTATTTAAGACATAATGGAAAGGAAACTGTTTTAATGAAGAAAGATAATTCAAAGAACTGATAATACAAACAGATATAAAAATTCAAGCATGAACTTCTCAAGTTCTGACACTAAATTTCCTTCCCTCCATATACATTCTTTCCGAGAGCATTTACTATTTACAATGTTTTGAGCGATGAGTCAGTAGGAATGCAGGCAGTTGACCTTGCACATGTTATCAGAGCAATTAAGGAACAGTCTTTATTTTGTTTTTACAGCATTCTTACGAAGTTGATGTTGTATTACCACTTTAGAACTGAAAAATAAAAGAGGTTTAGAGTTTACCCAACATTATAGTTCAAGTTAATATTAGGTGAAGCTTTCCTTTGAATCCAGGTTTTCTTAACTCCAAAGTACTTGTCTTAACCACATGTAACTGATTCTTCAGTGGACAGAACTAGCTGTGTCTTATACTCTGAGACTGTTCTAGTACTCACTAATCATAGATTCATATGCATTATGAATTAATATTGAGAGTTTTAAAATTCTTAATAAAAGAATGAGACTCTAAAACAAAATCAAACCCTTTTTGGTGAGGTTTAACTCAAGAATGATGCTAGTTAATTTCTGCAATGTGAAGGCTAGTTACTAAAAAAACAATATAACCTTTGTTGAGTACGTTTTTTTCCCTTCTCCATTCAGAAAAACTCAATGAATTACATGTGAAGTAATCAGAACATTAATCCTGCAATTTCACAAAGATCCTGGAGAATATGCGATGTGACTTCCATTGCGTCTTTGGGGTAGAAAATAAAGGCTGTGCACAGTCTCAAGCCAGTGGACTTGGGAGAGAATAAAAGCCCTGAGAATAATTCTTGTGAAACGAATTGACAATAGGTGATGGCATCTTATCCCTCTTCACACACACACACAAACACACACACACGAGCACACACATACATACACACACAACACACACACAATGGTTCTAATAGTCCCAGCAAGAGCCACGTTGAGCTGCTTTTGTAGGAACAGAAAGAGAGAAAGAATAAATTACATTTCCAACCACAGGGAATTCTTTAATGTGAGAATTATGTCACACACGGATTCTAGAAAAATACGTTATTCTATTTTGTTATTCAGTATTCATTCACTATTCATTCTGTCAGTTTCAAATTGCTTTATGTAGTATAAAAAGAGTCCACTTTGGGTAGAAAATAAGGAGGATATGTTCTGTTTCTCATCCCAATTCTTCCTTGGTGGGCATGACAGAGTCCCCATTCTTGTGGCCACCTCTCAAATCACCCTCTTTCCAATCACCTATTTCTTCCCAGGCTGCCCCAGACTTCTTGGTCTGGAATCTGCCTCCTGCCCTCCAGGCTTTTGAGACTGTCAATCATTTTGCTCTATTAGTTGTCTGTTTTGTCTTCTTTCTTATTTTTGGATGTTTCTCAGGAGAGTTTAGAATCCCTATGAATGGAGGAGGAATATAAGAGACCAGTTTCGTCCTAAGGTCAAATATCCCCCAAACAATGAGACTTCCACACTGCCTGAGGACATTGGTCAGCATGATTGTTGTGTTCTTATACTAACAAAATATCACTTTATGCTCCCTACTTTTAATTTCTTACAGAAGTTCCCATCTGTTATTCTAACATGGGCCTAGATTATGGAAAACCCCCTCTTCATTTTCAAGCTTCATAGGTACCCCCATCCCCACTCAAATCCCCCAGAAATGCAGTAAAAGGGGAGAGCAAGTGAGTGAGTCGTTTTTCTCCCATATAGATGATCATTTGATTTCTGACTTTCTGCCTTACGAGGACATCTTCAGGAAGAGTTACTATTCAAGAAATGTCCTACACAATGTTAAGGAGAAATTGATTCCACATGTGTTTGAGGGCTCATAATGCTGCATGTGGAGGGTTGCTTTATTATTTAACATTAACCAAGAATGATACATTTTCTTCTGATTTTCTGCAATATTACCACTACAGTACAATTTCATATTTTGTATAGAATTTTGTGCTAATACGTCTTCCCGTAGAAGAATCCTTTATTAAACAATTGAGAGTGACTCTGACTCATGTATAATGATTTCTTTTTGCCAGCTCAATTTTCTAGTTATTATTGATTGCCCACAATTTGTACATGTTGCTCATAACCGAGAATGCTAGGTCAGATATTATTGTGCTAGATGTTGGTAAATGTGGCAACGCAATTAGCTTCAAAGAAAGTTTGTGTAATATGCCTCCTCAATTCATCACAAACCCTATTGGATTCCCTATGGAAACATACAGGGTCAGACTCAGCAAGTGTAAGAATAATTTTTACACTGTAATTGCTTTTCTATGACTTGTCATCACCATAGAAAGGTGGTTAAGAATTAAGCATGCTCTTCATCAAAATGATTAGGCTATTAACTGTACAATCTCTTTTTGGAGGTTGTTTTTATGATTATCTGATAATTCAACTCTTTTTCTATTTCTAGGGACATTTAATTTAAGAGCTTATCCTACCTCTACAAACTGAGCAAAGTAAAGTAATTCCAACTTTCAATTTAATTAATTCAAAATAAAAAACTTTGTTGATTTTTTTTTTTTTTTTGCATTTCAGATGCGTTGGGAAATAATGAATTTCTCCACAAGAACAAAGCATGTTTTCCAGTAATCACTATATTTTTAATTGTCGTAAACACTGTAGTGTTAATCATAGTGTTTTTCTTATAATGGTCAGGATCTTAAAAAATAATTGAACATTAAAAATCTTTGAATGCAATATTTTCAGGAGACACACACTATTTTAAAAACAGCTAATTCCTAAAAAGGTGTATCTGGTTTGAAAAATTTTAGATGACTAAATTTTTATTATAATTGTCAGTTTCTTATTAATAAGTAATTTATTACATTATGTTTAGTTTCTCTGTTCAGACATAACAGTAATTTAAATCTTTCTCTATTTTTAAACATTATTTCAGCATTAGAATGCATTCTATTTAAAAGAATATCTATTTTATCTGTATAAATTGAAAACAATTTTGCAGTGGTTTTATCTGTAAACATAGTCAAAATGGAATTATGTTCTCTGAGTTTCAGTGCCTCTAGTATTGAATGGATAAGCTCAAATTCAGTTGCTGTATTTGATAAGATTGCACATTTGCTTTTGGTGTCTTCTATCTGATGTTGGTTTAAAATAAAGCCTATTAGATCATGATTGCCACCTTTTCAATGGCTCGCATTGAAAATAAGGGCATGCACATCTGCTTAACGTACTATATCTGTAAGAGTGCTTTCACCCCTTCCTGCTTTTCTTTTTTGTGTGTGTGTGTGTCGTATTATTTCGGCTTTGTGTGATATTAAATATAGGCCCTTGATTTATGTTTCCTGTGACGAGAAAGTTTTCAGGCCTTTAGAATCTCACTGAGCACAGGCTTCAATATTAAAATAATGATATAGTTCCTCTAGATTCTTCAAAACCTCTATTTTTAGATAAAAGGGAATCACAGATGCTCTCTAGTGCTATCACAGAATGTGGTTAACCTTTCAGGAACTGAGAGTCTTGGATCTCAGGAGGTAGGATAATAGAAGCAGTTATATATTTAGGACACCCCGTTCCTTTTAGTCTTCTCTCCCCTCTGCCCACATATTTTTCTTTGCCAATAGAAAAATGGGCATGGTAGGAAAAAGAATATAAGCTCTTGGGCTTGGCTGCTGTACTACTAAGTGGGTGGTGGAATGAATCATAAAATTTATCCCTAATTCTACCTTTCTTTCTTGTTTTTATGGTGTGGAAGATTGGCCCTGAGATGACACCTGTGTCAGTCTTCCCCTATTTAGTATGGGGGATGCCACCACAGCATGGCTTGATGAATGGTGCGTAGGTCCTCGCCCGGGAGCCAAACCTGCGAACCCTGGGCCACTGAAGTGGAACATGTGAACTTAACTGCTACCCCACTGGGCTGGCCCTCCTACCTTTATTTCTTATTTAAACTACTGTTGTCTTAGAATTTAGCCTGGAACTCTGAGGCTGAGCCTGTGTGCATGAACCTCTGCATTCTAGAGACGGCTGTAACCAGTGCAGGCATTATCACTGCTTATCTCCAAACAATATTGAGAGTAGACTGGAGAGTCACTGAGGAAACCTCTTTTGGAACAAACTCATAGGAGTAAGAAGTTGTGGGATTTTCCTTTCCTTTCAGGTGGGGGAGGGGAATGCTCCTTTCTCTTTCCTGCAACAAAAGCTGAGTGAAGGAATCCCAAGAGAATCACTCCAAAAATTTGGGCCGCCAACAAGAAGGAGGGCAAGCATCCTATTTCTGGACTGGTTGCTTGTTGAGCTGCATATCCTCATCCTTACCATGCTGCTACTGAAGATTACTTAAGAGAGTTCTCAATCCCCAGCAATTTGAGTTTTAAACCCACCAGGAAGTTGGTAGCCATCTCCTGCCTGCATAATTTTGAAGGTAGAAGACTGGCTAGAATCATCTGGTTTTGGCAGGATAAGGCAAGAAAAGTCAGCAAGGGCTAAGTATTACCAGGAGCCCTTAGAGTCTTAAAAGCTACTCACCCAAGAGGGCTGGCCAATGAGGTGAGGGGCTTCAGCAGAAAGATGCTTGGGGTTTTCTGCCAGGGACAAGAGATGGAAGAGGGTGTAAGTGGTCAAGCAAGGAATACATCAAAGAGTAAGGAAAGAGGACTGTGTGAGGACCCCTGCAGGGAGGGAGGACATTCCAAAGAACAGACAAATTGAGCTTGAAATAGAAAGTCAACTTTTGGATGGTGCCTATGATGGAGGACTCCAAGAGCCACATAAAAACAAAAACAAAAGCAAAAACACAACACATAGAGCACTTTGCCCTTCTTGCTCCAAGTCCTTCTTCCATGTTCCCAACCCTAGACCAGTCGAAAGCAGGTGAGGGGTGGGGGAAGGAGTAGATGAGTTAGCTGAATGGAAAATAGAACCAAGTTCATGCCTTCCTTTCCCACAGGCAAGTCTACAAACCATGAATCAGGCCTGAGCAGAGCAAGAGGGAAGAGCAGTCAGTCAGATTCCACGCTGAGTTTTTAACGTAGTGTGCCCTGGCTAGAGTAACAGAGTAGATGATCTGGTCAAGATTCTCACCAGAGGTAGGTAAGCTGGATCTACAAAGTGTATTTGCAGGTACTGGTGGGAGAAAAATAAAACTGTTTTTGGATGATATCTTACCTAATTCCGCCCAATCATAAACCACTTCCATATTTTTAGCATAAATTGTTTCATCCTCTCTCATCCATCCCATTGTCTTGTGGTAATAGTCCTGGTTTTCATTTCAGGATCCTCTCTGCTAAAAACTCATGTTTTGGGGGAAGTAAACTCCTTCTCTGACTCTAAAAATGAGGCATATGGCTCAGGTCAAAATACTTTAGCATATGATTAGTTGGACACATTATTAGTTCAAAGGTGGACAGCCACCAAATGTCTGTAGCTCAGGCTCCGGGGCAGGTTTCATTGCTAGGCTGGCGTAGGAGTTGTAGGGATCTCAGAGGCCCAACCAGGCTGTACCTTCTGAATCCCCCTGACCCAGCGGTGGCCTCAGCACCTAAGACTCCCCCTTGGGGCCTTCTACCCAATGTAGTGTCAGGCCAAATGGACTTGTACAAGCACTGCTCCACCGACCTTCAGATCCATGAAAGGTGAGAAGAGCTTTCCAGTTTATGAGATAGTCAAGATATAAATGTCTCCTTCCAGATAATCTATCACCTCAACTGTTCAGAGATAGTATATTTGAGTCTGCAGGAATTGCTTGATTTTGAGGGATGAAAATGCGAAAGATGCAAACATCATTTATTTACAGTCAAGGTGAGAAGGATCTAGAAGAGACACAAGGAAGCAGGCATGGCTCAGACTGGGATTCAATACAAGGAGAGCTTCGGGAAGATCCCTATCACCAGATAGAATGTTCAGTACTTTTTGGACATTTCTACTTAAGTTGCATTTTGATTGGAATGTTAGTCAATTCGCTACTCTTTATTGTATGGTGGCACAACAAAATAATTCCACCTCTTCGAAATGGGAGCTTTAATCCAAATTGCAAGGTAGATGAAATTATTAAAGATGGCTGTGAAACTGCTAGATTCTGTGTGATTTGTAGTATATTTCCTCTCCTGAAACAGAACTTGAAGCAAATGTAAAATTACCAACCCAGCCATTGCAGGTAGTTCATATATCACCCGTCTCTCTCACATGGGGTTTGAACTTTTCGAGAATGTGATGGAGCAGTCAGGAAACTCCATACTGACGAAGGTGGTTTACCCTTTTTTCAATTTCATGTCACATTAAGTAATTAGGATTTGACAGACCTGAGTGATTGTGGAAATGATGTGCTTCTGAGGAAAAGTGATAGATTCTTCAATGACATGTGTTTAACCACACCCCAGCCTCCTGTGGCGATATCTGGAGCAGCTCTCTGGCTGATTTGAGTTATAGACTGCCCATATAATGTCTTGTACAATATTTCAAGGAGAACTGCAGCTGTATCTCCTAGAATGTTATGGGACAGTTATATTCATCTATATAAGACTTCCCAGTGTATAACACTGCTGCCTGGAAGCACAACACCAACCATGAGGCTCACAACAAGCGTGTGCCAAGCAGACCGGCAAAACACATACATTCTGCAGGGGCTACAGACATCTAGGACACCTGGAAAAGCCAAATGCGGTTTTTGTATTAAGTTTGGAAAGAGTGGTGTTCCTTCTTTGTACCAAGCATTTTACATCTCATTTTCGTAATAAACTTCTGGGCAGAATAAATAGAATGTAAAAACTATATAGCCTTTAAACCTTCTAAAAGGTGAAGTTGTACCTATTTTACACATATATTTTTGGAGCTAATTTAACTTATTTTTCAACGTTAGTAGTTTTATTTAACTTTTTTATTTTGTTTATGGTAAACTCCAGAGGTATGGAAATCTTTGCAATTCTACAGGAAACAGCGCAGTTTATTTTAACTTTTCATTTAGGTCTGCTAGAAACATTTTCTCTGTAATGTTGATTTACTACATAGCCACCTTTTGGTTATTTGGAGGTCTTCTATGTTTTATTTAGTAATGACGATTGTCATAAGAGTCTCTGTTTACCAGTGAATGACTACAATAAAGCGGGAAACAATTGCCTCCTAAGGGTACAGCCACTCACTTTTCAGCATCTGCTTGCAGTCTTTACTCTGCCGTTAATATAATATCTTAAAGTTTTCTTGCAACAGATTGTTACAAGTAGTTCTCTGTAGATATCTACAAATTTGCCCTGAATGTTCTTAGGATTAATGTCAGAGGAAAGTTTTATGTTTGTCATAAAACACAAGCAGCAGCTGCTAAAATTGAGGGCAAAGTTGTAGTTCCCAAACTAGCTGATTTCAGAATTGCCTGAAAGGAATTTTGAAAAACAGAGCTTTCCTGTGTCCTTCCCAGACACACTGAATCAGGATCTCTAGGGCTGGAGCCTCAGAATCTCAAAAAAACCAAAAAAAAACCCCAAAAAACAAAAAAGAAAGAACAAAAGCACAAACAAACAAACAAAAAACTTCCTGAGTTTAGGAAGCCACTGTTTTAAAGTGAACGGTGACATCAAATTTGCTAAAGTAGCAGAGATCTATAGATTTTCATTTTCCCTTATTAAAAGGTCAAACTTCTAGACTCTAGGACAAACAGAGTATCAAGCCCTATGTAATTAGAAGATAGAGCAGCAAATTAGAAATGAAACAAAATGACTGCAGACTAGTCAGTTAGTTGAAGGTTTTGAACCATAAATGTACAAGTCCTCTAAAATAAGATATATTTTATATAGCATCCAGATATTTTCATCAGGAAAAAGTCATGATTGTTCCTCACAATCATAATCCTTTGCACTGGTATGGTGATTTGTTGTTTCTATATATTTCTTGTTTAGATATACTTTGGTATCTCTTTTGGTCTTGAAAACAGTGAGACAGGGAAGATTCCGGTCTCCTTGCTTGAGACTCAGAGTTCTTGGCAAAGTTGCCAAGAATTGGAGCCAAGGCCCAGAAATCCATGTGTGCTGATTTAGTCTATCAGCTGCCATGTTTGAGAGACAGAACTAAGAAGTTAGGATATTGTGTTATCAGTAATATCTCTTATGTTTTTAGGGTGACAGGGAGATATGTAACACATTTATTGTAAATGCTTAAAGTAAAGCTTTGCAACTTAAAGGGGAGCTTTATGTATCTAGAAAATACTTGGAGGTTAAATCCTCATTCCTTCAAGGATTACTTAAAATGCTACATAAATTTGTCGGTTGGAAGGGGTATTAAAGTGCACTGTGCCTAGTTCCCTCTGTTTATAGACGGAGATCCTAAGGCTCAGAGAGTCATGTGGTTTGCCTAGTGATTAGAACTAATCTGACCAATTTTTCTAAAAAGGACCCTTTTCCTAACCTAGTTTTCCATAATTATGAATTTGTTAAAAATAGTAAAATACATTGATGAGTGATTTATGTTAGTGCAATTTGCTAATATTTTTAACTTTAAATTTTACTTTTCCACTTTGCAAAAATGAAATATTTTATAAAACTTTGAATCAAAGTTATCTCTTTCTTTCCTAAATTAGTTACTGTAAAACTGAGATAAAGTTGATGATTTCACTTATAAAGGATTCCACCCCCCTCAAATTAAAAGTTTGCCCTCTTTATTTGAGCACTAATAATGATGTTTCAAAAGAGCAGAAAAGTGAAACATTTTCCTTTAGTTTCTTTATAAAGTTTAACTATTTTTACTTTGCTATTTTGGTAATAGACAGAAAATTACATAAAACAATATTTTGAGGGAACTTTCTCCTGGTTGATTTTAAATCATTGTGCTACCTGAAAAGTTTTAATGTTTAAATTCTCCACAAGTTATTATATTCATCAGTGTCTGATTAATGCATTATGGATATAAAATTGTGTTAAAGGATAAGAAGTGGGTTCTTGTGCTTTTTTTATTACCTGAGAAGCTAAAGAATGTGACAACATCTTAAAGAAGAGAACAGCAAAAATGTTCTACCCTATAATCAAATTACCATCTTCATGCTTAAGGGTCATTATTTTCTAGTACTGTGAAATTCTCATGTTAAGATGTTAAAATGGAAATATGCCATAACAACTTATAAAATATTTCTTGTATAGCAATAATCTGAAGCGTGGGATAAATTTGTCATCCTTGACTCAGTTAGGTCCAGTAAGACCGGGTAAAATGTTTGTTAGGGTCTAATGGGAAACAAGCTTCTTCTGTCTTATCAGAAATTTTCTTTAAGTGAGTCTCTCTCCCTCCACTGAGGTGAAGGAAGAAGTGGATAGGAAGAATCGTGACTGAAAGGAGTGGCAGTTTTGGGAGGAAGGTGACACTACTGAAGGTAAAGCAGAAGGATGGGGAAAAACTCTGTATTGATATTGTGTTGCCCCTGAATCAAATCAACTCCAAAGGTTGGTCTCTTTCTGCTTCTACTTATTAAAGCCATTATGTTTTTAAGCCACTTTGAGCTGGGTCTTCTTTTGCTTATAAGTGAATGCCTCTTAACTGACAGATCATTTTAAAATCTAAAGTTGTGCCATATGCTGCTCTCATTGATGTTGCTTTCTTCCATGGGTTTTTATCCAATGATGTAGACGTTGTAGAGCCTGAGGCTATATAAGTGTATCCATTTATGAATCAAACAAATAAGTAAACTCGACGTACAAAAATAGCCTCAACAGGATTATTATAAAGTTCCCCTAGGAGGATCATGAGGAATAAATATTAATGTCTTTTAATTGCTTTCTAGTTTACACTATTGACATGCAGCATCATGACCAGTTTTAAAGATGAGAGCACATAAATTTCACTCAGGAGAACAAATTCATACCCATATCTACCCGAAAGTAATTTTCTAAAAATTGCTTGTATGTTCTAGTTACTTTCTCAGAGAATGAATCTTTTATTTGGAAATATAGTAGCATAGAAAGATTTGCCAAACTTTCCTTGTAGAAGTCTTGGTTACCATATATGACCTGTATAGGATAGTCGGAAAAAGTTAATAGAGATGGACAGTCCAGGTTACTGGTACAAAGTCATCTTTTTGAGGTCATTTACATCTGTCTGTCTTTCAGAAATCAAGTCACTTGTCTGGCTAACAGTTTCTATGGGGAATTTATGGGCCAGGATGTAGCTTAGAACATGAAGCTTAGACTTCAACTCCACCTCACCCCTTGGTTGAAAACCACTCCTTTCTCTAAAATGTGAGTGGTTTATATGTTACAAACTTCGAGTCTACTCTCAGGACGTGGTAGTAAGTAGTACCAGCCATCCATGGAAAATAGATGCTCATTATTAAGTTTTCCCACTTCTCTTGATGTTATAGGTACTGATGTGACTCCTAAAAGTTCCTAAGAAGCATTTGTGGGTCCTTCCAGGCTTCTTCCGCCTTTCTCGACTCTATCTTCAGCACCCGGTCCCTCTCAGCTGCAGTCTGGCAGTGGCTCATCCTGTTCTGATCCATTATTGGGACTAAGCTATACCTATCCTGAGTTTTGGCACATTTTACAATACCTGGGGAACTGGTGATGATTGTGGGGTTTTCAAAGTAGTTATTTACATGTTATTGAGCAAACTCTGGGAGGTATGGACACAGGGGAATACTTCCTAAGGGAGAAAGAATTAAAACATAAGTTTGATTCAAGGTCAAAATGAATTGGGATAACTATGAGCATAGAATAATATCTCTATCTCAAATATCCTCTGATAATGGATCATGAATTTATGTTTGAACTCTAGGATGACGGACTATAAAAAGAGAGCAGGAACAGCAAATGTCCTATATTTGTATTTGTAGGGGAGGAAAACTTTTCCCTTCTTCCCTTCTAGGTCTTTGGCTGTTCTAATAATTAAATTGACATAAAACAGCCTAACGGGAGAAAAACAAATTTAGTTTCAAATGTACAGGAGCTCATGGAAATATGAAACTCAAAGAAGTGACCAGAGCAGGCAAATTTTATATCTTTTAGACAAAGATACAATAAATTAGTGAAGAATTGACAAGGTAGAGGGGTTTGGACTTGGGTAGTAAATTAGTAAAGAAGTAAAACGGTTTGTTTGTACAGACTTCCTGGCCCTGAATGCCCTTTTTCTGGAGACAAAGATGTCTCTCCTAGTATAGGAAGGATTCCTTTCACATGGGAGATTTCTTTTCTGCTCAGGGGGGTAAAGGAACTTCAGAATATCCTTCTTGTACTGGCTGTTTCTTAAGTAACTTTAATTCAAAATAAATCAATATGCCAAAATGGCATGTTTTGGGGCAGCTTACCTGGAACTCCATCCTCTTTCCTTTGAAGAAAATGATAGTGTAGTGTATTAATAGTATTGAAGCCTACGGCTTCATAAATGAAGGTCATTAGCACCCTCATTGCTGATATAAGCAGACATTGGGCATTAACAATCTTGGAGCACACATTAGCAGCCAGTGGTGGTATTTCTGGTAGATATCATCAAAGATGTTTTGGGGGTAATGAAAATCTAAACTGTAATTTAATACAGGTCTACAGAAGGAATGGAGGAAAGGCTAGAGTTCATTTTGTGCTTGTGAGGATCATGTTTTTGCAAACATGTGAAACAACCCCTAGGGATTCTGTAGAGGGGAAAGTGAAATAATATTTGTAGGTAATATATGTGGGATACCTAATATGTCACAGGCACGAGACTAAGTCCTTAACATTTAACCTTAAAATAATCCTGTGAAGTCGGTACTAAAATTATTTTCTCGTTTACTAGTGAGAATGAGACAGAGATATTTAGTATCTTGTGCAAGATCATTTACCAGGTGACAGAGCTGGGATTAGAAGCCAGGCAGTTTGACTCTATACTTTTTAGACTTCTCCTTTTTAAAACTACTACAATTCCTGCACTGAAGGGAATACCACTGTAATACTAGTTTTTCCCCCAAGACAAAGATGGGTTTTGAAATTCAGGTTTATTTAATGGGTGCACAATGCAGATTTGAGGAACTAAAGGAATGAAATTATCTTACCTTCATCTTGGTTCACCTGGTGATACTGTTATAGCCCCATGCTAGAGATCAGAGTGTAACTTCCTTCCTTGCGGGTCGAAGGGCACATTTATTCATTTATTAATTCAAAACAGTAGTTTTAAATGTCTGCCCACCACATCCCAGACATTGTAGTGGGCTCAAGGATGCAGTGACAAACAAACGAAGGGTAGAAGCCCTTCTGGAAAAAATTACTTTCTAGCAGCTAACTACCAGCTAAAGAGTTGTGAACAGAGGTTAATTAATTGATGAGAAGTTTCAAAGAGCAGTGTTTTGAGGTGCTAAATATTCTGCGACTCACAGCTGAAAATAGGAGAGGATGACTTCAAAGCTAATTAGCATATATCACAGGAGCTGATGGACCTGTCTCCTTTCTGTTTATCTCTGTTTTGTGTGTCTATTGTCTTATCCTCCTGCACATGTCCTTCATACTGCTTTGCTCTTCCACTCCTTTTCTCTTAAAAATTTTAATCAAATATAATGTAGCTAAATTAGGTATTCTTACTTTTTCTTTTCTCCATTGGTCCAGAAGGCTGAGGTACAAATAGATTTTTTTTTTTTTAAATGTCAACTCTAGAGGAACACCTAAGTCCTTCTGGAGAGAAGAGACCTTGTCTTCAGCTGAGGTGGTACTGCCAAATGGCTAGGCATGCAGCTGGCAGATGCAATGGGAAAAGGAACAGGGACATGGGTGATCCCAAAGTCAATGAAAGTATCCGTAAGAGAAAGAGACAGCTTCAAACATATGCCAGTTCCAGAGAGAACTGAAGCCAAATTTCCACATTACCCATCAGTGAGAAAGTTCTTAACTCATTATATTGTACTCCTCTTTTCCCTTGTATTTTTTTTCCTGAAGGTAGAAAGGACCAGTTATAAACTCCTCTCCCAACTGAGGGAAAAGGGGACGTGTTAACTTTAAACCAATGCTAAAGTTTTGACTATTGGACATTTTAATGAGTGAATTGAGACTGAATTGTGAGACTTAAGTGACCTGAGAACGTTTTGTATTGCTCTGGCCTCTCTCCCCTACTGCCATAGCTTGGAATAAAGACGTCCTTGTCTGTTTAACATAGCATTGCCTGGTCCTTTGGAGTTCTGAAATTCTCCGGGGCAAATGTCGTCAGGTCCACATAGCCTAGGGTAGGGGTCTGCACAGGATGGCCCACTGAGCCAGATCCAGCCACTGTGTTTTGTATAACCTGGGAGCTAAGGGAGGTTTTTATGTGAAAGGTTTGTTTAAAACAAAACAAAGCAAACAAAGAACAATATGCAGAGACCATATGTTGCCAGCAAGCCTAAAATATTTTCCATCTATTCCTTTACAGGAACAATGGGCCTGCCTCTGCCCTAGAGCTAGGGAAACAGCTGTTTTTGGTGCTTGGTCAGCTTTCACAGTCTGCTGTCTGCCTGCAGGAATTTAGAAGCCCTGAGAGTTCATGTCTCAAATGGTCTCAGTCTCCTTTAGGCCAGGCTGGCAGGGCTTTTGCCAATTCAGCATTCTCATAAACTCTGAATTTTCTATTATATCAATGGCAGAGGATCTGGATGCATCAGACTTCTGTGGAAGCACACCAGTAGCCATTCTAGAATCTTCTTTGGATGAGAGGCTCTCTTAGGTGCTCATATTAATTCTTTCAGAGTTCTTATAAAAGGGCCTTGGAGTGACACTCTTGGTTTAGTCTTTTCCTTGAGGCCATGCCTTCCTGGCACTATCCTCTCTCCCCTTTCCAAATCTAGTCTTTTTCCTGAAGCTGATTTGGTGAGAAGTAGTTGTATCTTCCATCCCTTAAATTTCTGGCCTGACTGTATTCTCTTCAAATTCAGTTTGCAAACTGGCCAGTTCCTTTCTGAGCTCAAACTTTTCTTTCAGTATCTAATCAAACACATCTAGTAAGAACACGCACTTTCAAAATCTCCTTAAAATTACCTCTCTCCACTCTTACAAGTGCCTTAGGTAGGTTTTCCCCCCTACACATTATCACAGGTGGTAGTTTTTACCAAATATTTTCCTACTGCTTAATACAGGTCACCATTTTCACAGCTGCTTTAACTCTTTCTTGAATGCCTACCACCTGGTCCCAAATCCATTGCCACACATTTTAGGATTTTATTACTACAGGACCTCATTTCTAGGTGCCAACTTCTGAGTTAGTTAACTATTGCCAATAGCAATGCTGACTAATAAGCTGACCAAAATTCAATACCTTGAAAGAACATTGACACATTCTTGCTGCAGAATCTAAGGGTGAGCTAAGATTGACAATTTTATTTGAGTTCATCAACTAAACTGGGCTGGGCTAGCCCCAGACATATATTTTTAATGGATGGTAGACACATAAAAGGGAAAGCTCAGTAGCACAAGTACATATCAAGTCTCTAATTGTATCACTTCTGCTAGTCACCTTTGGTCCAAGAAATTCACATGGTTGAGCCCAAAAGTCAAGGGGTGGGCAGGGAAATATGCTGTCTCTAAAACAATAAAGTTATCAGATTAAGGGTATGAATATTGGGAAGAGTAAAAGATTGGGACTGATAATTCAATCTCCTACTGAAGGTAATTGCTACAGAGTGCAGATAATGCAAACCCATTCCAACATTGACAAGTGGTTCTGAATAATAAATAAGAACATCTGGAAGGAAAGTGGAAATTAATGTCATATTTAAAGAAAACACATCAGAACTGAAAAAAGAAAAGACACAGCGATGTATTTAAGTGCTTACCCTCTCATTCAATTAAACAAATTAAACATTCAACTCAATTAGAAAAGAACAATACAATATGCTAAAGGAAAGCAAAAAATAAGAAATAATAAAGACCAAAGTAGAAATGATTACATTATAAAATATAAAAGAGAACAAATTATAAATATGTTCTTGGTCTTATTTTAGAAAAACATAGTTAAATAGAGAAATCCTGGCAAATTAAGGAAAAAGGAGGGAAAAAATAAATGAGTAAAATTTAGAAGTAAAAGAAGATTTGGCAGATATGTGCATTTTTTCTTAAATTTGACTTTAATTAAATTTGATCTCAATAATATAACTATAATTATAAATTAGATTTCAAAATTATAATGCTTTTGTTAAGCTGGTTAATTAATAATCCTCAAATAATCATTATCTCTTTAAATGTGAGGAAAGAGTGTTGAATGTCATGAAAATTTGGCCCCAAAAGAAATTGATTGTAACCATAATAAAACATCTAATTTTCATTGTTGATTGGGTGTCAACCACTATGCCATATGCTTTACATAATTAGTCTGTTACATATCTCAAAATATTATGGAAATGTTATAATCTCCCTATGGCAAGTGAGAAAATTGAAGTTTAGAGGATAAAAATCTACCCAAGTCTACCTCTCTTGTAAGTGGCATATTTGGGATGTGAATCCAGGCAGTGGAACTACAGAGCTTCTGCTTTTAATCACAATGCCATTCCAGAGTTTGGTGTACTTTATTTTTTAACTTTTTCTGTTTCTAACTTTGGAAGAAAATACATAAATGGAAAGTGTGAGGAAGTAAGAGGTACTAATTAGAAAGTTTGTAAAAAAGAATAATCTATGTTGATAAGGAAAAATAATTACAAAGGCTATATAAAGTCCCTGGGATTAGCAAGGTAATTTTTTTTTGCTTGAGGAAGATTCACCCTGAGCTAATATCTGTGCCAATTTTCCTCTACTTTGTATGTGGGTTGCCACCACAGCATGGCTGATGAGTGGTGTAGGTCCACACCTGGGAAATGAACCCAAGTACCTGGGCCGCCAAAGCGGGGTGTGCTGAGCTTAACCACTATGCTATGGGGCTGGCCCCATTAGCAAGGCAATTTTTATATGAAGTAGATCCACACAACAAATAGCTGTCATCATTCCCAGTGGAATTCTGGAGCAAATTTAATTGGAGAAAGGCATCCAAATCATTTAACAAAGTAAGAGCAAAACTTCGGATCATTGAGCATGCCAAATATGGTGAAAGTGCTGAAAAAACTTTGTTTTATGAGAAAAAATAAAAACAAAATAAATTAATTGTATACCCTAGGTACAAAATTCCATCAAGGGTACAACACCCCATAAATTCACTAACATCACTTTCTTTTTCAGAAAAAAAGAAAAGAAACAGTAACTACATTTAACACGCATATTAATTTTATGAAGCTCCAGAATACAGAATTATTAAAATGTGAAAAAATGTGATTTAGGACTGTGGAACTGCAAATAGTATTGATTAACAGCAGTTTAAATTTGGATTAGAATGCATTAGAATAATTCTAAATCTCTATTTTTCTCCATTTTTTAATTGTATCAGTGGATATTAACCATTATTGAGTCTTTGAAGATCTATCAACACAATGCTCATGTATCACAAATGAAAAATGCTGAAAATAGATACATGGTCTCTAGGTCAGAAAAAAATTATTTCACGTTTTGCCTTCTACTTATCATAGAAAGATTAATATTTAATACTTGACGAATATTTATATTTTTATGCAAAATAATTATATATTTATAAAAAGAGTCCAGTTGACAGGATCCTAAATGCCCTTATATCTGGGAAAAGCAAGAAATTGCCCTCATCAATTTCATCGTTACTTCCATTCATCAGAAAACTCATGTAATACCATATATTATTTATTGTTACTTGTGTATGGACACAAAAGCATAAAAATAGACTGACAGGTATACACACATAGTTCATTATAGTAGTTGCTTCCAGGAGTTGTTGGAATTGGGCAAAGGGTAGTTTATTATTATTTAATGTTTTATTTCTTTTATTACAAAAATAGTTTTAAGTATATATTGTGAACAACCATGCTATCCATGGATAAAGACAGTTTTAGTTATACTTTCTAAACTAAGAATTTTATTTTTTTCTTGCTTTATTCAAAGTCTAGGCCCTCCAGTGTGACATTGACTAGAATTGCTGAGAGCAGACATCCTTGCCTTTTTTGCAATCTTCGGGAAAAATGTTCATTTTTCACCACAAGGAGTGAGGAATGTTAGCTATAGGTTTTCCATATATGCCATTTAACAGATTAAGTTTCCTTCTATGTTTAGTTTTCTGGGAGTTATATCATGAATGGATGTTGTCATGAATCTTTTCATATGACTCTTCGTGATTTTCTCTTTTAATTTGTTACTAGGGAGGATTGCAATGATTGAGTTCCAAATGTTAAATTATGCTTTTACTCCTGGCATAGCCCCACCTTATTATGACACATTCTTTGCTTTATAAATTGTCAGATTCCATTGCTAATATTTTGTTAAGGCTATCTGTGTTTACGGTTATGAGGGATATCCACCTGTGAATTTATTACCGTGTCATTTCTTTTTAGGTTTTATTTTCAGTTCTATGTTGGCCCCATAAATTGAGTTATTGTGCAATTCCCACCTTTTATATTTTCTGAAAGAATGTGTATATTATTGGGATTATTTCTACTGTGAGGTAATTTTATACTGAAATTTTCTTTGTGAAATTTTATACTGAAATTTGTCTGTTACAGATTCAATTTCTTTAAAAGATTTCCTATTTCTCCTTGTATCCATTTTGGTAAATTGTGATTTCCAAGGAATTAGTCCATTTCATCTAATTTGTTGAAATTATTGGCCATAAGTTGTTTGAATATTGCCTCATTATCCTTTTAAAATTCTATGGAGTCTGGATTTACATCCTCTGTTTTATTCCTGATAGCGTTAATTTGTGTCTTCCTCAGAATGTTAAGGACTTATCAATTTTTAGTCTTTTTAAAGAATAAGCTTTGTCTTTGTTGATCTTCTCTACTGCTACTTGATTTCTTACCTTTTTAATTTTCTTCCTTCTTCTTACTTTGAGTTTATCTTGCTCTTGTTTCATTATCTTCTTGAGGTAGAAGTTTAGATAATTAATATTACCTCTTTCATCTCGTCTAAGCATTTACTGCTATAAACTTCCTTCTTACCAGTGTTGCAGCTGCATCCCAGAAATTTTTCACGGGTTGTATTTTCATTATCATTCACTTCAAAGTATTCTCTATTTTTTCTTGTGATATTTTTCTCTGACCTACATGGTATTTGGAAGAGAACTGTTTAATTTGCAGATATTTGTGATTTTATGGATTTCTTATTTAAATCTACCACATTCAGACAATATACAGTGTTAGATTTAATAATTTTGAAGGTTATCGAGAATTATTTTATGGTCCCTCATTATGGCCCACTTTGTTAAAATCCCATATGCCCTTAAAAAAAACTGTGTTTAGTTCTGTTGTTGGGTAAGTGTTCTATAAATATCAATTAGGTCAAGGTCATTGATAGTGTTCAATCATCTATATGCTCCCTGATTTTTCAAGCTCCTATCTTAATAGGTTAACCAAATTTTGCACAGTTTCAAGAGCTGGTGTCATGGTCTCATGAAAACACACACCTGAATTGTGATTAGTAGATGATGTGTCGTCACCTGTGGCACCAACTCATGGACTATTGTGTAGATCAGTTGCTAGCTTATACCTGTCATATTGATCTATCTGCCAAGAGGGATGCAGGGAATCTGTCCAGATTACTTTCCCTAAGAAGGCAGATGGTTCATACGTTGACCACGCTTGGTAATACAGTGACTACTTGTTTATCCTTCAATGTTCTCCAGATCAGGTGATTTTCATAATGGCCTCAGAAAGTAGTGTCAGGAGATCCCCTCCTGAGAAAACAAGTCACCGGCTACAGAGCAAGTTTACCAGTTTGCCCTCAGCGAGTGGCAAAGTAGAACAGTGAACCAGAATCATAGGTAGATGTGGACCAGCGAGCGGATCTGTAGGACTGCTGTTTTGCCTACATCATCACTTGTGCTGGAAGCAGATTTATTTACCCTTTAACCTCTGATTAATGAGAGAAAAAGTACCATATTTTGCTTAATGGTCTGTCATTTTATTAATTTGATTTAGAGACTTTCTTTACCTCTTTGAGTGCATAAGGGGAGCACAGTTGGGGGTAGAGAAAGGCAGACAAATGTGCAGTCTTCCATGGCAAACCAGCTGCTGCCTGACTGGAAGCAAGAAGCATATGAGGTGTTTGGCTAATCCCTGCCAGCAGCCTAATGTCCACTAGTGAAAAGCAAATTGGTACGTTTTGTCAGTACTGACACTTTTGTTTTTAACCTTATCTTTGGTTTACCCATCTCGGGGATTTTCAATGTTTTTCAACAAGAAAAATTGTCCCTGGTAAAACTGAGCAGTTTCACAAAAATCCTAAGAAGAAAAAAATGGTCATTTACAACCAGTCAAGGCTGCATACTTGAGGATCCCTGAGAGATTTCAGGTGGCAGAAGATGAGGATGGAATCTGATTCTTTTCTCAACACTTAGCCACTTCAAATAGAAGTTATTCTAAATATGCTGGGCAGTTCCCTATGACCTTAATAAAAATATATGAAATATAAAGGAATATAATAAGGAAGGAAGGAAGGAATTAATAGTTATTGAGAAATTATTACATTTTTACCTTCAAGGCAGAGAGCAGTCTGTGCCAAACACTGTATTCCAAGCTCTTCCTATACTGTCTCATTCAATCCTTATAAAAATCTTGTAGGATGAGCAGTATTAGCCCAATTTAGAGAAAATGAAACTGAGTTTCAGATACAGTCAGTATCTGCTCTAGGACTCTGATAACATGAATTTTAAATCCTCTCTTATTGTCCCACAGGTTTCTGAAGCTCTGTTCATTTCTCCTCAGTCTACTTTCTGTCTGTTGTTCCAATTTGGCAATTTTTATTGTTCTTTGTTCTGGTTAATTGATTTGATCTTTGTTTCCTCCAGATGGTGTTTAGTCCACTTATTGTTTTTTTTTCAGTCGTTGTATTTTAAGGTCTAAATTTTACCTTATTTTGAAATATTGTTACAATTTTTACCTGCTGTGGTCAGAATGGCATGCTTTCATCATATAGAGGAATGTTATTCTGCTTGTGTTATTGTGCTGGGTTCATTTTTGCCCTCCACCCAGAAAGCCAAACACTGAGACGATGAGACTGCAGCAGAGAGAGGGTTTAATCACAAGGCAGCCACGTGAGGAATCAAGAGCATGAATCTCAAATCCACTTCCCCAAAAATAGTGACTCAGGGATATTTATGGGGTAGGGAGCAAGGTGATCTGAAATGTGGAGAGAGGTGATTGGAGGTGAGGAGAGGTGAGGTGATTGATGATCTGGGCAAGTGTAGTCCGACTCCATGCCTCTTCATAGGACACATGGTCACAAAATGGCGGTGTCAGCATGATCTGAGGGTGGGGCTTTTAGCCTCTTGACTTCAAAATGTTGCCTATGGGACATCTGCATGGGCCTAGTTGATGAGTTGGTGGTCTCAACCAGCCTGGAGTGGATAAAGAGATTTTAACTCCTGAAAAACATCTCAAACACCCATTACCATGGTGACCCGGGCTCCAGAGAGATGTTATCTATAGGAACCTAGTGGGAGTCAGATAGCATATTGCCAAATAGCACAGTTAACAATGGGTGGGTTAAACAGCTAAAAGCTCTAATCAGTCATTGCAAAAAGGAAAAAAACCTTTAGTTCCTAGCTACTCAATCATCAATGGCTAACTCTGCTGGTTTCACTCACTATTTCCTTTTTCTTTCTTTTTTAATTATAACATATTTGTATGAGATTCTCCTGCAAACCTTTTCTGTTACACATTGGTAGTTAAAATGACCATTTTGTACTTTTAGGAAGGAGGGATGAGCAAGGATATTTATTTTAGTTCCACCACTCAAGAGCCCCCTCCTCTGTTGTTTCACCAACTAATCAAAAATCCTATCTCAACTTTCTGAGACCTTCCTCTGCAACTCCCCACACACGTCAGCCCCCTTGCCCTTATCTGAATCTTCTCTTTCCTTTGCCCCTAAACACTTGGTCTGCTCAGGGTTTGTCTTCACCTACTTCTGTTTTAGAGTTCTTTTTTTATTGAAATATAATCGACATATAACATTGTGTAAGGTTAAGGCATACATGTCGATTTCATCCATTTATATATTGTAATCTGATTACCACTGTAGCGTTAGTTAACACCTCTATCATGTTACATAATTATCACTTCTTTTTTGTGGTGGGAACAATTAAGATCTAGTCTCTTAGCAACTTTGAAGTTTATAATACAATATTGCTGTCTATAATCATTATGCTGTGCATTAGTGACTTATTTATCCACTTATTTATCTACTTAACTAGGGCTTGTTTATCTCCAAGACTTATTTATCTACTAGTTCCAAGTTTGTACCCTTAAACAATGTATTCTGGGGTTCTTGAAGTTACCATCTCATCTTAGTTACGTTTCTGAAAGAATTTTAAAAGATTCAAGTACCACATTTATGTCACAACTATCTTACCAGTATGCTACTTGTTTTCATTTAACTTAAATCTTTCTCACTGTCTCTTCTGCTCACTCTGCCCTGTGGTCAGCATTGCTTTACATAGTATTTTAATTACTTTTAATTATCACCCCTGTCACGGACTAGTTATCCCAAGGAACTCAAGGGGAAGTTTGAATATTTTAATTGTTTTTCCAAATTGTTCTTTTTCCTTTTGTTATGTTAAGGAGATGCAATCACCAATCACCTGGAACCAGACCAAGCCTCACCTATGACCTTTGCGTTACTTTTAATGGTGAGATCTCTCCAGGAGGAGCTTAGGCCTTCTTACCATAACCTGCAGTGTATGTGGAAGTGTGTTTTCCATCTGAGTCTGCAGAAACAAATACTCACCTCTCCCTTTTGAATATTCATTCCCCATCTGAAATAAATGTCTGTTTCCCTTTGTTCAGGGACACCATTGATGTGGGGTCGGTGAGCCGAGGAGTCGAAAGAACGATTTCTTGGACTCTCAAGATCTGGCAATAGTGCTCTTTTATTTAGAGAATAGTGTGGAATAGCATGGGGACAGGACCCATGGGCAGTCAGAGCTCCTGCTGCTGCCCTGAGTTGAGGGTTAGGGCTAATTTTATAAGGCATGGGTACGTGACTTATTTTTACTGGAAAAAGAAAAGATGATGTAAAAAGTCATTAAATGATTTCAGTGCAGATGGGGTCTGGTTATTGTGCGGTCATATAACTTTAGATACGAATCTGGCCATATAGATCAGCATGTAGTTGAGGATGCCCTGGGTTTCTCTCCCTGGGGCAGCCCTAATTCATACCATAAAAACATCCACCGGGTCACATAGTTTGACATGTAGGCCAGGTCACCTTGGGCTTCTCTAGCTGGGGCAGCCTTAATCCACATCACCATGACTTTGGAAATGATTCCTCCTGGTCTCCTATTTGTCACAAATATACTTTACTTTGTGAGACAACTACTTCTGGTGGAGAGCCAGGTTTAACTCACCAGGAGGGAACCCACTTCGGTTTGGGTAACATCCCCATCATCTTTCGATCTATCGCATTATTTTCATCTTTGAAAAAACAGAATTCCAGCATCTAGCCTAATGTGATTCAGAAAAAATAACTTGTATAGAAATTGTTTCCTCCTTCAAGTACACAGGTGTATGTATGAGGATAATGAAGAAGATGTGTGATAAGCACTTTGAGCAATTTGAGCAAATATGTGAAGTAAATACAGAGGCGACAACGTATTTATGTATTTGTTTATTTATACTTTATAGCTTCCTCCAAAATGAATGTGAGAATGCAGGATAAAATTATAATCATTTTAATTAGGTTGCACCTTCCTCTGGTTTCAGATTTCCTAGATCTCTGTGAGTTTGGGTTACACAAGAGGAGAATGACATATCAGCCCCTTATCCTTGACCTACTCGCTACTTGCATTTCTTGTTCTTTTTTCTCCTTCCTTTCCCTTTGTTCTTTCCCACTATGTTTCTCTCTTTTTCTTCCTGCTTTATTTCTCCTCTTGTTATAAAGGGTTTGACTCTTACATGCTTATAGATGCTTCAAATCTGGTATGCCCTAAAGTTTGGGAGGATAACAAATGTGCTGGATGACAAAACAGAGCTCTTAGTCTATCCTGGTGGATTATATCTTTTGAAAATGAAATTCAACAGTATGGGACGTGAGAAGGCAAACTGAAAAATGAAGCCAACTGCATAAAGTTTAGGAAGAGACTAAATGGCTCTCAGCAGCAGTGTTTTAGTATGCAGTGACTGTAACATGAAATGACCACGAAAGTTCTGAACACCCTGAGCCTGCAATGAGTAAGGGGAAAATTAAGAAAAAACCCCTACACTTTTATGTAGAGGGAGACTGTGATATTCTTTTTAGGTGAAGGCATAATTTAAATATTGTGTTTATATTTAAGGCTTCACTTTAACAGGGTTTATTGCTGCCAGACGTGTTCTAGTCAGAGACACCAGTGCGGGGAAGGTACTCAAAATCTTTTGATATGAAGCTGCCCAGGATTGCACCGTCAGGAAGAGAAGATACGAGCGTTCCCCTAAAATAGTGTTAGCATGTGAAAGAATTTTGTAAGGTCCCTAGCAGAGGAATTATAAAGCATGGGTCAATATGAGAAAGAGTTCAGATGAATATTTGAGACTTTTATCAGCCAAAAGACAGTATAGGCTGCCTCAGGAGGTGGTGAGGTATCTGAGAACCACAAGCAGATGACCACTTGGCAAAAATTCTATAGCGTATTCTACAATTTCAAAGATTATTGAAGTGTATGCCTTTTAGAATGTCTTTGAGTTATGAATGCCTGTAATTTTATGAAAGATCCATCTTACCCCAAAGAAATAACAGGTATACTTAAATTCCAACTAAAATTCAACTAAAGCTTTCAAGAGGGAAATGATTTATACTGAATTATAATATGAATTGTAACTGTGAAAACTATGGAAAATATAATTTAGCCCCTAAATGCATTGTGCTCTAGTGAGGTCATTAAAATATAATTCCTGAAAATAAGAAAAAGTGCTATATGGAGGTTGAAATTTATGTTACTGATCTCGCACTATCTCATGACTCATCAATCAATATATCCTGAATTGGTCCCTCTATTCACATTTGAGACAGGACTCATGGGAATTGTTTCTTAATTGGAAATAAGTTGACTGAGATAACATCACAGAATTTTCCCTCTCTAAAATATAAAAAAATGGTCAAAGGTAACTTACAAGATGCCTAAAAATACCACCCCCCTCCCCAAACCAAACAAAAAGAGCAACAACACAAAATAAGGAGCATAACCAAATGCAATAAACTATAAAAATTGTTGCTTTTGCATAAAAGCAAAAGTGAAGAAAAGTCTGAAATGGAGAGCAAGGCTGCACAGATTAGTTCTTGCACTTCCTTCCCTATTGTAGCTATAATAAAAAGTAGACACAACCCTCCACATTGTCACTGAGAGAGAAAAACTGAGTAGATCTCCTTTGCTGTTTCCTTTCCTGAAGGAGGAGGAAAGAAAATGGCTGCTGAGGAGAAGAGAGTGAAAAGGGGACATGAACAGTGGAACTGAGGTTCTTTAATGGAAAGACAGCTTCCACAGTCAGACACTAAATTAGGAACCAGGAGGGCGACTCTCCCTGAGAATGGGGTTCCTCCTGCTAATTTAGTGAATTCTGCTAAGGACGTTTAGCAGACTAGTAAGACCTCTGATTCTCAAACCGCAACCTCAGTTTAGTGCAGTTTCTTCCCCAAGAATTCCCTCAAGTTATAGAATAGTTGATAGAACAGAAATCGTCTAGATCCCTCAAACTGTATCTTTGAAGACAAAATGAAATTCAGATAAGAAGAGAGCTGACAAACTGCATTGGAACAGAGAGCTATGCATTATAAAAAATAAAGAAAAAGCATAGGTCAGAGGGAGAAAAAAGGATAAAATTATGCAATCACCAATATTTTCATACAGAAGAAAGCACCTCAATCTGGAGAAGAAACCTCTCCTAATGATACAATGCAACTACAACTTTAAATCTATCAAATAAGAGCCAAAAGTGAGGTGATAAAACAGTTGTATGATGTGTGGACAGAATAATGGCCCCTGAATGATGTCCACATCCTAATCTCAGGATTTTGTGAAGTTCCTTCACATGCTAAAAGAGATTTTTGTCCATGTGATTAAAGTTAAGGCGTTTGAGAAAGGGAAACTCTCCTGGATTATTTGGGTGGGTCCAATGTAATCACAAGGTCATTATCAAGAAAAGAGGATGGCAGGAGAATCAGTGAGAGAAAGACAGGGATTTGAAGATGCTTCCTTTGAAGAAAGAGGAAGAGACCACAAGCAAGGGTGTGCAGGTGGCCTCTAGAAGTTGGGAAATGCAAACAAACATTCTTCACTGTTGCCTCCAGAATGTAGGCAGCCCACACCCATTTCAAACTTGTGACCTACAGAACTGTAAGGAATCAGCTTGTGGGGTTTTTTTTAAGCCATTAAGTTTGTGGTGATTTGTTATAGCAGAAATAGAAAACTAATGCAAATGACATGAGACAAAAAGTGCATGTCTAATAAAACGAACTGAGGACTGAATAAACGTTGTTAAATTAAGAAAACCTTGAGGAAACAAACACTGCTGAAAGTTGATTTACTAACAAGAAGGAGAGGTAAGATATCATTCAATGAATAGAGGTTAAAACAGACCAAACATTGAACAGATTCAGAGAGAAAGAAGGAAAGGTGAGGACGCTGTGGGGAGAAGTGGTTTACGTGAAGAAGACACCCAAAAATACATTACCATTCTGAAAGTATGGTCTAGTTTTTATTCAGAGGTCAAGCGCATAGGTGAAGTTTCTCAAACATGGAACACAAACTGTTTTGAAAAATAATTAAGATGAAATTTATGGTTCCGCTTTCAGGAAGATAGAGATGTGCTTCTCCCTGTTTCTTCTAAGTACAACTAAAACCTCTGGATATTATATAAAACAAACATAAGGAGATTTTGAAAGGTGGAGAGACCAAGGCAGACGGGCTGGGACCTCACGATCCAAAGAATGACATGGTGGTGAGTCCTCAGGGTTTTCTTTTTGCCTCCCATGTTCCTGACTTGGAGTTGAAGAAGCCGGCTACTCAGAAATGCCAACAGATATGTACAAAATAGCCTAAACAAATGCCTTCTCTCCCTAGCAAATGGACTAGGAAAGAGGCAGCCTAGTGAGACAGACAGCTGTTAAACAACAGCTACTCTACTCCAGCCAAACACTACAGAAAACAATGTGACCCCAGCCCCACATTCCCCACCAGCCAAGACCAAGTGTGAAGCCCAGACTTTCACCATCATCATGCTGGAACTAGGCACCCCAAGCCCCCAAGCTATGAGTTGGTATAAGAGAGGAACAAGTAGAGAACCAGGATTTCTTCCCTGCCAACAGTAAGGAGTCCCCCTCTCTGATGAGGATTATTTTAGGCTGGTTACTTTTAAAAACTGCAGATGAGAAGGAGGCTCTGAGGAGTGGAATTTGCTTGCCCTTTGATGAGAGATATTTGCATTTGTGAAGGAAGTTTCCATCTGTGGGGGTGTCTCCCTCTCTGCACCAGGAGGAAGTGGGGATGACCTTATCTCTAGAAACTCTTAATGGGGATGGCAAGGACTTAAGTCTTGTTTAGTGTGCTTCTCTGGTAACCTCATGTAGCTGACTCCCCCCGCTACCAACATCCTCCTTTGTCTTTAGCTGAAGATAATATTTAAGGTGGTGGCTTCTGCCATTTACTTAATCTGGTTTGATTCTTATCTAAAAGTTATAAGACCGTCCAATAACCAGACCCCTCCTGCACTAATACCATTTTAACAACTCTTTTTGCATATTCTTTCCTTTGTCTTGTAAAGAGAGAACTCACATACCTATGCCTTAAATTTAGCCCTACTCTCAACCCATGTTTGCAGCTGCAGCCTCAGCTCCTCCTACCCATGGGTGCTGTCCCCATGCAGCAACAGCTCTTTACTGCCCATGGGTCCTGTCCCCATGCTATTCCACACTATTATCTAAATAAACAAGCACTACTGCCAGACCTTGAGAGTCCAAGAAATCTTTCTTTCGACTCCTTGGCTCACCTACCCCTCATTAGCTCCACACCCAATAATCACATGTAGAGCTTGGAACTCCAGAAAACAGTGAGTCTTTTTTAAGATGTTCAAAGAAATAAAATGTCATCCAAGAATTTTACATCCAGGAAATCTGATTTTCAAATCTAAAGGCCACAGGCAAACTATCATGAACACACAAGTACTCCGGGTGTATTTTTTCTATCAGCATTTCCTGATTGGATTTAAAAGAGAATGCCCTTGAGGCAATCAAAATAATTAAAAAAAAGTCATCATGTGGTCTAGAAGTGGCCATTAAATGCATATCTTTCTACAGATCTAAACTGTAATGATGGTGATAAAAGAGACAGTATAGGATATGATGCCAGTAGTAACGTGGTAAATGTTGATAACTGGTTTCCTGGGAGAAAAAAGCCCTGATTTGTGTTTGCTGATTTCTGTGGTATAAATACGCTCACTTTAGCCAATTTCAGGCGCCCACTTAAAGAGGCTCCTCCTGGTAAAAGAAGGGGCAATTTGAGTTTCTACAGAACTGCAGTGAACCAAAGCGTACCAAATATGTTTAAATCCATGAATTCATTATGATACTAAACAAAAGAACCCCTCCCCCGCCTTAATTGATCATTATTAGAAGATACTAAAAGGAATTAACTCATTTTGAAATTTGTTATAAAAAAGAAATAAGCATTTATTCTGCCTTTCCAAGAAAATCAATAACTCGGGGAAACAAAATAATAGATGAGGAGAGGAGAATCCTTGTAAAAATATCCCAGCTCACCCATGAAAAAGGAATAATTTAATTTAAATGTAAACATTTTGCAATCCCTAATGAAACACAGATTTAAACACTGAACACTAAGAGCTGCTGCCATCAGAGAGAGAGGCAATGTTGAGATTCGGTGCCTGCTAAAGGAAGCACAATGTTCCTCCTGTGAGACAGTCCCGCAAATGCTCCATCTAACTGCGAATGTGTAATAAACATGGGAAAGAGGTGTACCTGTTGAGTGATGCTACTGGAATGCAAATGGCACATGAGGACTATGGGAAACCCACAGGACAAAAAACAAAACAAAACTGATTTCTTTAAAATAAATTGTAAGAAGAAAAAAGAGTGATAATTGTACATTTCAAGACTTAAGGGACAAAGGAACCAATCAAAATGTATGACTTTTGTTTGGATCTTCACTTGATCGAATATATTGTAAAGATAGAAAAATCGTAAGATGATCAATACAATCTGTATTTTGTCTAAACATTTGTTGATATTAGAAGTTATTTTTTATTTTTTGGGAGGGTGTGATGAAGATTTCCTTATGTTTTAAAGGTCAACTCTTGTGTTTTACACATATATACTAAAATGTTTATGGATGAAATTGTGTCATCTGAGCTCTGTTTCAAAATAATTGAATGGTGGGTGAATGTGTGAGGTTATGGAGAAAATAAGACTGGTCATGCTTTGATAATTGTTGAAGCTAGGTGATGGGTACATGAGAGTTCAAATATTATTTTCCTCACTATTGTGTAAGTTTGAAATTTTCTATAATAAAAATTTTAAAAGATGACCTTTTGGATAAAGTGAAACATTCTAGAACATCAAATTAGATAAGGTATTGTTTATATAAAATTACTCTGAGAAAATTGAAGCTAAGTGTTTTGTTGGCATTAGACTGTGTACTTGTATGACCTCTCAAGGTTCTTTCCATTCTTGGCTGTACTTCATTTCTTGAGAAAGCAACATTATATTTGTTTATGGTTCTAGAATGCTTTTTACGATTTTAGTGCCAAGGATCATTTTATTATGGTGACTTTGTTTTAACTGTGTCCTTGTTTTCACTGCACTAGAGATAACAACACTTAAGACTACCATTCTAGGTCACTAAATAGGCTACCTTTCTCTCATCTGATGGCTGGAGATCAATGTTATTGCAGTAGGACGAGAATCATAGATGATTCTAGCTTCCAGATATTAATAAGGAGAGTTACTGAGCTCATAGTATTATTTGGTAGTTCATCTTGCTTTTATATGTGGGAAGGGAAACATTTTAATATTGAAAAGAAATAATTCTTGACCTTAGGGTTGTATAGTTGCCACATCTTTCTTTTCACAGCACCTAAAGTTATTCTAAAATGTATGTTTTTCAGGTAAGAAAAATTACATTTATGCCTTACATATTTCTTAAAAAAGAAATACTGCAATTATTTTGGTTTTATTTTTAAATGACTTAATAAATATTTAAATAAAAAATAACATTTATAACGTACATGTAAGGTAAAAGTTACTAAAGACACATGGGTGAACCAACTTAAGAAATAGAATGTTACCAGTTTCTTTGAAGCCCCTGCATAATCTTTGCTTAAGCTCATCACTCGTCTTATCCTTGCAGGGGTAAACACTATCTTGAATTCTGCATTTATTTATTTGTTTTTCTAATTGTTTAATCTGATATGCCCTCATCAATATACTGTTTAGTTTTCCAGGTTTTTAAACATATATTAATGGAATCACTTTGTATATATTCTTCTGTGACGTTCTCTTCTTTTTCTAAAGATTATATTTCTGAGATTCACCCATGTTGATAAGTTTTGCTGAAATTGATTCATTGCCATGTCATATGGTATTTTAGTTTATAAATATACGCCATTTTATTTATCTACTGTTTTGTCAATAGAGGCTTCTAGTTTCTCCTATTACAAATGTTTTTATGAGCTTTCTTAATGTACATGGGTGAGGGTTTATTTATCTAGATATACATCTGATATATATGTGCAGTGGTTTCTCTAGGATATATACCTAGATGTGGAATGATTAGGACACAGGGCAAGTGTATTTTCAACTTTACTAGAAAGTGCAAAACTATTTACCCAAGTGGTGTAAGCAGTTTACACTTCCATGAGTAATAGAAAAGAGTTCCAATTCCTGTACACCTAACGTTAGCAATTGATATAGTCAAATCTATGCCAATCCGGTAGGTGTAAATAGCATGCCAATGTGATTTTAATTTGCAATTCCCTAATTACTAATGTCATTGAGCATCCCCTAATGTTATTTGTATCTTTGTGTTCATATGGGTTTGTTTATATTTTCCCCCAGTTTTCTAACTTGGCTATCTTTTTCTCATTGATTTTTTTTCTTTCTTTTTGAGGAAGATTAGCCCTGAGCTAACATCTGCCACCAATCCTCCTTTTTTGCTGAGGAAGACTGGCCCTGAGTTAACATCTGTGTCCATCTTCTTCTTCTTTAATATATGGGATGCCTGCCACAGCATGGCTTAAAAAATAATATGTAGATCTGCACCTGGGATCTGAACCAGGGAACCCCAGGCTGCCAAAGCAGAACATGCAAACTTAACCACTGCACCAACGGGCCAGCCCCCTTATTGATTTTTTGAGTCTTTTGATGTTCTGTGTACTATATTATTCTCAGTTAGTGAGTTGCAAATATTTTCTTAGTTTATGACTTGTGTTTTCATTTATTCTGGTGCATTTTGGATTTTATTTTGGTGAGAAAGATTCTCCCTGAGCTAACATCTGTGCCAGTCTTCCTCCATTTTGTGTGTGGGACATCACCACAGCATAGGTTGATGAGTGGTGTGCAGGTCTATGCCCGGGATCCCAACCCGCGAACACTGGGCTGTCGAAGCAGAGCATGCAAACTTAACCACTACACTACAAGACCAGCCCTCTGGTGCCTTTTTACAAAGAGAAATTCTTGATGAGGAAGATTAGCCCTGAGCTAACATCAGCTGCCAATCCTCCTCTTTTTGCTGAGGAAGACTGGCCCTGAGCTAACATCCGTGCCCATCTTCCTCTATTTTATATGTGGGATGCCTGCCACAGCATGACTTGATAAGCGGTGCATAGGTCCGCACCCAGGATCTGAACCAACGAACCCCGGGCCATCGAAGCAGAATGTGCGAACTTACTGCTGTGCCACCTGGCGGGCCCCAAGAAATTCTTAATTTTAAGGTGATTTATTTTATCAATCTTTTCTTTTATATTGTGCACTATTGGTGTTTAGTTAAAAATTCCTTTCTTGTGAAGGGGTGGAAAACTATTCCATGCAAATGGAACCCAGAAGAAATCAGGGATAGCTTTGCTCATATCTGACAAAATAAACTTTAAGCCAAAAACTATAACAAGAAACAAAGGTCATTATATAATTTAAAATTATAATATATAACAATAAAGGGGTTGATTCATGAAGAGGATTTAACAATTGTAAATATTTGTGCACCCAAGATTGGAGCAGCTGAAGATATAAAGCAAAATTAATAGATCTGAAGGGAGAAATAGACAGTAATACAAGAATCATAGGGGACTTCAATCTCCCATTTTCAATAATCGATAGATCATCCAGACTGAAAATCAGTAAGGAAACATTGGACTTAAACTATGTGTTAGATGAGATGGACCTAACACACATATACCGAACATTCCAACCAACAGCAATAGAATACGCATTCTTCTCAAGAGCACATGGAGCGTTCTCTAGAGTAGATTGTATGCTAGGCCACAAACCAAGTCATGAGAAATTTAAGAGGACAGAAATCATATGAAGTATCATTTCCAACCACAGTGATATGAAACTAAAATCAATTACAAGAGGAAAATTGGAAAATTCACAAATATATGGAGATTAAACAACACACTTGTGAGCGACTAATGGTTCAAAGAAGAAATCAAAAGGGAAACCAAAATATATCTTGAAACAAATAAAGATGGAAACACAAATACCAAAACTTATGGGATGCAGCAAAAGCAGCTCTAAGAGGGAAGATTATAGCAATCAACACCTACATTAAGAAAAAAGAAAGATATCAAATAAGCAACCTAATTTTACAGCTCAAGAAAATACAGACAGAACAAACTAAGCTCAAAGTTAGTAGAAGAAAGGAAATAACAAGGATCAGAAATAAATGAGGAGGAAGACAATAGAAAAGATCAGTGAAACTAAGAGCTTCTTTTGTTTTGCAAAGATAAACAAAATAGACAAATTTTAGCTAGATTAAGAAAAAAATAAAGAAGACTCATAAGTAAAATGAAAGAGGAGACTTGCAACCAATAACCCAGAAATGCTAAGGATCATAAGAAACTACTATAAACAGTTATATACCAACACATTAGATAAACCAGAAGAAATAGAAAAATTCCTAGAAAATACAGCCTACTAAGACTGATTCACAAAGAAATAGAATATCTGAACAGAACAATAATGAGCAAAGAGATTGAATCAGTCATCAGAAATCTCCCAACAAAGAAAAGTCTAAGACGAGATGGCTTCACTGATGAATTCTACCAAATATTCAAAGAAAAACTAATACCAATCTTTCTCAAACTCTTCCAAAATATTCAAGAAGAGGGAACATTTCCAAACTCATTTTATGAGGCAAGCATTCCCCTGATACCCATGTCAGACAAAGGCGCTACAAGGAAAGAAAATCACAAGGCAATATCCCTGATGAGCATAGATGCAAAAATCTCTAGCAAAATGTTAACAAACCAAATTCAACAGTACATTAAAATTATCATTTACCATAATCAAGTAGGATTTACTTCTGGAGTGCAAGGATGATTCAATATGTGCAAATCAATAAACGTAAAATACCACATTAACAGAATGAAGGAGAAAAATCACGTGATCATCTCAATAGATGCAGAAAAGGCATGAGACAAAATTCAACAGCCTTTTATGATAAAACTATCAAGAAATTGGGTATAGTAGGAAAGTACCCCAACATGATAAAATCCACATATGGCAGGCCCACAACTAACATCATACTCAATGGTGAAAAGCTGAAAGCTTTTGCTGAAGACCAGGAACAAGACAAGGATGCCCAGTCCAACCGCTTTTATTCAACATAGTGAACTGGAAGTCCTAGCCTGAGCAATTAGGAAAGAAAAAGAAACAAAATGCATCCAATTGGAAAGGGAGAAGTAAAGTTGCAGACGACGTGATCTTATGTATAGGAAACCCTAAAGAGGCCCCCAAAAAACCGTTAGAACTAAAGAACGAACTCAGTAAAACTTCAGGATACAAAATTTAATTACACGTACTATGTCTTCATTGGCAGTATGTAGAAATGCAACTAATTTAAAATATTTTCAGAAAATAAAAACTTGGTGGATTATCTTATGAGTCCTTATCTATAGAGCCTTTTCAATTTTCTATGTAGGCAGTAATTTTCTCTGCAAATACTGATATTTTTTCTCTATTTCTAGTACCTACACCTTTCATTTTCTTTCCTTATCTTTCTTCCCTAGCCAAGACTTTCAGCACAATGTTTCAAAGTAGAGTGAAAGTATTTTTGGCTTACTTCTGTTCTTAAAGGTAGGGCTAACTTTTCACATTAAATGTGATGATTGCTGTGGGTTTTACATCACTTCCCTCTTGCAGATTAAAGCATTCCCTTCCAGTCCTAGTTTGCTAAGAATGATGCCTAAATGCTGTATTTTAGATAAATATTTTCTGGCATCCACTGGGATAATTTTAAGATATATTTTGTTTGCTAATATCTTCTTTAGACTTTTTCCATCCCCAGTCATGGCACATATTTTGCAGATACATCAGACATTTTTTGCTTTATCTTTCTTTATCTGCTTCTGCTTTCTTTAAGGTTAGGATAGCCACATCATAAAATATATCAGAGTGTTTTTACTCCTCTTCTATATTCTTAAAAATTTTGTATAAGCTTGAACTTATCTGTTCTTAGAACACATAGATAAGACTATCTTGTTTTAGCACTTTGTTTATAAGAATTTTTTAATTACGTTTGCAATTATTTTAGTGGTTAAAACACTCAACTTATCTATTACTTCTTAATATGTTGGTATATTAGTTTTAAATGTGAGCTTGAGTCCAGAGATAGTGTTGGACTCATACACACAGTACCAATGTTCTTATTTTTTTTTTTCTTGGTAATGACGTTCTTGTATTTCATATTCCTTCACATTTTACTTGCTAATGAAGCTCTCTAATTGTAATGTATGCCTCTCCATATATACTTCTTTTTGTCTGTCCCATGAGATGTCACATAATTAAAATTCATACTAGATTACATGAAACACTTCATAGAAGAGCATAATTAAAAATAAAAACATATTTCCTAGAAAATGGGGAAATCAGTGAGCAGCTTGCTCATTTTGCTGCTGATGAAATAATTAAGGTTTATGATATTAAGCAACACTAATATTTAAGAAGAAGATTAGAGGCATTAGAATATGTAACTTTGAGTAGGAAAATCTATAAATTGAAGCAGCTGAAGGGAAAAACTGCCTAGTTAACATCTGCCAGGAGATAACCTGAAAGATAGAGCACACTAGAGTGATTTTACTGGTGCCTTTTACACATCAGTGCACAGAGGCCTGATTTCCAACTGTTAGCACCTACTGTGTTTTTTTTTTTTTTTTTTTTTTTTGTCCCCTAAAGGTTTTGTGGAACCAGTGGAACCTTCTTAGCCCACCTGGTAGGCTGGCAGTGTCAGGAGATTAATGCCTCCTCTCCTTGCTGGGGTCCTCAGCTAATGGTAGTTGGTGTATAAATATTCCAGTTCTCTCTCTTCCTTGATTGGATAACTCTGAAGTCAACGTTGTATGGTGCTTCCCAGAATTCCCCAGTTGTTGGAGGAAGTCATCCAGAAGATGTGACAGCCGGTTGACCGGCGACCTGGACCTGGGCACTTGGAGTCCCTTCACTCCCTCCCCTGTCCTTGGATTGTATGTTCTGCCCACCATTCCCACAGTCGGAGCCAGGTTGTAGAGACCATCTGGACTGAATATGTGACTGAATCCAGTTAAGGCCTCTATAGAAACTTTTAAGATTCTGGTGGCTGGATGCAGAGATCTTCTTGTCGTGGGGCTGCCCAAGACAAGCCTCATATGTAAATGCCCTTGCTTATCAAACCTGCCACCTACCCGTCTGGAGTGATCTGCCTCTTTCTTCCATCTCTCCTTGCCCTCCATGTATCGGGGCCAGTTTGCGAACCAACACTAGTGGGATTAAGCCATTGTTTCCCTAAGTGGTAACTTGATTTACACACGTGCTTTTTTGGCTGTCTTCCCATTCCTTTCTCATTTCCCCAGTCTCCTACCTATGTTTCTTGGAATTATAGTCCAAATAACCAAACTGCACTTGAATACATTTCTCAGGGTCAGCTTATTTGGAAACCCCCACAAGGCAGAAGTTTTCCTAGAAAGCAGATCTTCAGACTGGTTTTCTGTAATTGAACAGCATGCTGGCCAAATGTCCACAATAATTCTGTTGCTGGTCCTGGCTGATGATAACCTCTGGCATATTTTTGCGTCACAATTACTAAGAATTCCCTCTTGCGTGAATTGAAATGGAATGCAGGTATAAGAGGATACACTAGTTTATGCCCTACTTCTAGCATTTGAGTGTTGTTGAAACAATATTAATTATAAGGCCTGTAGAGTTGGTTGGTTTGGGTCAAATGTCATCAATGAGCCAAAGGAAGAAAATGCGTGGCTCATGTCATCCAACTCTCAACTCAGGACATAGTGGGAAAGCCAGAACTACTTGGGCACTACTGAAAGAGATTCCCATCTCATGGAACCAAAAAAAATCAAGGGCCAGCCCTGTGGCCTAGTGGTTAAATTTCTATGCCCTCCACCTTGGCAGCCTGGGTTCACAGGTTTGGATCCCAGGCACAGACCTACACTGCTTGTCAGCCATGCTGTGGTGGCAACCCACATACAAAATAGAGGAAGATTGGCACAGATGTTAGCTCAGGGCATATCTTCCTCAAGCAAAAAAGAGGAAGATTGGCAGTGGATATTAGCTAAGGACGAATCTTTCTCAGCAAAAAAAAATCAAAGATAGAAGTTGATGGTAGACATTAATTCACACGATCTTTAGGTCTATTGTCACTCTCCTTGATGTTCTTATATATTTTATTTTGACTTTTGTTGAAGAAATGAAATTTTTTTTTTTGAGGAAGATTAGTCCTGAGCTAACTGCTGCCAATCCTCCTCTTCTTGCTGAGGAAGACTGGCCCTGAGCTAACATCCATGCCCATCTTCCTCTACTTTATATGTGGGATGCCTACCACAGCATGGCTTGCCAAGCGGTGCCATGTCTGCACCCGTGATCTGAACCAGTGAGGCCCGGGCCACTGAGAAGTGGAACGTGCGAACTTAACTGCTGCACCACCAGGCCGGCCCCCTGAAATTATTTTTAAAACGTGAAAAATCGGGTAGTTTGCAATATCACACAGAAAATCGTCTACTTTGACTATATGCATCTCTTGTGGTGGCTAAATATATTTCTTTAGAAGCCTTCTTATCAATGTAATCTGGACCAACAGATGATTGGTTCCTTAAAAAGTCTGTTAAAGCAGGAAATCAGGGAACATAAGAGAGAGGCTATTTTTTTTTACAACATATTTTAATTTAAATATATATGAATATGTCCTCAAATATTAATCTAGTTGGAGGGCCAGGGCCTATTTTTAGAGGATGATTCCACTCATATTTTATCAGTTTATATAGCCTTCACCTTAATAAATTAAGATGCCACTACCTGAGAGTAGCTTACTTGCTTCATGCATATTCAGCTATTGTGGGTCAGTATGTCAATTTTACTGGTCGGCTGCTTAAGTAGAGGTCAATAAAAAGATCTTTTATTGTTTCACAGATGAATTCCATGGGCTACCAAAAAGGAATATCTAGTATAGTAGTGGTGGAATAATCTAGAAAATGTGTTATAGTGACCGAGTTTCTAAATACACCAAGATGCAGAAATGCTATATATAATTCTTATCAACAAATGCACATAATGACATAGGAGAGTGATAAAAAATTAAGGTCCCTTAAGGATTTTTCTCTTTCTTCTTCTTTCTCCTTTCCTATTTCCACAGTTGTGACTTCAGTTCTTGCCGTTTTTTACTGGGATATGGGAGGAGGATGCATTATTTTGCATTTGTTGTGGGTCTCTCTTGCATTCTAGTTTTGAGACCACATCAGCAAATCACTAATCTGTGTCTAAAATGGACATCAACATAGTTCTTAAATACTGGAATTGTTATAAGTACTATAAAAAGAGCTTATATCTATAAATGGGTAAGTGTAGAGATAGATTTATTGAAAGCACTTAGTGAACATTAATATTAATAATATTAATGAACATAATAGTAATAACAAAGGTTACTCATCTAGAGAGTGCTTTGATCCTGGGTTATTTTTCTGAAGTGCTTTTCTTCTTTGTGACTATTTGTGGAGGCAGTGAAGAGGCCACATTTTTGGGGATGTGTTTTCTTTTATTTCATTAGATTTTCAGAAAAGGAAATAAATTTTGGCTTTTGTTTACCATTTAGTAAAGAAAGTTCTAAAATAAAGAGCAGGTTTAGGAAGAAAGAACTCTATGAGATATTATTAATCCTGTGAGGTGTGAAGTAGGAAACAAAAGTGCAAATTAATACAGATGGTATAAACTGATCTTTGTAAAACAACACGTCAGCCATCCCACCCAGCCTCCATTTAAACTAAGCCTGCATAGATTCATATCCACATGGATACATACTGTGTTTTTATAACTGCTTACCTCCAACGTTGAGGCATGCAAGGGGTTGAGGAGAGAGTATTAATTGTATATATTTTCGCATTGGTCCGCTAGTCACCATGAAGACGTGTTACTTTGATAATTTAAAATATGTTTAAAATTTTCAGCCTATGAAGACATCAAGTCATTTGAATTATTCACCTGTACAAAGAATAAACAAATCATGATTTGCTTTTTGAATTTTATATTAAGAAAGTTAAATAAACTTTTTAAAAATCAAAAGGAAAAGCCTCGTTCGCTAATATTCCTTTCCATGTCAATTTTTTTTTTCTGTTTCAACAGTTAAGACTGTTGCCATTTAGAAATTCAAGCAAAGTTTTATATCATGAATGTTAATTTAAATACATTGCAGTAATCATTTCAGGAAATGATTGGCTGGCAGCAAATATCTTTCTATGTAGCTTAAGATATTAGCATTCTGGTCTTTCTTTAAAAAAATGAACAATTTTCTTCTGAATATAAGTGTGTGAAAAGATGCAAAATATTAGCTTTGCTCAGCATTTGCTTTAAAACTTCTTGGAAGCCTCTTATCTGTCAATTGTTATCTCCTGTGATTGCCGTAAAGTAACGAGCCACATCCTTTGGGGAGCAGGTTTCTTCCAAGAAATAAGTCACTGTATAGGGCTAGGTGGGTGGTGCAGTGGTTAAGTTCATACCTTCCACTTTGGTGGCCCAGGGTTTGCCGATTCCGATCCTGGGTACGGAGATGGCTCCTCTTGGCAAGCCATGGTGTGTCAGGCATCCCACATATAAAGTAGAGGAAGATGGGCACGGATGTTAGCTCATGGCCTGTCTTCCTCAGCAAAAAGAGGAGGATTGGCAACAGTTAGCTCAGGGCTAATCTTCCTCAAAAAAAAAAACCCAAGAAATAAGTCACTGTAAATTCCATTAATATTTTCAGGTCCCTACAAAGATGGAGGTCTATCACCAAATGCAATTTTCTGAAAAAACTAGATTAAGTTGATTTAAAATTGCATTTTAAAATCACATTTTAAAATGAAGACCATAGAAGTATTTATTTTTTATATTGTTTTAATACCCTGATTTAAAGAATGATTTAAAAATTCAAAACTTTAATAGTATATTTAGTGACATCCTTAGTCTCTGTCAACATACAAAATACAATCTGAACATTTTAATAGTTGAATTTGATTTCTAAGAGAGGTTTCAGAAAAAAAGTCACACTACTTTGATTGAATTAATTTGTTGTTTTTCATCCATCTGAGGTAGTCAGACTGGTACTACCAGATTGTTCAAGAGCCGGCCTGTTAGGCAGCAGGCCTCAGGGAAATGATTTGCTCTATTCCCCGTGCCAGTTTTCTTCCAGTCCTTACAGTTCAGGTTACTTAATCCCCAAGTATAGTCTCAGCTCTCTCCCCAGCCTGGGAGGGAAGCCTGTCTCTACTGCCAAGGGTTGGAGGTCTGGCTGGGGGAGAGGTTTAAAATACCTTAGACTAGTGAACTCCATGTGGGCAGATACCTTGTCAGTTGTCCTGCGCAGATCTTGCCCTCCCGTGTTGGAACTGGCCTTCTGCCTACCTTCTGAGGTCAAGTGTTTTCTAGCATTCCTGTTTGGAATTCTATCCTCAATTTTGTCTTGATCGTCTGCCCCACACTTGTGTTTCTCAAGGAACTAGAACATTTTATGTATTTACCATCACTCCAAAAATGTCTAAGCCATTTCTCTTCTATTGTCTGTCTTTCTGTGTATGATGGTACCCTTCTGATGGGTCCTTTCTGCTTCATGTCTCATCTATTGCCTGGTTCTTGGTATTCTTTTATGGCGCTCACTTACTGCTAAGAACTTCTTATCCTACCCTCCTGCTGGATGCTCCTGTCACTCACTTCTTGGACACCAGCACCTCTCAACAAATTTCAGAGACACTCTCACTATTCCCATGCTTTTATCTTTTTGAAAGTTTTATTTTCTTTTAATTATAATTTCACATTCTATAGTTTCTGTTATCTATGCAGAGTCAATCAGAAACACCAAGAGAAAAATGACAATAAGAGCGTCTCTTCTTTTTTGACCAAGGTGTAAATAGTGTTTAGACAGTAGGATTATGGGTGTTTGTACTTTTAAAGCAGTCTTTAATATTATCTTATTATTAAATGTACTCTCATGCCTCTACCCTCACTCATTTCCATGGCACTGACGTGACTGATCTTATGTATGTTGTGCTTCTGTTTTAAGGTTCAAAGTTTATCTTATTTTGATGAACAACGACTAAATTCTGGGTTCTTGTTATAAAGATACTTGAGTCTCATTGACTTGCAAAATAGAGAAGACTGATAATGAAACTCAATGAATAAATCCTTCCTTTATTTATTTATATATTCACTCATTCAAGCTATGCAACAAGCAATCGGTTAAGCCCTGAAGATGTAGATTTGGAGAAGATCTTTACTCTTTATGTTCTTATTGTATAAAAGTCAAAGGCCAATTTGTAAACAAATAATTAGGATACAGTGCGCTTAGTACTAAAGGAGAAAGTTATGGCATTGCGAATGGTGAGGCATTGCCCCCATCAGAAGTACTGTATCAATTCCAGAGATTGGAAATGAGATACAATTTATTTTCTCAGATTCTGATTCTGCCTCCTCAGGGTTTCTTGGCTGTTTTGTTCATTGTAGATCTCTTTCCTCCTACAGCAAGTTCTCTTCCAGAATCCTGACTTAACCACTTGGCAATAAGCACACGTTTACACACAAAACCCAGAAGAGAAAGGTATTGTTCATTCAAGGTATATTTAATGTCATGTATTGTGAAATTGCTTCCAGGGCAGATACCACTACTTTTCTTTCCTTTGTGATTATTCTTTTCCTTTATTGGCTCTAGTATGAATTTGTATGCACCCTAATGTATACCTCACAGGTGCTGAGTATACAAATGTAGCGATAACAACATTGGTTTTAGAATCCTGACTGGGCCATTTGCTAGTTGTCTAACCTTGGTTGAATTACTGAGTCATTCTTAGCATCTTTTTATTCATGCATAAAATGAGTTACTGTCAGTTTTCAGCATCAATACTCAATTAAGTAAGGATGCAGAGAATAGTACCTTGAAAACAGTAGGAACTAAGGAAGTTATCTTGACCTCCTTTCTCTCCTATTCAACTGACTTACCCAAATAACTTTGAAATGCATGTTGGGACAAGTGGATGCAATATTCAATGCATACATTGTTTTGCAATTCAGTTGAACTATTTTAGGAATAAGAATTCCTAAATAATAATAATAAATAAATAATAAATAATAAAAATAAATAATAAATAATAATAATAATTGTAATAATATGATAAAAGTAAAACTGGCTAAGAGAAGGTGAGAAAGCAATTCTAATAGCTTTTCAACATGTAGGAGAGTCAAAACTACAAAAACAAGCCATCACAATCAAAGCACGATTGGACTTCACAAATCCACAGTATGTATGTTCCTCCTTTCTGGAAAATGCAAGTAAATAAGATAGTTTTTAGCATTCACTGTGGGCTGGTGACGTGCTGTGTGCTATTATTGAATGAGTTAGGCTTAGTTTTCCCATTATCATACAAGCTAAATTTGGTATTGAACACAAGCGCCTAACGCAGAAGCTCTGGGGAAGTCTGAGCAGACAGCAGCATAAACATGTGCCTTTGAGCTATGCAGGGATGACTCAAAGAAAGCTCGCTGTAAGAACTGAAACTTGGGGAGTCATTTGAAGATGGAGAAGCAGGTACCACTTCAGAGAAGCAGGGAAAAAATTATTCCACGTGAGAAAACAGCCAGAAATCAAAAACTAAAAAAAAAAATGAGTGAGGAAGAAGGAAGGAAGAGATGACAGATAAGACATACTATGGGGCCAAATGGTGAATTGATTCTACTGTTTGCTCAGAGCTGACAAGCAGAATGAATTTGCCTTGAATTTTTTAAACAACCTTAGCATACACAACCTTCTAATCCTTAAGGAGTTTTACTAAGGCAAAGAAAAGGTAAGTATGACATACCAGAACTTTCTTTCTATAGAAAGTATGAACAACAGTTGGAGTTTGGGCAGATCAAAGGATGTGAGAGTCAGCTCAAGAGTTTTATTATGTTCCTTACCTTTACGTTGTTATTATTATTATTATTATTATTATTATTTCAGTTGATGGGAACGTGGCATCACTGAGAACTGATCTTTGTCTTCAAGGAGATCACCATCTTGTGAGACAGACACTCAGGTAAACACACATTGAAAATTACATTATATATTCCATACTAGAAGTGAGAATGATGTGACATAGGAAACAGAAGAGAGGACTTATTCCAATTTGAGGACTTTGGGAAACATTCCTTTGGAAAATATTCCGGGGGATGTAAAAAAAATTAGTAAATTTTGTTTTAATTGAATATATGTGGTTACCAAGTGTAGAATGTTGGTAACGGTTTCTAGGAGGTGGAGGCACCAAGAGCAAAGTTGCAAAGGCATGAACCGGGATAGCATGGCTAAAGAAATTAAAGAAGCTGATTATTGTTAGATGCTGAATTGGGAGATAGGTGTTAAAGTTGATAGAAATTAAGATATAGAAGACCTTATCTGGAGAGATAAGGAGATTAGACAGGAAGGAGATTCTGCAGATCAAGTGTCAAAAAACCAAATTCTACAGATAGTCTCTTTTTTGGGTCCACAATGAATCAATAGAAAAAATTAGAAATTTCGTATTAAAGTCAGATATTTGACTTCTCTTACCAATGCTTTTATGGCAGTACCAATTCTTCGTTTCCTCATGGCTATAGTCCCCTGGACATGAGAAGGCTTCTACTCAGTGCATGCATTCTCTGTTGTGCCAATGTGGCCGCTCCTCACACAGAGTTTACATATGCATTTACATCTGTCTAGCTTTATTTACCACATACATTTTTTCTGCTGAGATATCTTTAATGACGAGAGGTCCCTGTCTCTAAAGGCAACACATTCTATTCTTTTGAAGCTCTGACCTGCCTCTTGTTCTTAGATTAATTCAATACCTGCTTCTCATATTTCCACTTCTGGTTCCAGTTCTGCTCTTAGGAGCCACACAGAGTGAGATTAATCTGTCTTTCATAAGAAAATCCTTCAGATATTTGAAAAATAACTTGCACGCCTCCTCTTTTATTCAACTCTTTTCTAAGCCACAAGGAAGTTCTACACTTAGCTCCTGTTTGAGATGTTTTCAGGTCTCTTACTAATTTCATGTCTCATTTCTTCTTCTTCCTCTTAATGTAATCCAGCTTATCAACATATTTAAATGATGTTGAATTGTACATAATCCTCCCAGTTTGGTTTGGGTAGCACAGTGTAGCGTTGGTCTGCCTCACTTCACTGTAGGGAGATTATTGGTTTATTTAAACTCCTGAGATAGCCTTGCTATTGTAAGCAATCATCTCACACCTCTGGCTCATGAGGGGGCTTACAGTCACGCATAATTTTCACATTAACTCATGCCAAGTATTTTTTCGTCCTCCATAAACTTATGTTTGTTATTTTAAGCTTAGAAGTATAAGTGCACGTTTTATCGTCTTTCTATTAGCCTAGGAATGCAGTTCCTCACTGTCATACTAAATCTTGATCTTGTCACTATGTTGTTTGCTCTCTACCTACTTTGTCACCTCCTGGAAATATAACAAGTCTCCTTTTATGTTCTCATCTAATGCATGGGACAAAAATAATAGACAGGTGAGGACAAGGCCACAACTTTGTGGTGTTCCACTGGAGATTGATCCCAAGGTTGAAATCAATGTCTTATTCAACATTATGTATGATTACTAAGGCATTTGTGAATTCATCTAGCAATATTACCCAATTCACCTTTCAAAAACATCTTGTTAACATATATGAACCCCTTAGTCAAATGTTCAAGTGTTTTGTCAAACTAGTGAGAAATTACCAAAGGAGGAAATAATGATTGTACCGCAGACTCATTTTGGGTAAATCTTCATGAGTTTCTTAGGATTTCATGATTCAAGTATAATAGTAAATTGTATTTATATAGTGCTTGACTTTTCTAAGTGATTTGTCATGCAATTTTCCAGAGTGGAAGCATTGTGCAAAGTTCACAGGCATTAGAGTCTAGCAAATGGATTAAAATATCTGGCTTTGGTATGCATTAGCTCTGTGTCCAAGGTAAATGTCTAACCTTTCAGTACATAAAAGGAGTAATAATAGATGTTTCACACGGTTATTATTAAGATTTAATGAGAATTTATATAAAGCATCCAGTCCAGGACCTAGCCCACAGTGTATATGACAGGTTAAATTTCTTATTTTCAACACCAAGATACTCAGAGTAACTGCGCTGACTATTCAGACTGATGTTACGTCCATTTAGAAGATAGATAAAAAAATTTAGAGAGTTTTTATTTAGTCATTAAATAATTACTGGATGCTTCCTAAATGTTTGGCACTGTTACGCACTGAATATAATGACTTATGAGATGCATGTTAACATTTTCCAGGAACATAGAGAATGGGTACCAAACCTAGCCCCAAAGGCTAGAGAGTTAATTCTGAACACCAACTGGCTAAGAGTTGACATAGTGTTTTGACAACTCAGTGATTGACTTTATTACAGAAATTTTGTAAATATTCACAATGAATCTCCTTACCCCCCGCCACCTTTTTTTGTAGGTGTAGTCTATGATAAAATAGCTTCTTATGTTCAGCTCCAAAGAGTAATATGTTGGGGCAACAAACTGTGGCCCATTAAGATGCCTAAAGACCAGCTTTAATGAATCATTAAAGATTATTTATAGTCAGCATAGGAATATATGTAATTAGATACTTCTAAGGTGTTCATGAGGCTCAAGTAATGTGCTCTTTTATGGAGTAAAATATTTCCCTCCTGATTAAAAATACTCTTTGTTAAGTTGATTATCCATTTTTCCAGCTAGATAGCCTTAACTTGGTCATAAATACTACAAAATTAGTGGAATCTGACTTAATGATATTTGAATGTAATTCGAAATTGTCAAATTGTGACCTTTTTCATAAGAATAAATTTATTCCATTCAAATCCTATTGTCTGAGAGAATGAATAATATTGTACATCTATGGAAACTTGTCAGGATAGATGACAATTTAGTAGCTGTATTTAATAGCACTGACTAGAAAGATCAACTAAAAATATGGTTTAAACATGACAAATCTGTTTTGCTTTTTGCTAAATTGATCAAAACATACAGTGTTTTTCCCTTGGGAGAATTTTTACTCATTTGAAATGAGATTAAAAAAATATGCTAATACAGGACTTCCCACTCTGAGAGGAAATGCACTGAGTGCTTGTGTAAAGATTCTATGTGGCTCTTCCAGGTGCATTTAAAAAATAATAAATACTGAATTAGGACTTCCAGCTATGCAGAGTGAATAGGTTGCTAATCCTTCACACACACACACACACACACAGATACACACGAATGTAATGATGAGGATCGAGGCTGCCCCAGGGAGAGAAGCCCAAGGCATCCTGCCCAACATACTAATCTATATCATCCTCCAGAAAGAATAGGACATCCTGAACTGATCTGACCTGATTCCTATCCAGAGTTATAGGACCATCCAATAACCAGACCCCACCTGCACTGATATCATTTTAATGATTTGTTTCATGATCTTTCCTTTGTCTTGTAAAGAAATAACTCACATACCTATGCCTTATAAATTTAGCCCTACCCTCAACCCATTGCAGCTCTTTACTGCCCACGGGTCCTGTCCCCGTGCTACTCCATGCTATTCTCTGAATAAAAGAGGCCTACTGCCAGACCTTGAAAGTCCAAGAAATCTTTCTTTTGACTCCTCAGCTCGCCGAGCCCACATCAGTAACATAGACAGAATTCTGTAAAAAGAATCTGGACTCTGAAAATGATCAAAGGTAGAAGAGAAACTTAGAATCAATCATTAATTCTTGTAAAACTGCTACAGCTTTGGGTAAGAAAAATGGGAGTCTTCCACGTTTTTGTCCAGTGGTGCTTTGTTCCTGACCCACTTACACCTTCAACAGGTGAGAACTGTTACTCATTGGCTTGGGACTGGCTGCATAAACTTGCAGCTGTGCTTGCAGAGGGTGTGGACTCAATTTTGTACAGAAAATGTAAACACAAAACTCTGCAGATAAAAGTGGTGAATGTAGTGGGGAACAACTGGAGGAAAATAACATCTCTGATAACCTGAGATTGTGATCCTGATTGAGGTGAATGGTGGATCAGACAGAACTTCATTAGGAGATTCTGGAAATAAGAGAGACATGGAATGGTTAGATAAGCTATGCATCCCTGACTGTCTAGGAAACTGTACACTTGAGACAGCCAGTGGGAAGTAAATTTAAAAGAAGATTTGAAAATTGGCTGATTTTTGAATGCCCTCACCAAGCCACACACAGATTGATCATCAGAGAGAGGAAGCTCAAGATTTCTAAGCACAATATCTGCCAAATCATTGGCTGACCATTAAGCTATGGAGACACAAGGGTGACCCCTAAGACACAAGACTTAAACTAAAAATAAACAACTGTGTAGAATCCTACAGAAAAGAAGAAACAGGAGGTATTGCCACCCTAGTGTTACCAGCTTTTAGTTACTATCAGCCCTGATATTGGTTCCCCTACAGTGAACCCAGCATATATGGGTTAAAGCTAAAGGTGCACATTCCCAGTTCCTTGGTTCTTGGTTACACTTATATGTAAATACTTGTGTCTGTAACCTCTGACTTCCTGAGCTATGGAGCCAAATAGAAGTTACAAATTGTTAAAGTCCAGATGACCTCACGCTGGGCTCCCACTAAAGTCGTGGCTAATCACAGGACTTTGAAGTTCTTTTACAGAGAAACTAATGTCCAAAAAATATCAGGAAACTGAAGCTTCTCAAGCCCAACTCCTTGGCTTCCTGATGTCAGAGTCTACCTTTCACCATGGAGATAAACATCCAAGGACACTCATCTGAGAAATCCTTTGTCTCCTCCTCTGGAAGCAGCTCCAGACGCAGGCGGATGGGAAAATGCTGACCAAGAAATCCGTGGCCCCCCTCCCCTACCTAAAACCCCAAATAAAAACTCATTCCTGTTTTTTAACGGGGAGCAATCAAGTTTTCAGGCACTGGCTCTTGCTTTGCTCCCTCTGCCTGGCAAAGTAAAGCCCTTCCTTTTTCACCCAAGACTCTGTTACTATTTGGATTGGCATCGGGATCAGAGACCAAACTTTCAGTCATACTAGATCTATAGATTTATTGTCTATCTGACCTGTGCTGGGTAAGATGTACATAATCATGACAATTACCTCAAAGGAGCGTACAAGACATTATAATACAGTCAAAGAAATCAGAGCTATGTCCAACGCATAGTAACTTTTCTGTTAGTTCTATAGAAAGCAGTCGGTGTGCTTTTGCAAAAACAAATAAAAGCAAAACTTTATGAGAGTAGTAGTTTTTATTCGGATTAAGAGAGAACGAAAAGAAAACAAACAAACAAAACCAGGAGAAGCAAATTTACACAATAAGAAGTTCCTATATTTAACTTGCTGGTCTTAGGTCTCACGAATTCTTCAACTTGTGAATTTTGGGGTCCTTAATTCATTCATTCAACAATGATGTACTACTCTGTGTCAGAGGCTGTAAAGTTACTGGAAGCAGAATGATGACTGATGTGAGAATTATCAAAACAATGATACAATGAAATCTCTGTTTAAAACTGATTATACCTGTTTCATGTGAAGCAGAATCTCACTTTTAGTCATATGTCAAGACAGCTTAAAGGTAAGGGAGGTCCTTCCTGTCAATATGTACTATCACCTCTGGTTGTTGGTGACTAAGTCCAATAGTTAAATATTGACCTAAGAATTAAACTTATGTTAAATTTAGCATCATGTGTCCCGTCAAATTATTGTAAAGTTGATGTAGCTGAGAAATAGATGTGTCTACCAGAGTTGTTCTACCTTCTTTGGATTTGTTATTAGTTATTTTATTCCATGAATTCAAGTGTGTTACTTCAGGAAGCATTGAGATCTTAGGACCAGACTTCTAACTTGAGAACTTAGAACCTGATATCAGAGGAGAATTTATTGTGGGGAGTGGTACTTATAATCCCTTTTGGCTTTTCCTCAATCAGCGCAAGAATCATTCATCCATTTCAGATTTGACTTTTGAAGGCTTGTCTACAAGGGGTGGTCAGAACTAAGGTTGCAGTTTCTGTTGTTGGTAATAACTCATGATGTCTTTGTTTCTGTACAGTTCTCCCTTGACCTTTAGACTCATATAGTTACTGGACTACTTGACATTTCCAAATGGATGCTTCATAGATATATCAAACAATGTTTTCCAAAAGGAACTCTTGATTTCATCCAACACACCTGATCCTCTTCTGGGATTTCGTCATTTCAGTAGTTGTTAAAACTACCTACCAAGATGCTCAAGCTGGAAACTAGTGTCTTCCTGAATCTCCCAAGGGTATCAATCTTTAACTCCTACCGTATTTGCTTTCTGAAGATAGCTCGTGCTCATTCATTTGTCTCTATCTACTCTATGACTATTTACATTCAAACTACTTAAATTATATCTTATACCTTTCCTCCTAACCAGTCTCATCTTTTTTTTGTGTGTGTGTGAGGAAGATTGGCCCTGAGCTAACATCTGTTGCCAAGCTTCCTCTTTTCGCTTGAAGAATATTGTTGCTGAGCTAACATCTGCGCCAATCTCCCTCTCTTTTGGGTGGGATGGCACCACAGCATGGCTTGATGAACAGTGCTAGGTCCACACCCGGGATCTGAACCTGCGTACCCCAGGCCACCAAAGTGGAGTGCGCGAACCTAACCGCTATGCCACAGGGCCAGCCCCAACCAGTCTCATCTTTAAGTCTCACCCTTGTTTAAATCCTTTTTTAAAAATAGCAATCAGAATAATCTTTTTAGACTATGAATTGGACAATATTATTCTCCTTAAAAAAATCTTCAACACCTTCCAATTGCCAGATGTCATCCAATTTCAAATACAAATTTCTTACGTGGCATCTCAGAATGCACATAATCTGGCCCCTGCACACCTTTCAAATTCTTTTCTCTCTACTCCCTCTTCCATGTATATTCTAGCCACCTTGGCCTTTTTTCAGTGTCTCATATTTGTCAGTTTCTGTCTCACCTCCATGTCTTGGTGACAGTTTTGTTTCTGTTTGAAAACATATCTTTATCCTATGGATCTCAGGTTAAACTTTATTCTACAAAGACCTTTCCCAAACCGGAATAAATTGTCTAACCACTCTTTTTTATTTTATATTGTTCTACCTTCAGTTATCACTTAAGTACGTCAATTTTTAAACATGCATTTTATATAGTCATCTCTATTGCTATACCTCTAAGTTGCAACATAGTTGCTTTTAAGGGAAGTGCTAAAAAAGCATATTTAACACCTCTTCATAATTTCTAAAGACTATACCACTCACACAAACAAAGCAAACCTGCAAAACAAAAACGTCCATTACTAAGCAGTATATATTCATAATGCATAAATGAACACAAATAATTTGATTAAACACTGTTTAAATCATGCTCTGTAGAGACTAGCTCTAGGCTTAGGCCCTCAGCAAAGTGGCAAAGGACCGTCCCCATCCTCTATCTGCAGTATCCTCTGAAATCCAGAGCCCACACTGACCAACACAACACATTGGTTAGTTAGCCTCTCCAAACACAAGGCTCACATCAGAGTTTTACCCCTGGTGCAGGATACTCCAGAAAAACCATATAATGCTTCTGGAAATTCTGAATTTGTGGAGAAATTACATTTTTAAAGAACTGTGTAGAAATAGAAAAAAAAAAGTAATATATCTTCGTTTCCTTTATAGAGCTAGTCATTTTGTTGGATTCAAACTGTAAAGATTATATCGAGTATATTTGATTTACTCATGAAGTTAAAATGGTTGGCATATTAAATTTAAAAGAGTAGTTTGTTTAGATTCTAATTTCTTATTAACTATTGGGATTTACTTTCATATTTGTTTAATTGTTACAAATGGCACTGCAAGCTGCTGAGCTTAAGACATTAAACATCTTTTAGTTTTTACTTATTTATCTGAAGCAGTAAACAACCAAGAAAATAAGAAACCATCAATATTACAACTAAACAAAGTCATCATGTTTTGTGGATGTGGTATCCACTTTGTTGTCTTAGAGATGCAGAAATACATAATTTCAGAAAAAGAGTTAAGGCAAACATATATATATATATATATATTTTATTTTATTTTATTTTTCTGAAATTGTGTATTACCCGTTGGGTCTTGCCAGAAGAATCCAGAATGAAACATGGAGCTATAACATGAGCATGAGGTAGGAGGGTGGTGTCGTCAGTTGGTGAGAGGATCTCTGGAGGCAGGAAGGGCAGAACCCAGCTGGGAGATGGAAGCAGATACAGTTCAGAATAGAGGAAAAAGGTGATGAGGAACGCAATAGAATCTTATGGGATAAATATCATAATCCCAGAACTGGGCTAGACAGTTTAAAGGTAAGTTAATTTAATCTTTGCATCAACTCTTTGAGGTATTATTTTCTTTAACTTATCTATCAGAGGCCCAAAACTCAGTATAACTTGTTTGTCCAAGTTCACACAGAAAGTGGCCTGTTCAGAAATGACAGAAAGACATATGTTGGTCTAAAACCAAGCCCTTTCCATCAGCTAAGCCAAAATCAGTGCTGTATCCAGAAAAGGGAGCCAAGAAACAAGACTACATCCCAGCAGGAAGTGGAGAGATGGCCGTTACTGCTCTAGCATTCTATATGGCAGGCACATTTGTAGGCTTTGTGTTTATAGCAGTAAATAAAAGAGGCAAAGTTTTATCCTCATGGAGCCTATTGTCTAGTTGGGGAGACAGACAATGAAAAATGAAGATACAAATAAATATATGACATAAGTAGTTTGTAGTTATAGATACTTTGAAGAAAATTACAGCTATCCAAGTAGATAGCATGTGACAGAGGGTAAAAAGTGGCCATTTTAACTAAAGCAGCTAGGAAGGGCTCTCTGAAAAGCAGATATCTGACTAGAAACATCAATGAAGTAAGAGAGGGAACACCTGGAACAATAGTGTTCTGAACAGTCCAGCTCCTAGCGCCATGAGGCAGGATTGCTGTATTTGAGGGATGTTAGGAAGCCAGTGTGGTTGGAACTGAATGAGGGAGGCAGACAGCTCTGAAGATAAGATTGGAGACGAAGGAAGCAGATGGTTTATGTAAGTCTCTGTAGGCTATGGTAAGGAGTTCGTGTTTTATTTGATGTGATGTGAATTGAAGCTCTCAGCTTTCGAGCCAGGGGGTGTCAGGAGCTGACTTAGATTAAACACCACACTTTTGCTGCTTTGTGAAGAATGGAACAAAAATCAGAGCAGGCAAACCAGTTAGGAGGCTATGACTCAGGTTTAGGACAGATGGTAATGGCTTGGAATAGGGTAGTAGGTGTACAGATTGAGAAGTAGTCATATCTGAGCTGTATTTTTATGGCATAGACATAGAAGTGTCTGTGGTTGTAACAGAAGCAAAGAGAGAGCATGTAACAGGCTTTCCCAGAATTCCATTGCCCCATGTTGTTGCTGCTCTAGTTGGCTGTGATTTCAGCTCTATTACTCTCAGAAGGTCAAAGGATACTAGAAAGGAATCACGCAGCTTCTGAATTCACCATTTTCCAAACTCCAAGATTCTCATTGAAAATCTTTTCCATACTGTTAATTACCCTCACTATATGAGGGATCACTATCAGGGGCTTCCGCTTTGCAACTGTCTCATTGTGATCTCAGCATAAATTTCACAAAACTGAAGCTTTTATACACAGTCTTTTCTTGTGTTTACAATTATTTAGTTTATTTCTTGGAAAGATTCTGGGATTTCCATGTAGACATGGAGTTCATCATTGTTCTTCTCCTTTGTTTGGTTTTCCCTTTCTGATGAGGAGTCTGATGCTCCCCCTTGTGAGGTCCTTGGTAACGTTGTGGAAGAGGACGTTTACTAATATTGTTGGGACTTTTCCATATGCCAAATTTGGGACAAAGCATCTTGTTCACATGATTTCACTTTAGCTTCAGAATAACCATGGCAAATTTGTATTATTTTCATTCATAGAAGAGGACACTGAGGCTGAGAATTTAAATATCCCAATCAACTGAACATGAGCAAGCAGAAGAGTCAGGATTTGAGACTTTCCCTTTAACTCCCCCGTAACCACAAAGCACAAGTTCTGTCTGTTGCAGATGCTTGGCAGATCCCAGACTAAATTCCTGGAGCAGCCCCCGAAGGAATGCCTTTTCTACTTCAGCGCGGTAAAGGTTCTTTCTGACATCTGGGCTAACTGCTGCTTAGTTTGTAACCCAGTCAAATGCAACGGCAGTTTTATATTTCTGCCTTTGAATCTCAGATCGAAGAAACTGGCAGCAGCATAAATTCCTCAGTGTAAAAGAATTGTAATGATCTGACTTTGTCGATGGGTTGACATCAAATTCTTTTAGTCACATAAAACTTTTTTTTCATTAAAAATAAAAAATAGTTGCAGGGGAGTGAATTTGAGGAGTAATATAAGGACAATTTAACTTGAACAAGTTATTTTTTATAAAAGATTTGTAATAACAATGTTTCATATTCCATTTCTAGAGACGACTACCAAAAAATATACCTCCTTCAATGTTTGCTATTTCCATCACTTCCTTCTTTTCCCCTCAAGTCTACTCTAAAAAATGTTCATAATCTGCTCCAGATTGTATTTCCCTTCAGCTCCTCATCTGAGAAAGGGACAAGACAGAATCTTCTCACTTCGTGATAATTGGGCCATACTCAAGTATACTCAAACTACTTAAGGAGAAATGGTCATATTAACACCACCTATTTTTATCACACATCATAGTTTTTCTAATTTGTAGAGGCCTATGACTATTTTATCACAACTACAGAAAGAAATAGCAAACTTGTATGTTTATGACCCGAGAAAACAACACAGTTCAGTTCAATAGTCAGCACTTACTATGGGCTATGGCAAGAGAAACTGCTCTTGAGAAATTTGTAGCTTATGGAAGAACAAACATACACAGAGAAAAAAAATACATTCTAAGCTACAAATGCTATGAGACTCCCAAGGCAGTAATTTTTCTCAACTTGTAAATTCAAAAAAGACCCACTGGTGGGGATAACTAAAGATTGTCCAGGTGATTATAAATGAGAAGAGATTTCTGGCAGGGAAAACTGTTTGGAAATATGGTAATCTAGGGGGTAAGATATTGCTAGTTAGTATTCTGCTTCTGGCTGTCTCCTCCCATCCCCCACCAAGAGCGTGGGCCCACTGAAGAGCTGAATCTCCATCTCTTCTTGCCATTAATAAGGTGATAGGCTATTAATAATGTGGTAGGAAGCAGGGCTAGTTTACACTCTGCTTTCTTCCCTTAATCATGGTGTGTGTGTATGGGAGGGGGGAACCAGCAAGGAGCTGAGTTTTCATTCCCATCCTACAGCAACAAAGCCGTATGAGCCAGTCCTCTGTTACTTCCTCCTTCATAGCAGCAGGACCCAGAGGGGAGCTGAGTTTACATCCCTACTTGGAGGTAATGAGGTGATTGGAGTCAGTGTCCTAGAGGATAGAATCAGTGAACTGGAGGATGGACCAATAGAATTTATCCATTCTCAACAAAAAAAGAGGGAATAGATTGAAAGAAGAAGTGTGCATCAGAGACCTGTGGAACATAACCAAGGACCTAGCTTCTGTTTCCTAGGAGGTCCAGAGGAGAGGAGAGAGAGATCAGGACTGGAAAAGTGTTCAAAAAGATAATGGTTGAAAACTTCCCAAATGTGGTAAAACAACAACATAAACTCACAGATTCAAGAAGGTAAGTGAACTTCAGATAGGATAAAATCAAAGAAATCTACACCAAGACACAACGTAATTACAGATATGAAAACTAAAAGTGAAAAAAAAATTATGAAAGCAACCAGAGAGATAAAACGTTGTGATAAAGTCTGACTTGATTTTTGATGTTTGACTGCTGACAGCTTTCAACCTCACCACTCCTCTTGCCCTTTTGCCTCATAATATGAACAAGCTGATAAGAAAGCCTGATGTTCCCTGCTTTGGTGTAGGTGGGAAGTTGAAACCAGTGAAGATCTGGCCCACATGTGGGAACTGGCTTCTAAGTTGATACCTCTAACCACAATAAAATCCAAGCCAGTCTCCTCTTGTTGTCTCAAGTGATTTATCTATTTATTTACTTTTGGTGAGGAAGATTGGCCCTGAGATAACATCTGTTGCCAATCTTCCTCTATTTTGATGTGAGATGTCACCACAGCATGGCTTGATATGTGGTATGTAGGTCCGCACTCAGGATCTAAAGCAGTGAACCCCAGGCCACCAAAGCGGAGTGCACGAACTTAACTACTACACCACTGAGCCAGCCCCTCAAGTGATTTTTTATCTTGTTTTGGAACTTGTTATATTCTAACAGAAAATATCATTATGAGAGGAATAAACTTTTTCTTACCTTCTTGGTGCATATTTGGCACCATCAGTCTCCAAATCTAAACAAAATTTTGGGTGGGGTTTCTCTCTCATCTCTGTAATGACTACAATGGATGTAGTACTTATAGGGGGACAATAACTTGAATTAATTTAATTAGATTTCTTGTCTGAAACCATGGAGGCCAAAAGAAATTAGCACAACGTTTTTCAAGTACTGAAAAAAGAGATGTCAACTGTGGATTCTATAAATGGTGAACTGAGATGCAAAAATCAACGAAATATAAGCAAATCTAATCTAGCAATGAATAGAAATAATTACGTACCCTGATCAATTGGAATTTATTTCCAGCTATGCAAGTCTGGTTCAACATTCAAATATCAGTTAATGTAATCTACTGTAGTTATAGTTTAAAGAAAAAAAATTACATGATCCTATCAACTAACTTAGGAATAACATTTGATGATATATAACACCTATTCATGATAAAAACTCTCAGCCAACTTAGGAAGAGGGCAGAGAGAGGAACTTCCTTTACTCGATGAAGAGCATCTACCAATAATCAGCGGCTGATAAAACTCCTCATTGTGAAAGATTGAATGGTTTTTACATAAGATCGGGAACAAGGCAAATATGTCCACTATCACTACCTTTAGTCGTGATAACAATTGATGGAAGTTGTTGTCAGTACAATAAGGCAAGGAAAGGGAATAACAGAGATACTGATTAGAAATAAATAAATAAAACTCTGTGGATGAAATGATTGTCTACGTAGAAAACCTGAAAGAACCTATAAAAATCCTGTAACTAATAAATGAGTTGAAGATGATGGCAAAATATAAGATGACCATGCAAAAGTCAATAGCATTTCTTTATACTAACAATAAATAGGTAGAAACCAAAATGAAAAAAAAATAATATTTCCTCAAAATAAGATGGAGTACTTAGGTGTAAGTGGAACAACACATGCACAGAATCTGTGCGCTTAAAATTACAAAATACTGATGAGAGAAGTCAAAGAAGAGCTGCATAAATGGAGAGGCAGATTATGCTCATGGATTGGAAAACCCAACATAGTAAAGATGTCAGTTCTCCCCAGTTCGCATACAGGTTTAACAAAATTTATATCAAAATTCCATCAATATTTGTTGTTAATATAGACAAGATTATTCTACACTTTTTCTGAGAAGTTAAAGCAACTATAATAGATAAATACATTTTGAAAACGAAGAATTTAGAGGAATTACTCTACCCAATTTCAAGACTTTTATATAGTGACTTTGCCTAGACTATGTAGTTTAAGTGGAGGAATTGACACATCAATGACCCAGAATAAAAAACCCAGAAACTGACTTACACAAATGTGTCCAACAAATTTTTGAAAAAGGTGCAAAGGCAATTCAATGGAGGATAGACTTTTAGGAAATTATGCTGAAGCTAGTGGACATTCATAACAAAAAAAATGAATCTTGACCTATGTTTTATACCTTATACAAAAATTCACTGAAATCGTTCATGGACTTGTGTAAAATGTGAAACTATAAAACTTTTAGTAAAAAATGTAGAAGGAGATCTTCAGGATCTAAGAAAAGAGTTCTTAGATTTGGCACCAAAAGCTTAATCCAAAGGAAAAAAAAAGCCAGTTTCATTTCATCAAAATAATAAAAGTTGGCTTTGCAAAAGAATCTGTTAAGAGTGTGAAAAGATGATCTACAGACTGTGAGGAAAATGTTTTCAAACTAGATTTCTATAGAAAAGACTAGTATGTAGACTATATAAAGAAGTTTCAAAGCTCAAGAGTAAACAAGAAAACAATATAATTATAAAATGAGCAAAAGGCAATTCTTTCTTTCATGGATCATACCTCTGGTGTTGTATGTAAAAATTCGTCACCAAACTCAACATCGTTTAGATTTTCTGTTATGTTAGCATCTAGGAGTTTCAGACTTTTCTCTTTACATTTAGGTCTGTGATCCATTTTGAGTTAATTTTGTGAAAGGGGTAAGATCTGTGTTTACATTCTTTTTTATTTTTTTACATTTAGATGGCCAGTTCCAACACCATTTGTTGAAGAGACTAACTTTACTCCATTGTATTGCTTTTGCTCCTTTGTCAAAGGTCAGTTGACTATATTTATGTGAGTCCATTTATGGGCTTTCTGTTCTGTTTCATTGATCCACTTGTCTATTCTTTTACCAATACTATGCTGTATTGATTACCATGGTTTTATTGCAAGTCTTGAAGTCAAGTAGTGTCAGTTCTCTAACTTTGTTCTTTTCCTTTAATATTGTGTTTGCTAGTCCAGATCTTTTGTCACTCCATATAAGCTTAAAATTAGTTTGTCAATATATACAAAATAACTTGCTTGGACTTTCATTGGGATTGTACTGAATTCGTAGATCAGGTTGGGAAGAAGTGACTGCTTGACAACATGGAGTCTTGCTGTCCATGAACATGAAATATCTCTCCATTTATTTAGTTCTCTGATTTTGTTCATCAGAGTTTTCCTCATAAAGATATCGTAGATATTTTGTTAGATTTATACCTAAGTATTTCATTTTTGGGGGTGTTTTGGAAATTTTTGTGTTTTTAATTTCCGATTTCACTCATTCATTGCTGGTATATAGGAGAGTGGTTGACTTTTGCATATTAACCTTGTATCCTACAAGCTTGCTGTAATCAATTATTAGTTCCAGGAGATTTTTGGTGATTCTTTCAGATATTCTATGTAAATGATCGTGTCATCTGTGAACAAAGACAGTTTTATTTCTTCTTTCTTGAACTTTTATTTCCTTTTCTTATCTTGTATCTGCTAAGACTTCCAGCACAATATAGAAAAGTAGTGGTGGGAGAGGATATCCTTGCCTTGTTCTTGATGTTAGTGGGAAAGCTTTGAGCTTCTTATCATTAAATATGATGTTAGATGCAATTTTTTTGTAGCTAGTCTTTATCAAGTTGAGGAAGTTTTCCTCTATTTCTAGTTTCCTAAGAGATTTTCTTATGAAAAATTTTGAATTTTATCAAATACTTTCTACATGTCTATTGATATGATTATCTGTTTTTTCTTCTTTAGCATGTTGATGGGAGGGATATGTTAATGGATTTTTGAATTTTAATCAGCCTTACATACCTGAGATAAATCCCACGTGGTTATGTGTATAATTCTTTTTATACATATTGTATTCATTTTACTGATATTTTGTTGAAGAATTTTGCATTCGTGTTCACAAAAGATATTGATCTGTAATTTTCTTTCTAGTAATGTCTTTGTATGTTTTTGATATTAGGGTAATGCTGGTCTCATAGAATGAGTTAGGAAGTATTCCGTCTGCTTCAATCTTCTGAAGGAGATGGTAGAGAAGTGGTATAATTTCTCCCATAAATATCTGGTAGGATTCACCAATGAACCCATCTGGGCTTGGTGCTTTCTGTTTTGGAATGTAATTAATTATAGATTCAATATCTATAATATATATGTCTGTTTAGGTTGACTATTCTCCCTGTGTGAAATTTGGCAGATTGTGTCTTTCAAGGATTTAGTCCATTTCATCTGGTTAATCAAATTTGTGGGCATCAAGTTTTCATAGTGTTTCTTTATTATCATTTTAATATCCAAATATCCATGGGAACTATAGTGATATACCCGCTTCATTTCTGATATTAGTAATTTATGTCCTCTCTTTTTTTATTAGCCTAGTTAGATCTTATTGATTTTATTTATCTTTTCAAATAATCAAGATTTGGTTTTGTTGAATATCTCTATTGATTTCCTGCTTTCAGTTTCATTGATTTCAGCTCTAATTCTTATTATTTATTTTCTTCTGCTTACTCAGATTTAATTTGCTCTTTTTTTTTTTCTAGTTTCCTTAGGTGGAAGCTTAAATGGCTGATTTTAGATCTTCTCTTCTAATGTATGCATTCAATGCCATAAATTTTCTTCTAAGCTCTGCTTCCACTGCATCCCACAATTTTTGATAAGTTGTGTTTTCATTTTAATTTAGTTCAAAATGTTTTTAAATTTCTCTTGAAATTTCTTCTTTGACCCATGTATTATTTAGAAGTATATTATTTAATTTAAAAGTGTTTTGAGATTTTCCAGCTATATTTCTGTTATTGATTTCTACTTTAATTCCATCGTGGTCTGAGAAAGAAGATATTATATGATTTCTATTCTTTTAAATTTCTTAAGATGTGCATTCTAGCCCAGAATGTAGCCCGTCTCAGTGAATGTTTCATGTGATCTTGAGAAAAAGTATATTCTGCTGTTGATGGGTGAAATAGTATTAGATGCCCCTTATACCCAAGTGATTGATGGTATTATTGAGTTCAATTGTGTCCTTAATGGTTCTCTGCCTGCTGGTATTATCCATTTCTGATAGAGGGATGTTGAAGTCTCCAACTATAATAGTAGATTCATCTACTTTCCTTGCAGTTCCATCAGTTTTTACCTTAAGTAATTTGAAGTTCTTTCCTTAAGTGTATAGTTATTAAGTGTTGTTATGTCTTCTTGGAAAATTAATCTCTTTATCTTTATGTAAGGATCCTCTTTATCCATGACAACTTTCCATGGTCTGAAATCTGCTCTGTATGAAATTAGTATAGCTATTACCACTTCCTTTTGATTAGTGTTAGTATGATATAGCTTTCCCCATCCCTTGCTTTTCATCCATATATGTCTTTATATTTAAAGTGCATTTCTTGTAGACAATATGTAATTGGTTCTTGTTTTTTGATCCACTCTGACAGTCTCTCTCCTTTAAGTGGTGGGTTTAGAGTATTGATGTTCAAAGTAATTATTAATATAATTGGATTAATATCCACCACATTTTTTACTATTTTCTATTTGTTGTACTTATTCTTTGTTCCTATTTTTGTCTCCCATATGCATTCTTTTTTTGCTTTTAATTGAGAATTTTATATGATTTCATTTTCTTTCCCTTCTTAGCATATCAGTTATACTTTTTTCCCCCATCACTTTTTTCAGGTTACTCTAGAGTTCACAATATATATTTACTACTAATCCAAGTCCGCTTTCAAATAATACTATACCACCTCAGAGGCAGGATGAGAACTTTATAACAACAAAATAATCCTAATTCCTCTCTCCTGTCCTTTGTATCATTATTGCCATTTATTTCATTTATACACAAGCATATATATATAATATACATAATATGTATACATAAAGCATACATGATCAAATACATCATTTGCTAATATTATTTTGAACAAATTGTTATCTGTTCCATCAATTAAGAATAATGAAAGTTTTACTTTATCTTCACTTATGGCTTTTATGATGCTCTTCCTCTCTGTGTGTAGAACTGGATTTCTGATCTATATCACTTTCCTTATCTCTGAAAAACTTCTTTTAATATTTCTTGCAAGGCAGGTCTACTGGAAAAAATTCCTGTAATTTTTGTCTGTCTGAGGAAGTCTTTCTTTCACTTTTGAAGGATAATTTTGCAGGGTACAGAATTCTAGGTCAGTGGTTTTTTTCTCTCAACACTTTAAATACCTCCCTCTACTCTTTTCTTGCTTGCGTGTTTTCTGAGAAGTTGACGGAATTTTTTATCTTTGCTCCTCTATAGGTAAGATGATTGTTTCCCCTTGCCTTCTTTCAGGATTGTTTCTTTATCTTTGATTTTATGTAGCTTGAAAATGATATGCCTAGGTGTTGTTTTGTTTTGGCATTTATCCTGCTTGGAGTTCTCTGAGTTTCCTGGATCTGTGGTTTGGTGTCTGACATTAACATGGGGGAAATTCTGTTATAATTGCTTCAAATATTACTTCTGTTATTTTCTCTTTTCTTCTACTGGCATTCCCATTATGCGTATGTTACACTTTTTGTAGTTTTCCTACAGTTCTTGGATATTCTGTATTTTTCTCAGTCCTTTTTTCTTTTTTTTTTTCAGAGAAAGATTTTCTCTGAGCTAACGTCTGTTGCCAATCATCCTTCTTTTGTTTTTTTCCTCCTTAAAGCCCCAGTGCATGGTTGTACATCCTAGTCCTTCTAGTTCTTCTATGTGACCCGCCACCACAACATGGAAACTGACAGACAGGTGGTGAGGTTCCATGACTGGGAAGTGAACCCAGGCCACTGAAGCAGTGAGAGTGCCAAACTTTAACCACTACGCATCAGGGCTGGCTCTCAGTCTTTTTTTCTGTTTGCTTTTCATTTTTGGAGGTTTCTATTGAGATATCATTAAGCTCAGCAATGCTTTCCTTAGCTGTGTGCGGTCTAACAAGCCCAAGTAAGGCTTCTTCATTTCTATAACAGTATTTCTGATCTGTAGCATTTATTTTTGTTTGTTTCTTAGAATTCCCACCTCTCTGCTTATATTGCCCATCTGTTCTTTCATGCTGTCTACTTTATCTACTAGAGACCTTAGCATATTAATCATAGTTTTTTAAAATTCTCAGTCTGATAATTCCAATATCCTTCTTGTATCTGAACATGGTTCTGATATTTGTTTACTAAATCACATGTGCAAAAACCCTTTGCCATGAAAGGTAGCATATTTACAGGTTCTAGGATTTAGGACATGGGCATCTCTTGTAGGGGCATTCTTCCTAGACATTTATTGTAGATGACCTCTAATATCTTATTGAAGATTGAGATTGAGTACACTTAATATCAGGTGTTTAACTAGAACATGTCTTGCAATTGTGGACAGTGGTACAATTTTCCTTTTCCCTTAAGTCTTTTAACCCTGGGCCCAAAGTTAGGTTCAAAGCAGGAAAATATAATGATCTAACTATTTTTGCTCTGGATTGTGGCAGATCACAGATAGTTTTTGGTGACTCCTGTGGACCTTGTCTTACATTTTGCTGTGTCCCAATTTTCGTTGCTGCTTCAAAATGAGAGCTATTTCAAAGGTTCCAAACATGTAAGACGTGCACATCAATATGTTTAATGGTGTCTAATTCTCTCTACTCTTCTTCAAACAAGCAAGATCCATGCTTCAGTGGTTTGTCTCCTATGGGACCTATATTGAAAAGACTGGTGTTTCTTAATTCTCACTGACTTTTTTCACTTTGAAGATTCATTCAGAAAAATAGGTGCCAGTTCCAATAGATTCATTCGTTCTATCTTGCTTGCAGTAGATATTAATAATGAAGTTGAAAACATTCTTGTGCAGCAAAAAATTTACTATAATTAACTTGTTCAAAGTGAAAGAAATTCAGGGTGACCTTTATTTTTCTTTTGTCTTTTGCCAGGGGAAAATAATCTTGCTGAAATTTTCCATATACAGGCTGTCATCTCTACTTCTTTTTCATCTCTGAAGATGAAATATCCATAGACATGACTCTAAACACTGTTCTTCAAAGGTTTGTACAAAGGACTTAGATAAGCAGATTTGTAATTTAGAAACATCACTTTAACTGTAGTGTGAAGGATGTATGATTTGTGAAGTAGGAATGACTTGTATTAATGTTAGATTTTCCTATTTCATTGAGAGCTCATATGAGATTGTCCTTGGATGTTGCTTAACAGAACAGATATTAGGTAAGGCAACATAATCATGCATTATATTTACTTATTGTGTTGGTTTAAGTCTTTGTTTAGCCCAAAGAATTTCCACAGAGATTTTCACCTGCTTGGAAAATGTGAAACTCCACCAAACTAAGTTGTCTCCATAGCTTAACCAACTATACTGTCATTTCATGAAATTTTAATAAAGTTAACACTAAATTGTAAATGAGTTCAGTGTTACTACTTGCCATGGAGTAGCAAAAAGAGGTAGAAATGTGAAATGCAAAGCCAGGGAAATTAACATTTAAAGTAGCAATCAATGAAAGTGTCATTCAGGATCTCAAGATATGCTAGGCTCCTAGATAAGGAATTCATAAAGCAGAGCTTCTAAAATTTTGCCTCCAATTTCTGTAGTACTTGAAAGGAGCACTGATATCAACTTGCTGACCATTTTAAATACTCCTTTCAGAAGCTAAGTAGAAATCATTACCTTACCACCATTACTTTGTAACTATTTGACATGATTTATCCCTGAAGGTCCAAGGCTTTAATATAATACCTTATTATAAATTTAATAATTCCCTAGTATCTTGGGATAATATGGAGTTTTCCTAAAGTCAAGGGCAATGTCAATGGCAGAGATGGAACAAAAATTCGCTTTGTTTCAAAGTCCCAAAAATCTACACTAATATGTATATTCTCTTTTGGATAGGGGAAGAATTACCTGCCCACGTCTAGATTGTGAAATGTTTCTATACTTTCAGGAGGATATAGGTTACAACCGAGTTACTAATTAGAGCTTATCTAGAGGAGAATATAAACATAGTGAAAGGAGACCAGAAACTACCACATCTAGAATTGCTCAAAGGACTGAAAAAGAAAAGAGAGAGATATCATGTGGAAGGAAATTGATAGCTGCTTTTAGACATCTGGATGGTTATCATGTCTATCTCCGGAAGTTGTAACATGTGGAATTAAGAGGGAAACATGCTTCAGTCCAATATCAAGACTTAGAAAATTACAAATATCAAGTGATGGACCATGTTGCCTTGTTAGGTGTGAGCTCCCCGTTGCTGAAATGTTTAAGCGAAAGCTGGATTGCCATTTTCCCAATACATTGTTAAAAGAATTGCTTGCATCATGCACAAGAGTAGATGAAAGGAATATGATCCTGTTCCTCTTTATATTTCTATGATTACTCAGTATAACAAAGGGAGGTGGTAAGGTATCCAATGCCTAGTGATGCCCCAGGAGAGATACCTAAGAAGATTCACAACAGACAAATCTAGCTGAAGTCAAGGAGAACCCAAGACAGGCTCTAATTATTCATGGCATATTAGTCTCTGCTCACAAATATCTCAAATATATGTTCTAGGCCATAAATACAACTCTTTATGTTGATCTTCCTTTTGTAATGTATACTCACAAACATCTAATTCTTCCATATCTGTTTCCTCTATAAACAATATATCAATCCTTTAAGAATCTTAGAAAGTTATGAATTTTAGACATATTTTGGTAACTTGTAGCTCCTTCAAAATAATGATGGAAACAGTTTTGTCGTATTTTTTGATCTGGGAGAATGTCCTCCATTTTCTCCACAAGCATCATCCTTAGGAGATTCTCTCTGATAGTTTTTCATGGTTTTTGAATTCTGGTGATTTGTACACATTGACAGTATTGTCTCCAACATGGGAGAGCTACCATGGACTTAATAAATTTCCTAATTCTTTTAAGAATTCAAGGAAGGATATAAGTGATAAGACTTTGTTTTTAAGGGATGCTACTTTACTGATCTGTGAACTCAGAGTAACAGAATTTTGATGGAGTGTCACCTGGGGCCTATCCAAATCACAGAGAACCAAAATTGGATATTTATCTCAGAAAGTTAAAAATACAACAAATTGTTTAAGTTAAATCGATGGACTATTTTAATGAATAAGAAATATGTGATTTTTCTAGAGTATTCTTTAAGTATAAAGACATGTACATATCATACACTTACATAGACACAGAAATGAACATAAAAATATTACTATTAGTGACAAATTACTAAATTTGTGCTGATATTAAATTCCAATTATGGCATTCAGGTTAATTGGTCACTTTAGTCAGATTTTGGAAATTCCCACATCCTCTGTCTGTATCTTCTTTTTAATTTTTTGAATTATCCAGTTCTGGGGAGTCTAGTGATCCTCTTCTTCTAATGTTAGATACTATTTTTTTCCCTTTCATCAATTTTCTGTAATGAATGCTTTTTGTATTAAAACATTCAAAATACATCAAATTCTTATTTCATTGCTGAGATTTGCTCATGGTTTGAGTCTTACATACACATATACTCAACTAAGTTAGGGGAATTTACATCCTTTGATATCCCTTTTCTAAAGCATGCTTCCTGGTTTTCCAGGGAGAGAAAGCAGTGAAGCCTTTAATTTTTTTGCTTGTCTCTTTCTCTATCATTTGAGGGCCTTGAATTCAATCTTTCAGGTATCCCACAGTGGTGGTAATGTAGGGGAGTGGGTGAGCTGTTACGACTATCATTAAGATAGGATTATGTTCATTGGCATGTCAATTATACACGTAGAGCCTGGATAGTAACTTGCTGAGCATGTGGTGGAAGAAATGTTTAATCTTGATAGTGAACTGGACCATATGGCCTCCAAGGTTTCTGCAATATCTAGCATTATCCAATTGGGTGTACGTTGGCCAGTATGAAAATCTGAGGCAAAGAAATGCTCTATATCAATTCCATTCAGAAGCAGAGTATCAAAACCCAAACAGAAATAAGAGCTCCAAAGAAAACTCCAAACACAATCACTTTTTTCATAATCACATCAACTATTTAAGTCCACCATAACTCTGGAGGATAATATTCAAGGAGTTCCTCAGTGGAAGCCCATAATTGAGCTCAAATATTTAAATCTTTCTTTCTCAAAACCAAAGAAAGGCAATCTAAGAATGATTGTAGCAATTTTCTGAGGAAATGGGCAACAGAAAGAGAAATCCAACAGGCATTTTGCTGCTTTCACGAGATTGCAGCAAATGTTTTTCTTTCCTACAATTTTCAAAGATCTCAGATTCTGGGGGTGAACTTTCCCATTTTTTTTTTAGAGGCACAAATTAGAAAAGTAAAATAAACAAAAATACACAAGAAAAATCTTTAGGGATAGAATGGATAACTGTTGATGGAAACCAAGTTTATTGTTTTTTGTGCTCTAAATCAGAGGAAAGCGTCCGTAGAGCATCAGGGAATAATTAGCACTGGAAAAGTATCCACGTTTTCCCTCTCCATAAGAAGATCAGACATATAAATGCAACCTGACATGGTGGCAGAACTAACGTTTTCCTGTCGTTTTGTTATTGCAAATTTTCATCATTTCTGTTTTCTTTGTAAAACTGTACATTTTATACACTTGGGCCATAACTTAAATGCCAAAGTTATTCAATTATCCCGCTAGTGTGGCTACATGGTAATCATCGTGAAAGGCCATTTCATGTTGCAAGTGAGGCATGGAATTGTACACTTTTCAATATTGGAATTTCAAAATTTTACGAAAAAATATTTGTCATGGTTCAAGTCATGGGAAGAAAAGTGTGGCTTCTTAATAAGAGCTACATAGTCACGATATTGGTAACATTAGGCTTAAGGATGAGAAGACAAAGCAAAATGGAAGTTCTTGAATTGAGATAGTAACTGGTGTTTCTTCAGTGAGTTATGCCCTTTTTTATTTATTCTGTTCTATAGTTCCCTACTTCAAGTTCATTTGTTCTGCCCTGGCATATTCCAAAAATGGGAGATTATCACTTATGACCCGATCCAGATGTAGTCTCAAGACAAACAAGATAAGTTCAAAGAAACTCCTGAATTTAGAGTGCATATCCTCCAGATTTGTATTATGGACTTTATCTGAAAGATTGAAAAGCATTCTTCAGTTGGCTGAATTGAATATGATTGGGTTCTGGACTGAATCACTATATGTCATTCAACCAGAAGTTCAACTTATTACTGCACCTGATTCCAGTTAAATTTTTTATGAGGCAGACAACTGGGGAAATTTGTAGTTACTACCATAAGAGTAGAAGCCAAAACACCTCCAGAGATTATTTTATGCAGCACTGTGTCACCCTGTACAATTGATAAAAGTATTTTAATCTAGAAAATAATAGAAAAAAATAAAGCAGGCATTTACTGGCATATTCTCTTTTAGTTGTGTGAATATACTCAGAAATATATAAATCTAAAGACAAAAGACAAACAGCTTGGGCATATTTATCTGTAGAATACCTGTTAGAATCTGGAAGTCTTAAAGCAGTGAATTTTGGTATTTAATGTTTTTAGACATAAGTGTGGTGGTGGTTGTTGCAGTTATTGAAAAACCTGGAAAAGTCACGTAAATGAACATAATAGGACCCTCAATTATTAATATCAAACATCAACAATTGTAGACTACAAAGAAATCAAATCATTGTTCTTTCACTTCCGTATTTCTCCTTTGTTTTATTCTATTGAGATCTTATTTCTGGTTCAGTTAATCTTGACATGACCAAAAGAATTGTGGAAAGTGTATGCTTGATGGATGGACTAGTGATGCAGAATTAGTTTAACTCTCTTTCTAAATCCTCATATGGAGAACATATTTCTTTCCTACCTCTGCAAGTCCCATGCAGCCAAATAAAATGACCTTGTTATAGAAAAGATAATGGTTAAAATATTTTAGAATAAAGTTTATTTCAAAGTACTGTGGATTTTGTTGTTGGTAAATTCTAACTTTTTCAATTTTAGCTGTTGTTTCAGGCTTAAAATAAGGTGTGACTTTGCTGAGAAAAAGAGGGAAACCCTCATACCAAGAGCTAATGCACGAGTTGACTTCTACAGAGGAACGTCTATCTACAAACCCGACCTCTCTGTTTTTCTTTAGTCATTTCTAAGTTCTACTTCTAAGTAGTCACTTCTAAGTTCTAAGAATATGGTGAGGTGATTAAGAACCTACTTTTGTATCAAAAATGACCTTTAGAAGTAAGTCACATGTTCCTACTGATGATCCATTGAAGATACCTAAGGAGGTGTTGGCATTTCTGACTTTGCTGATGTGTGAAATCCAGGGATTTCTATAGTTCCTGCGGAAAGATGTCTGTCTTCGAAGGGCCAACTTATCTGTTAGACACAGCAGACACACTGCCTCGGCCTCACAATAATTTTAGGAGCTCCTTAAAATGTTTTAATTTTTAAAAATTTCATTAGAAAAATAAACTTTTAGGTCAAAGAAATTATTTTAATACATAATTAATATATTTGTTTTATGCCAAGGCACTTTAAAACATAATTTTAATATTTTTAGGGAGGAAAGGGCCTGTGAAAGCAAAAGAGCCTAGGCCTCATGAAAGTCATAATGTGTCCCTGCTCACTTCGACCTATAAACATAATAAAAGAGATAGAGGATAGAAAAAAATATGTTTTGTGCGACCGTTTAATACTCAGCTCTTTTAGATCTGGGACATTCCAAAAATAAATTTCAGCCAATTTATCAATCATTCATTGAATGGATTCTAATTTCCTTCAAGCTGCAGTGATAGCTATGATGTGAATATATTCCAGAATGTTTCAATTGGAGGCCAAAACACTGTTCTTTGCTACATTCAAGTGAAAATTACCATTGCATGTGGCCAGTTCATCAGTCAGTTACTCATTGAAGACTGCACTAGTTCTCCACTTTACTGCATTCCAGGTTGGATGATCTGTACTGATATGATTCTGCTGCAATGTATTACTCAGATCTTTCATCTGAATGCAGCACCTGGTCCCTCTTCAATATTTCATGGAATAGAAAACTCATGAATGAAGGCACAACAACTACCACTAGCAGGTGCCAAATACTTCCTTAGCTGACTATATGTACCTCCATATGGATTTCAGCACCGTGGTTGTTGGCACTGTGTTGTCAAGGGCAGAAATTTGAATTGGGCATGAGAGAACCTGATTCTTGCCTCAGCTATCTCTTGTGTCTCTGACTTTGAGCAAGAGATGTGCTCCACCTTGTATTTCATGTGTTCAGTTAAAAAGAAAAAGTGGCTGATTTCTAGGATCTTTTCTACCTCTAAATGCCAGTAATTCCATAGAGCTATTCTATTGTTCTCAAGCATGTCTTTTTATGATGTCTGCTTCCATTGCCTGGGATCCAACCACTAAAGAGCAGTTGCTAGGACCTCCCACTGACAACGAGTGGTTGAAATTGTCCACAGACATTTATAATAAGCATCACTTCCAGGCTGTAGCATCCTTGGTTGCATTCTAGGAGGCCCTTGCATATATAGTTGCTATATGTCAAATTTCCACAGCTCATATCTGTGAGAAGATCAGATACTACCATCTTCAATAAGGACTGCAGTCTGAGTTAACTTGGTCTTAATCTGCGAAGCCTCCTGGAAGTCAAGCTGCCTCCTCCGTTTGCTTTTTTACCATTTGGTTTGCCAGAAAAATGTAGAGGAGTTTGGGGTGATAGCTTTCAGCTTTCTAATGATGAGGAAGATTGTTAGCTATTTGTAGCGTTTCCTTGGTGCTGGCTTGTATGATGTTTCAGTTTCTTACCAAATTAATGGTATCTATCCAGATCTAGGTGTTTAGCAAAGTAATGATAATGTCTTACCATATTGTAAATGTGGATAAAGATAGAAAAAAAGGTTTGCATTTTTACACTTTTTTGCACTGCTTTAATGTAAACTACTTAACTATACATTGTGCGGTTTTCTTTAATTTTGAAAAGTGCATAGCTAAGTTGATATATTTCTATATGATTATATCTATAATAAACTAAATAGAGATATTATTTCCCTTTTATTAAAAAAGAAGTGGCTGAAAAATTTTTTAAAAAGACATATACATATACATATCCTAATGTACTAGCTAGGTCTTCTGGTATAATGATGGATAGAAGAAATGATACTGGATCATCCTTATCTGACTCCCAACCTCAGGGAAGAACACTCAACATTTCCTCACTAAGTAGGCTGTTAGCAATCAATGTTCTTTGGATCTATTTTTTAGAATTGAGGTGGTTGAGGTGGTTCTCATATCCTAGTTTTCTGAAAGTTTTAATCATGAAAAATTGTTTAATTTTATCAAATCGTTTTTCTACATTTAATAAGATAATTATATAATATTCTCATTGTTTGTAATGTGTTGAATTGCATTGACTACTTTATATGCCCTATTTTCACACCTAGCATCATATATAAAATCTGAATATTATCATCTAAAGCCAATCTCTGAAACTGTCCTCTCTCAGCTACTCATGACCACTTTGTGGCAAAATTCCATCTAGGTGCTGTCTATGTTTATGATCTCTAATTTTTGACTTCCCACTTTTCAATATTTTCTTAAGAGAATAATCAAGCACAAAGAGAATTTGAAAGCATGTATACCCCTATCTAGCCTCTACGGTTAGCCTTTTGTTATCTTTATTTTATCAGATATCTATCTCTATTAATCTCTCAGTTCATCTTGTGTTTGAGGCATTTTGAATTAAGTCGAATCATCAGTACACTTCAGTCATAAATACTTTAACATGCATATCATCAGAGTTTTTCCTCTTTTTGTTCTCTGAAGGAGAAGATTTAAAATTATCTCATTTCTTTCTAAGTGGCTTGGAAAATTCTCGTCATCCAGGTTTTGAGCTTTCTTTGTGGGAAGGTTTTCGTTTACTGATTAAATATTTTCAAATGGACATGGAACTGTATTCACATTTTTCCATTTCCTCTTGATTTTTAGTATACTTATTTTAAAATAATTTTGAGATAAGTGTAGATTCAGAAGAAGTTGTAAGGAATAATAGAGAAAGATCCCTGTAACCTTCACTCAGTTTCTCTGATGTTACTATCTTGTATAACCATATTACAATATTATAACCAAGAAATTGATATTGATACAATACACAAATCTTATTCACATCTCATCAGTTTTACCTGCACTTATTTGTGTGTGTGTGTGTGGGGGGGGTTGTGTATGTAGTTCTATGCAATTTTATCATGTGTAGATTCATGTGGCCACAACCACAATGAAGGCACAGAATACTTCCATCATCCCTCATGCTGCCCTTTTGTGGAAACACCTACCTCCTCTTCTTCCCTAACTCCTGGAAAACATGAATTTTTCCTCCCTTTCTATAATTTTGCCATTTCCAGAATGTAATATAAATGGAATCATACAGTATGTTACATTTTGGAACTGACTTTTTTTCAGTGAGTATAATTCCCTTCATGCAAGTTGTTGGATGTATCAATAATCTGCTCCCTTTTTTGCTGAGTAATATTGCAAGATATGAATGTAGCACAGTTTGTTTAACCATTCGCTCATTGAGAGGCATTTAGGTTGCTTCCAATTTGGGGCTATTATGAATAAAGCTGCTATAAATATTTGTGTACAGGTTTTTGTGTGAACCTAAGTTTTTCTCTCTAAACTGAATCATAATTTCCTCTCATTAATCGGTTATTAACGGCAGTAAATAATAACTCTATATTATCTTTCCTTTTAAAAGTCCTCTTTGACATCCCCACATCCCTCCCACTATTGCTTTATTTCTCTGTTCCTCTATCACATGGAAAATTACCTTGAGGCAATGGTAGCTTCCCAGTACAGCACTAGGCAAGCTATCCAGATGTCATAGAACAGAAATGCTTGAAGACCAAATTAAAACGCTTTAGTATTTGGTTTATTAAATCAACATAAGGTACACAGTGACAACCAAAAGAAAGATTTGGGAGAAGATAGCGAATTTAGGATAAAGCACAAACAGGATGGGAGACACACACTCTCTGAATCTTGGGTTACACAATGGTCACATCTCCTCTTTCTCTTATCTACCTCATTAAAATACAACAATCTTGGAGTTACCCTTCATTTATCTCTCTATTTCACAACCCATATCCAAGTCTTGCGATGTCTACATACAAAACAAATTCTAACTATAAACATTTCCTCATCATCTCTACCTCTACTGCTCCAGTGAACACCACAATCAGCTTTCTCTTTCAAGGCCAGCACACAATCAGCTTAAAACACTTCATGGGAATCAGTTTCTACATTAACCTGCCAGAGCTATTTTTGGACAATGGGACTTCTTCTCAAAGTCCTCTGTTAGCTTCCAAGCACACTGCAGGCCTTCACAATCTGGCCCCTACTGTCACTTGTACTCTATTTTTACAACTAAGTCAACCTCTTATCTGACCGTTGCTTGAACCCTTCCAGTCACCCCAGAGGAATCCTTTGCTGTCCTCATCCTCTGACTGGGAAGATTTTCTACAGTTACTACAGGGATTCTCACCTCATTTAAGTGCGTGCTTAACTATCACTTCCTCAGAGACCATTTTTCTGGACACCTTATTGAAAAGAGACAGATTTATTCTTGGCACCTATCATTCTCTATACTCTCTCCTGCTATTTTGTCTTTATAAAACTATTTCAGAAATATGAACATACACATTTATATATGTATACACATGTATATATGTGTTTTATACATGTTATCCATACATATATGTGTTATATATCTACATCTATATATGTGTATGCATATATCTTGCTTTTCTTTCTGCAGCTCTGACTTCATCCCCTCCTTCAACAATTAAATTCTGTTAAGACAGGAGCACCTTGATTAATGACCGACATTTAATAGACTTTGACTAAATATGGTTAAAATATGTAAATAAATGTGAAAAGCAAACATAGGATAATCTTGGCTTTCATAATTCAACCTTCTCTTGCCTTTTCTTCTAGATTAACTCATAACTTTTGTCTTCTTTGTAAAGTACACCTCATACCAAAGTGCGCATTAAGCTCTTTATCTTTCTGAAATTTTTGACATTCATGAAAACAGAGGTAAAGTCATCAAAGCAATGAGGAAAACACTTACGCTCTGGAAACAGATGCAAATTCCATAGCTTCTAAATCTCTGTTTCGTTATTATTTGTTCTGTTGAACTTAATTGCAGGTTATAAGGTATTTTTTGGTTCATTATCTTAATTTAATCCCCAAAATAATCCTGTGAGAGAAGTAAGTTTTTTTTAATATCTTTTTTTATAAACAAACAGATTTTGAGAGATTAAGTGAGCTACTCCATGATACATAATTAGTGGCAGAACTGGGGTTTGAATTCCAAATCCTGTACTCATTCCAATATTCCACATTGTCTTTTCAAAATATGCTAGCCTGTAGGAAACATGATTTAATTATTGGTGAATTTCAGCTCATTGATGCTATAAAATTTTTTTATAATAACTATGCCTAGCCAGGATATTTTTAACTCATATTTCCCACTGAATAAATAGATGTTTAATGATATCTCCATTTAACTCCATGATTTTTCATTAATTTTTGATTATTCAAAGAGTATTAGTCTAGTTTTTACTGAGAATCAGGCCTGTTCATTTTGAAACATCAATATCTCATTTTGATTTAAAGCTCTTCTTTTCCTCTCTTCCTAGTACTGCTTGACTTAGTTCTACCTCTGTGGACAGAATATTCTCTGGTATTGTAACAGCCAAGACTGGGAGAGAAAAAAGAGATGTCTCTGTATTTGATTGGGAAATGTTGCCTTCTCCTGCAAGTTAACCGTCATAGCCTCTCTGGTCATTCCTACTCCCTCTGTGCCCCAGATGGCCAAACGTCGCCTCTTTATTGGTGTGTTAGTGTGTTCTTCCGAGAACCCTGAGTATCCACTCTCTTTCTTGATACGTTTTCCAGGAATAGGAGCTATAGCTTAGTTATGTTATCTTCTTCATTTAACTTAGCTTCTGTCAGAAAGGTTCCATTCTGCCAGCCTTAAGCTAAGGTCCTGTAGCTCCGTGATGGACACTTGCCCAGGCACTTCCTTGTAAACCAGGACAAATGGTCCATATGCAGGATGATTCACCTTATTCCAGACCCACCATCCTTCAGGCCCCGGAAAGATCAGGCGCTGTGTTAGTCAAGAGGCTCAGAAAATTTACAGGAAAGATGTTCATTAGTTTCCTACCTAGTAGAAATAGGGTGGGTCAGGCATATGAATTTTTAAAAATAGCTTTATTAAGATATCTTTGACATATAAAAATTGTATATGTTTAGGTATGCAAGTTGATGCTATGATATATGTATGCATTGTGAAAGGATCATCATAATCAAGTTAATTAACATATCCATCACCTCTACATAGTGGGCATTTTATGTGTGTTTTTTGTGTATGTTTAAAAGTTTTAAAATTTATCTTCTCCACAAATTTCGTGCATACAATGCAATATTGTTAACTATCATCATCGTGTTGTATATTAGATCTCCAGAACTTATTCATCTTGTGTAACTGAAAATTTGTATCCCTGGACCAACATCACCCCATTTCCTCCTCCTCCTAAACCCCGGCAACCACCATTCTACTCTCTGGTTTTACGAGTTTGCCTATTTTAGATTCCACGTGTAAGTGAGACCATGCACGATTTCCCTTCCTGTGTCTGGCTTGTTTCACTTAACACAATGTTCTCCAGCTCCATCCATGTTGTTACTAATGGCAGGATTTTCTTCTTTTTTAGATCTGAATAAAATTCGATTACACACACAAATACATGAACACAAATGTATTTTATATATGTTTATATAAAGCAATATACATATTGCTTTCTCTTTATCCTTTTATCCATTGAAAGACATTTTCTTATTGATTCCTTCAAAGCACCCCTTGCTTGTCTATAGGGAGGAAAAGCAACCAATTGTCCTGTTCCAATGAAGTGTGTCCATGCATAAAGCATTTCAGACTTCACAAAGTACCTTTCTCCAAGCCCTATGGAAAAATGGCTTGCCCCAGCAACTGGAAGCCTTTAGAATGCAGAGATTTCTTACTGCCCATTATTCACAGGCAAATTCTAAGCTGCAATGCTTGGATTAGGACAAAATACCACAGACAATAACTACACTGTTACATAAACTATGATGGTTTTGAATATTGTGCTTTGACTTGAAACACAGATGATAAACTTCCTTCTCAAGTCACATGGACTTCAACTTACTGGTGTGTTATGTTCAGAATGGAAAGATATAGATAGATATAATCTTAGATTAACTGAATTTGATGGTAAAGAAGATTACCTTGCTTTAGTGGTGACTGATTCAGTGGAAAATGTCAGAAATGAAAGAGCTGGCTGGAATGGTTTTTCCTATTTAATAAAGGTGACACTGAATACAAAATTCTACACTGAATCAGCTACTTTGGGTAAGAAAGAACTTCAGAGAAAAATAGTAAAAATATGATTTTTTAAATAAAAGGTGTGAAATTGTAATCTAGTCGTTTGTAGAGTCGTAAGTGGAGTTTGTTTTATTTATGCTTTAATGCCATAATCATTGCAAGGGTTCAATATTTGACTCATGCATCTATAATGTAAATATATTTGCAAACGTACATGTACATTAACAAAATTTGAACTTTTACTTATTTATGATTTTAAAGTATTTGATAAACTGCTACATGGACAGTAGTTTCTAGGGCAATCTAGAAAATATGTATTGTCAAAGGTGTGCCTAATTTTTAGGTATTTGAGAGAAAGAACAACTCCAACAAATATGAAGTTTTTACATCAGTTTCCAGTTTGCCTTTAAGAATATTTATGATTTGAGCAGGCTTTGAATAATGGAAACATAGTAGAAACCAGATACAGAGAGCCATTCAAAAGAGTAAATTTCATGGAATCATGAATGCTTTCCTAGCAGTTGTGGTTTTAGGAATGATAACATTATAGAAATATAGAACCTTCACTCTCAATGATTAGAGTCAATGAAATTTTCCATGTTAATCAATCTTTACTTTTTTTCCAGCTTTACTGAGATATAATTGACATATAACAGTATGTAAATTTAAGATGTACAATGTATTGATTAGATACAACTATACATGGCAAAGTGATTACTACCCTAGTGTTAGCTAACACCTCCATCACAGCACATATTTCTTGTTATTGCTAAGAATATTTTAGATCTAATCTCTCACAAACTTCTGGTACATAATACAATGTTATTAACTATAATCACCATGCTGTACATTAGATCCCTAGAAGTTATTCATCTTATAAATGGAAGTTTGTACTCTTTTGCCTACATCTCCCCATTTTTCCCCACCCCCTGACCCTGGTAACCAGAATTCTACTCTCTAAGAGTTCATATTTTTGAGATTCCACATGTAAGTGGAATATTTGTCTTTCACTGTCTGACTAGCATAATGTCCTCAAGGTCCATCCATTTTGTCCCACATGGCAGGATTTTCTTCCTGTTTATGGCTGAATAATATTCCACAGTGTGTGTGTGTGTGTGTTTGTGTGTGTGAGTACATGGGTGCATACTTGTAGATGTGTGTGTGTGTGTATATATACATATACGTATATATATCTATACATCCATTGACAGACACATAGGTTGTTTTCATATCTTGGCTATTGTGTTAATGCTGCAATGAACATGGGAGTACAGATATTGCTTCTAAGTCCTGTTTTCATTTCCTTTATATATATGCTCAGAAGTGGGATTGCTGGATCATATAGTAGGTCTATTTTAATTTTTTAGGGACTCTTCATACTGTTTTCATAGTGTCTGCACCAATTTGTATTTCAACCACAGTGTACAAGGATTTCCTTTTCTCCACATCCTACCCAACACTTGTCATCTCATCTTTTTGATCATAGTCATTTTAACAGGTGTGAGGTAATATCTCATTGTGGTGTTGATTTGCATTTTCCCAATGATTTGTGATGTTGAGCACCTTTTCATGTACCTATTGGCCATTTGTATGTCTTATCTGGAAAAATTTTTATTCAGTTCCTCTGTCGATTTTTTAATTGGATTGTTTGGTGTTTTTTTTTAATCACATATCAGATATATGTTTTGCAAATATTTTCCCCCACTCTGTAGGTTGTTTTTTCATTTTGTTGATTGTTTCTTTTGCTTTGTAGAGGCTTTTTAGTTTGATGTAGTCCCACTTGTTAGTTTTTTTCTTTTGTTGCTTGTGTTATTGGTGTCACATCAAAAAAATCATTGCTGAGACCAATGTCAAGGAGCTTTTCTCTATATTTTCTTCCAGGAGTTTTACGGTTTTGGTTTCAGTGTTTAAGTCTTCAATCCACTTTGATTTAATTTTTGTAAGTGTTGTGAGATAGGAGTCCAATTTCATTTTTCTACACGTGGTTATCCAGTTTTCCAGACATGATTTATTGAAGAGACTATCCTTTCTCCACTGAGGATTCTTGGCTCTGTAGTCAAATATTCGTTGACCATATATGCAACAGTTTATTTCTGAGCTGTCAATTCTCTTCCATTTGCCTTTGTCTGTTTTTATGCCAGTACCATATTGTTTGGATTGCTATACCTTTGCAGTATAGTTTGAAATTAGGAAGTGTGATGCTTCAGCTTTGTTTTTCCTTCTTAGAATTTGCTTTGTTTATTTGGGATCTTTGCAGTTCCATACCGATTTTAGGATTGTTTTTCTATTTCTGTGGAAAATGCCAATGAAATTTTGATAGAGATTGCATTGAATCTATAGATCTCTTTGGGTAGTATGGACATTTTAACAGTATTAATTCTTCTAATCCATCAAGATGGGAAATCTTTCAATTTGTTTGTGTCATCTTCAACTTCTTTTATCAGAGTCTTGTCGTTTTCAGTGTACAGATCTTTCATCTCTTGGTTAAATTTATTCCGAAGTATTTAATTCTTTTTGATGCCATTGAAAATAGGATTATGTTCTCTATTTCTTTTTCAGATGTTTCATTATTAGTATACAGAAACACAACTAATTCTGTATGTTGATTCTGTACCCTGCAATTACGGAATTTGTTGATTAATTTTAACAGGTATTTTCTTGTAAAATCTTTAGGATTTTCTATTGGATAAGATTATATAATCTGAAGAAAGACAATTTTACTTCTTCCTTCCAATGTGGATGGCTTTTATTTCTTTTCTTGCTTGATTGCTTTGGCTGTGACTTCCAGTATTATGTTGAATAGGAGTGGTGAGTGGGCACCCTTGTCTTATTCCTGATTAGGGGGAAAGCTTTCAACCTTTCACCACTGACTATGAGGTTAGCTGTGGGCTTGTCATATGTGACCTTTATTATGTTGATGTTCATTCCTTCTACATCTAATTTGTTGAGAAGTTTTATCATAAAAGCATATGGAATTTTGTCAAATACTTTGTATGCATTTATTGAGCTTATCATATGATTTTTGTCTTTCATTCTATTAATGTGGTATATTGTATTTATTGATTTGTACATGTTGGGCCATCCTTACATCCTAGGAATAAATCTTGCTTGATCATGGTATATGATTCTTTTAATGTTCTGTTGAATTTGGCTTGCTAATATTTTGTTGAGAATTTTTGCAGCTATATTCATAAGCGATATTGATCTGTAGTTTTCTTTTATTGTAGCGTCTAGTGGTGCAAGGTGCCAAGTGTGTGGGTGTGTGGTAACACTGGGCCCAGCAGAACATTATGTCTCTTTGTCTCAGGTCACTGAAGTCCACAGCATTGACAACTGTGGTGTCCTTGGAGAACACTATGGGCATCCACTTTGGCTTCAAGGCCTGCTGGGTTCCTCAGCGGCATTTCTATGTCCAGAGGTTAGGGACCAGGGCGGGAAACAGTGGTGGCCAGAGTCAGTGGGGTGCACACACTCAGCTGCAGAAGGCAACTGCAGGTGACTTTTTAGTGACAGGGGCCATTTGCAGACACACACATAGTGGTGGAGTCAGGGCAGTTATCAAGGGCTGGAGCCAACTGAAGGCACAGTGGCAGCTGTGGGGTCCTTGGCTGTTGGTGTGCACTACAGTGGCTGCTGGGTCTCACTACAGGCAAATGGCAATGGAGGCTGGTGATGGACATCATGCCAGGGGGCATGCAGGTGCACAGTTAGAGGGGCTAGCTGCAGGTGAGTGCAGGCCAGTGACAGAAGACAGAACTTGACCTGGGCTGACAAGCAGCTGCAGGCCCTGGCCGTCAGTGTGCTCTCTCATGGCTGCACAGTCTCTCCCAGGCATGTACACACCAGTGGAGGCCAGTGGAGGGCATCAGGGCCATTAGTGTGCAAATGCACAGCAGGAGGGGCTAGCCTCAAGCACATGCGTGGCATATAGGGTCAGCTATGAGGGTCAAGTCTGGCATCTTGCACTGTCAGCTGCAGAGGACTTGGCTGGCTACCAGTGCAGTTCAGAGGCTTTGGCAGGTGGTGGGGGAAGGAGTTGGAAGGACTCAGGCAGCTGACATTAGCAAACACCAACACCTGGGGGGTGAAAGCTGCTGAAATCTGCAGGCTTTGCAGAAGCTGTCCTGGCCTTTGGTTTATTCAGTGGTGAAAGCTGCGGTGTTGTCTGCAGAGAAGGTCACTGTGAACTGAAATCACTCTTGCTGCAAGGCTACCATTGGGGTAGGCCCTGTTTCTTCCTTTGTTCTAGTCATCTATGTAAGTCTTGGCTTTACTGGTCTCAGTGAGGCGAAACTGAAGTAGGACTTTCGTGTGATACCCCTAAGGCTGGGAGGCTGGGTGCTCATTCTGCTCCTCCTTTCCCAGCATTTCATTCCACTCCCAGCTCTTTCTAACTGGAGAGTTGCCCCTTGGCAATGAGCAATGCCAGCCTTGGGGATGGGATAATGCAGGCAGAATGAAGGTGTCTCCCTTTTTATGCAGTTATTCTCAGGTTCTGTGTTCCACTGCATTGTTGAAGTTTCTTAAGTGTACTCCAGAGCTCTCCCAGAGCTATTTTTGTGGCTAGCTGTCTAATTGTTGATCTCTGTGGGGGCCAGAGACTGGGGTCTCCTACAATGTCATTTTGGGGATGTCACTCTCCTATCATATGTACTTTTTTTTTCATTCCAGATCCTGTACTGTTTCTAGGGAGAGTCACCAAAAGTTATTTTTTTAAATTTATCTGTTATAATAAATGCCTCTTTATCTATAATATGTCCTAATTTCTTTCTCTTTCTCTATCTTTCTCCTTCCTACCTACCTACTTCCCTTCCTTTCTTCCTCCTTCCTTCTTTCCTTCCTTCCAGTTCAATGAGAGCAGGCATCTTGTCTGCACTCTTTCACTAGTGTGTTCCCGATGACTAACACACCAACTAGGTACTTAACAATATTTGTTAACATAATAGGTAACTATTATATCATTTTCCATATATCCCATGAGTATATATCTTTCAAATCCCTACTGATGCTCATAAATTGTTAACTCACTGAGGATGACTTGACCTCCATATTACAAGTATATTGCCTTATGTCTTCTTGAAATGTTATGGTTCAAGATTTAACATTTAAGTCTGTGATGTATTCCCAACTTAACGTTTGTGTATGGAATAAGTGGTTGAGGTTCTTTTTCTTCCCTATATGAGTATCTATTTTTGTTGTACCAAAATATTTTCCTTTACCCACCAAATTAACTTGCTTCTTTAGTTGAAAATCAGTTAAACATACACATGTGAGTCTATATCTGGCCACTCATCTGTTGAATTGATCTATTTTTAGACTAATATCACAGTGTCTTGATTGCGGTGGCTTTACAGTGTGTCTTGAAATCAGGCAGTTTAAGTTCTCTAGCATTGCTCTTGTTTATGAAGATTACTTTGGCTACTTTATATTTTTGTATTTCTATATAAATTTTAATATCAGCTTGTCAATTTCTGTGAAATATTCTGCTGTGATTTTGACTGGAACTACATTGAATCTTGGGTAGATCAATTTGAGGAGAATGGATATATTAATTTTTAATCTTCTAGCACAAGACTGTGTCTAATCTTTTTCTTACGTCTTCTTTAATTTTTCTTATCAAGGTTTTATAGTTTTCAGTAATTTTTATTGGATTTATTTCTAGGCATTTGATGTTATTTACTAATTTTGTAAAAGGTATGGCTTTATTTAATTTCCATTAGTCTCAGCTAATATATAGAAAAACAATTGATTTTTTGCATATTGACCTAATTATTTCTAGTATATTTTTTGTGGTTTGAACAGCATTTTCTTTTACATAACAATGTCATCTGCAAATAGGCACAGTTTTACTTTTTTCTTTCTAATTAATCTCTGTGCCAATTATTTAATTATCTTCTAGTACGATGTTAAATAGAAGTAAGTAACTGATATGCTTGACTTGTTTTTGACCTTTTGGAAAGTGTTCAATGTTTCACCATTTAGAATATATTAGCCATTGGTGTTTTGTTACTGACATTTATCAGATTGAGGAGAATCTTTTATATCTTAGTTTGCTGAGAATATTTACTTTAAAACCACGAGTGAGCATTGAATTTGTCAGATGCTTTTTATGTGTCTGTTGAGGTGAGGGTATAATTTTTTTCTTTACTCTGTTAATGCCATGAATTACTTTGATTGCTTTTTGTACATTAAACTAACCTTGAATTCCTGAGATGAGATCCAACTGATGATGATGTAGCATGCTTTTGATATATTGTTGGGTTAAATTTGTTAATATTTTATTAATGACTTTTTGTGATTATATTCTCAAGGGAAATTAGTCTCTAATTTTTTTCCAATATGTCTTCATAATATTTGGTAAGAAGCTTATACTTTTCTCATAGAACAGGTTGAAAAGTGTTCACTGCTCTATTTCCTGAAAGCATTTAAGACTGACATTTCTTTTTATTTAATGTTTGAATTGAACTACTTCAAAGTTTATATCTAATACTATCTAATATATCCTTTATTATCGCCCAGCTCAAATTAAATCCTTTCTCTGAGACCCTGTGGAAAATGTCTGTTTTTGACTTATGCCACTGTGTGTGCTTTACTTTAGTTTGGAAATATCAGTATAGGGTGTGTCTTTACCACTAAGTAATTTCAATTTTGGCTTTCATGACCCTGAATAATCTTGGTAGCCCCTTCCACTATAGGATCCGAGAGGATGTCTTATATATTCCGTTTCCTCTCCCTCTTCTGTCTAGCACCTGTTGCATGATCCAAACATGGTGAATGAGATACATATGTCTGTGCTTTCATTCTTGAGGGGGTGAAACAAAGGTTCAGAGTCAGATCGTGATTTTAACTGTGGCTGTGGCTGAGTGGAATTAAAGGTACTGAGGGTATGTAGTGTCTAACGCTGTCAGGAGAAAACCGGCGGTGGTAAAGGTGGTGGCAGTGGCAGCACAGTGGGATTCGCAGCAGACTGATCGTTACTAGCTCTATCTAGATCCTGATACAGGCTGATTTTCTAGATTTTCTGTGAATTCTGTCATCTACCAGAGTTCTTTCTAGTAAATTTCTGCTGGAGCTGTTCAGAATCAATTTCTGTTCTTTGCAACCAAAGTCTTCTGCTGGTATTCTTATCACAGCGTGGAGAGCGATGCCCTTTAGATAGCAGACGTCGCATATTTATCTCACTTCCAAAGAAGACTGAGTAACCACCTTGTCCCGGTTATACATGAGTATCATGCATTTGTTTGTGATCTAACATTATTCTTCAATTCTAATGTAATTTCTTTTTGCCTGAAATAAGAGTTACACGTGTGAAATACATTAGCTATGGGAGAACTGCTAGGTAGCCTTTTATTTTTAAAAAAGTTATAAATGCATATCTTTTACCTAAAATTAAAAAAATAAGAAAATGGTGCTATAGTGGAATTAATTCTTTTAGAATTCAAGAATATTTGGAGTGAGGTATTTTTCAACTGAAAGAAAATGATAAATGGAGTTGCATGCAACTCTGATGAAAGTGAAAGATTTCAGTGAAATTTTACATTGATAAAGTGCCTCAGGGTGTCAACTTCCAAAGTCAGGTGCAGGGATAGGAACTGATCCTCGGGGAGGCCAATCTTTAAAGTTTCATGAAGGTCAAAGCATTTCACCTCAAGGTTGCTTCTTAATGGCTGTTCTGGATCGTTGTATAGTAAATTTGATTGATTGTGCCATTTGAGACACCTAAAAGGAAAAAAAAGCTGCCAAAAAGCAGTCAATGTGTTGGTTAATTGTAGATACGACCTAGGAAAAGCAAAATGTCCTTTTTGTGTGTGTTGAACTTCATGTAAAATTTTGTTTTGAAGTGGAAAATATTTTGGATCTGTTATAATCATCTAAAAAGATTTTAAATGTTAACACAGTTAAAACGTACATATATAGACATACACACACACACACACACACTTACACAAACTTTGCTATTTATCTTTCTAAAGCTTGTTTTTACAAATCTACCTTTGTTTTGCTCTAACAATTTGATATTTGTAATGATGGACAGTAAGTATATTATTGTGTAACAGTCCATGAAATATTAGGTTTAAGATAATGTTAACAATAACACAAGAGGATTAGAAGATATTTTTCTCTTTGTCTCCATAGTTTCAGGATGACATAAAATCAGCTAGTACCTCCCTAGTTCTTAAAAGCTGAAAGACAAAGTTGTATTAGCAGAAAACAATCTATCTGAAAGCCAGTCAATAGTTGGCTTTCTCACTTCAACTTTTATTCATAACTATTGGGGAAAATAAATTATATGCTTGTTTATAGCTAATTACTTGTAATTATGCAAAAACTTGAACAAGTTGACTAATCTTTCTGAACCTCAGACTCTTCAAGTTATCTGGTAACACCATCGGTAAGACTGGGTTAATAATACACCTCCTAGGACATCTATCCACCTTAAATGGGATAATCTAAGTAAAGCACCTAGGATAGTGCCTGTCATATTGCAGTACTCAAAGAATTTAGTAATAACGATGACCTGGCTGCTGTGAACAACTGAACACAATGAAAAGATTAGTGAATAAGCTAACACACAGGATTGTATTGTCAAATCAGACTCGCATCCATCAGAGTTACCTAGGTAGACGAGGAGAGTACTATTTTTAAATAAGTCCAGGGCAGCAAGGTGTCCCTCCAGCATTGGAGATTACTATTTTATTTCAGGAGAACCAAATGAAGTGATTGACTCACATTTAAGGACCATGCAGTATGAAAAATATGCACCAAACATTAAAATCACACTCAGATGAGCTGGCTACCCACAATAAGATTGACACATGGACACTGAGACTCAATGGAAAGAAAAATGGATTTGTATCTCCCATCTCACTCATTCGATGTCATAGTTCATGAAAGGAAATGATAGGCAGAATTCCTCACTCTATTGAATTATTTCACTCCCCACCATGTTTCTCCTTATCTTTTGCTTTTTCCTTTTTTTTGGAGGGAGCAGAAGTGTGTAGAATCAAATGCACTGCACACATCTTAAATAAATGGTCTTTTGTCCTGGAGGAACCTGTTGCAATAAAAAACAAAGTCCAACTAAAAATGGCTTAAAATTAAGAGAATTGTTTCCTTATAACCATAAGTCCAAAAATAGATGGGTCTAAGACTAGGCAATTAGGTGGTTCAACAAATCATCAAGTCCTGGAATTGTCATTCCTATTTTCCTCAGCTATCTTCAGTAGATTGCTACGCTTCCTTCATAATCATGAGGTGGCACTCCTGAGACATCATATCCTTCTACACCAAAGTCCAGAGACAAAAATGGAAAGGATGTGTGTTTTTACATTTATTTGTTTTTTTAAGCATGAAGAAACCTGTGCTGGAAGCCAGCCAGAAGGTTACATGGTTTTCTGTGATTCAATCACTAGGAAAGAGGACTGCATGATTGGCTTAGGCAAATCAGTATTTACCCAAGTCACATTGGAGAGAGAGAGATCCAGAAAAGTTTTAGGATTCAGGCAGCATAGAAGATTTCATAAACAGTTGAGTATTAGCACCCAGTTGTGTCTACTACAGGTACACTCACGCACATGCAAAGCTACTCTTTATAATAAACATAATGAGATGCCTCAATAATTTATCATTTATATTAAGTTATAGTTTCCCATATGGACAGTACAAATCGTGGCAGCTATTATTTGCCTATTCATATAACAAGAAAGCTTCATTTTTAAAGGAACATTTGATTTATCTACTAATGTGTTAGTGGTCTATTTTTAAAGCACATCCACAAATATGTGGTTTCTTAAATTACTATTATACATTTTTTGGAGTGTTTAGAAATGGCTTTATTTTATTCCAAATATGATAACCTCTCTGTCACTTCTGGATCACTTTTCGACAGCTGGATTTTAGACAGTGCATTTGTTCTTTCCTAGCAATGTTCCTGTTCTGTTACCAATCTAAAAAACTAAAGATGTGCTCACTGATTATAGTATAGTTTCCTAAAATCGAAAAAAAAGCCCCAGACAATAGAATTCAAAAAGTCCTGGACATTAGATAATAATTTGGCTTAAAAATACAGGGTTAATTTATTTAAAAAACTATTTTCAGCTGTCATGTAATGCATATGAACACACACACAATAGATTCCTTTAAAACAGATCAATCAAAAAGGTTTTATAAAAGTGGGTGCATTGGAGTCGAAGTCCTTAGCGACTGGGAGGGATTTCTAATAGGCTTATATAAGAGTTAGGGCATTCAAGGTAGAAAGGAGTGCATTACTAGAAAGGCATAGAAATGGGAAACAATTTTCAGAGCAGGTTAGCTAGAAAGACAAATTTGACTATGTGAACACTGCAATAGGAATAAGAGTAATGGAACTTTTTGGATAGATTATGGAGAGTCATGGATATCAGGCTATGAATTTGTTCCGTGGTTCATTTTATTCTGTAGGTAAGGGAGAATGATTAGAGAAGGTTTGGCAATGACACAGTGTGTTTAAAATGATCTTAAGGAAAGATAAATCTAAAAGTAACGTGTATAATAAAGTGGAGGAGGCACTTTACTTCATATCCAATTAGGATTAGAGGCAGCATGTCACAAGCAATAAAGCATGATTTAAATTAGATATACATTTAAATTTCAGCTCTGGTATTTTTCAGTTTTAAAACCACATATAAATTTGTCCTTCTGTGTCTGGCTTATTTCACTTAGACTAATGTCCTCCAGGTCCATTCATCCTGCAAAGGACAGGATTCCCTTCTTTTTTAAGGCTAAATAATGTTCCATTGTATGTATACACACTAGTCCTCCCTTATCCACTGTTTCGTTTTCCATGATTTCAGTTACCCCGGTAAACTGTGGTCCAAAAATATTAAATGGAAAATTCTGGAAATAAACAATCCATAAGTTTTAAATTACATGCCATTCTGAGTAGTGTAATGAAATCTTGCACTCCTTGCTCTGTCCTGCACAGGGCGTGAATCATCCCTTTGTCCAGTGTATCCACGTTATATGTGCCACCTGGCCATTAGTCACTCAGTAGTCATCTTGGTTATCAGATTGACTGTTGTGGTATCACAGTGCTTGTGTTCAAGTAATCCTTATTTCACTTAATAATGGCCATAAAGCACAAGAGTAGTCGTGATGCTGGCCATTTGGATATGCCAAAGAGAAGCGTAAAGTGCTTCCTTTAAGTGAAAATGTGAAAGTTTTAGACTTAGTAAGAAAAGAAAAAAGTCATATGCTGAAGTTTCTAAGATCTATGGTGAGAATGAATCTTCCATCTATGAAAAAGGAAAAGGAAATTCATCCTAGTTTTGCAGTCGCACCTTAAGTATCTATGTATATGAAAAAAACATAGTATATATAGGGTTCGGTACAATGTGCATTTTCAGGCATCCACTGGGGGTTTTGGAAGGTATCCCCATGGATAAGGCAGGACTACTGTGCCACATTTTCTTTGTCCATTCATTGGACATTTGGATTGTTTCACATCTTGACTATTTTAAATAATGCTCCAATAAACAGTGCAGATATCTCTTTGAGATCTTGATTTCAATTACTTTGGATATATACCCACAAGTGGGGTTACTGGATCACATGTTAGCTCTATTTTTAATTTTTTTGAGGACCCTCTATACTTTTTTCCATAATACTTGCACCAATGATTTCAATTATATGAGGAATCTAGAATAGTCAAATTCATAAAAGCAGAGAGTAGAATGGTGGTTGCCAGAAGTGGGGCTGGGAGGGAGGGGAAATGGGGAGGAATTGGCCAAAGGTATAAAGTTTCAGTTATACAAGATGAATAAGTCCTAGGGATCTACTGTACAGCATAGTGTCTATAGTGAACAGTACTGTATTGTCTACTTAAAAATTTGCTGAGAGGGTAGATCTTATGTTGATCTTTTCTTTGTTTTTATTAAAGATTTTCACCTGAGCTAACATCTGTTGCCAATCTTTCTTTTTTCTTCTCCCCAAATCCCACCCAGTACATAGTTGTATATTCTAGTTTTAGGTCCTTCTGGTTGTGCTATGTGGGATGCAGCCTCAGCGTGGCTTGATGAACTGTGTCATGTCTGCGCCCAGAATTTGAACGGGTGAAGCCCTGGGCTGCCAAAGTGGAGCAAGGGAACCTAATCACTTGGCCACGGGGCCGTCTCCTTTATGTTGTTCTTATCACAGAAAAAAATAGTAATAAATAAAGAAGGTGAGAAGATGCTTTTGGACGTGATCAAGATGTTTGTGACATAGAATGTGATGATAGTTTCACTGGTGTATAATTATCTCCAAACTCATCAAGTTGTATACATTAAATATGTACAGCTTTCTGGATGTCAATCAAATCATACTTCCATAAAGTGGTTGAAAAACGCACAAATTATTTAGACTGTCTCAGCTCAGTTTCCTTATATGTAAGATAAGGACAAAATTTTATCTTTCAGTGTTATTGTGAAATAATAATAATGTGTGGGAAAGAATCTATTATAGTGCACAGTAGTTAGTAGGTCCTCAATATCTATTGATTCCATTCTCATTTTTTCTTGTGTATCAATGTTACCTAAATCTAAATTTCTCTTTTAGTTTTATAAAAAGTGAATTAGCCTGTTTGGGGAAGTTAGTTAGGAGACTGTTTCAATAGTTCTGGTAAGATATGAATTGTTGAACTAAATCAGAAACATATTTACCTATTGGATAGCTCTACATGCTTGCCCAATAGATAGCTAATTTTAATTTATCTGTAATGCATTTTTTCAGCTATATACTCTAAAATTCTTATGTATACAATCGCTTCAGTCAAAAACAGTTAGCTAATCCTGTTGTCTTCTACATGAATAATTTTACAATCTGTTGCACATCTCTATCCCTACTGATTTTATTCAGCAACTCATAAGCTAGTGTCTTGCCTTCTTTCTGGCCATATATCCCAGTATTATATCTAGACCCATACACACTGGTTTTATTTGTGATTATTCACATTTGACTTCTTATACTTTACATGCCCTTTGTCGAGTGTTTTTCTTTCTCATCTACCCAGCTAACATTTTCTTCATCTTTCAAGATTTAACAAAGTGATATTTTCTCTAAGAATATCTTCTACCACTTTCTCTCTGATCTATGACAGAATGAGATGTTGGGTCCTTTCACTGCTAATGGCATCACGTATACTCCGTATCGAAGCTCTTCTCCTATTGTGTGTAACTCCTTATTTCAGTGTCTCTTACACTCTTTAGTTTAACTTTATGTTTATATTGTTTGACACACAGTAGACATTCAATAGATGTTTATTGGATAAAAAATATTGATTTATCTCATTGCAGAGTTGGGATTATGTAACATGGCCCTCACACAAAATAATTTGAAATCATCTTGACATTTGTAGCATCAACAGAATTGGATTTGAGTCTTATATAAATACAACAGTGAATTCAGCTTTGCAGTTCTGATAATGGATTTTTATGAAAGACTTGAATAAACTGGAAGCGTCCCTGCAAAGCACGACCAAAGTACTTAAAGAGCTAACAACTAGATTCTTAGGAGGAAGGTCTGATGAGTTGGGAGAGACTAGTTTAGAGACAAGAAGCATGTCAACCTACTGCAACTATTTAAAGACTTTAGAAGGTGATGATTAGTTTTCCTTTATTTTTTCATCTCCAGAAGAGACAGAATAAGAAAAAGCTTAGATTACAGCAAAAGTTTGGATAGGCAGTCAGAAGAGACCATTATCCATGTGGGGTTAAAAGGATATTAAGAATGTTTTATCTGTGCCCAGCTTTAAAATAAGATGAAAAACCTGGAGTTAAGATAGTTGTCCAGAGAGCTTTGAGACCCTTCCTGACTCTAAAATTAAACATAATACAGAGGATAAGAATTAAAGGATATGTTAATGTATACCATGTTTGTTCCTTTTAGTCAATTGTAAGCAGATTATTTTGTGTACATGACCAAAATCAGTTAACAAATGGGAATATTATGCCCACATTCAGTGTACTATTCTCAATTTAATTATCTACTTATATAATAGATAGCCATTAATTTCACAGGCTTTTAGTACATAAAGGTGTGTAAAAAAATAATAAATACTTTTAGAAACTATAGTGTAAACTCGAATATAACATAGTACTTTTGAATTTAATTTCTTTATTATTTGAACAAGGATTACATGCGTTGAAAAATAATTGAATGCAAAAAAGATAGCAATCAAATTATGTTTCCTTCACACTGCTATTAAATTTTCTTCCTTAATAGTATACCTGTGAGATCAAGTACTTTCTCTTTAGGGTGGTATACAAGGGTCTTTATATTCTTGTGTATGCCCGCTTTCCCAGCTCATACTAGTTTAATCTGTAATCTGAATTCTTTCTAAGTGTATGTATACAAACGCATGCACACATACACATACTTTCTGCACCTTGTTTTTTGACTTGATAAAATATCTGATTTGATTGGATATTAGTACATATTGGTGTGAATCATTTTTTAAAGTAATGACTGAATCATGAGACCAATGGGACAAACTAAAGAGCCTGGAAATAAACCCCCACATATATGGTCAACAAATACTTGACCAGGAAGCCAAGAATACTCAATGAGGAAAAGATAGTCTCTTCAATAAGTGATGCTGGGAAAACTGGGTAACCACATAAAGAAAAATGAAATTGGACCCCTCTCTTACACCACTCACAAAAATTAACTCAACATGGATAAAAGACATAAACATAAGACCTGAAATCATAGAACTCCTAGAAGAAAAAAGAGAAAAACTCCTTGACATTGGTCTTGGCAATGAGTGTTTGGATGTGACACCAAAAGCACAAGCAACAAAAGCAAAAATCACCAAGAGGAACGACATCAAACTAAAAAGCTTCTACACAGCAAAAGAAACAACCAACAAAATGAAAAGGAAACCTATGGGACGGGATTAATTCTTGCAAAACATATATCTGATAAAGGATTAATATCCAAAATATACAAAGAACTCCTACAACTCAATCACAAAAAAACAATCAGGTTAAAACATGAGCAGAAGAAATAAATAGACGTTTTTCCAAAGAAGACATACAAATGGCAGACAGGTACATGAAAATGTGCTTGATATCACTAGTTATCAGGAAAACGCAAATCAAAAACACAGTGAGATATTACCTCACATCTGTTAGAAAGGCTATGATCAAAAAGATAAGAGACAAAAAGTGTTAGCTGGGATGTGGAGAAAATGGAATCCTCGTGTGCTATTGGTGGGAATGTAAATTGGTGCAGCTACTAGGGAAAATAGTGGAGGTTCCTTAAAAAATTAAAATAGAACTACCATATGATCCAGCAATCCCACTTCTGGCTATATATCCAAAGGAAATGAAATAGAATCCCAAAGAGATATCTGCACACCCGTATTTATTGCAACAATATTCACAATAGCCAAGATATGGAAACAACCTAAGTGTCTGTCAACAGATTAATGGATAAAAATATTAGTGTACACACACACACACACACACACACACAATGAGATAGTATCCAATCATGGGGAAGAAGGAAATTCTGCGATTTGGGACAATATAGATGGACCTTGAGGGTATTATGCTAAATGAGGTAAGAGAGAGACTAACACTGTACGATATCGCTTATATGTGGAATCTGAAAAGCCAAAGTGGTAGAAACAGAGAGTAGAATGGTGGTTATGAAGGGGCTGGAGGATGAGAGAATTGGGGAGATGTTGGTTAAAGGGTACAAATTTGCAATTAGAAGATGACTAAGTTCTGGGATCTATGCAAAGTATTGTGATTATAGTCAACAATACTGTATTATACGCTTCAAAGTTGCTAAGAGACTAGGTCTTAAATGTTCTCACCACAAAAAGAAATGGTAATTATGCGACATGATGGAGGTGTTAGCTGACTCTAAGGTGGTAATCCTATTGCAGTACATAAATGTAGCAAATCAACACGTACACCTTAAACTTCCACAATGTTATGTCAATTATATCTCCACAAAAACAAAAAAACAAGAAAAATAACATTTAAAAATGATTGCATGTTATTCCTTTTTAGAATTGTTCAACAATTTATAAAACTGGTCACTTATTACAGTCTAAGATTTCCCCAGACAGTAATGTAAATGAAAGGAGCCTCTCCATTTGTATTGGTATACTCTGCTGAACAAATGGTCATGTGAGTAAAGGCCACTTGCTTAGAACATGTAACCAATTATGAATATTTATTGTTCAGTAAGGGCAACAAGGAAAGCATAGAGAAGCTCTTCACCAGTGATTTTGGGACATACCAGATCATCCTTAAGTAATGGATATCTTTAAGTAAAGTGTAGCCTAATTTCTCTTATGTGCTACAAAATATTCAGGAACTTTCCTCTGTGGGATCTTTGAGAGAGGCTTGGCAGAAGATATAACAAAAATAATGTAAATAAAAGATATCAAAGATTCTGGAAGGATGCTGAGCATACTCAGGTCCTGTCGTACAGATAGAAGCACTAGTGGGAGTGTGAAGTTTCCTGAGAGGAGGCAGAGAGTAACAGAGTTGAGTTTCCTCTCTAGCCCCGCCTCCCCGCCATCGGTGTTAGCACCAGAGAGGGCCAGAAGAAAAGCATTTTCACAGATGACATCACTTTCCAGGGCTCAGTGGAAGGCTGTCCTTGGGGAACCATAATTGTGGTCCATTGTCCCTGTCTGGGGCATTAAGGGAGGTTCTCGTACAACATCAGTAACAAGTATTCTCTCTCTAGTTTCTAAAATCTCAGTTCTTTGAATTTTGGTCATGCTGACTTTTGCTTTACTTGTTAGGTAAACTCTGCTATAAATGTGTTTGATGAAATTTAACTATTGGCTGTAAGTTTAAGAGTAGCAGTCAATAGTGGCATCACTAAAGACTGGTGCATAAATTGGCCAGGGAGGTGGCATCTGGGGAAAGGGCACAGTGAGCGCTGTTCTATGACCCAGTTCACTGGACAGCCTTCTGTTGTGCTAGAGCTTCCCTCCTTTCCTTCCTGGATCTCCTCAGTTAAACCAAGCTTTTACACTCAGTCTTATGGCCCCATCAATTATTTAGTCCACTTCTTTTGCTGTGGGAAGGATATATTTAGCAGAAAAGGCAGTGACAGTGAAGAGATTTGTTGTTTATAAATACTTGCAATCTTTGACCTCAGAAGTAGAGAAACGTGAACAAATCCATCCTCAAAACCTGGGATTCTGTAGAAAACACATGGGTAGCACACAGAAGTTTCACTAAAGGGGACAGCTGATTTGAATTCTCATGCCTGTATCATGAGGGTTAATAGTCTATTTTGTACACAGATAATCAGTTCTACTGATAGCACAGGAAAGCGACTCAGCCTCCTAATGGTGAGAGGACTTGCGTCCTTGATGTCCACGTCCTAGGAATAGCACTCATGGTGTTCATGCAGAACTTGCCAAAAAACAAAGAACAAACTTTAAGTGGAATAAAGGCCTACTTTTGAGTTTAAAACATTTATAGATGGGCAGTGTTTTCTTCTAGAATGTTGAGAATGTCTGCCATTTAGGGATGGAGATAAAGAAGATGATGCAGTTCGCAGGCCTGCGTCTGTCTTGCCAGGGGTTTTGGCAGGCCTCTGAGTCTTCTGGTGATGGGGAGAAAGAGTATCATCAAAACGAACGATATCTAGGGCAGGAGCTCCAAGTCAGTTCCAGAGGTGTAGAATTGTTCCATTTCCCAAGGCAGACTTAAATACATAGCAGTGCATGCCTTAGATCAGGAGTAAAAGGAAGTAGAGATGAGAAGGGCTGTCAGGAAGTTGCGTGGATGGATGGAGACAGAAGGTTCAGAATATAGGTCCTACTGAGGCAGATAAAGGAAGAGGCAAGTTTCCATAAAAATCCAAAAAACATGAGCACTGGAGAGATAAAATGGACTTTTTCAAATCTCTGAAGTATATAAATTTAGTAATTTAAAGAATTTGGAGACTTTAAATTTAGATACAGATAATAAAGGCAGAAGAAGATTTGGGGAGAGAGCGCCTGTGAGAATGGAGGATGCCATGGTGGGACTTTTTCAGGCTTGTGAAGCAGGACTAGCTTTGAGGAACTTGGCGGAGGAGGATTGTCCTTGAGAGAATTACCTAAGCCCCTCTTGCACAGATGCTTCTCTTGGTTTGAAGCAGAGAGACAGGACTTTCAAGAACAAGTTACATTTTAGACAGCGCCCAGTGGGATGTTGCTATGTGGAAATGCTGCTTAGGATACATGGTCCCATAAGCAAGGCATTTGGTTGAACCTGTGTCTCATTTTGGCCATTCTTCCTTAGAGGTTCACAAATTGTCAGTTTCTCTCTCTTCTCTCTATCTTTCTCCCTCTCCCTTCCTTACAATTTCTCATTTTGTTGCCTTAATATGTTTAACATTTTCTCTACTGAGGATAAGTTTAATATGAAATCACAAATGTTGGTGACTACTGGGGTAGGTCCTATTGGTGAGGGAGTGACAACAGGACTGGGAGGTGGGGTGTGGAGTTCTGTGACTGCAACAGTCCCTCAGTTGTCTGGGGTGTGCCACTTTACCCAACCTATTCCCCAGAACCAGTGCACTCTGCACAATGGGATAGTCAACCCATCTATTATTCTGCTATATACTGGATACCTTCTTTGTGAGGTTAAAGGAAGCTGAGGATACTGAATTGGAATGGATGCGTAAAATTGAATTCTAAGATCTGACGGAAAGAAAACAAATTTGTGAGTCTTTAGGAATTTGAGAAAGATCATGGATTTGAGAAATGTCTGTTACAGGCTGGAAGGACAATATTTTTAAATGAACTCTAGAGTTAGAAAGGAATGCTTTTGCGAAATCCTAGCTCAAGGGCTGTCTGAGGCTAGTGTGCAGTTGAAGAGAGTTTAGAGTCCAGGGAACATGGGTAAGAACTCTGGGATATAACGAATCCAATCCATAAAAAGCTTTTATGGCCTCGTCAGAGTCAAGGTTTAGCTTGTCTGGATGACAGTATGATAGGAAGGAGAGTTTTGAAATGATTGAAGAAGTGCCTGTGGAGGAATGTAAAGCTATTGGAAAATAAATCAGAGAATAAAATTTGGATATGCAACACAGCTAGCTTTAAGGGAATCCATTTCCAGTCTTATCCTGTTTTATAAAACACCCTTACAACGCGCCTGCATTCACATTGGCCCTTTTTGTACTTAAAATCATAAAGGCACAGCCCCCACCTCACCTCACCTATCCCGTATCTGATAATATTGCATTGCCTGCAGTGTGAAATCCTCCTAGTGACAAGGGGATAATGTGCAAGCAGCAGCAGATTTGGGGGAAGTTTCCCTTAATGACTTTTCAAGCCACTCTAAACCAGGCAGTTTACTGATTGTGCCTGTTTATATATTTTTCTTTAAGGGTGAAGCTTGTCCCTTATTGGGATGTACTGAGTTCTTAACAACAGAAGCTGTAGGAGCTATGACCATGGCTCTTTTATTTTTATTTATTTATATTTTTGAGGAAGATTAACCCAGAGCTAACATCTGCTGCCAATCCTCCTCTTTTTGCTGAGGAAGACTGGCCCTAAGCTAACATCGGTGGTGCTCATCTTCCTCTACTTTATATGTGGGCTGCCTACCACAGCACAGCTTGCCAAGAGGTGCCATATCAGTACCCATCATCCGAACTGGTGAACCCCAGGCCGCCAAAGAGGAACATGCGCACTTACCCGCTGCGCCACTGGGCTGGCCCCTACTTTTATTTTTTTTAAAAGGTCACACATGTCCTTTTTTTTTCCTTAGGAAGATTGGCCCTGAGCTAACATCTTTTGCCAATTTTCCTCTTTTTTTTTTTTCTCCCCACAGCCCCAGTACATAGTTGTCTATCTTAGTTGCAAGTCCAGAAGTTCTTCCATGTGGGATGCTGCCACAGCGTGGCTTGATGAGCCGTGTATAGATCTCCACCCAAGATACAAACTGGTGAACCCTGGGTCATGGAAGCGGAGTTTGCAAACTTAACGACTATGTCTCCAGGCCGGCCCCCAACCCTGGCTCTTTTAAACCAGTAGTTCTTGATGTGTGTGTGTGTGTGTAGCGGGTGGGGCTGGGGGGGCATGATTTTGCTTTCCAGGAGCATTTGGCAATATCTGGAGATATTTTTGTTGTCATAAATGTGTGTATGTGGGTGCTACTGGCATCTAGTGGGATGAGGTCAGGGATGCTGGTAAATATCCTACAAATGCACAGGCCCCAGCCCCACCCTTCCACCCCCTAGCCCCCACAAATGTCAATAGTGCAGAGATGAGAAATATTGTTTTAAATGTAAGTGGAATATTTTTTGGAATACCATATTTTTCAAAGTGCAATAGATAAAATCTTCGGATAAACAAACGTATATTGTTATTTCAGTAACAGTCATGTCTCATCTTATCGTATATTATAACATACTTAATATATTCTATTTTGTATTTCAAAAATAAACTTATTTAAACTTAAGATAAAAGTATAGATATCATTTAAATGTCTGAAGAGGATAAAGTTGTCATTCCCTCTGCCCCAACTAATGGTTTTCCCTTAGATAGCCTCACGGCTCACTCTCATCTTCATCAGCAATTTGTTAAATGTTTCCTTTTTAATACGGTCTTCCCCAACCACACTACTTAAAATTATAATCAGTCTATAACCCATATACCCCCATGCCCCTTCTCTGCTTTATTTTCCATATCACTTACCATCATCTAATATAACACATATTTTACTTTATTGTCGTATTATCAAGTCCCTTCCTCTTACTTGAACATCAGCTCTATTAGGATAAGATATCATTTTGTTGTGTTCAAGGCTGCATTCCCCACAAAGAAAGAATATTTGGCACAAAGTAGGTACTTAATAAACATTTGTAAAATGGATGGAAAGTTACATTGTAATGGGGAAATCTTTGAAAGGATTCTAGGGAGCAGTTAGAGAGTAGTAGACACAGTGACTAGGAAGCGTAGCTGAGAACAATACAGAAAGAATCCATGGGCTTTTTCCTTTAGGATGCCCAGGGAATGTGGCTGAGCTTGGTAACCAGGAAATGCCACTGAGAATTCTAGACTATCAAGATAAAGGTGAACTGCCAAAGCCTGAAGAGTGAATAACTAATAATCTCGCACAGATAAACATGCCTAAAAGAAAGAGCAGACTCTGAAATGAAGAGGAACATTGAAAATAATATGAGGGAGGGCTCTGGTGAGAATTATTGAGCTTTTTATGTTAGCCAGTAGGTCAGCTGGCTTGAATTGACACTTAAAATTAAAATATATCCATATTTCAGCATTTATCATACACTATTTGGGATGGTAAACAGGAAATACACAGTCACTGACTTGACAAACTTGTGATTAACCACCCAGAACACATATTAAGAGGCTTATTGATAACCAGGCTGCCACAGGGAAAGAGGTAGGTCTGTGGCAGGAATTCTAGGCTTGATTGATAGGGGAGACATTGCAAGTCATGCCAGGTGATGAGGACAGGACATTAAGTAGTGGAATAAGGGCTTGTCAATATTGGAAATATTTACCAGTGTGTGAGGGCCCAGTCAGAGTAATTTGTGCAATCTATTTTCCAGGGAAAAAACTTATTTGCGTACAGCTTCCTGCTGTGAAATTTTCACACAGCCAAGCTGGTTAAGACAGACTTCTTTGTTGTGAAGCCACTGATGTGACTGGAGAGGCTGCTAAGGTCACTCTTTCTGGGAGACTCTCGTTGTGTGGTTGATTGTATGATGGAGCCATTCATTTAATCAACAGGCATTAATTGGTAACCTGCTCTGTGCCTATCAGTTGTGTGTCACGGTTAAACACCCTGATGTTTGAAGCCAGACAGAGCCGGCTCCAAATCACAGCTCCTACACTTAACAACTCTGAGTTTTTTGAAAAATAGATAACCCCTGCATCTTAGTTTCAACACTTATAAAAGAGAGTGAAGCATAGCTCCCACATATCATATTGTGGGGCTGAAGGGAGACTTTGTATGTCAGTTGAGAAAGGCTTCTGGCACATAGTGAGCTCAGTAAATGTATCAATACTTTTTTGGTGCCACTTCACTAAGAAAATAGAGGTGATGAGGAAAGCACAGAGGACTATCCCATGAATGACCCACAGGTGGGGCTCAAAAACATTTCTAAGAACTTAAAGACCCCCCCCCAACAAAAGTTAAGTCTAAATCTGCAAGTTGAATGTGAAACACTAAGAGCCATGCAAAGTTGTATATAGAACACATGTTCCATAAAAGGAAATAGGTCATGTAGAAGTTATGCCAACGTGGAAAAGAAAAAAATGGGTATTTCTGAAACTTTGCAATAAAGGAAATCTTCACAGGATAAACTCTGTGATTATGCTGGATAACAGGAGCTGAGACCCTTCTCTAGGGTTACCTGCAGGGAAAGGTGAGGAAAAGAGTATTCATGACAAAGCCACATGTTAGCTAGTCACTGCTGAGACACTGAATCAAAAGCAAAAGGAAAGTTTCTCTCGTGCCAACTGGTCATTCCCATTCTGGGGCTGTATATTCTTCATGGCTGTCTGCCTGTCTCTAGCTTTCACTCTTTCTCTCTCGTTTTTCATTAATACTGCTTTGATGGCCTATTCTGAAAACAAAGGAACTTGGAAACATTAAATGAGTCAAGGATAAATATTTGGGGGTAAAAAAAGATGGAATTAGAAGTATTAGAGATTGGACTGACCCCTCCACACCAAAAAAGAAAAAAACCCAACCGAACAAACTCTAAAGTCAGAGTCCTGAAATATTGCCATGGGATGTCTCTAAAGAAATTAATTAAAGAAAATGAAGTCTTTAATGGGCACACAGATTCTTAACGTGGCTATACTTCATTCCCTTTAGGGAAGTATTGGAGGAGAGGTTGCCTATCAGAACTTGATTTAAATAGGGTTAGCCTTCCAGTCTTCAATTATGGAGACTTACTGACAATAGAACTGGGAAGGAATAGCTTCCCTATCGCTATGGACTATATTTGCTGCAAATTTTTTTAGATAACATTGAAGAAAATACCAAGGAACAAGATAGAGATCAGTAGTAATGAAATAAAATCTACTCTTCAACACTGGAAATATGTACCAAGCCATGCGGCATCTAGGGTCACTCAGAATAGAGAAAAAACAAGTGAAGGTCATAAATCTCATGTCATGAATATCCTTAATGTATCACAAGACTAAAAGATTTTGGATAACAGAAGTTACTGTTGCAAAAATTTAAAAATATCATGAACAGCAATAATGTATTTATGGCTACGAAGTTAGTCTCTTTCTATCTCATTCTACCTCTGTCTTTCTTTCTTATTTTTTGTTTGCTTGTTCTTTGGAAGTTGTTATTTGTTTGGAGTGTTTTTTACTCTAACACTCTAGAGCTACTTCCTGGAATTTCTCAATTTGTATGAAAATAATGTGGTCAAGAATTGATAGTCAGATTTTTAGACTATTTATAGTTGAGTATATGAACATGGATGAGGCACTATTAGAAATTCGCTATTTCTAGTACTGACATGTCTATAGTTAACTTTTTTGCTCCTATTATTTCTTCTCTTTCTCCTCTGGATCTTATGTTCTTTTTTTTTTTTTTTTTTTTTTTAAAATGTGATTTTTTTTTTTTTAAAGATTTTATTTTTTCCTTTTTCTCCCCAAAGCCCCCCAGTACATAGTTGTATATTCTTTGTTGTGGGTCCTTCTAGTTGTGGCATGTGGGACGCTGCCTCAGCGTGGTTTGATGAGCAGTGTCATGTCCGCGCCCAGGATTCGAACCAACGAAACACTGGGCCGCCTGTAGCGGAGCGCGCGAACTTAACCGCTCGGCCACGGGGCCAGCCCCTGGATCTTATGTTCTTTTTCTCTTTACTTTGCTGTTCATGTGTTTGCTGTATAATGTGCGATTGTTCAAGAAGGCTAGTGTCTGAAAATAGGAATGAAGGCAAGTAGGAAGCAACTAGGGGGTTCACAGAGTGTCATTCCCAATTTGTCTGATTGCCTAGTAGTAATAGAATCATAGTTCCTCTTCAGCGAAAGACTCTGATGAACACTGGTGATCAGGAAATCCTCAAACCCAAACCTTGACAAGAATGTATTTAACAATCCAGTTCACATATGAGGACTGTTGGTATCTTGGAGAAGTGAGTAGCATGAGTACAGACATCACTGTCCACATGTGCCATTAATGCTGAAGATGATGAGATGCATGACATACCACAGAACAAGGACAAGGGGCAAGAGAAATAGTTAAAAGCACTTTTTAGATTTGGAAATAGTCAACATCCCAGTTGGAATTATTTTTAACATTTTCTGTATTAATAAAAAATCCAAGGAGTAGTCTTAGATGACTGAATGAAATGCTCAGCGCAGGAAAATTGCAAGTCAGACGACAAAACCCGTGGTATGTAAATGCCCACAGTGTGTTGGGGACATTTAGTGTTTGTTCAGTAGGCTGGTGAAAGTTTCATAAAATGAAGATCATCGATTTAATTTGAGATTCCATATTTCTCTGCTATTTTTCTCCCTATCTCATTCTTTTCATTGTTTGCTTTTTTCCATATAGCCATGTATAATTCAGACATATTTTTACCCTACTGTTAGCAAATATAAGCTGAATCTGAGCATGAATGTCACCAGTAAGATCCTTCATGGAGTGAGAGTGAGGGCAGAAAGACGGTGTCTGTGGAGTGGTTAGAGGTCACTCATGGCCTTAGTGACCAGATTCCGGTCTTCACTGGACAGAGAGCCACATGAATACCCTTTTCAGACAAATACTCCCTCATCAGGATTTTCCATACCATCAGACAGGCTTACTCAGGCTAATCTCTTTGTCCTGTGTACAGAATATTTTGACCATGGATGGAGAGACTATTCTCTGAAAAAATGCATTCCAGAAAGAATATCCAAAAAAAACTATCAAGATTTTGATTGAGAGAGTATCTATTAAATACTCGAATTTGTCAGTTCATGTGAATAGAAATTGAAGTCCTTATTAACTCGAGGAAAGTCAGGTAATTGGAGATATGCCTAAGAGTGGTTAGAATATATGAAATAAGGTTTTAAATTAATGATGATAAAATATGAGAAATTCTTGTTCTGTACTTGAAAAATTTTCATTTAATCTGTTTATTGGTATTCTATATTAGTTCTATGGCAGGTATTTTTAAGCATTAGCTGTGGTGGTAAAATCGATGAGGAAGCTAAAATTGATAGAATGACTATGAAAGGGTGAGAAATGCTTAAAATAAACTTTGAAAGGATATGAATAGAGAACTTCTGCTTTAGGTTAGGTTGTTAAAGGGCTCACAGTACTCTCAATCCCTTGGTAAAACAAGAAAAAACTGAAATAAAATGAACACTTTTCAATGGGGCTAATGAAGAACAGTGAATCCAAGGAAACTTTGATGAACTGAATTCCAAGGAAAGCAAAATCCTTCATAGGAAGGCAGAGAGTTGCTGTGCTGGTTCTGGAAATAAGCAGAAGGAGAATGGGCTTGTTTCAGAACGAGAGAATTTATAGGGACTAGAGAGTATTAGCTGAGCACTGAATGACTTAGGAGTTAGATGGATAGTGTACAATCCTGAGGATCCCCAAATGCTGAAGTAAATCACTAGGCCAAATAATTCTCATGATGCCTTTGCACAGAGAGTGGCAGGAGAGAAGAGATTGGAGAATGGAGAGAAATAATGTGTTCTTGAAATTTCACATTGTACTTGGATTCTGGGTCTGTGCCTGAGTTAAATCTAAGCATGATCTAATATGAAATGTCAGCCCTATTCCCTCCTAGTTCAACTAATGAAAAGATCAACAAAATGCACAGTCACAGGAGGTTTTGGGTTTGACTAATCACAGGCTAATTCAACCTAATTCAAGCTAGTCCAAACTTCGCCCAACTTGGTGGAAGGAAGAACCTGAATGATTAGCTTCTCATCCTATCGGTCACACAAGAAAGCAATATGAATGGTCTTGTAATTAACAAAATAAAATATTATTATGTTCTGTCTCTACAATTTGTGACAATGTCTAGAATAATCTAAAAATAATATAAATAAGTATAAAACTATGACCCCAAATCAACAGTAAACACAATTATTAGAAGACTTCCCAGAGATAATCAGTCATTGGAGCTAATATACAAGGACCATTAAAATAAATATTTTAATTATGTTAAAAAATTAAAGGGAAATATTTAAGGAGAAAATGAGGAATATCATGCATATAAGTGAACATCAAAATAGATTAAAGTACAGATTCTATAATTAAATACACAATATCTGATATCAAAAATGCATTGGATGTGCTTAAGAACAATTTGGAGACTAAAGAAGAAAGGATCATTGAATTTGAAGGCAGATCAATAGAAGGTAACAAAATGACAATAGAAAAAAATATTTGAAAAAAATTCAACAATGTATCAGTGGCTTGTGGGAGCACAGCATGCAGACTAACATGCATGCAACTGGAGTCTCAAAATTAGAGGTGAGACAGATGATAGAGCAGATTTTTAAAACATTATTTTCTTTTTAAATTTTGAGGAAAATCATGACACACCATTGGCACACACCAATCAGGTTAAATACCCATCATAATCAAACTGTTGAAAACCAAGAGTTAAGACAAAATACTAAAACAAAACAAACGCCAGTCAGAGTAAAAGACACATTACATACATGTGAGCAACAGTAAGGTATATAGGTAACTTATGAGAAACAAGGCAGGGCAGGAAACAGTGGAAGGATGTCTTAAAATGCTGAAAGGAAAAAATAGTCAACTTAAAATTCTTTATCCAGAGAAAATATATTTCAGAAATGAAAGTAAATAAAGTGATTTTAGATAAATGAAACCTAAATGAATTTGTATCTAGCTGACTTGCATTATATGAAATGCTAAAAGAAATCCTTCGGGCTCAAGCAAAAAGGTCATAGATAGCAGCAGGATCTAATAGCAGGAATGTGGAGAGTGGGAAATTGTAAAATTTGTGCAAACATAAGGATTTATTTTTCTCTTTTAATATTTCTTAAAAAAATTAAATGTTTAAAGCAAAAGTAATAACAATATATTGTGAGGTTTGCAAAATATGTAGAAGTAAAGAAGATGAGAACACTAACACAAAGGAAACTTAGGGATCAATGGAAATACATTGCTGTAAGGATTCATTACATTTATGTAAAGTGGTATAATATTACTTCAGGGTAGACTGTCATAAGTTTAAATGGAATGTTTCAATTCCTGTGGTGACCACTGAAAATTTAAACAGATACAGCTCAAAAGGCAATAAAGGAGATAGAATCAATTTTTTTTAAAGTACTAAGTGCAAAGAAAGGCTGACAAGAAAGGAAAAACGAATGAAGCACAGACTGTACAAATAGAAATCAATTAGGAAGATGGCTGCCTAAGCCTGACAGGATGAATAATTTCATTAAGTGTAAATGATGCACTCGATCATGTTAAAAGAGAATGTCGGGCCAGATACAAAGCAAGACACCACTACCTGCCATTAGAAAAGAAAACGCTTTTTACATGTAAAAGGACAAATAGGTTAAAAATAGAAAGAAAAGAGAATAAATCATGAAAAGAATACTCATGATATGTCAATATCAGACATAGCAGATTCCCAGTAATGGAATATTACGAGAGAAAAAGGCATTTTATAATGGTAAAAGGGTATTTCATTGAGAAAACATAGGAATCCTAAATGTGTATGCACATTATAACAGAAATTCTAAGTTTTCGAAGCAAAATTTAACAGGTATAAAAGAAGAAATAGAGACAACTACAACTGTAGTTGGAGACTGTAGCATTCTTTTACAATAATTGAAAGAAGAAACAAGAAATACTGGCAAGGATAGGAGAGGTTCGAATAACACTGTCAACCAACACAATCTGTTAGACATTTTGGAACTCTACACCAAACATAGACAGAATATACATTTTTTTCAATTGCAAATAGAATGTTCATTAAGATAGATAATATGCGGAGCCATAAAACTTCTCAATAAATGGCAAAGGACTGAAATCATAGAGTAGGTATTGTGACCACAAGGAAATTAATTTTAAAAAAAAACAGTAACATTAAGGTATCCTGAAAAATCCCCAAATGTTGGAAAGTAGCTCACATATTTCTAAATAACCCCTATGCCAAAGAAATGACAAAGGAATTTCGAAATTATTGTGAATTAATTGATAATTTAAAAAAAACATGAAATTGTGGGATGCTGCTAAGGGATTCCTTAGAGAGAAATGCATGGCTTAAAATGTATAGATTGGAAAAGAAGACAGATTTCAAAATCAATGATGTAAGTTTCCATCCAAAGAATTAAGGAAATAAAGAGCAAATTAAAGGATGTGGAGAGAGGTTATGATACTGGCAAAAGGCTGAGCGAGAGGACGCTATCCTTATTGAGCTTGCACAAGCTGAGCAGAGAAGGCTTAGGTTGACACTCATCCAACATAATCAATCTCTTGCTGTCTCACACCCACACACACACATGCAACATATTTTCCCTCTGGAGAGCCCTAATGGATATGGTAGTTAGAAAATCTTCCACCCTCAAATCAAGCCAAGTGTACTTTAACATCAGGGCACACAGAAAATCTGGCTGCTTCGTGCATTTTAGTCAGCTGCCGTGACTCCGCTCAGTCCCAGGAATACTAGATATGGTGACCTGGCATGAAATGCCAGAAAAGCGGACGTGGTCTTTGAAAATGATATAAAATCCTCATGAAATAAGTATAAATTGGTTATGCTCCAGGAAGAAGAATCTGTGGTGTCTACTCTTCAAAGCAAGAGATCCCAAGAAGACGTACGGTGGCGACAGCGCCTCAGAACAACAGCGCTAACTGATGTACTACTCTCTGTTAACATCTCTCTCTATCATTTTCTAATTATGTTGACTTTGAAATAGTATGTTTCAGTATCCTGCCTTCCTCCTCGGATTTTCCATTGTCTAGTCACCCGTAATTAGTCAGAAAGAATGCTCCATGGATTAGAGTGTGGGAAGGAAGCTGGTATCTGGGGGCGACAACAGAGTGGGGTTTCCTAGAGACCCGTGTGCAGGAACTTTAATGTGATGTCATGTAGCCTCTCCGTTGCCCTCTGGAGATGTTTTCTTCAAGTCCGTTATTTTTTACACAGACTGTTGGACCCATCTTGTGGTCTTAAGCTCTGCATTATGAACAGTATGTTCTAACAGTGAGGTACTTTATTAAGGAGATTTATTTCAGAGAAAAACTCCAAATAAATTCGTTTAAGTGGTGTTGGAGAGAAAAATACATTTCTGAGCATTCAATCTTCCCTCTCTAAGCAAAGATTAATAACAATTTTGAACCCTATGCTTCTGAGAAACGTCGCGGAAAGAGGACAAACACTTGTAAGCATGGGAACCAGGAAACCCACCCACAACCCATCACAGAGTTATGCAGATGCGTTTGTTAACAAGACAGAGGAATGCAGGTTAGCCTCCTGCTAGAGCTATATGTCTCCTACTTGGCAGACAACGTTTAATGTTTACTTTCAGTACAAGCTGGAGAAAGGGAAGCACAGAGAGGAGAGCTTATGTGTGACTACTTTTTTCAGCCCACTCCAGAGTGCCACATTATATTGAATGATGAATACAAACTTTTCCATTGCGTTATAAAATATTAACAGACTTATGGTGATGGATTTTCATAATAGACATCCTCTTAGAGAAGATCTACCTAACAGGAAATAGCAAGATGTTGTAGGAGGGTAGAAGCCTTAGTGGGGGTGGAGGTTGTTGGGAGTTGTCCATGGGAATATATTTTCTGATAGTAAAAAGAAGGTGCTTATCTCTGGTGCAACTGAGCTGTGTTCCTCACCCCCACCTGTTCTTCCTGCAAGGGACAGGGGAAGCATACATTTCAGAAATGAGATCACATTTCTGGTGGTTTTTTTTTTTCTTTTAGACAAGATTTATTCTTGATGTCTGTATCTTTCATGCATCTATTTCTCTCTTTTGCTCCTACACTTTCCCACATTTGTGATGAATTTCCTTGTGCAGTTAATGATAATTATACAGTACCTCCAACTGGCTGTATAATCCAGTAAAAGAGATTATGGTGTTATTATTAAGTACGATTAACCAGGAATGTTAGGATTTGAAATGGAGTGAGGACAGAAAGAAAAAGTATGGAGAAGAGCCAGGTTCCAGTACCTGAGTGGTCTGGATGACCAGAGACTTCCCTGTCCTGGGAAGGAAGACTCCTCTTTGTCCTCTGGCCCACTCTATTTCCACACTGGGCAGATGGCTCTGTCCATTGTCTATACTAATATTTGGTGCTGTGTGTTGTGACTATTAGCGATTTTGAGGTCTAAAGATGAGAACGTTCATTTAGGGAACAAAATTTTAAGTGAAATCCTCAAGATCTGGGCATGATAAATGTACATATATCTTTCACGAAACTTTAGAATTTCTGAGCTAACAGGAACAAAAGTAGCCTAGTAAATGTGAGGTGCACTAGAGATTTGGGAAATATGTTTAAGGTTAGGTAAACTTTTTGAAGTTTAACTTTTTGAAGTTTCCCTAAACAAACTTAATGAAATGCTTTTTAGGAGTAAGTCTATGAGTGTATGTATGATTAGAAAAAAGCATAGGAAAATATTTCAAACTCTAAAAAGTTGTAGCTTTGTAACAATTTTTTTAACCTCTGGGCCTTAATTTTGCAATCTCTGAAATGAAGTGAATATTATCCCCTTCATAAAGTTACTTTGCAGGTGGCATGAGACGATACTTGTAAACTGCTTAGAGTGTCTGGCGCTCAGCATGGGCTCGCTAGCTATAGCTAGACTCATTTTTTGTTATACTTTATAAAGAGAACGAGACCCTGTGGAGATTATGGAAGAGTTCTTCATGAGTGATTGAAACATGAAACTCATGAATGATTTCCAAAAATAAGATGATCTCCATTGAAAATTAAGTTCTCTTGCCAGAAATAAAATATTAAAAAAATTGCACTGTAACATATTAGCACACGTGATTCCTAAAATAAAATGTTAGAAAAAAACACAGTAAATACTGTGTTGGAGTTGAGCCAATTAGGCAAGTAGAAATTGTATTCGGTGTATTTGAAGGCTGAGGAAAAGGGTGGAGCTTCCTCGCAGTAAGTGGAGTGTAGCTTATTCTGGGAATGTTGACCTGACACTCTCCCCCTTCACTCCCCTCATGTACAGAAACACAGCTATTGACAGGAAGAGAGAGTGATGAAACTCAGGAAGTCAAGTTGCAGGTGTACACTCACCAGCATGAGACTCCTCAGCTGACACACTGTGATGGATTACTCACTGTCTCTGGAACATCAAAGGAGGGTGTTTTTCTTCTTGTATCAGGCTGATCATTTATTGCTCTGGCCCTGAAGTTCTCTTTATCAGTGTGACTGTCTGTTAGCGACTCTATGTCCTTTATCTTTCTCTTAGCTCTTTCTCTTTCTGCCTCTCCCACTCTCTTCTTTCTTCTCTGTAAATCTTTTATTTTCTGTCTGTTTTTAAAGATAATTTTATGTTTTTGGCTCATTTCAATCTGTTTTTTTATTTTAGTTTTTTTTTTTTTTTTTGGTGAGGAAGATTAGCCCTGAGCTAACATCTGTGCCAGTCTTCCTCTACTTTGTATGTGGGATGCTGCCACAGCATGGCTGATGAATGGTCTAGGTCTGCAACCATGATCCGAACCCATGAACCCTAGGCCGCTGAAGTAGAGCACACAAACTCAACCACTACACCATGGGGCTGGCCCCTGGCATTTTCTTTTAATGATGACAATTAAGTTATGGGAGTCATTAAGTTAAGGAGAATTTAGTAAAGCCTCCAGAATGCCATGGAGAGAAATAGATGTGTCAGTGACCAAGGAATACTAGAGCTCTAAATTCAACTCCTGGTCCTTTATGTGGAATGTGCCTCAAAGGAATGAGGCCGATCTGTAATGAGCTGTGTTACAGGGGCAAATAGGTGGGACAGCCGACATGGTCTTGCAGGACATGTCAGAGAATGAGTGAAAAGAACACAACCTGTGGTAAAAATATTTTCTCAGACACTTACATTAGTAGGCTGTGTCTTAGTGGAAATTTTAGAATCTACCATGAACAAGATTCCAAATGCTACCTGTTGGGATTGCATTAGAAAGAAAGAAAACTGTCAGTCAAGGACTAAATCTGGTAACTGAAAATTACCCTAAGATTTCTTTTGAGATACAATTTAGGACCAAGAGACAAACACTTCCATTTAAAATGTTCATAAAACCAGCAGCATCACTATTGAATGTATAGCTATAAAATCTCTTCCTCTTTCATTTTGAGTTGTGACTATGGCTATTTCTATTTGTGAAAATTTCGCTCCACTGGTTTCATATCTAAGTTGAGCTTATGTGGAGTGCCTATTTGTAAGTTCAACTGGAAGAAAAGTCCATGCAGTGGGAAGGATGACAGAAATTCAATGACTGATGAGTGGCAAGAATGGTGCTCCTTGATAGTAGTGGGAAGTTGGGTCTCCACATGGGATGTCTGAAAGAAGAGGATCTTGGCATTTCCTTTCCCTTTGGGAAGTGTTCTTATGAAATGATTTGCTAATCTGACATCTGGGCCTTTTTGAACAGAGCAAGAAGGTAACTGGAAAAGAAAGACAGTGTGGTGAAAGGGGCTGGGAAGGAGAGAGAGGGCAGTGTGTAGCAATCAACCTCCCAACCCCAGTGGTGTGGCAAGGATGTGAGGTTTTGTGGGTCTATTGGACACTTGGAAGAAGGTGAGCTTGAGCTTCCCTGTAGGCACTCCACCCAAGAAGGTTGCTGTCTGTGTGAATGGTTCTACCAACAGAGGCTGGAGCTGTGGCCGGTAGTGGAAAGAAATTAAGCTGGAATCAGATCTCCCTTATGAGAAAACCGTGCAACAGAATGTAAGGCATCTCTGGTAAAGTCCCTCAAGGAACTTGCTTGTACCTAATCTACATTTGCAACAAGGAGAGCATTGAGCTACAGTCAGTATTTAATGAAAGAAAGGGCAACAGCCAAAAGGGGCCTCTAAAAGCAGCCTGAGAAGAGAGATACAACCCCTCACTATCCAAGCTTCTCTGCCAGAGGTCTGGGGAAAAGGAAGAGATAAATATTAAATATCACACAAGACTGAAGAGTTAAACAAGTCTAAAGAACTTGTTCTGGGGCCTGCCGATGGCCTAGCAGTTAAGTTCAGTGCACTCCCACTTCCGTGGCCCAGGTTTGGTTCCTGGGCATGGATCTACACCACTCATCAGCAGCCACAATGTGACAGCAACCCACATACAAAATAGAGGAAGATTGGCCCAGATGTTAGCTCAAGGCAAGTCTTCCTCAGCAAAACAAAAAAAAAAAAAAGCAACTTGTGCTAAAAGTGACTGGAAGTTAGGAATCTGTCTAATATGTAGTTGTGTCATTAGCAGTTCTCCAAGAAGCAGGTGCCAAGGTGATCAATCAAGCAAGGATGTTTATTATGGGAAGCACTGGTGAGAGAAAATGGGGAGGAAGCTGGAAGTCTGGGAGAGCTAGGCATCAGATGACAATGCAGTCCTGCCTCCCATGAAGGAGAGAGGGAAGGAAGGTTGGGTATAAATGTCATAATCAGCTACGCAGTCTAGAGAAAGTTCAGGAAGGTGTTTGGGGAGACATCAGCCAAAGTTGTTTATCAGAGGAGTTCTTTGTCTTCCAGGAATCACTTGCTTTAGTACCCTTCCTGTACTCAGTCATTTGCTGGAGCAGCTTGTGGGAAGCGTGGCCCCACAACAAAGACAGATTTCAGAGTGCAGTGCCTGTGGTTCTTGGTCTATGTTCCCTGTAGTTGAAGGTCTAGAAAAAATATTCTCATGGCCAATTCTGTAGATAAAAGAAAGTAAAGGAAATTTGACAGAACATGAGTGAAGGAAGTGTTTAGAAAAAATTAAAGCTTGAACCTCACAAGTTGAGACTGATCAATAATTTGATTACATCAGACAGAAGTTGATGAGTAGCTTGAGAGAACAACAGAGGCAGATAATTCAGAATCTAGTGCATGGCTGAGGCGGGTTCCTACTGGCTAGGTAGCCCAGGGGCAGCCACGACCAGGACAGGGAGAAGACTCTCCCTGTTGAGAAACTTCTCAAAGAAATAATTTTGTTGTTATTGTTGTTGGTTTTTTAAAATGTATTTGCCTTGCCTCATGTATTATTTTATATTATTTTGTTTTATTGTATTCTTCCTCAGGGTTACTAATTCTGTAAAAGAGATAGTATTTAACCAAATGCATTCGGGATAAAAGCTTTCAAATTGCTGCTTAACAAAGGAAACATTTATTGTGGTTATTATCATGATTTTCAAAGACAGAAAAAATAATCAAATGAACCCAATGTATCAGTCACTATCTTCAACAATTTTCAACAGATCTTGTTTCATCATCATCCTTCCCCCATTTCACTCCCGCAGACTATTCTGAAGCTCATCTAAGACGTTGTATAATTACTCAGTAAAGTCTTCTACGTGTTCCTCTATGATGTAAGTAGGCTTCTTTAGGTGTCTAACTACATGAAAATTGTGAATTTACAATTTCTATTTCATGGTCACTCAGAGAGCATCGTAAAGTAGTATAAATTGTTGCCACTACTTAAACCTCAGTTAGTTTTGATTAATTGACTTCAAAAACATTCATTAATTGGATACTTTATGGGAGGGAATTTTAAATACTAATTAAGAGCTTACATTTAAGAGTTACATGGGTTTGAGTCCTAATCCCATCTCTAACACTTTCTACCTAAATATTCAAAGCTCTTATCCACTGTCCCTCTATATCTTCATCTGTATAATAAAGTGAACACTATTTGGCTATTAAGTTGGCTGTAAGCATTAAACATGTTGTATAAACAATATATTTTCAACAATGACAGGCATTACATATGGTAGCTAATGCTATTATTTGTATAGCAATGTAGTGAAGTAACATGGTGAGATGCTAGGGAGAGAGAAGAGGAACTCCTCATGAGAAACTGATTAAATGGAAATGACACTTTCCTAGAATAATGGAGTGATGCCAGACTTATAACCCCTAGCAGTCTAGGTGGCAATAATCTTTCTATGGTGCTCAGAGGTCTCAGCATTTCCCTTCCTAGACCTTCTTTCCAAAATTAATATTTTCTACTTAGCGCAGCCAACCCCCATCAGTTACTCAGTCTAACATAGTTATGATGTCAGTGGGTTATCTTAAGTTTCACAGAGAACATGTAAAACATAATGCTCAGCAATACCTACCAAATAAAGCTGGCTCTTTTGCAGAAATTGATAAGCTGATCCAAAAATTCATATGAAATTGCAAGGGATGCAGAATAGCCAAACAATTTTGGGAAAGAACAAATTTGGAGGACTCACACATCAGACATACTATAGATCAATGGAATAGGATTAAGTGTCCGGAAATAAATTGACCTGAAATGTGAGAGTTTGTTTTCAGCAAGGATGTCAAGATAATTCAGTTGGTAAGGAATACTCTTTTCAGTGAATGATACCGACACAAAGGGGTATCCACATGCAAAAGAATGAAGTTGGAACTTTAATTCACACTGGACACAAAAATTGCCTCAAAATGGATCAAAGACCAAAATATAAGATCTAAAACTATTAAGCTCTTAGAAGAAAATGTAGAAGTGAATCGCCACCACCTTGAGTTAGGCAGCGATTCCTTAGATATGATACCTAAAGCACAAGCAACCAAAGAAAAATAAATACATTGACGTTACCAGAATTTAAAACTTTTATGCTTCAAAGATCACCATCAAGAAAGTGGAAAGACAACTCACCAAATGAGAGAAAAATATTTGCAAATCATATATCTGGTAATGGACCGATATCCATAACATACAAAAAACTCTTATAACCCCATGATAAAAGGAAATAACCCAGCTAAAAAATGGACAAATGATTCCAATAGGTATTTCTCCAAAGAAGAAATAAAATTGTCAATAAGCTCAGGAAGAGATGCTCAACATCATTAGTCATTAAGGAAATGCAAATCGAAACCACAATGAGACGCCACTTTACACTCACTAAAAAGGCTATAATGGAAAAGACAACAAGTGTTGGTGAGGATGTGAAGAAATTGGAACCTTCCTACCTTGTTGATGGGAATGCAAAATAAGGCAGTGACCGTGGAAAACCAATTGGCAGTTCCTCAAAATGTCAATTATAAGGTTACTATATGACCTAGCAATTTTTCTTCTCAGTATATACCCAAGAGAAAAGAAAACATATGTCCACATAAAAGCTTGCTGATGAATTTTCATAGTCCCACTATTCATAAGCGGAAATAACCCAAATGTCTACGAACTGATGAATGGATTAAAAAATGTGATATATCTCTACAATTGAACATCAATGAGCTATAGATATAAAGGAATGAAGTATTGGTACATACAACAACATGGATGACCTGAAAATATTAGGCTAAGTAAACAAAGCTAGCCACAAAAGACTATAAATTGTCATTGCATTTATATGGAAGATCCAGAATAGGCAATCTATAGAGACAAAAAATCAGTTAGTATTTGCCTAGAGCCTAGGGTGCTGTGATGTGTTTGGGTGCAACTGCTAAAGGATGTAGTGTTTCTTTTTTGAATGATGAAAATGTTCTAAAATTGGATTGCAATGATGGTTGCACAAACCTGGGAATATGCTACACATCATTGAACTGTCAGCTTTTAATGGTTGAAGTTTTTAGCTCTGAATTATATCTCAATAATCCTGTTTTGAAAAGCATAATATTCTAAGTATGTCAGAGAAATCTGGAGTAAGACATCAAATCCCAGTATTTCTAAGCACTTACAGAATATGAGGAAACAAGAGATCTAAGGGCTTTGAGGAATACATTGTAGACTGATTGAGTTTATTATTTGGGATTCCCTTAAAAGGGCTGTCTTATTAGAATGGAAGAAGTCTCTGTTCATGGTTACTAGCTGCATTCCAGAGGTCAAAAAACACAAGTTGGCTGGAGCTCTGGAGAAATCTGCTGAGCAGAGAATGCTTTCTTCGCCTGGAAAGTGAGGAATACCACGTTGTGAGGGAGTCAGTGTGATGAAGGAAAAGGATTTAAAACTCTTCAGAAAGCCTCTAGAGCAGAAATCAACACACTTTTTCTTTAAAGGACCAGATAGTAAACATTCTAGGCTTGCAGATCATATGGGCATTGTCGTCTCTATTCACCTCTGTCCTTGTGTTGAGAAGCGGTCACAGACAGTATGTATAGGACAGGATGTGGCAGTGTTCCAGTCAAATTTTATTAGTAAAACAAGGTGATGACTGGAGTTGGCCTAGAGAACCTAACTTGCCACTCCTGCTCTGGAGGAAAGCAGGTGTTACAGAGGAGATCTGGAATGGCTAATTGTCTGGATTCAAGTCCCGGACCTTCTATCTGAGGGTGAAAAGAAAGAGACGGAAAGTTTGGTATGACTGTTAACATAACACATGTGACTCCTCACGAAGGTATCTAGTTCACTGGGGGTCTTGGAATTCCAGGCCAGTCCAGTGTGTGAGAAGAGGGCTGAGGCAGCAGCTCAGCCTGTTGCTTACATGCACTCAGAAGAGGTGCAGCAGTTGCATAAAACGCAGCTATTGTTTTTATTATTGTGCTTTACCAAAAAGAAAATATGAAGCCCGGGCAAAAATCTATAGAATTTCCTCAAGACAGACTTATTTCTTATCTGACAACAGATGTCCCAGTGTCATGAATGCCTCTATGGAAAGTTAAGACTGAAGTCTCAAGTGGGCTATGAAATTTTAAAAACCTTACCCTGTAGGATCTTTGCATGTTCTCTGGGAAAGCATGAAAGTAATCAAATAATAGTAAGACACTATGGAGACATTGAGGCTATTTAGAAATTATCAGCCAGATAAAAATCTTAATGGGGATTTAAAGCAAGAATAATGGCAACAGAGCTTAAATTTCCTCTCAAGAGTGTTTCTCTGAAGGCATTGTGGCAGAAGACAGAATATTTAGGAACCGGGGGCTCTGGCAGGCTGTTACTGGAGCCACAACTAGTGGGGATTCATCCTAATCACTCTGGAGAATTAATTCTGCTTTGTTATTGCTCCCTCAGTCTCCCTTACATTTTTTTTTCTATTTATTGTTTATACTGATATTACTGTTGGAGGTTTCATTTACAAAGTTCCATGTTCAAGGGAACCTAGGGTATGTGAGGTCTTTATCAGTGCTCAATCGTGAAAGCCAGTCCATGAGTAGAGTGAAGGCCAGATGAAGAAGGTGTCTGGGGCCATATTTGGGATTCTTGATGGCCTTGGTGACAGAAATCTATGTGCGTTGTTTGGGAGGCCTCCATGTTTCCCATTCCAGATCTGCTTTTAATATCATCATTCTTCCATTCAGATAATTTGGCCCTATTACTTGCTCCATCTAACATTTTTATTGTGTGAGTAACAAGAGGTATATAACTGAGGTGACACATTTAAGGTGGATTGCCATCTTTGCAATCAAGCTATTGAGGGTGAAAAATGTGAAGCTGTCCTTAATTCCAAGACTCACTAAGTAAAGATGTAAATAACAACCAGGGACTCTAGGGGAGAGTTAGGAGGTTGGAGAAGTGCCAGGATTGATGCTCAGAATTGCCCATCTATACAAATAAACCTAAGTCCTAATGGGAAATACCTGTGGCTTCGGTACAAAAAATTAAAAGGTCACTAGGCCTAGTCAATGACATCCTTTCTTTGTTCAGTTAGTGCTTCTATTAATAGGTTTAGTGACAGGCTGCATGTTCAAGGTGAACCAGGAAACCATGGTGACCATGGCATTTGCTGGGACAGCTGTATAGGAAGTAGGTGTGAGAGAAGAAGGTAAGTTTAAGTGAACAGAGTAGTGACCCTTAGTGGCTTGGGAGACCAGAGACTAGTCTTGAATCCTTAATGACCATTGTTTCATTGCCCTTACAGGATTACTCCCCAAAACTTCCAAACAGTTATCTATCTAGTCTAACATTTAGGTTCTCTTCTCATATCTCAAGCAGGAAAACTTACGAAGTTGAAGAAACCAGTTCCAGGCATCCTCACTGCAAGAGTGGGAGTAATGCTGAGGTGAACATCCTCAAACTCTGAGAAAAGAGGAGTTAGAGGAAGCCTCGTAGACTCAAGTAAGGCTAGCGCTTTTAGGATCATAACTGAAATTGGGTGGAAGTTCTAAATTATCCCAGAGTTGAAAAGAGCAAAATAAGGAGAGCATTTGTTCATGAATTGGCTTGGATGCTTTAAAGCTACAAAGGAGGAATCATCTCTGGGCTCCGTCACTTTTATCTTTGCCACCTCATAGTCCTTAGCATCTTTATTTACAAAATTGGGCTAATAGCACATTCCTTATACGGCTGTAGAGCAGATGAAAGAGGACACACCCAGATCAAGCAGCAGGGGCCTGGGCCATATACTACCTGGGATAATTTTCAAGGTCACGATGAAAGCATGTGGGATGGAATACATTGTTGCATCCATCTTTTGAAGATACAACCTACTGCAGAAACCATTGTTGTAGTTTAGCTTGACACAGTTGGGAAAGGGGGAGGGAGGAGTGAAATTTGACCTCAGTCGCCCCCTCCCACTGAATTGCTTGTGCTAGTTTCTCTGCCAGGAATGCCCATCTCTCCATGTTCTTGATTGTTTATTTCCTAGCACTCCTTTAAAACCCAGCTTTTGTATCATATCTTCTCATATGTCTTCTGTCTCTCTAAATTTTTGCAAGTTGTGTGTATGGGAATAACATTGAGTTTAAAAAAATAGAAAAGGAGGAAGAACAAGTTTAGAGGAAGAGAGATTAAAATATTGTGGTTGTTTTTAAGTAGCAGGAGACATTTAGATTTGAGCAGAGGAGAATATTTTGTAGATAGTGCAAAATCAGGCATTTTTTTGACCAAATTATTTCACGGTTCTGAGGCCCTGTTTGTGAACATAGGTGTAGGAGACAGTGAAGGAAGTAATTCAAACAATGTGAGGAAAGGAAGTGTTGTAAGGTTCACCAGATAGGAAGAGGTTTTGGTGAAAATATTTGGGACACTATAAGCTGTCAGAAACATCTGGAGAATGGATAATTAAACTTTGTTATCTTTCTCTGCATGTTTTCTGCAGGAGAGAAGTAAGCACGAAAGAGCCTTTGGGAATGAAGACACAAAGAGGAAAGCGGCAGATGCGGGAGTGTCCTTGGAATAAGAGTGACAGCAGGCACAGGAGGTCTAGAGTAAAGCAGACCGAGTTGGAAAAAATAACCATGTTTTAATATTCTCCTAATTTGTTTAATTTTTTATGATTATAAATATATATATTTGTTTAAATTTTCATGACTATAAATATATGTTATGGTACATATTCAATATAGGAGAAACTTAAAAGATGACACACACACCCCTACGTATACAGCCATTAAAGTAATATTAAACGACATGGAACTTGTTTTTTATCATTTCCTTTAGTGCGGATTAAGGAGATGAATCTTTTTCCTTTTTGCCTATCTAAAATGTATTTCATCTTCATAACAATATTTTCTTTTTTCACCTTTTACAAAATGAAAAACATATACAATGAAATTTACCCTATTTATTATATAGTTCTGTGAGTTTTGACAAACGGTTCCAGTCCTATAATCACCACCATATCCAAGATACAGAACATTCCATCAGCCCCAAAAATTACACTCTGCCCAGTTGTTGTCACCTGTCCTGTCACCCATAGTCCCTGGCAGTCACTGATTTATTTTTTATTCTATAATTTTGCCTTTTAAATGATGTCATATAAATTGAATCACGCAGTATTCAATTTTTAAGTCTAGCTTCTTTTACTTAGCATAATGCATTTCAGATTTATTCATGTTGTCACCATATCAATACTTTGTTCCTTTTTATTGCTGAAGAGTATGCCATTGTATGCCTGTACCACAGTGTATCCATTATCCACCTGAGGGACATCTTGATTGTTTCCAGTTTTTGTGTTTTCATTTGTACCCTAAGGGAGATAGAGTGTTTTTTTTTTCTTTTAATCTTTTCCAAGGACCTTAAGTCTTTTATTCTTTGGAGAGATGGATTCAGGTGAAATTTTTCGTTTTTCCAGCAATAGCTGCTGTTCCCTCCCTGAACTCTGAACCAAAAGGGAGGCTTCCTCAGATCTCTCGCCCTGGCCCTCATCTTTCTTTTGAGCATTGGATTAGGTCTGTGAAGAACACCCTCCAAATGATTGAGAATGTCCTTTGTGCCTGTGGTTTATAGGGGTATTATGTTTTCTCACTAGCCCACACTCAACCTTTAGCAATTTGTCAAACATGTACGTGAATTCTTGTTAGAAGTTTGTATGGAATCTGTCATATGCCCCTGGGAAACAACCATTCCTGTCTTGTTTCTTCTTAGTCGTACTTGTCTTCCTTAGATTTGGGGTTAGTTGGTTGTCCTTCCACCACAACTCTTTGATGGGTTCAAGAACAGTTGTGACGTTTTAGATCATACAGTGAGATTTTTGTTGTTATATGTGTGGGAGTAATGCTCCTTCCAGCTTTCTAACATCCGAAACAGAAGCCAGAAGGCAACACACCTTCATTTTTAAAGAATACTTTGACCAAGTATACATTATCTTTCAACACTTTAAAATGTGCCATTCCGTTGTCTTCGATTCTTTTTCAAGAGAAGTAAGATGTACATCTTGTCATTGTTCATCTCTGTATAATGTTTCTTATTTCACTGGTTGCCTCCAGGATTTTCTCTTAATCCAGTTTTCAGCACTTTTACTAATATATACCTAGGTATATTTTCTTTTCTTTTTATTCTTCTTGGGGTTCTCTGAACTTCTGGGATATGTGAGTTTTTGTTGGTCAATAATTTTTTAAAAATTCTGGCCATTACCAATTAAAATGAACTTGTATGCACTCTCTCTCTTCTTCATCAGGAATTCAGTTTGCGTGTATATTAGATCTGTTTCATATTGTCCTGTATATCCCAGAGGTTTTACTCAATTTTTTCACTATTTTCACTCTTTGTGTTTCAGTTTGGTGAATTTCTATTGGACTATAGTCTATTTAGCTGATCCTTTCCTCTGTTGAGTTTGTTCTAAGTCTTTTAATGGAATTATTTGCCTCATAACACATTTTTTTATTTCTATCATTTCTTTTGGATTTTCTATAGTTTTCGTCTATCTATTGCAATTTTCTATCTGTTCATCAATTACACATACTTAACATTGTAGCCACACAAAGTCCCTATTTGATAATTTTAAGTCCCCATCCGGTAATTCCAATATCTGTGACACATCTGAATTTCTTCCTGATGACTATTTTATCTTATGGTAATGTTTGACATTTGCTTGATATTTTCTGCACATTATAATTTGTATCGAATGTCAGATTTTTTTTTTTTTGCCACAAAACTCTAAGGATTAAAGTAAATAATATTTATGCCCAAAAATGTGAGAGCCTTTTCTTCTTTCAGGATGTTAGAGTGTTGAATCAATCTAATTTGTACATGAGTTTGCCATTGCTTTATTTAGCTTTGTTGCATCACGTTTCAATTATTTTTTAAGTGATTTTCTGCTCCTGCTTTGTGCTTAGTGAGTACTGTAATGTCGAAGAGTTTTTCTCAACATTCTGCTCCTCCATTGGACTTCAGCATGCCCTGCATTTCTTCACCTCAGAGGGATTTCCTTCTGCGCTCCAGTCCCCTTTCCCAGTGGTAGACTGCTGTTGCTGTCCCTTTATATGGATGAAGCTCATATGGACAGGAATTTCTTACTTCCGGTCTCAGTATCAGGCAGGCTCTGTGTATCTCTTTCTTGGGAGTGGTGCTCTCTCAGCATCCCTACTCTTCTTCTCTCAAACAATTCTGTATTCTACTCAATACAGGGTCTGGAACACACACAGACTGCATGTTTCTCTCCCAGTAGCAGCAGCAGGAAAGCTCCACTTTGTGCAGAGTCTTGGCATGAGTGAGTTTCCTGCTCCTTCCCTGTAACAGCAGAACCTTGCCACATATCTGCACAGGGTCCAGGATGGGTGGATTTCCTATCCCTCCTCCAGAAGTGGATAACTTCTGCTTCAGATGAGTTTCCTGTTCCACACCCATCAATAGACATCTTCCTTGTACCTGAGAAGTGTCCAGGATACAGCCAGTTTTTGCGCCTATCCCCCAGTAGGCACCAACCTATACCTTGTACTCTTTATGGTCTATACAGTGGAGAGGCTACACCACCCTAAGTTTAGGCAAGTCTTATACACCTGGACCACAGAAGGGCTTTCTCTCAGGTCTGCTTCACTCCTCAAATCTTTCTTATCAATAATCAGTGGAGGTTCAGCAGAAAGTTTTGATGAATTATCTGGACTCTCTTGTATCTGTGGCTCCCTGGGATTCTAAACTACCATAGAAGCCTGTATTTGGCTTTTGAGATTTCATTTAAATTTCAGCTGTTTTCTTTCCTACTTTATAGTGATGACCTCTTTTTTCTACTATTTTGCAAAAAGTGAAATAATTTATATTCTTATATTTCTTAGGAGAGGGTTTGAACATTTTGGATTTCAGTTTGCCAGTTACTTTGCAACCTCAACTCTTTGATAGCCAAGAAAATTATTTTTGTGGACTATATGGTTTGTCCTCATTGTTATGGTGGAATTGATGTGTTTCTGAAATTTTCTACATCTTAAGCAGAAGTGTAAGTCTAATTATGTTTCTAAGTAATAGTAGCCAACCATTGGAAAAATGAAAATTAAAAAACACCATCATTAATAATAGCTTCCAAACGTGATCTTCAGAGGGATGTATTCAACAAAATGTGTAAGAGCCTTACACTGGAAACAATAAAACATTGCTGAGAGAAATTAAAGAATATATAAATAAAAGGAGAGATTTACTACCTTTATTTTTGGAAATCTCAAAATTTGTAAAAATTTCCACTCCATAAAGCAATCTAAATGCAATCTCTAATCCAAATTCCAAAAGACCTTGTGGTAAGAATGAAAATCTGATTCTAAAATTTATGTAAAAATGCAAAATCCAAAAATCAATAAGGCTTTCTGAAAGAAGAACAAAGTTGAAGGATTTATACTTGATTTCATGACATTTTAAAGCTCTAGTAATCAACTGAGTGTGGTATTGGTGAAGGGATAATCAAACAGAATAATGTATCACAATAAAGAGTCCATAAAGAAACTAACTTTTACTTATCAAATCTCAAGTTAAAGTCACTTTCTCACTAAAATCTTGTGTCTCCTGAAACTAAATATCCTCCTCTACTAAACCCTCTCTCTGTCCTCTGTCTTTTCATCTACTTCATAATACTTATCATAGCAAAAGTAAATGATTATTTGTTTATTGTTGGCGTTCTGCATGAGACCATATATTTATAGTGGGAAGTATGTCTCTCTTGTTCATGGGTATGTTAAGACTTAACACAATAATAGGCACATTAGATGTATAATAAATCCAAATGAATGAGAGATTTCAGAGTTATATGAAGAGTAATAAACAATTTGAGATTATATTGGTACATAACTGATGACCATTTATAGACATTCTCTAAACTGCAAAAAGGGGAGATGTGCTGGACCACTGTTTTGCTATTTCTGGCTGTTTTTCCTCATTGCTTCTCTCTCTCGGTCTCATCTGGTCTTTAGCTATTCTCTCTAGATTGCTGTATCAGTTGGTGTTCTTAATTTCAAGCAATCAGAAACAAATGTGCTTCTTTGTTAGTGATAATGTTCAGCAAATTGTCTTTCTCTTAAGAGTGAACTCCTTAGAATGAACCATCGGATTCCTCAACTTTTTGCAAGATTGCAATCCAACTGGCTTTTTTCTTTTGTGTTGTGTTTTGAAGTACTTTGAGAATCATAAAAATGTTGCATATGTAGTACAATAAATTCTCCCAAAATTTTACCTAAATTTCTTAAATGGTAACATATTTTACATACAATTTTTTATTCTCCCTTCCTCTCTCTCTCTCTTTCTCTCTCTAAATATATATAGACAGACACACACACTCACACATTATGAGACCATATGAGTACACATTATGTATGTATATATATATATATATATATATATATGTTTTCTTTCAAAAGTTTGAAGGAAACTTGCGGATATGATACGATACCCCTTTACCTCTAAATACTTCAGGGTGTATTTCCTGAAAACAAGCATATTTTCTTACTCAGTCAAAGTAAGATTACCAAAATCAGGGAATTAGTGTTGATAGTTATTATCAAGACTACAGACTTTATGTAAATTTCTCCAATTGTCCCATTAATTGTCCTTTTTAGCAAAACAAACATTTGTTTTTCTTTCCAGGATACAGCCCAGGGTCTCATGATGAATTTAGCTCTTTAATATCTTTAGTTTTCATGACTTTAACGTTTTTAAAGAGCTCTGGTTATTCATTTTCTAGACCAGTCCTCAGTTTGTGTTTGCCTGATTTTCATCATGATTAGAATCAGGGTGTGTATTTTTAGTAGAAATCATCCTTGGAGGCCCTTGATGCCAGCTGTTCCCATTACTTGTGATGTTAATTTGATCTCTTGTTTGAAGCTTTGTTTTCCAGGCCTCTCTATTGTATTTTCCATGGTATTAGTTTGGAATCTGCTGTAGGGAAGAGGTATTCCTTCTCTACCTATTTGGACTCATGGATTCTTATTTTGTTCTATGACCTATAATATATTCTTCTCATTGTTTTTTTTGTTGCTCAAATGTCTCACTGATTTTTGAAGACTTTATCTCCCTATCTTCAGTAGACATATGTCTTACCAAGGCATCTAGAGTATTTAGCTTTTAGGTCTTTTTAGCATGAAGTCATCAGTCTAGAAGCATAGTGTTCCCTGGATGGTAAGACAGTCAAGATTCCTGCAGTCTACAATATGGCACAAAGATAGAGAGCTGACATACCCTAGAAGCAAGATGGTAAATATCTTGTAATTCCTGCTAAGTTGAACAAAACAGCCTCTGGTGTTTTCCATTTATTGGAATAGGGGAAAAAAACATTTCCTAGATCAACAGCTACCTATATGTTTTCAGTATCAGCTAAGATGGTGGGTAAAATGGGAAATGATAGGTAACATCACTTTCCTATGTACATTTCAAGTCTTTGGTGGTGGCATCAATTTCTTAAATTCATTTCTAGTCATGTTTTAGCTTTTGATGTACCAGGGAAGTGGAGAGCCAAAGATGTATACATAGCCCTTCCTACCAAAGTAACCACTATTCCAATATCAGAGAACCAAGAAGGTGATGTTCTCAGGTGCTAATGATCGCTATTGTAGTATATACTGAAAAAAATCAATAAATAGTGGATATATTGGATGTCCCACTGGAGGCATGGTGAGGTGGATTCATGTCAGTTCTCTGTTGATTACCTGATTTCCATAAACTTCCATATCCATGGTAAACAATAGGGAAGGTGGGTCCCTGGATTATAGTGTTAAGTTTGGCAAGCATCCAATAATCTGAATACATTAGTAATTTACAAGATGGCTGCATATATATTTGGTAAAAACCTGGATAAAAATACACAGAATATATGGATGTTGTATGTTTTTCCTTAAGTATTCCCAATTTTGATTTGTTTAAGGGGCTGTAGAACTAAGAATTGATTTAGGTCTAGGAATCAGGAGATAGAACATCAATGTGATGCATATATATTTAGTCCTGGGTATCCCTTGATCAGGAAATATCCAATGAAGAGGTTATTTCTCATGAATCAAATTATTCTGGTGAATGTGCTGTCCCTTCTCTCTATTGTGTTAACTAAAGCTGCCTTGTTCTTATTTCTGTGATTTCAGAAACATTAACTTGCTTAGGGTCACATAATATACACTTATCCTGATTTCATCTGCAGTATGTTCTGTCAACGTGACACCCCTAAGGCGAACAGCCTCAGAAGCACTTTTCAGAGATGCTTGTGCCCCTGTCCCCTCTGTGTGTTTCAAAGACTTGTTGAAGGGCAAATATTCTCAGCTGTTTTGTGATCCTTAGTCAGAGCCATGTCTAAATTTCCATCTCTTGAAATATTTAAAGTGTTTGCATGAGCATTCTGACATCTCAATTTCAAAGAGAAAACCCACGGGCAAAACTAGCTTTTTAAAAAAATCAACTACACACAAGTAAAACAGTAGAACTGACCCTAGCTCCTCAGGGTAGCACATTGTATCCTGAATATGTGGCTATGCATTGACATGTTGACAATCGACATATTCAGCCTGACCTAAAATTCTGCTTTCCTTCTTCAGAAAATCATTCTCAGGACCCATATCCATATGTCTTTCACAACTTTATGCTCATTATGTTGATATGATTTATGCCTTTTAAAAAAATTTATTTAAGCCTATCTTCCCAGGCTTTGCTTTATAATTTGTCCATGGTACAAGGTGGAATACTCCTCTAATTTTAATTCTATTACTGGGGAGTTGAGTGTGTAAGAATTGGCTTTATCTTGAAAAGTAAGTGCCTCATTTGAGTGTGCTATGAAAGTATCAAAGAGAGGGAGAAAAATTTTCATCAGAAAGTGAAGAAGAGGCTGCTTCAGGTGGCAGGGGAGGCTCAGGGAGGGGTGAGGTTTTGGGGGAAACATGAGTTTTGAAATTCTCCATATACTTGTATGTCATTTGATAGAACACATCTTTTACAATCCACATACTGACCTTCACATAAGGGACCTGGAGAGTCAGTGAATTAAATAATTACTGCAATTTGTCAATCTAAGAATAAAATCTTGAGTTAATTGTTAGCTACTTTATCACTGGTGCTGCTAGAAATAACAGATTTTTAAAATTATATAGTGTCCCTTGTTTTAGGATATGTAAAAACAAGTTTTAGGGATTTGACCTTGTCATTCTTTCCCTTTAAATTATTTAACTCCCTTAGAAACAGCCATCCTACGTGGCATTTCTTGAGTTACTTTTGCCCATTGTGTAATTCTGTCATGGGAACAGCAAGGATCCCCCAAACTTGCTTTCAGTCAGCTCGTTAATCATGGTTATCATAGGGAATAATGTAATTTGCTATTACATAACTGAGTGTCACGGGCAATCAGCTGCCCATCCATTAGTGACAAGGGGATTTTCATTGCCTTTAGCAGTAAAAGTAGATAATCAAGCTCACATTCCTTCTCTTTTAATCCACATTTCTTGTCTACAATGTATTCTTGGTTCCAAAGGCTGAATCAGACAGGTTCTCACACTAAAATTTGGAAAGATACAGAAGATTCGAACAACACATCTAATAAGTGTGATGTAAGGAGCACGTAGAGAACCTTGCACCCAGCAGTGAGAACAAACTCATTTATCACAAAGACATGTGACATTTTCAGAGCTGCAGCCTGCCTCTCCTGAAGGAGACAGATTAGGATAATAAAGTCATTTCCAAACATTCCACTCTTAGTGAACACCAAACTGGTGATAATGGATGTCAAAAATTTCCTTATACTCCATGTGGATACATTATATTAGATTGATATGCAGTTATGTAAGTATCAATAGTGTATAGGTAGATATAATTGTACTTTATATATAACCAGTATGTATTGTGGCAGGTACTATGTTTCTGAGGAAAATGAGACCTGAGTACTGGCTCAATGGTTATTGAGTTTCAACGACCAATCTCTGGGATCAACAATTCATGACGGAAGCAAATCACTTTAATTGTCGGTAGCTAAGCTTCAATTGGAATAAAAGCTTGCTAGCATAGAATCTTATAGAATCTTTATGGATCAGTCATTATTGGTTATCTTACTCTTAGGCCAAAGAATTATTACAAAGTTAAAGTAATCAGAGTGTTATAAAAAAAGAAGTTTTCCAGTTCTGAACAAGACCTATATTTGTAAAAATATACAGTTTGTATATAAAATATTTTGATTATTTTTGTATCACAATCATAATTATACTCTGGCATTTTATGACAGCCAGGGTACCAATTTAAATTTTATGAGAACGGCCCTTATTCCTCATTTTTCAAATCTCCTCTTTTAGTTTCAAGTGTGGCCAAAGTTCGACTTTGCAGTCTCCTTATGCAGAAAGTAATTGCATTCCACTTAATTTTTTGAACATCAACTAATATTTAATGACTACCCAGAGGCCACAAGGCAGTGAAATAAGCATTCTTCTCTTTAAATGTCTATTTATTCCCAGATTGCAGCATCTTCTTAAGAAGCTGAGAATCTCAGTAGTTTCACAATATGAAAAAACATAATAGTCCTCTTATGAAGAATTGACACTCTTTAAAATATCCCAGAAACCAAAGGAAAAGAAACATCCTGTCTCCAAATATCAACTCCCATAGTTGTAAGTTCTTACAGAAGACCTGTTTTTTTCAGGTATTGAACAGCATTCGGAATAGCTCCAGCATATCAAGAAGAAAAGAAAGTGAGCAGTAAAAGGACAAACTCTACACCTAGCACTGACAAAATTTATTAAGTACCTAAAGGAATTGAATTTCACTTACTATGAAACTAATCGTGAGGCTTTCTAAGGTGGAGGGAATTGGTATCAATGATACACATAAATCTGTAGGCCAACCAAGCAGAAATAGAAGTCTTATCCTAAAACATGTATCTTAAATCTGAAAATATTTCTAATGGTAAAGTGGTTAGAGTGAGGGCTACCAGTTTCTTCCTTATTAGTGGACAGGTGGAGGTGGGTGGATATTGAGGCCAGGAACTTTTAGCAAATCTAGGAGCTCTCAATACAGAGTGAAGATCTGGCTATGGCTTTACCTGAAAGATCGATATTGGGGTTGGATAAGAAAGTATAATTCTTAGGCTTTGATTATCTAAAATTATGTATTGCAAACTTATAATAGACAGTTATAGATCAAAAAATTACTAGAATCTCCTTGTTAGCAGAGAGAGCTGCAGAATATCATCCACTCCACTGCTGGGCAGGCCTGAGCCTAGGGTGATCATTAGGGACATCTGGGGTACAGGTGGATTAGGCAAAGAATTAAAAATTTTAACGGTATACTTGATTTGATATGCTCCTGTTGATATTTCTGGTTGGTGGAGAGATCTATATGGAGTGGATTCATTTGTCAAGGTATCCTGACTGGCTTATGTTTGGTAGAAAAGATGTAAAACCTTCTACTATTGGGTAGAAAAAACCATGTGAAAACCCCACATATTTCAACAGATAGTGTGCTAACTGGAAGGCAAGAAGAGAAATCTGCTGAGAAAAAAATGGCCATCATATGAAAGCTCTCAGTCCTTGCCATTGCTGCTTTCCACTGTGAGAAGCATTGGAAAGTACCTTTGTAATATGAGAGGAGTTGTAACCCTGGTCTCCAGGAGAATGGAGACTTCTGCTTCTGTAGTAGCTGTGATCAGATGCAGTTTGTAAAAAGTATATGCTACTTTCAAATACTAGGCAGAGAATGTGTCATTTAATCTGCATGCTAAAAGCAATTTGAGTCAGGTCCAGAAAACATCATCAGACATCAGAGAGTAAAAAGCAAGGGTGTGTTTTATACCTTTCATTTTTTTAAAAAATGCATTAATGTTCCTGAGTGAAATAGATATATGTCCTTCTACCTATAACCAAATTCTCAGTATTCTCCAATATAAACAGACATGGTTTCATTGTCATAAACCTAGATGTGCGTCTACAAGGACTCAACGTATGAATTTGCCATAGCTATATCTCTGATAAAAAGAGCTATGACCATGGAGCACTGGTTATCAGGTATTTTTCTCAGCACTTCACATAATTTACCTCACTTAATCCTTTCAATAACCCTATGAGTGAAGGGCAATCACCATCTCCTTTAATTTAGATTAAGAATTTGAAGCTCAGGGTGATTATCTTAACCCAGTAAACAGTGGTGGAGCTAGGACTGGAACGCCAATCTGCCTGCCTGACTCCAGATTCTTTCTCTTATTTGATCTGTCCTGTTACCAAGGCAATTTGTACTTGACTCTGTTGATGGGTGGAGAGAGAGAGGCTCCTCCACAGGAAGGTGCATGTATTTATTCATTTATTTAGATGTTGGTAAAAAAATTTCTTTTACTTGTGATGAGAACTTCTAGGATTTACTCTCTTGGCAACATTCAAATATACCATACAGCAATGTTGACTGTAGTCATTATGCTGCCCATTACTTCCCCAGTACTTATTTGTCTTATAACTGGAAGTTTGTACCTTTTGACCACATTCATATAATTCCCCCAACTCTGGTAGCCACAAATCTAATCTTTTTTCTATGAGTTTGATTTTTTTAAGATTCCACGTATAAGTGACATCATGCAGTATTTGTTTTTCTCTGTCTGACTTATTTTACTTAGTATAATGCCCTTAAGGTCCATTCATGTTGTTGCAAATGGCAAGATTTCCTTCTTTTTATGGCTGAATAGTATTCTATTGTATATAGACCACATCTTTATCCGTTCATCTGTTGATGGACACTTAGGTTGTTTCCCTGTCTTGGCTATTGCAAGTAATGCTGCAGTGAACATGGGGGTGCAGATATCTCTTCAACATAGTGATTTCATTTTCTTTGGATATAACTCAGAAGTGGAGTTGTTGGATCATATGGTAATTCTATTTTAATTGGAGCTAGAAATTGAACACAGGTCTTTCTGACTTTAAATGCTTTGTGCTTTAACATTGTGCCACATACTTTATCTTCCTTTTGAAGATTCTTACTGCATTTTGGCATACTGAGAAGTCCAGCAGCAAGCCAGCCCCCTCCATGGAATGCCTTAGCCCATGGGGGAGAGGCATGGCATCATTCTAAAGAATATTGTTCTCAGTGTGAACTAGGGGTTTATAGGTATTGGCCACAAAAGATTTCCTATGGGAACACTATCACAAAGATATCGTGGAAATAAATAAAAAAACAAAGAAAAAGACAATTTGGTTCACAGATACTTGTTCAATACATAACTTAGTAGGGGTGTCTCAAATGCAGAGAAAACAAGTGAATTACTCTGCAAAATAAAACCCAAGTAGACTGAATGTGCTACTGCATTCTGAGCAGACAGTAAGTAGGCAAGTAAAAATGAGAATGACCACCTGCTAGAGAGCTTTTGAATGTAAAATAGCTGCACTGTAGGTCTGTAATCTCATCAAGGCTCAAGTACATTAAACTTGGGAAAGGGTGAGTCATTGCTAAAGACATTTTAAAATTAAAGTTTGCAAGTACTTATATATCAGAAATTGGCAGAATTTCAGAGTAGCCAATATAAAGAATCCACAGAGAGCATGGTGTAGACTGTTTGCTCTAGCAAATTACTCATAATTATTGCCATCATCACTTGGTGTGGACGTGTGGAGTTTGGGGAAAAGAAAAATGGGCAGGTAATTTTCAGTGAAATACAACAGAGGTCAATGCCTTCAGGTAGAACCTTTCTCCACATCTCTTGCCATACCTATCACAGCCTGTTTTAATCTACTAGAATTGTTATTTTTTTAACAGCTTTATATTGCTATATAATTCACATACCATACAATCCATCTGTTTACAGTGTACAATTCAATAGTTTTCAATATATTCACAGAGTTATTCAATCATCACTTCTCTCTAATTGTAGAACATTTTTATCATCCCTAAAAGAAACCCCATTCTTACTAAAGGGCATTCACCATTTCCCCACAACCGATCCCCAGTGCCCAGCCCTAGGCGATCACAAATCTACTTTCTGACTCTATAGATTTTCTGATTCCGGATATTTCATATAAAAGGAGTCATGTGATATGCAATCTTTTCTGCCTGGCTTCCTGCATTTAGCATAATATTTTCAAGGTTCATCCACGTCGTTGCATATACAAGTATTTCATTACTTATGTAAGGCAAGCCAAATAACATTCCATCATGTGGATATAGCGCATTTTGTTCACCTTTTCATCATTTGATGAACTTTTGAGTTGTTTCCACTTTTAGCTATTATGAATAATGCTGCTGTGAACGTTCATGTACACATTTCTATGTGGACGTATGTTTTCATTTATCTTGGATGTGTATATATGTGGAAGCGGAATTGCTGGGTCATATGATATCCTATGTTTAACATTTTAAGAAACTGCCAACCTATTTCCCAAGCAGCTCTATCATTTTACACTTCAATCAGCCATGTATGAGGGTTCCAATTTTTCCACATGTTCTCCAAAACTTGCTAGTATATGCCTTTTTGACTATAACCATCCAAGTAGCTGTGAAGTGATATCTCAGTTTGGTTTTGATGTGTATTTCCTTGATGGCTAATGATATAAAATATTTTTTCATGTGCCTTTTTGCCATCTACATATACTCCCCAGTGGACTGTCTCTTCGTGTCTTTGCCCATTTTCTAATTGGATTGTTTTTGTTTGTTTTGTTTTGTTTGTTTGTTGAGTTTTGAGAGCCCTTTATATCTTCTAGATACGAGGATGTCTAGTACATTGACTTTGTGTCCTGCAACCTTGCTGAACTTGTTTATTAGTTCTAATTTTTGTGTGTATATTTCTTAGGTTTTTCTATATGCAGAATCATGTAATTTACCAATAGAGATAGTTCTACTCCTTTATTTCCAATCTAGATGCCTTTTAATTTTCCTGTCAATTGCTTTGACTAGAACATCCAGTAACATGTTATGTAGAAGCAGCACCACGCATCATTGTCTTGCTCTTAATTTAAAGGAAAAACTATTCAGTCTTTCACCACTAAGTGAGATGTTAGTTGTGGGTTTTCATAAATGCTCTTTATTAGGTTGAGGAATTTCCCATCTATTCCTAGTTTGTTGACTTTTTTGTTAATCATGAAAGAGGGTTGAATTATCTCAATGTCTTTTCTTTATAAATTGAGATGATTATGTGGTTTTTGTCCTTTATTCTATTGCTATAGTATTACATTTATTGATTTTTGGCTGTTAAACTAACTTTGTATTCCTGGAATAAATCTTACTTTATCATGTTATATAATTCTTTTTATATAAAGCTGCATTTGAATTGCTGATATTTTGTTACTGCAACTGTTCTCATCAAAGTATTTAGTGACCTTCTCAGGGTCAAACTGTTAATTCCAGTACTATCTATTCATCGACATAGCATCTGTGATCATTTCACATCCTTTTCTAATATTTTCCTTTATTGCATGAAAAACCATCAATCTTTCCATTCCTTCCCTTGCCTTTGCCATACCCTAATCTCTCTCCACAAGCATTATCAATAGCACTTATCTTTATGTCTCCTCTTCTATATTGCATTCTTCTCAAAGTTAGAGATTTATTTTTCTTCACTTTTGATAGTTCCTGGTACTTTGAAGTCTTTCAGATTCTTCCTCCTCCTCCTTCAGTTTCTCTTTCCTGCCTCCTTCCCTTCTCTTCCTTTCTCTCTCTCCTTCTTCCTCCTTTTCTTTTTCCTTTTTCTGGCTAGATGTATGTATAAGTACAGAAATCTTAAAGCGGTTGTAAATGAAGAAGATAATTTTCTATTTAAACCCTAAGTATAAACTATTAAATCAGTGTGTGTTGGGAAGAAAGTAGAAAAAGTGAGAGAAAAAGGAAAGAGTCGTAGTGAATTCAGACACTTTGGAGAAGTTTCCACCCACTGAAATGTCAGAGAGTAGAATTAGAGAGGACAAAAGAAGAATCAGAACAAGTTCCTTCTATAAATTACATTAAACTAGTGTAGCTTCTGTCGGGGGAGGGGGCGGGGATTTCCTCTGCTCTTCTAGGTTCTTTTGGCTGGTATAATAATTAAATTGACAAAAGACAGGTTAACAGTAGAAAAATAAATTTAATTATGTACGTACAGGAGCCCCACAAAGATATTTGGCTCCCAAATAGTCAGGCAATTAAAGCTTATATGCTATCTCGAGTTAGGGAGAAGCGGGTAGGGACCTGGAACTTCAAGGAGGAGGAAGACAATTCACAGGAAGATGAGAAAAGCAAACGTATAGGACACAAATGCTTGTCATGCCATGCAGAGACAAAAGGACACAGAGAGGACTCTGATCATGAAGCCCTCCTAGGTTCCCCCTAGTCTACACAGCTAGCACATACTCTTTGTAGTTCTCTCTGGTGAAAGCTCTCTTCCTAGAACAGCTCCTCTATCTAAATTCTTTTAAGCAGTTAAGAGGAAGGTAAAAAGAAACTTCCTGAGTCTTCTGTTTCTTAAAAAATAACCAGCCTAGGGGGCTGGCCCCGTGGCCGAGTGGTTAAGTTCGCGCGCTCCGCTGCAAGCGTCCCAGTGTTTCGTTGGTTCGAATCCTGGGCGCGGACATGGCACTGCTCGTCAGACCACACTGAGGCAGCGTCCCACATACCACAACTGGAAGAGCCCACAACGAGAAATATACAACTATGTACTGGGGGGCTTTGGGGAGAAAAAGGAAAAAATAAAATCTTAAAAAAAAAAAATAAATAACCAGCCTAAAATAATCCTCACGCCAAAGAAACACTTTGAGGTGGCAAATTTGTCTCCTCTACATTTGTGAGGTCAGTGTTTTCCAGAATGAGCTTTATGTGTTTTGGTTTAAACCAAGTGGTATGGTTTAAACCAAGTGGTATGGTCATCTATGTTTAGAAATTTACGGGTACAACAAGGTTAAATGATTCCTTAGAGATTCTGATAGAATAAGCTATATTGTCAATATGGAGAGATCATAATAGCTAGCATTTCTCAATCCTTTAATCAGGAGCCACTTGGAAAACACTGCAGCCATCACCTGAGGACTGAAGCATGATTTAGATGGAGACAATCCAGTTGCTTCTTCATTCCGAGATGTCATGGTGGTACATGGGAGTAACTCAATAATCTCGATGTTTGAATATTATCTCAACTGTTACAAAGTTAGGCCATTAGGGTGTGAGATAAATACAGACATGTGATGTTTATAGATGATGTCTTATCTTAAAATAGTTCCTCAGCATTTAAATTTGTTCCTTAGCCTCTGACATATTGTTACAAAAAGAAAGAGTGTGAAATATTTTAAAGCATCAACATAACAACAAAAATTTTAAAAAAATAAAATTCCAGACTGAACTTTCGGACTGAAACCTTAAAAAGAAACTATATATTTATTCATGTTGTGGTCAGATAACAAAGTCAGCTGGCTAGTAGGGAAATATCTAGTGATACAAAACAGGTAGATACTTAAAATCCTATGAAGAAACTAGTAATTCTTAAGTCTCTGATTGAGCTCAGAGTTTCTGTTTTTTTTTAATTTTTATTTTTTTCAGATGTACATCATATTTCGAATTCTGTACACATTTCATCATGTTCACCACCCGAACACTAATTATAGTCCATCCCCTCACATGTGACCCTAATCACCCCTTTTGCCCTCCCCCCTCCCCCAATGGTAACCACCAGTCCAATCTCCAATGCTATGTGTTTTTTTTTTTTTGTCGTTTTTATCTTCTACTTATGAGTGAGATCATATGGTATTTGACTTTCTCCCTCTGACTTATTTCACTCGGCATAATACCCTCAAGGTCCATCCACGTTGTCACAAATGGCCGAATTTCGTCATTTCTTATGGCTGAGTAGTAGTCCATTGTGTATAAATACCAGATCTTCTTTATCCATTCCTCCCTTGGTGGGCACCTAGGTTGCTTCCATGTCTTGGCCATTGTGTATAATGCCGCAATGAACATAGGGGTGCAAGTATCTTTATGCCTTTGTGTTTTCAAGTTCTTTGGATAAATACCCAGCAGTGGAATAGCTGGATCATATGGTAGATCTATCCTTAATTTTCTGAGGATACTCCATACTGCTTTCCATAGTGGCTGCACCAGTTTGCACTGCCACCAGCAGTGAACAAGGGTTCCCTTCTCTCCACACCGTCTCCAACATTTGTTGTTTCCTGTCTTGTTAATTATAGCCATTCTGACCGGAGTGAGGTGATATCTCATTGTAGTTTTGATTTGCATTTCCATGATAGCTAATGATGTTGAGCATCTTTTCATATGCCTGTTGGCCATCTGTATATCTTCTTTGGAGAAATCTCTGTTCAGATCTTTTGCCCATTTTCTAATTGGATTGTTGTTTTTTTGTTGTTGAGCTGTATGAGTTCTTTGTATATTTTGGATATTAACCCTTTATCTGATACGTGCTTTGCAAATATCTTCTCCCAATTGTTAGGTTGTCTTTTCGTTTTGTTGATGGTTTCCTTTGCTGTGCAGAAACTTTTTAGTTTGATGTAGTCCCATTTGTTCATTTTTTCTTTTGTTTCCCTTGCCTGGTCAGACATGGGACTTGAAAATATGCTGCTCAGACCAATGTCACAGAGCGTACTGCCTATGTTTTCTTCTAGAAGTCTCATAGTTTTGGGTCTTACATTCAAGTCTTTAATCCATTTTGAGTTGATTTTTGTGCATGGTGTAAGGGAATGGTCTGCTTTCATTCTTTTGCATGTGGCTGTCCTGTTTTCCCGACACCATTTATTGAAGAGACTCTCCTTTCTCCATCGTATGCTCTTGGCTCCCTTGTCGAATATTAGCTGTCCATAAATGTGTGGGTTTACTTCTGGGCTCTCAATTTTGTTCCATTGATCTGTGTGTCTGTTTTTGTGCCAGTTCCATGCTGTTTTGGTTACTATGGCTTTGTAGTATAATTTGAAATCAGGGAGTGTGATACCTCCAGCTTTGTTCTTTTTTCTCAGGAATCCTTTGGCTATTCGGGGTTTTTTGTTGTTCCGAGCTCAGAGTTTCTTATCAAACAAAGCAAAGAGGGGAATATAATCATTAAGAAAACATTTTTGTAACATTTGGTTAGAAAATTTCTCATGTGGTATTGTTTACACAGATAGTGATAGGAGAATATCAATAATAGTTTGGAAGCAAATAATTTGAAAGACAGTATAGTAATTATTTTTGTATCACTCTTTCTTGTAGATTCCATACTTAATAACCCATAACACATCAGTGTACAATTTAACAAAAAGATTTACACATAGATAAGCACGTTGATCCAGAACCATTTTTTTTTTTTAAGATAGAATTTGAATTATCCACAGGGGAGTGTTACATTTCTGTGTTAAAACATCTGTCTTTTACATTACTTAAAGACAGAGTGTATTTTAAACTTCTTTAAATCTGTTTAGAGTAACAAAGGCAGTTAAAGATGCCTAGTAAGTGTCAAATAAACTTTAGCATCTTCTGGTTGAATGAATGAAACATTTTGTTCACCATTGGTCAGTACACAAAGTACTAAATGTTCTTATTTTATTCTTTCTGAATATGAAATAAAAATGAGAAGCTAGATAAGAAAACAGGTTAATTTTGATTTGCACATATTAGTGTGTGATCTTATACACATAGTCATACGTACACATTAAGCTTTATTTTTACTTTTTTCCAGAATGGGTGCAGTTGATGAAATTATATGACATTTTCCTCTTCTCCATTTATTATTTCAGGTCTTTTTGGAGCAACAGGGCCTATTTGTAGGCATTCGGTTCAGGGTTTCCCAGAGTAGCAGTCTGTCCACACCTACTGCTATTCTTTCTTAAGCTGCTCATTTATCATTGTTATGTTTTGTTTGATTGACTTCACTTTGCAGGTTTTGTCATTTGGATTATTGGACTTGGGATGGTGAAATTTTAACATCTCAACCTTGACTGAAGTTTTTCTTTGTTCAACTCCAATGGAGTTGAGCTTTGGTGAGGTGAGGTTAAATATGGGTTAGCTACAGCTTTGTCTGCTCTTGTACACTTTTCAGAGATAAAAAGCACACCGGGTTGTCCTTTTATACCTCAGAATTAATGACAGACTATGCAGTGTGCAGTGCTATAAAGGTTCTATAGTATAATTGAGATCCTAAACACTCTTTATAACACTTCCAGCCAAAAAGTTGTGTGGAATTCAAAATTTCACTATACCTATTCAAATTCTGGGACATGTGAAAGAATAAAGACATAAAATAAGGACTTAAATATTTCTAAATACTCCAATAAGGTAATTATGAAATAAATTATTGAATTAATGTGCACTTTACTTACATGCAGAACAATTTTCATTTAGTATTTCTTAATGGTTCAAAAAATTTGAAAAGGGCAGTTCTAATGTTAGCATTTTTACTAATATACTCTATTTTTCAAGGATAGGTTTTATCTAATTATAGATAGGCTTTTCAATCTAAAATATTTCTTATATCAAAAACTCAGGTGAGAACTCCCATAATTATATATAAATGTTCTTCTTCTCTGCTCTACTGGTCTCCATTGCATTCACAAAGTTCACCATGGTAATGCATTCATTTGTTCCATTTTTTTTTTCTCATTAGATCTTTAAATTTATTAACAAAATACTGGAGCATTGAGAGCTTTTACCCTGATGTTTATGTGCTAAGACTGTGTGACATTTTCAAAATTCTCTAGTCTATTTTGCTGACAATTCTTTGTAGTACACCTCAAATATAGTAGTCTTGAAAGAATCTGTTAGCTTCTGGGTTTGAGTTATGCAACTATGATTTTATGAAGGCTAGAGTGAAATTCAAAGAATCAGTCCAGTATCTAAATGATAAAGATAATAAGTATTGAAGATAAGAAGTGTGAAGGAAAAGAGTAGACAATAAAAATGGACTAAAACTTATAAGTAGAATTATTGATTTCCATTTTAGACTTGAGTCTTTGTTATTTTATTCATTCATTCAACTGTAAAAGGCTTTTTGAGGCAAACTCAAGTCAAGGATTTCTGGAAATTAAACAGAAATTCTTCCCACTCCAGACCTCAAGGAAGCTATAATCAAATAGGTGAATGAAATATACACATAAATGTCTGCAGTATTAGATAAAGAGAGCAATTAAGCACTACAGATTTTAGGAAATGGACAGATTCCCTCCAACTGGAGAAATAAATACACCTTCTAAAGAAGATGGCAAAAGAGGTAGGCCTGAAAAGACTAGGAGAATTTGGATAAATACAGGTAAAAGAAGGCATTCTAGGCACAGGGAATAGTGAGAGATTAAATATATTTGGAGAGTCATAGTGTTTTTCTTTGTTTTGCTTTATTTTTTTCTATAAAATATTTCTAAAAATAAGGAACATTATAATTACCTAAATTAAGCTGCTTGACAGATATAGAACATTGCACCTAAATCTTGGAGGCATTTTCACATTTTCAAGTGCACCTAGAACATTTCCAAAATTGAATCATATGCTGGGACACAAAGCAAATCTGAAGAGGTTTCCAAGGATAGAATGACATTAGGATGTTCTCTGACAACAGTGCAATAAAGCTGGAAATTAAATTTCAGGAAGATAAGTAGAAAATCCCTATATGTTTAAGTTAGTGTAATTTTGTGTAACTCAGGGGTCAATAAGAGATCATCTGGTAAATTAAAAAATATTGTGGACTGAATTATAACTAAAATGTCACATATCAAACCTTGTGGAATAAACCTAAATTTGTGCTTACAGGCAAAGATACATATATATGTGAGTAAAGAATGTGACCTAAAAATTAATAATATAGACATGTAACACAATAAGTTATTTTAAAAAAGGCAGCAAATAAAACTCAAAAAAAGTAGAAGGAATGAAATTATAAAGATCTGAGTGCAGAAGTTAATAAAATAGAGGAAATATACAATGTAGATGATTACTGAGGTAGAAGTTTTGCTTTGAAAAGACAAATAAAATTGATAAACCTCTGTGCAAATTTTTAAGAAGAAAAGAAAAAAATTATAGCACTGCAGAACCTGAAGGTACTGAAAATCATAAGTGAATATTATAAAAAGTACCAGTAAATTAAACATTTGGAAGAAATAGACAAAAAATTGGCTATATTTTTAAATAGCAACAAATATTTACAACCTGTTTTTCAAAAAGATACAATTTGATAGCCTCAAAAATATTTTTAAAAAACACGAGAATAAACCTAAAAAATAATATTGAAGAGCACTGCTTAATATAAAATACCATTGCAGGAAGTTAAGGATGACAAATAAAATGAAGGGATCAACCATATCCATCAATTATGAAATGCAATACCATGATAAGGTCAATTTGCCCCAAATCAATTTAGTGATTCAAAGCAATTTCAACAAAAATACTAACTGTTTTGTTTTTGGTGGAGTTTGAAAAGCTGATCTCATTTTTTACTTGGAATCTAGAGTGACAAGAATATACAAGACAATATTAAAAAAGAAGATGGAAAGATCTACACTATCAAATACCATTGTGTATTTTATAGATACAATAGTAAAGAAAATATGGTATTGGTGTAATGATCGACAAAGAGAACAAAGAAAAGAATAAACTGTCCAGAAAATGTGTTACATGTATACAGCCACTTGATTTATGACAAAGGCGATACTTCAGGGAGTGGAAAAATAACATTTTGAATTGGATACTGGTCAATCGGATACCTATATATTAATAGTAGAAAGTTGACTCCTGCATTATACTATACACAAAATCTACAAAAATTTGACTCCTACTTGTACACAGAACAGAAGTATGTCTACGTGTGCATCAAAAGACATGCATGAGAGTGCTTAGAACAGCATTATTCCCAATAGCTCAAACTTAAAACAACCCCAAAGTCCTTCAACTATAGATGACATAAATTATGGATTATAAATTATTGTAAATTATAAATTTTGTGGTATAATCGTGTCCATGTTGTGATAATTAATTTAGCTCTTCACTTATATTTTGTACATTTGTCTGTAATGTGTTTTGCCTCACAATTTAAAAAGTGAAAAAAAACCCTTAAGTTAATTTTACATGTAAAAAGCCAATATATTTAGAATGATATTCTATATTGAAAATTTGCAGATAAAGCTAAGTAGGACTTAGAAGTAAAGGCACAAGGTTAAATAGATTGTTTAAAAAAATCAACCAAGAAAAAAGAGAGAAGAAATAAATTACTAAAATCAGAAATGAGAGCGGGCCTGTCACTGCTGATCCTATGAACATTAAATAACAACCAATGAATATTATAAAACTTCTGTGTCTGTAAATTTGATAACTTAAATGAAATAGACCAGCTCCCTAAAAGACACAAGCTCTCCAATCTTACACATGAAGAAACAGATACCCAAATAGGTCTATATCTATTACAGAAATTTAATCAATGATTAGTATCCTTCCAAAATAGAAAGTACCAGACCAAGATGATTTCACCAATGAATTCTACCAATCATTTAAGGGAGATATGATATATATTCTCTATGGTCTCTTCCAGAAAATAGAAGCAGAGAAAACACTTCCTAATTCATTCTATGAGGTCAGTATACTGTTAATAGTAAAACCAGACAAAGATCTTACAAGAAAGGAAACTATGGGCCAATATCTGTCATAATACATCCAAAAATCCTCTCCAAATTATTAACAAATCAAATCCAACAATGTATAAAAACATTTATATGACACTACAAAGTGGGATATATCCCAGGCTGGGTCAACATTCAAAAGTAATTTGATGTAATCCATGAGACGAATAGGCTGGAGAAGTAATATGATATGATGTGATATCAACAGGTGCATAAAGAGTATTTGACAAAACCCAACATGCATTCATATCAAAAACTCTCAGAAAACTAAGAATAGAGGGGAACCTTTTCAACTTAAAAAGAATATCTATGAAAAACCTTCAGATAATATCATACTTAATGATGAGATACTAAATGTTTTCCTCCTAAGATTGGGAACAAGGCAAAGATGTCCCTTCTCACCACTCCTTTTCAATGACATACTGGAAGTCCTAGCTACTGTAATGAGAAAAGAATAGGAAATAAAGAAATACAATGGTAAAGACAAAATAAAACTGTATCTGTTAGAAGATGGCATGATTGTCTGTGTAGAAAATCCCAGAGAATCAACAACGAAAGTTTCTGAAACTAAGAAGTGATTATAGTAATGTTGCAAGATACAGATTATTGTAAAAAGTCAATTGTTTTCCTCCATACTAGCAATGAACAATTGAAATTTTAAATTAAAAACACAACACCATTTATGTTAGCACCCAAGATAAATAAGAAGTATTTATGGTATAAATCTAACAAAATATGCACGAGATCTATATGAGGAATACTACAAAACTGCCTGTTTATGTGGGAAACAAAGATGATTTAAATAAACTGGGGAAATAGTCCATGTTCATGGATAGGAAAATTCAATATTGTTAAGAAGCCAGTTCTTCCCAACTTGATCTATAGATTCAGTGCAGTCTGAATCAAAATTTTTATGGATCTAGAAAAAGTAATTCTAAAGTTGTACAGAAAGGAAAGAGCCACAATGGCTAACACAATATTGAAGAAGAAAAACAGTTGGAGGACTGATACTACCTGACTTCAAGACATACTGTAAGACTACACTGATGAACAGTATGGTTTGGTGAAAGAATGAACAAATCAATGGAACACAATAGAGAGCCCATAAACAGACCAACGCTAATATAGTCAACTGATTTTTGACACAGAAGCAAAGGCAATTCAATGCGGGAAAAGGATAAGTCCTCGAACAAATAGTGCTGAAAAACTGGACGTCCACATGTGTATAAGTGAATCTAGACACAGAACTTACATCTTTCAAAAAAGTAACTCAAAACAGATGATAGACCTCAATGAAACATGCCGAATTGTCAAGCTTCCAGAAAATAAGTTAGGAGAAAACCTCAGTGACGTTGGGTTTAGTAATGACTTTTTAGATATAACATCAAAAATATAATCCATGAAAGAAAAAAATAAGTGGAACTTCATCAAAATTAAAAACTTCTGCTCTGTGAAAGACATTGGTAAGAGAATGAAAAGACAAAACACAGACTGGGAGAAAATATTTGCAAAGTGTATATCTGACACAGGACTTATATCCAAACTGTGAAATAAACTCTTAAAACTCAACAATAACAAACAACCCAATTATTATGTGTTTTTTACATAGCAAATAGCAAATGATGCACTCTTTGACGCAGCAATTCCACTTTTATACCAAATAAAAATCACAGACATGCTTAAGAAGAATATTACAAAAAGATTCATAGCAGCATTTTTGTTATCATGAAAAATTGAAATCCACCTAAATATACACCAATAGAAAACTAAATGACGCCATATCCATATATTGAAATGTTACTATCATTAAAATGCAAGAACAAGAGCTTCAGCATCAACATGGTGAAATTCCAAAAACAAAATATTTAACGATAACAAAAACCTGTTTCTGAATGAGCCTATTGTGTGAGAGCACATATATCAAGTATGTAAACAGAAAGAATGATTATATACATAAATAATATATATATTCTGCATATACATATGTAGATATTTTTTATTTAAGTATCTACATTTAAGTATCAAAGCATGCACTGACATCTAAATAACAAATCTGGAGAGTGGGTACTGGAGGAGAATGCGATCAAGAAGACATAAACAGGTGGTCTCAGTGGTAAGGGTGTTTTACTTCTCAAAATAAATGAAGCAAGTATTGCAAAATATGAGGCTAACACAGAGTGGAGCAAGGCATACAATTTTTAAGTTAGTCATAGCATTAAAAAATAATGAAGTTAACTATGGATTCTATGTAGCAGTAAAAAAAAAATAGGGAAGTTCTAAATGTACTGGCATGGAAAAAATTTCATCCCTTTAAGGCAAAAAACCCCAGCCAGTTGTAGAGTATATGTAACTTACGATATCATCTATAGAGGAAAGAAACTCACAGGTAAATTACATATATCTATTATATATGCTTAAAAGCATACAAAATACATAATAGAGTTCCAATAGTGTTTATCCCTGGGGAAGGGAATAAGACTGTGTCAAGAAATCTTCTGTTTTAGCTGCAATTTTTTATTTTTTTCCTTTTTTCCTATGGAGTGTATTCATATTCCTTATGGAAGTAAAAGTAAATGATGTTTTATTTAAAAGAAGAAAAACTGATTTTGTGGGAAAAAGTTTGCAGCAGGGAGAGATCTCAGTCAAGTAGCTTCAGAAGTATCCTTCCAGGTCCCTGTAAGATCTCCAGGCCTCAGATTTCATTTTATTTTATAGATAAGATGCTAGATAAGCAATAAAGACCTTTTCAGATCTCAAAAATTACTTCCAAGCAAACTTCTCTGGAAATGACTACTTGACATGTTCCCATATCCAGAAGATCTTCTCTGATGTATTTCTCAATCTCTGTACCACTCAAGGCTGTTGTTTTCCAGACATCACTCTCTTCCTTTCTAGCCATGTCTTCTCTGTAGCCTAGGGCTCTGTCATTGACCCTCTATCTTATTCTATTTATTTTCCCCAGGTTTCCTTAGAGAAATTTAGCTCCCACATATAAATTGATGATATGTTAATTTCTTGCCCCTGTGTGGCAAGCTCCAGACTTATTCATATATGCAGATACCCAGAGAACTTTCCCATTTAGATGTAGTGCAGGTCACTATCGAAGTAATAACTCTGTACTCAATGTTACCTAATATTATGACCACCTGTTTAGTTTCCTAAGCAAACAATAACTTTTCTAGATGCTACTCTCCATTCTTCAGTATTGAATTTCTCATCCAGGCCTGTTTTCTGCTTCTTTCTCTTGAATGTATCCACATTTTCCTCTTTTTGTCAGACTCCCATCATTTCTAACTTTGATTCTGTAACAATTTCCTCTTTGGGTTGCATAGACCAAGCTTAGTCTATTCTCCCTATCACTGAAAGAGCTTTCGACAACACAAACCTGATCCTGTTATTCTCAACCCTTTAATTTTTACGTATCTTTCGACAACACAAACCTGATCATGTTATTCTCAACCCTTTAATTTTTAAGTATCTTCTATAGATTTAGGAATTGTGGAAAGAAAATCACCTTGACATTAAACATCTGTCTCTTGCCTGCCTCTCCAGCCTCATATCCAACCACTTCATTGCTCACTTACTCCCAATGATAATTCTTGGCATGAAATAGTATATAACACTCTTTTAAATTAAAATAGATGTCCTTAATGAGGTATAATTTACATACCATAAAATTCAGCCAGTGTATCTGTCCAATTTTATAATTTTAGTAAAATTGTTCTATCATCACCACAATCCAGTTTTTGAATATTTCCATCATTCTAAAAAATTCTCTTTAGCATATTTGTAATTATTTCTTAATCCTAATCCAGCCCCAGACAACTCTTATCTATTTTCAGTCTTTATAAATAATATAATATAAATGATCTGCTTTTCTGGACATTTCATGTAAATGGAATCATACAATACATGATATTTTACCTCCAGTATAATGTTTTTGATATTCATATACATTATACCATGTAGCACTCAGTGTTTCATTCTTGTTCTTGCTGAAGAGTATTCTGTTGTATATTATACAACATTTTGTTTATGCATTCACCAGCTGATAGACATTTGGATTGTTTCCAGATCTGGGCTATCGCGAATGATGTTGCTAAGAATATTTATGCACCAAGTCTTTGTGTGGACAGACGTTTTCACTTCTTTTGGATAAAATTCTAGGAGTGGAATTGCTGGGTCCTATGGTAGCTTTATGTTTAACTTTTTAAGAAACTGACAAAATGTTTTCCAAAGTAACTATACAATGTTACATTCCTCCCAGCAATGTATGAAGGCTCTAATTTCTTCACATTCTTGTCAGTACTTGATATCAATATCTTTTGCTTATAAACATTCTATTGAGTATTATCTCATTGTGGTTTAATTTGCATTTCCCTACTAATTAATATTATAGAGCATCTTTTCATGTGATTCTCAGCTATTTATATGTCTTCTGTGGTGAAATGTCTATTCATGACTTTTGTCCATTTTCTTATTTGAGTTGTCTTCTTATTGGGTTTTATGTGTGCTTTAAATATATTGATGCAAGAGATATGTTATTTCCTAATACGTTTCCCCGGTTCGTGGACTGTTCTTTCATTTTAAATGGTGTGTTTTGAAATAAAAGGTTTATAATTCTAAGGAAGTCTAAGTTTTAATTTGTTAACATGACTAATGCTTTAGGAGTTCTATCTAGGAATTCTTTGCCTAACTCAAGGTCATGAAGATTTTCATCTATGATTTTTGTTCAAGAGTTCTTATAGTTTTAATTCTTACATTTATGTATATGATCTATTTTGAGTTAACGTTTGTGTGTGGTGTGAGAACAGTGTGAGTTATTTTTCTTTTTTTAAATTTGGCTGTTCAATTGTCTAAGAACAATTTAGTGAAAGAACTATCCACTACCTGTTGAATGTCTTGGAATCTTTGGTGAAAGCCAACTGGCCAAAAATGTAAGGGTTAATTTCCGAACTCTCAGTTCTCTTCCATTCATCTATATGCCTCTCCTTATGCTACTGCCATATTGTCTGGATCACTATATCTTTATAGCAAGTTTTGAAGTAAGATATTGTAAGTCTTCCAACTTTGATCCTTCTCCAAGTTGGAGAAACTTGATCAGTCATACTTTGCTGGTGGGAATGCTGAATGATACAGCCACTAGGGCAAATAGCTTGGCATAAGGTCTTGCAATTGTACTCTTACCAATTTATCCCAAAGAAGTGAAAACATACTGTCACACAGAAAGTTGTTGACAAATGCACAAAGCAGTTTTATTTGAAAGAAACTTAAGTTGGAACCTGCTTACCCGTCCTTCAGTGGTGAATGGTTAGACAAATTGTCGTGCATCCATACCGTGGAATACTACTCAGTAATAAAAGAGAATGAACTATTGACATATGCAACAACTTGGATGAACATCAAGGAAATTACATTGAGTAATGTATCCAATCTCAAAAGGACATATGCTGTATGATTCTATTTATATAGATATGTGGAATAACATAAGTATAAAGATGGATACTGATTAGTAATTGTCAAGTGATGAGGGTGGGGATGTGCATGGTTATAAAAGGGTAGCAGGAAGAAGTACAGTGATGGTACAGTCATGTATCTTGATAATGGTTGTAGTTACACAAAGCTACATGTGATAAAATTACATAGAGCTACATACATACACACACAAACACACAGAGAAGAGTGCACATATAGCTGCTAAAATCTGAATAAGCTCTGTGTTTTGTACCAATGTCAGTGTTCTGGTTTTGAAATTATACTATAATTCTGAAAAATGTTAACATTAGAAGACCATGGGAAAACGATTCAGGGAACCTCCCTGTACATGTATGTACAATTTCCTATGAGTCTATAATAATTTCAAAAGAAAAAGTTGAAAAAAATATGAAAAAGAAGGAAGAAAATTCAGGGTTTCTTCTGAATGTACTTCAATTCTGAAAAATAATGTATAAGAAAAATAATAAACAGGGCTTCTTAAAAACTTTTGAAATGTAACATAAGAAAATTAGGAAAACAAATAAAAGCTCAAAAGATATAAAAAGTATGGTTAATTTTCACACGTAAGAATTATTAACTGCGGTTAATATCCTAGTGTACATATTTTTCATTCTTTTCATGCATGTAATAAATATTGTTTTGTAATATGCTTTTAAAAATATTACATTGTGAGCATTTTACCATATCATTAAATATTCTTCTACATCATTTCAAATGTTTATGTAAAAGGAAAATGTGTGGAAACACCATAACTTCTGAAGAAACTATTGTTGACCATTTAATTATGTTTCTATTTTTACTATGGCAAACAGAGATGCAATAAATATTCTTCCAGACTTTTCTTTATATAACTTATATTATTTCTTTAGGATACTTTTGTAGATCTAGAAATTCTAGGTCAAAAATTGGGCATATTTCCGAAGCTTTTGAAATATCTTGAAAAATTGGTCTCAAGAGTCATTGTACCAATTTATAGTCCCACGAGTAATACACAAACCGTCTCACATATCTGTATATTCAAAAACACTGGATATTATTGTCAAAAGTGTTTTTTACAAAATATTATATTATTCTATGTATACACAATGATATATATTTATTTAATTAACATAATAGGTGAAATGAATCTCACTATTGTTTTAATTTGAATTATCTTTTTTCCCGCACATTTCTTGGCTATTTGTATTTTTTTGTCTTTCTTTTTTGACAAGCATTGTGTAGGTCCACACCCAGGATCCAAACTGGTGAACACCTGGGCCACCGAAGCAGAATGTGCAAACTTAACTGCTGCGCCACTGGACTGGCCCCTATTTTTATTTTTCTGTGATGATTTGCCCACTCTATCATTTGCTCATTTTCTGTTATAATATTTAACATTTTCTTTAAATAACTTTTATTTATTTATTTATTTTCAGGAAGATTAGCCCTGAGCTAACATCTGTCACCAATCCTCCTCTTTTTGCTGAGGAAGATTGGCCCTGAGCTAACATCTGTGCCAATCTTCCTCTATTTTATATGTAGGACACCTGCCACAGCATGTCTTGATAAGTGGTGCATAGGTCTGCATCTGGGATCCAAACCAGCAAACCCTGGGTGGCCAAAGCAGAACATGTGAACTTAACTACTGTTCCACTGGGCTGGCCCCCATGAACAACTTTTGAGCTAATCAATTTACATTCCATTTTCAGATTTCAAAGAGATTGAGTCATTTTTAATAGAAATAATATATTACATGTGTAAAGCATATTATGCTTTTTCGAAGTATAGAATTCTATGAAAGCATTCTTCTTGCACTTATCTTTGGCCAGTGTTCAATAAATGGAATACTGTACTATATTTTACCATTTTGGAATGTGAAGTGGGAAGCCAATATAATTCTTTTCCTACCAGAACCAAAAAGATTGATAAAAATATTGCCATTTTTCAGTAGTCAATGTGCAGACACAATTTAATGTATATTTCTAAAGTAGTCGTTTTATTGCATATACTTTATGATCGTCAGATGTGATATTAACCACATTCCTCAAGTTCTCTCCCAGCCGTAACATCATAAAGACCTGAAGTTATTCCATAAAGCAATGGAAGAAAAGCAAATTCTTCTTGGCTTACATGGCCACTTTTCAGAGCATGAGGTGTCTAGGCGTTAGTACAAACACACATCAGGATTTTTATATTCTACTTTTGCCAATTATAGCCTCCTTGTGAAAATCATTTAACATTTCAGTGATAGGGCTTAACCATCTGTGAAATGTGTATAGTAGGAATACTGGGTGATTTGAAGCTTAATTAACGATTTAAATGTCCTTCAAAATCTTGGATAAAAAACGTACTAATGTTGCAAAAATCTAAGAATTTATAATTAGATTACTTTTATTTCAAATTTATTGAGCATTGTTGACACAGAAACCAAAAGTCAATAGATAAATAGAAACCAAAAGTCAATTTTTGGAAATTTGGTCACATTTTCCTTCTGCATACATTGGGGGTTAATATAATAAGCTTCAAAGAAGAGACAAACGGCAAGGTCACTTCTTAAAATGTGGCTCATATCTCCAATTCATTTCTAACATAGAAATGTCATGTTTCATCAACACAGTTTTGGGAATTCAGTTATGTCCATCATCTACTGTAAAGCTGATTCATTGTTATCCTGTGGGGTTTCTTCATAGTCATTGCGCAAGAAGTCGCCTTAAGATATTGACTCTTTCAGGCTTCGACTGTAGTTTCCTGGTATAAACTTATCAAAAAGGTGTCTGCCTGCCTGTGTGTGTGTGAGAGAGAGAGAACGTCTATGGGTGCTCTGGAGAATTGATGTGGCCCTTGTTTGATCTGTCACATAAATTTGTTAGAGACTTACCTGAGGCATTTCTATCACCATTTTTATTTCTGACCTATTTTTTTCCATCAAAATAGTGCATCTTTTCTCCTTCATTTCACCCTCTTTTCAGTCCCTCTAAATGTTGTGTTGGCTCTTAATTTGTGATATTACTCTTTTATGTTTCTGTGCATCTGAGTTGGCCTGATGGAATATTTTAATATTTTATTAGCTAAGAGACCTATTCTAAAACTAAGGTGCATTCTCCAATCACGCAATTAAACTTATTTTCACTTTTGACATACTGCTGGTTGATATGAGTCACAAATGTTTTCTATACATTAGTAATATTAATGAATAATATATACCCTTTAAGTCCATCAAATGTTCCTGTATAAAGAATATTTCATAAATGCACATCTTATCACATCATTCTCTCATGATGGTCTTCAATGGCTTAATTCCAGTACAAAATCTGGCTAGTAATGGGGCCTGTAGTTCTCTGGGCTTGGATCACACTCCCTGCCCCCTCAGCCTCTTTCCAGATTACTCTCCCTAAGCTTCTCAGTTGCAGCTTTGCTGAGATGCCCCCAACACCAGTTCTTAGTAAACCTGTCCTTTCTTTTCACTCCAGAGCTTTGCACAGGCACTTTCCTGTGTCTAAAGACTGTCTCCAATTCCATGTTTTATCCTTTTCAAGAGGCCGATGCCGTCAAGCCTCTAGACTGCCTTCCCTGGAATGTTATCCTCAAACTTGCTTTAGTGCCTTACACTCTTGTAATAGTTTAAAAAATTTAGACAACCAGGTAACAAATTAAGTTACTTACTTATAACGTAGTTCCACATAAGGCAGGAACCCAATCATTTTGCTTCATCATTTCACTCCCATTGTCTTGCCCAGTGCCTGATGCATAGGAGGCCCTTATTAAGTGTTTACTGATCTGATTGATATTGTATGTTTTTAGATTTAAAAACTTGTTAGAAACATAACAGGGGAAAAGTTTAGAAGTACTGTGGAGGTAATCTAATGTTTTGTGTTATTTCTCCATCAAATATCATTTATAAATTGTTATCTAGCTGCTGCTTGCCCACCTTTACAGACCAAGGCCCCACTGCATCAGAAGCAGCCCATTTCATTTTCAGACAGCCCAATTGTTAAAATGTCAATTTTTTTTACATCAAAATTTTTTCTCTTCAATAGTCATTTTCTAAAGATATGGTATGTTAGACTATTAGCACTTGATTATATTTCAATTTTTATGGTCATATGTATCCAACACATGTGTGTTGTTAGTGCTATCCAGTCAATTCCAACTCCTAGGGACTCTGTGTACAGCAGAGCAGGATGCTGCCTGGTCTTTTTGCGCCATGCTCGCACCTTCTGGTGCTCTGTCAGACAATTCTCCACTGCTATTCATAGGATTTTTATGGCCAATTTTTTCAGAAGTGGGTGACCAGATCCTTCTTCTTAGTCTGGAAGCTTTGCTGAAACCTGTCCACCATGGGTGACCCTGCTAGTATAGCTTTCAGCATGACAGCCACACGCAGCCACCACAGTATGAGAACCGATAGACAGGAGGTATAGTTCCCTGACCAAGAAATGAACCTGGGCTGTGGCAGAGAGCACCAAATCTTAACCACTAGACCACTACAGGTGATATGTATAACTATAATAAAGATCAATAAATGGCATTTGAGAGCAGTCATCAATTTGAAATAGAACTTAAGTTATATTCTAATTGGAGTGAGCTTTTAACCTATGGCCTCCATTATCTTCTTCCACAACATCCATTATATACAATAATAATAATAACAACACTTATTGAGAATCTAAATGTTGTAAGTATAATAACTCGTTTACAATAATAACTCTACAAAGCAGTTTAGTATTATCATATTATACATTATTATATAAGCATAATTATTTACTTTTTAATACGCTTCTGAGAGTGGTAATTAATATGCTATTATCTATTAGCAACTTAATGAGAATTAGTTTAACCGAGCATTGAGGAAAGTTCAGTATTTTGCCAAGCAAGGAATGATTTGGAGATGTGGAGTATTCTTGGCCAAGGCATGACCAGGAGCAGGGCTACTGTGAGCTGGCAATTGGATTACATCTCTGGTACATAAGGGCTACCAAATGGAGGACTAGGGAAACAGAAATGAGAGAGAAATAACGTGAGAAAACGAATAGCGCTTACTTCCTGAGTCTAGAGCCATTTCAACTGCCCCAATAGTTTAGTTTTAATTAGAAAATTAAATTCAAGCCTTAGTGTGTCAAAGATGTGGATTTGTGTCAGACAAGGCCACAGCCACCATCCCCCTTGATTTCATAGATTGTTCTCACTCTCAGGTGCTGTGAAGGTTTTCTCTTAGAAAAAATACTTTGTTTTCTCACTTATCAAGGGAAAACTACGTTTTCTATTTACTGTGTAAGTTATATAAGAAAGAGTCAACATTAAAAACTAATTGAAAAATTCGCTTTCTTCTCCAGAACTCACACTGTTTTCAAAAATACAGTTCAATTCAAGGTGCAAATTGTAATGTGTGTTTTGAACTATACCCAAATCATAATATCTTGAGGTTTTAAATAAGAGACTAAATAGCTATTACTTGTTCACTGGATAACGATATTGAAAATAAATTTAATTCTTATCTCTTTCTAAAGGAGGTGAAGAATGTTCTTCAATGTAATATTGATGTTAAATTCTGCTACCTAAATATTGGGGGACTTTTATAGAGATTTGTGCACCATTGCAAATAATTTAAAGCTGGCAAAATCCCGATATTCATGTTGCTTGCTTTGGCAGGTGTTGGATGTTTTGAGCAATAGAATTTGTATGTCATTTTTGTCATGCTGAGCCATGCTGTTCTTTTCCTCAGTGAAACTAAGTTCCAGAAACTAAGCAACTGAGAATTTTTGAGAGATAATGTTTGTAAATGACATCAATTGCAAACCTTTCCAGATTATCTCATATTTATTTTTGTCCCAAAATAAATGTTTTAATAAGCATCTGAAATATTTTTCACAATATTCCACAATATATAGCGTAAATAAAACATGTACTTGTCCTTTTTATTCTGTCATTTATAGAGTAGTTTATGTAAAATATTATTCAAACTTGGCTTTCATAATGTGCAATTCACAGATGGGCTTCAAAGGGTTCATGAATGCTTACATTACATGAAAGATTTTGTGTGAATGTGCTTATGAATATAATTTCTATTAGTTTTCTTTTTCTGGAGGAAGGATTCCTAAAGTTCATTAACTCAGCAGAGGGCATCTGCAGCATAAAACAATTAAGAATCACTGCGTTGTCTACAGTCACCATTGTCTTCTTTCACTGCATGTTAATAACACGAGTTGACACTTATTTGGCTCTTGATTTGTACCAAGAATTGGATTAAGTTCTGTACGTATAAGTCATAGTGGCTTAGTAATGCCCCCAGGATCACCCAGCTAGTAAACGATAGAGCAAGGCTTTGAACCTGGGCCACCAGTGTCCAGAATCTGTGCTATAATGTAATGCATAATATTAAATGATCTTTCATTAAAAATTCGTATGGTTAAGTTATAAGGACCAGACGTTTATTTAATCACTTTATACACATTATCTCATGAGATCATCACAGTAATATTATGAATTAAATATAGTTTATTGTCTACATTTTATAGTAGAAAAAAACTAGAGTTTGAACAATTTCAGATAATATATAAACAGGATGATGTCTATACCACTTGACATCCAGAAACTCTCCAATGATTGAAAATTTCCCATTCTTTCTCTCCCTGAGGGCATTACATACAAAGGAGATATAGAGATTTGAAAAAAAAAAGTATATTCTCTGGCTATAGTGTTTATGTACCATACAAGAAAATTTAAGAAAGCAATGAAGTGGGAATAGAGGTAAAACTCTAACATTATCATTTCTATTCAGGAAATATTTTCATGAAAAGGAGTCAGTATGGATAGCCAGAAAAGAAGTTTTGGATTCATTTGATACCAACTTTCATTTAGGTCTCTAACCAACTGTAACTTCTCTCTATGTAAGGAACAGGTCAGTTTCCATTTTGCATACTCTTCTGCTGAGTACCTATGTTCATGGGTCCAAGATTCTTTCAAAGTTTTTTTTACTCTTAGAGCTTTTTCCTTGAATTTATTGATTTCATTTCATTTTGCAAAGAAACCATTCTGCTTGGTAGCATCCACTTAAAGCCAACTTTCTTTTAAAGTCCCTTGGCATTCCTGAGCCGTTTAGATGTTTGCCGAACTCACAAATCTTAAAGAAAATCTGCAGACATTAGCTTTGTTTGTGATCATCATTTGCTCTCTTCTGCTTTCCACCTCTTCACCTTACTTCAATCCTAACTTTCTCCTAGAAGGCTGCATCTGCATCCTGGGCTGGGAGATCTGCCTATTCTAGGCTTTCAGGTCCTGTTCTTGATGGGAGCTGCTCTCTGTTACTCGTTGTCTCAATTAGGAGTCCCCATCTGCCATTTGTCCGTTCCCTCCAACCTTTCTATCTCCTTCCAGCTACTTATACTTTCTCCACTTACATATCTTTAAACCCAGCTCATATTTTGTTTTCTTCAGACTGTCACCATTTTCACTTTTTGGGTTTATAATGTCTGTTTGCATCCTGTTTAAACATGGATAGAAATTGCATTGATCACAACATTCAATACACATCAGCCACCTACCAGGATCTCTTTGAAACTTGGGAGTGGACTATGAAAGGCATTGTACTGTAGTAGAAGGAATGCAGGCATTGGAAGCAGACCAGGATGTGTTATTTCTTAGCTGGGTAGTTTTATGCAGTTACCTAGTGCATTGAAGTCTGTTGCTATGTCTGTTAATAGAAATAATATATATTTCTCATAAAGTTATTTTGAAACAGTACATGTGATTTTGTAAACTATAGCTTGTTAGGCAAATTATAAAATAGAAGTGACTAAAAGAGGACTATTCTTGGATCAATGATAGTGTGCCATAAGGCAAAGATTATGAATAATCCAATTCCGCAAGCTGAGGTCCATTTAAAAATTGTAGTGTTATGGAAATGTCCGTTCTTAGTCCTTAATTTATTCATTTAAACAATTTGTTGAGTATCTGCTATGTGCTGGACTCTGTATTTATAACTATATCAGATTCAAAGTTTTGTAAGAACTAATCCCTGTTAACATTTTGGAGTAAATTCTTATAGTATTTATAAATACCTCTAGGTATCTGTAAATACCATTTTTATGAACATAAATCAAATTATACTATTTAAAAAGTTTAAATGAGGGGCCGGCCCGTGGCCGAGTGGTCAAGTTCGCGCACTCTGCTTTGATGGCCCAGGGTTTCATCGGTTCGAATCTTGGGTGAGGACATCAAGCCATGCTGAGGCAGCATCCCACATGCCACAACTAGAAGGACTCACAACTGAAAATACACAACTATGTACCAGGGGGCTTTGGGAGAAAAATAAAATCTTTAAAAAGTTTAAGTGAAAATCATAATAATTTCAGTCCATTTCTGACTCCCCTCCCACCTCAATTCAGCACTAGGATCCCTTCATTCATGACACAGTGTGCTAAAGGAAGTCAATGAACAGGCTAAAGTCAAGAAATTTCTAAACAAGTAGAGGAAATGTACATTCTTTTCCATTACCATGTGTAAAACAGAACATCCTCCCAAACCGTTCTCTATCCTCTAATTTTGATTCAATTTTTTTATTGTACTTATTTATTTCCCATCAAACTTACATATTTTCCACCTACCTACTTAAAATGAGAGTCATGTGAGGATAAGATATACTGTATATGGCCAATAAATAATATAAACAAGTGATCAAATGAGAAAATAAACACTGTCTTTTCATTCCTTTTGAAAAATCCATTATAACAATTTACCTTTCCTTTCCAGAGTAACTTACATTAGCCTAGTTAAAATCTTAAAGATTTGATCTGATAATTGGTGATGTATTTTTAATACGCATTAATTGTCTTCTTTTCCAACTTAGATTGTACCTCTATTATATTCTTCATTAGGGCTAAGGGATTATTACTTATAAGGTGCTGCATAAATAAATTTTTAAGACTGGGCACAAACTTTATTTCCTCTATATTTGGCCATGAAGTGTGGGGATCGTTGCCCTGCTGTATCTTCCTTAGGACTGTGTATGACTTTCCACATGTTGTACTTTTACTTGTTTATACTGGAATGTGATGGATATGTTTACTTCTATCTTTCTTTTTTCTAAAAAGACCTTTCTTGTAGTTTACAAACAATAAGATAACATTTTTAGGAAAGAAGAGGTAAAGGGAAAATAAATGGAAATAGGAGTGGAATCAATACACAAATACATGCTATGAAATACCAAACATAATCTGTAAGGGTGAGCCAGAAATTTACCTCTAAGTGGAAGTTACCACAAGAGAGTAAAATGGTCTTTTATTTACTAATTTATATGACAAAAATTAACAGTTTATTTTGAAGGAGTATGACTATTGCTCATAATAAGACTAGAAAGAATTATTTCCCAGTTATCATCGTGAAAAATATCTAATTTTAATCAATGAGCAATAGTCTCAACAACACTCCTACTACTGAGAATTATCCTTACCTTATACTTCACACACCACAGCACAATTACATAAAGGCAGTTCCACCAGGGACCAATGTTTTATGGTATAGGCCTGTGTCTTTCTGCTGATCTGGCTTAATCTGAGAAATTTGGACTGCGTTCCTTTAGGTAACTCTGCGTTTTTTGACAGTTAAGTGATACTTCCCAGATTTCCTCCCTTATCTGTACTTGGAGTCATATACATAGACAGTCATATAATGGGATAAACTCTTGTAATTTTCTGGAGAAACCAATTCCCTGGAGCAGAGGTATGGTTTCTCCGGACATGCAGTCTGTATTTTGAATGAAAGTACATTTTCATCACTGGAGGGATCCTTCCAGGAAACCCCAGGATACCCCAAAAGACTTAAAACTAAAAATTTAGTAATCAAGGATTTTCAAAGATAGGTGAAATCTGCTCAGAAATCCTAGCAGTGGTTGTGTGAGGGAGTCTGAATGTGGCCTTGGACGACCTGGAATGGAGTTCCTATTACCGGGAACAGAAAGTATTAATTTCCACCCCTTGAACAAAATTCATGGCTGAGGCAGGAGTCTGCATGGTATCTGAGGTAGGAGACAGAACACAGGAATAGTGGAATTAGTTCCAGTGACACCAATTCGGACATATCCTTCAGAGACAGTGCAATTTGTCTTTTTTGTCTTAGTTCTCTTTCTTTAAAGACAACATTACTCCAATTTTGTTGATACAGGAACAAAATGTAAAATACATGTGAAAGTCAATATTTAATGAGAATGAGAAAAGCAACTACAATTTAAAAAATGGTAAATACTACAAGCATCACAAAACCCAGAAACCTGTGTTAAATTTGCGAAGCTTAAGTGTTAATATCTTTCTGGAAAGTCCTGTGTTCTTCATCATTACAGAGCTTTGGAGGGAATCGAAGCCCATAACCATAAACAGAAGCCAGATCCTGATGGCTCTACAGCTCCCCTGACTTTATGTTATAGTAGGTGACGTGATGGTTCTCCCTCAGAGAATCGCCTGCAAACTGGGTATCGGCAATGAGAAAGTTGTCCCTCCAGACTTGCTTTGCAGCAGCTGTCACACCGGCTCCCTCAGACAACAGCAGCTGTGGCATTTCCCAGACTCAAATGGCATTCATGTGGGGCCTACTCTCATAGACATTCTGGAATAAGTAGGATTGCTCCTCCCAACCAGCCCAATCCTCTTCCCTGTCTTCCTGTCCAGCTGGTGTTCCCATCCTTCCTCCCCAGACACACATACAGGGGTGCACACATTTTTAAGACCATAAGAATTTCTAAACTTAAATGGAGCTAGATTGGACCTTCTGTTGATTTGGAAATATGGGGGATTCAAGCATGTGCGTCTTAGCTACACCTCAAATCATAAATCTAGACATTGTTGTTGTTAGAGCTATACTGGAAAATGTGAGTTCAGTAAGAAGAAATTTGTTGGGCATCCTGCCGAGACTTCAAGGAGAGGTGTAAAATAAACTTTTTAATTATTTCAATTCAACTTTTTTTCTTCTGGTTCACCAAATGTAATCATATTAGTGGAAAATTGTCAGTGCAGGTTAACGACTCATATTTCCCAATTTTTCCATCTACTCCTAGGCAAAGAGTGCTGAGTTAATTGAAAGTTGGAAACCACATTTTCTTTATTTCTTCAATACCACTTTGTGCCATAATGTCAACCCAAAATAGTGCTTCATACCTAAGAGTGAAGTAAGGACTTTGTAGACTAAAACCAGTTTTCCACTTTTGAAAAGAAACAAGTCTAGAAACTTGCTAAGAATTTACAGCATTCATCTATTCTAAATAAATATGAATGGCATTTACTTTACATGATCATATTAATAATAGTAACAAACACATACATTTTGCAGAATGCTCTGTAATCTAAAATGCGCTTGCATATTTATTCAGTTCCTTATGTGATCATCACAGTCCTTTCATTCATGGGAAAAAGAAACATCTATTTTTAATTATTCCCTTTGATGAAATAACATAAACACATTTCTACTTTCAGTTACACAAGGATAGTAGGAGTCATTTTTGTTTTCACAGGAGTTTCACTGTATTTTCAGTTCTTTGCAAATCAGGCTAAATGGCAACTGGCCCTTTATTTAGAGAATCCTCATTTTCAGCTGTTGGCACTGCCATCCTTTCAGCTGCTCTTAGCCTCCAGAGCCTGCACATAATAAATAATACAATCTGCTGGAAGCCTCTAACAGCTTTCAATGTTTCTGCTAATGTGCCTGTGGCATTTTAGACCAGACTTTTAAAACTTCCCTAAAATCTAGGAATTACAAAACATTTATGGGTTTAAAAGGGCATAAATTAATGAAGTGCTTGATTTTCTTTTAGATGAGACGTCCATTTTCCATCTCAATCCCTGAGTACCACTGCTGTCTGATACCCAAATGCTGGGGGCAGCCAATTACCTACTATAAATCACCACACTCTTCACCAAATTTGCATTAAGATTGATCTTCTGAATTGCACTATTAGTTTAGGAATCAGTATATTAGGGCTGCAAACCCCAAATGAAAAATTAGCTCTTGTTGATTTCGGGGGGGAAAAAAAAGAATGCTTTTGTCTTTTATTCACATCTGCTAGGGCTGCCTCCTCAATCTTTCACATTCTAATTCCTGTGGCAGGCTCCTGATAGGTGTTAGGCAAGAAGTTAAAGCTTTAACAGCATTTCAGAAGTGAGGCACAGATAAGAAAGAAAATAAGAAAGACAAGTCTCACCCTATATTTTCATCTCAGATTATCCTCTGAGAAAGTCATAATGGGCAAGGTGGCATGTGAACTATTAATGGGGATGAATACTGTTTTAAGAATACTTTCAAGCCTCCTGAAATAAAGCTAGTTTCACTCTAAAAGCTGAAGAAGAGCTATTTTGCAAAGGGGGTTATTGTATTTGTTATTTTTGTGCAGATAATGCAAACCTTTCCAGTTCTGAGGGTTTGCACACTGCTACATATATCAAGAAGCCAGACTTTTGTTCAAAACGCTAAAATAATTTTCCATGTGGAATAAACAAAAAACTCAGTTCAACAATTTAAGAATGCCATTGCTGATCAATAGTTCACATTTCCATTCATTATAATTTAGCTGTTCCAAATTGGGGATGAACTTGGTCATTCATAGTTTTAAAATTCAATTAATTCTACATGCTTTGCTATAATTTGAGAAAAGGCTAAAATGGGGTCGGTGGCATCATTACATTAAAATACTATGTTAAAGATAATGAATTCACTCAAAACAGTAGAACTTAGAAACAAAAGAACAATTTGAAGGCGTGTCAGTGATATTTCAAGCCTGTAAGTATGGCAGCTATAAGTAATTCTGTTTTTGTCTTCTATGACCCCACATTGGGTATTTTTGCTTCAATATTTGAATATTTATCAAGGATCTGACATTGCTACTCTACCCTGGAAAACACAACCCTTCTCACAGATTTGATGTTGCATTTATCGACCAAAAATCTTTACAGTCAATCATGATTTTTCTACTAAGTTCCATCCTACTTATCTAAACTACTTGCTCAATATTTCCTTTTTACTTCTCTGCTATCTCATCAAATAAAATATACCTAAAAGTGAAGCTCCATTGAAATCTAATTTATTTAGTGACAATTATGTGTAAGAGATTATAACAGATCTAGTCATTCATAATCTTTCCTATGGATTGATTTGCTACTTGACTTAATATTGAAGATATTAATATCTGCAATTCTATTAGCACTTTTGAATGTCTTTTGAATGTGTATTTTATATGTCAAGAAACTCAGTGATGAATGCTATGAAATCAACGGTTAATATAATGCTGTCTAGCCTTTATTATAGGGTGCTAAAAACAAGCCTCTGAGTAAATTGTCACAAGATTTATTTGAATTGAATTTATGAATGTTCAAGTTTTTAGAGGCCTTTTCTAAGAGACAAAAAAGAAAAACAAAGCATAATAAACAAACAAAAGACCAACTAATTTAAAACGGACATGTGAGGCATCAACAAAGAGAAAACTTGGGCCATCCTGGGTAGAAACATCAATGTCCAAGCAAGGATTAAAAGGCTAAGCTTTGCACCATTTATAAGATAGGACAAGAAACTCGCAAATTTTGAAATTTAGCCGAACTATTTAAGGGTTTAAGTGTGCCCTCCAACCTCTAGTGGAGAGCAAACTAAATCATCTCGGCAGAAACAATCCACAGTTTAGACTCTCAAGATTTCAACATGTTCCAGCCAAAAGAATAGCACAATGAATAAACAACAAAAGACTAAAATGCTAGGGATGTTTTAAGCATAATAAAATAGAACTTTTAGAAATAAGAGTCTGGAAACAAGAGTTGAAATCAAAAACTAAATGTGTACACTTCTGGTTCAGAGTAGAAAGTTGTAAAAGAATGTTGCTCATATCCTAATGACAAAAGCAAGCCAGATCAACCACATGCTTACAGTTGTTATTATTTTCTACCCATCATAGAGCGCATAAAGAAATATAAGTCTTGGGGCCAGCCTGGCAGCACAGTGGTTAAATTCGCATGTTCTGCTTCGGCAGCCCTGGGTTCGCTGGTTCTGATCCCAGGTGCAGACCTACGCATTGCTTATCAAGCCATGCTGTGGCAGGCATCCCACGTATAAAGAAGAGGAAGATGGGCATGGATCAGGGCCAATCTTCCTCAGGAAAAAGAGGAGGATTGGCAGCAGATGTTAGCTCAGGGCTAACCTCCCCCCCCCTACCCCATAGCCCCACCCCGCAAAAAAAAGAAATATAAGTCAACTAAATGAATGAAGCTCCAGACAATGAAGAGAGAAAAGACTCCCATGGGTGAAACAGAAGATAAGGTATTTGCAATGCTTTGTTGTTAGTGCTCTTGAATGGATCCTGACTCCTAGCGATTATGTGTTCAGCAGAGGAGAACCCTGCCAGGTCTCAATTGTTTTTCAGAAGTGGGTGGTCAGTACCTTCTTCCTAGTCTGTGTAGTCTGGAAACTCCACTGAAACCTGTCCACCATGGGTGGCCCTGCTGGTATGTGAAATAGCAGTGGCATGGTTCTCTGCCTGGGAAAGGAACCCAGGGTGCGGCAGTGAAAGTGCCAAATCTTCACCACTAGGCCTCCAGGGCAATAGCTTAGGGTGAGAAAAATCAGTCTAATTTTTAAAAAGCTTTTATTTGCCATGTGTTGACTGACATGATTTGGGTCAGAAGACCCCCCAGACACAGAGCAAAACTGCACTACCTTTAAAACTCTTGTCTGCCAGCTTCCGCAGAGGGCTGGGGGAGGTACCACAAAACCGGAAGCAGAGAAGAAAAAGTGAGAGAAGCTCTCCTGGGATTCCAGGCTTTCCAATAAGGAAGTGACAGGATCAGGAGTGTACCCCTTTCTGGAGATAAATATAATGCAGTTCAGTCTCTATTGGGCTTTTGTAGAAATGTATGGCACAAAACAAAAACCTATGGAAAAGCAAGAAAATGTGAAACACATTCAAGAAAGGAAATAGTCAATAGAAGTAAACACAAAGAGGTTCCAGATGTTGGGATTGTCAGTCACAGCCTTTAAAACACATATGAGAAAATGTTCAGGAATCTAGTGAAACTCAGAAGCAATGCACAGTAAAGGAGAGAGCATTCTCAGAGGCATGTAAACTAACAAAAATATCCTGAAGAAATTGCTTGATATAATAACACAACAGTAAAAATGATGCGTTCATTAAAAGACTAAATGCAGGTCAATAGAAAACGATAAAATTGAAGCACAAAAATAGAAATTAGTTTTAAAAAGAAGAAAGCATCAGCAATCTTTTGGAGAATGTAAAGTCACTTACCATACTTATAATTAAACTCTCAGGAGAATAGAGAAAGAAAACGGGCCATAAAATATATTTGAGAAGTGAATGGCAGAAAAATATCCCAAATGGATGAAAGGCAACAACCAACAGATCAGTAAACATAAGGCGAGTTACATATATATTAAAAAGCTCCCTACATCTAGGTATATTATAATCAAATAGATGAAAATCATAGTAAATAGCAGAACTTAAAGGCATCCAGAGGGAAAAAAGACACCTTATACACAGGGGAAAATTATGGGAATGTTAATATTTTATCAGACACAATAAAAGCTGGAAGAAAAAAAGTCTAGAAGAAAAAACTGGCGGTCCTGCTTCTCAGTCCTTCAGACTGCAGATCCTGGGGTTCCTTAGCCTCAGAACACATGAGCCAGTTCAAAACAGGGACAGATATCCTGACTAATAGAGATTTTGGTACTGAGAGCATTTCTAGAGGAACAGAATGTTAGGGATAAGCTTTCTGAATTGGTTCTGGGTTTTCTGGAATTGGATGTCTAATTTGATTGGATTTAAAAATGCTAATAACTCTATTTCCAGCAGTGACAAGAGTTCACGGTGTGATCTGGCAGCAGAGATACACAAAATATCTGCATTGTATACTTCTAATCAACCACTTATCAGAAGCAAAGAGCTGGGTGACTGTGTATATAATCCTTTTGAACACTTTTGGAAAATTAACAAATATAATGAGGTCGATTGGTTGTTCCTAATGTTACTGTACAACGTGGTACAAGAAATGATGAACTCAGGGATTCAAATTCCCAGCTCAAGAATGACATCAATGACCTCAGAATTTCTATGTGTGCCTTGGAGGAGATCCTTATCTCCTGTAGCCCCAGGGCTGGTATTGCTGAAAATCAAATGCAGCATCTCATTGTGTGACTGGCTGAATTACAATACAAGTTGAACTCCCACCCTCATGGGGTGTCTCCTCTTAAAGTAAGGGGATCTTTTGGGAAAGAATGGGACCTTGTTACTTGGAATGGGGAAATGTGGGAAAATCCTGATGAGACTGGGGACATTGAGCCCCTAAATTCTGATAAGTCGGATTTGCCAGTGGAAGAGACCTCACTACTCCAAGTACAAGCAGACTCCCCATTCCCAGGGATAGTGGCTTCCTCACCCCCACTGGTAGCATCCTCTCCACTCCATCTAAGTGGATTAACTTTCATTGCCTGAGAACAAGAAAATGCTGATTTTCCTCAGGACCCACCCATATCACCCCTCTTTGCTTCTAGAACTCTAACTAGGCTCAAGTCACAGCAGACCCCTACAGGTGAGGTACAAAGTGTGACTCATGAGGAGGTATGTTACATTCCAAAAGAACTGCTTGAATTCTCTAATTTTTACAGACAGAAATCCAAGGAATATGTGTGGAAATAGACGTTAAAGGCATGGGATAATGGTAGAAGACGCATAAAGTTGAATTAGGTCGAATTTATTGATATGGGCTCACTTAGAGATTCTGCATTTAATGTCACAGCTTGGGGACACAGGAAGGGCTCTAACTGGTTGGTTGGTTGGCTGAAACATGTAGCAAAAGGTGAGTTAATCGGAGATACTAGATCTGCCTTGGTTTAATGTAGAGGAAGGAATTCAAAAGCTTAGGAGATGTAATGTTAGCAAGAATTTAGAGGTTCCAGAAGACATACCCTTACTGTGAGAAATAAACTCTTGAGTGGAACCCTAGCCTCCTTAAAGGACCTTGTGATGGCTCTTTTCTGTGGGCCACATCTTACAATGGGAACTACAGTTGCTGAATGGGGAAACCTAAATGTAACGGGAGTAATTAGATGGCAGGGTGGCGGGAGCCAGGTGGCTGCACTCAACCACCAATGGCAAGGTGGGTGCAGTTGCCACAATAGAGGGCAGGGTCAAAGCAGCTCAGAAGAATCTGACTCATGTAGCCCTATGATGTTGGCCAGTTGATCATGGTGTGTCTAAAACTGAAATAGATAGGAAGTGTCTTAATCTATTTGCGTCACTATAACAGAATATGATACACTGTGTGGCTTAAACAACAAATATTTATTTCTCACAGTTCTGGAAACTGGCATGTCCCAGTTTTGGGATGCCCACAGATTCAGTGCTTGGTGAGAGCCCTCTTCCAATCAGGTATAAAATGCCTAGTATTCTTACAAGAAAAAGAAGATCATTTTTAGATAGTTAAATAAATTATTATTTCAGTTATTAAAATTTTGTTAGGAAATTATTAGGAAATACTAAAAAGGATATTTTATAAGTAATTGATTGATCTTCAATTTTGCCACCAAATAATTGTATGTAGAATACAAGTCCTTTGTAAAAAGACTGAAAGATGAAGTATTCAAAATTTTAAACGTACGAGTACTTTCTTTTTCTTTAGATGAGCTGGATAATGTAACAGACACTATGCACTTAATATGAGGAAATTTTGCATCCAAGGACTTCCGACTCAAAAACAGTTGTTATTTTACAGTCTAAAAAATTAAATTTAGGGGTTGGCCCGGTGGCATAGTGGTTAAGTTCACATGTTCTGCTTCAGTGGCCTGGGTTCACTGGTTTGAATCCTGGGCATGGACCAACACATGGCTTATCAAGCCATGCTGTGGCAGGTGTCTCACATATAAAATAGAGGAAGATGGGCACAGTTGTTAGCTCAGGGCCAGTCTTCCTCAGCAAAAAGGGGAGGATTGGCAGCAGATGTTAGCTCAGGGCTAATCTTCCTCAAATAAATAAATAAATAAATTTGTAGTGGAATGATCCTTTAGTCTTTTACTTCTGTTAAAGAAGAATTCAAGCTAGATATGAGAGAGTTTGTCTTATCTTGAGAGAAGTTGCTCCAACTACATTAGGTCAAAAACATAAGTGATTATTAGAATGTTGTAAGAAGGGATTGATGCTTTCCTTATTGCTTCATTTCACTGTATTATAGGTATTAAAAATATTTGTGCTTGGTATCTGAAGGAGACTGTTAAAATTGCCATAGATACAGCTGCGACAATTTTTGATTTATATGATAGATGCTATGATATGAATCTTTAACAGTTTATGGGACTTGCAGAAGAAATAGAAGACAATGAATTTAATAATCTTGCATTATTCTTGTGAATTCACTCTGGTTCAACATGGAAGAGATTTTGAAAAAAGATTTACTGTACTGTTAATTCCAATTGCAGATTTTCTTGAAACCAAGGAATGTCTGCCAAATGCTTAATAATCAAAGACAAAAAATGGCAATGTGATTTATGTTTTCTCACAGAGATCACACCGCATATGAATGAGCTCAATTTGAAGCTCAAGGAAAGGAAAACTTATTTTTTATCTAAAGAGACAGATAGGAAATGTATGTTGAGATTAAAATTTTTCAAAATGAGAATGAATTATAATGTTACACATTTTTCTAACATAGAATCAACATACTGATAATTTTAGTTGCAATTTAGTGTGTTATATACACCTGTCCATATGGTGCAAAACCTATAAAAATTGAAGAATTTTTGGTCATGATAAATTTAGAGGTCTTTTTTTAAATAGGCAACTCTCCTTTGAATATGATGTTACCAATACTGAGTTGACATGAGATTTAGTGGATTTGTTTAACTTGCAGAGATACGTTTAAAACTCCTGTGCTTTTCTTCACAGTCAAGTCAATTCTTATAAAATTCGATAAACTAGTTTTGTCTATACGCATGTGAGTATTAAAGGATAATATTTTTTTGTATTCAATTCATTTATGGGAGAATCTTTACATATGTTTAGAAAAACTTAGTTCTGTTAATCTATGTTTTAACTGTAAATTTTATAAGATAGGAAAATAGACCAGGTATTTCCAATTACATTTTAGCCTTCAAATAGAGATGTACTATAAAGATAAAATTAACATCAGATTTCAATGACTTTAGAATGAAAAATCTTAATTTCATGTGGATTGAAATGATTGAAAGGATATTTAAACGATTTGAAAAGATAATATCTTGTACAATTGAGTTACATAAAATATATTATTAAAATTAAGCTCACCTCTTTCCTTTTACTGTTGTTTTTTTTTTATATTGAAACCTTTAATTTTGTTCCAACTTCATGGATGTAGTCATCTGAGCTAAACTTTATACATAGCAATCCTTTTTTTTTCTTTCTGCTTTTTCTCCCCAAACCCTGCCAGTACATAGTTGTACATTTTAGTTGTGGGTACTTCTAGTTGTGGCATGTGGGATGCTGCCTCAATGGGGCCTAATGAGTGGTGTCATGTCTGCATCCAGGATCCAAAGAGGTGAAACCCTGGGCCACCGCAGCAGAGCATGAGAACTTAACCACTCGGCCACGGGGCCAGCCCCTCTTTTTACTGTTTTTAATGTTACTATCAGAAAACTTACAATTGTCTATCAGGATCACACTATATTTCTATTGGACAGCTGTTCATTAGAGCAACTACTAAAAACATTTAAAGTGTTTGACTAAATAAAACAATAGTAGACGTAAAATTAAGTCATTAAAATAATCAAATAATACAAAAGAATATGGGGAAAGAAGAAAAAAAGAGATTAATAGAGACTGATAGACTTTATCAAAAAAGGAATTTCAAACGCTTGATATTTGTAAGATTTTTGTTTCTGGTATACACACCAAAAGGTAAGAGGGACTAAATTTATCCTCCCAACTGAAAAAAAAAAAAGGAAAGAAGCAAAGAAAAGAAAAAGGATAAAATATATTCAATAATAGTTCAGAGGACATTGGACATCAGACACTGATGGACAATGATCCCTGAGAAATGGGAATCAAAGAATTTGAGTCCTACCACGGTCCCAGTTTAGTGCCTACTGGGAGTTTCCATGGCACAACACAGGAATGTGGAACCCAGGAGACTATATAGGTTGAAGAGATAGATACTAGAGTCCAGAGGGACCAAACCAGCAAGAGTTTACAGACATAGTAATGAACAGCAGATGTGAATAAAGTTATGCTCACAGCTAATATTTGTTACAGTAAAAGGGCACAAAGAAAAATCTATAGAGGGAAAAAGAGTATTGGGTGAAGTTCAGAGGAAATCACATGTAAGCTTTCAAGGGTTCTTCCATAGTGGACGCACACAGGAGGCGCTTAGTTCCTCTCGTATCTAATTGTCACAATACATATGGGATATTGCCTATTAGGGAAGCTTATTAGAGACTAATTGACCACGGTTTTTATTGGGGGCTAGTCTTGTAGGCATCTTCTTAGCGTGTACCAGATCTCCAGACTACCAGAAAATGCAAGTATGCAGCATAAATCATTATTTGCACAAAACATTTAAGCACATTAAGCCACACTTGTCATTTTGGGAATGGTGGGAATACTCCTGAAATCCATTCTGAGACTCCAGTCAAGGGTCCATCTTGCAAGCATGGCTCTAAGGATAGCAGTCTCAGGCCTACTATATTAACTTTTTTCTGGACAATAATCTATTTTGTGTTAATTGTTGTACAAGGTGTGAGGTAAGCTTCTAAATTAATTTATTTTCATATGGATATCCAACTGTTCCAGAATCATTTGTTGAAAAAACTATCCTTCCCTACTGGATTGCCTTGGCACCTTTGACAAAATAAATTGACCATAAATTGAAGTGTTTATTTCTGGATTCCAGTTCTGCACTATTGATGTATATGTTTACACTTCAGCCAGTACCACGCTTGATTGCTCTGTTGTAGTAACTTTTGAAATTGAGTAGTATAATTTTTCCAACTTTATTTTTCTTTATCAGGATTGTGTTTGTTACTTTGGGTCCTTTGAAATTTTATTTGAATTTCAGATCAGCTTCTTTCTTGCAATACACAAGTTGAGCTTTTGATAAAGATTGCACTGAATCATTAGATAAATTGATAGAGAGTTGATATCTTGCCCCAAATATTGCATCTTCCAATCCATGAACATATTTCTCCATCTGGTATTTCATAATTTCTTTCAGCACTGTTGTGTAGATTTCAATCTTTAATTCTTACAATCTTTCTATTAAATTTATTCCTAAGTACTTCATTCTTCAAATGCTATTGTGGTTGAACTAATTTCAGTTGTGTTTTGTTCCTTGCTAGTGTGTAGAAATACATTTTTTAAGAACTGTTATTGTGCCTTGAGACATTGTTGGCCTTGTGAATTATTTAAAACTGTCTATGTACAAAAATTACATTGTCTGTCAATAAAGAGAGTTTTAAAAATTTCTTCCTTTGCAAACAAAATACCTTTTAATTCATTTTCTTGCTTTATTCCGTAGCTAGAACATCCAGCATAAAGTTGAAGAGAGTAGTGAAAGTGGTCATCCTTGCTTTGTTCCTGATCTTAGGCAAGGAGCATTCTGTCTTTTACCTTAAATATGATGGTAGCCATAAGGGTTTTTTTTTGTTGCTGCTGTTCTTTATGTGGTTGAAGTTCCTTTTATTCCTAGTTTATCAATATTCTTTATCATGAATAAGCGTTGATAACTGTCAAATGCTTTCACTGTGTCTATCGAGATGATCATGTGGTTTTGTTTTTTATTCCACTAATACAGTGTATTGCATTAATTGATTTTCAGATATTTCCAATTTCTTTTCAGGTAAAGAACAAAATTCTTCAGCTGGGGCCTTCAGAGCACTGCCTGAGTTTGTCTCAACAGACTTGTCCAGTCATACCTTCTTCCTCTTGCCCCTTTATTTTCTGTTCTTCAACCATATTGGCCTGCTTTCAGTAGCCCAAGATAGCCTTTATATTTACCCCACAGAGTCTTTTTATATCTGCTTTTTCTGGCCCGAGGGTACCTTCCATTGTCCCTAAAATCTATTTTTAATTTATATTTATTCTACAGATCTTTGTTTTTAATCACCGCTAATTGAGGGAAGTCAGTTTCTCTCTTATAAGCTCCCAGTGCTCCATGTTGCTTTATCACTGCATTTGCCTCAACTTGTAATTATACAATTTGGGAATAATTAATTAAAGCAAAGACTTTGGATGTTATTACCCCATATTTTATCCCCAATATCTAGCAAATTACCCTGAAAATGTTGGGCATTTAACAAATATTGATGAATGTATGAGGCATGGATCAAAAAGAGAAAGGATCTTTTAAGAGTGTTTTGAGGTCTCTGTTAAGTTTAGCGATGTCTGATAGTATGGTATATTCTGGAAGCTTCAGGTGGTTCTGTGTGACTGCACCACTAGGTTTATGCTGGTCAGTTACCAGAAATGAAGCTACAGTTATAGACAGGAGTGTCATAGTGAGCTTACTATCATAGTAAGTGATTTTATTTTATCCTGGTTATTTCCAGTTATTCAAGCTTGAATATTTCAGTCATTACTATTCTGTATCCCTCAAATCTCACACTAATTATGTAGCAGTCTCTCAAACTTATTCTTTCCTTTAAATGCCATTTCCATCACTATAGTTTATTTATGCTTTATTATAATAGTCTTCTACTGTCATTCCAAAATTCATTTTCTTTACCTTTACTCCATTTATGCACCAATCCCTGTGCTATATGTAAAGGAAGAGAGATTAAATAAAAAAAGGCAAAACACTTTGAGAACAACTAAGAATTTAGCTTGGTTGGATTTAAGGGTAAGCTAGATGCAATGGAAGGTGTGAGGCTTGACGGAGATCCGGCTCCTAAAACTTGACCTTGGCCTTCTAAGATGTTCGTATGCATCATGCAAATAATGGGGGGAAATTTGACAAATTTTAGGCAAAAGAGTTGCAGTACGGTTATTTAACTCTTAGGAAGAGGAATATTGTAGCAGCGTAAAGCATTAATTTAAACTAATAAAGATAACAGCGAAGCCAGAAAGGAGGTTATTGCAATTTTAGTCTCCTCATATGTCCTGAGTTAATGTACATGGAATGCTTTAAACAGAGGCTGATGCTTAGGAAAGCCTTGAAAATATTGTCTATTTACATTCCTATATGGCACTCCTGAATATACTAAAGCATGATACAAATTATACATGGCGTCTCCCTCAAAAATTAGCACAATGTATGATAAGTAATGAGAAACTATTTAAACCTCCACATCACTTTAGGTGCAACCCAAAATCCAAAAAGTTGTGAAAACAACAAAAATTATTTTTCTATCATTCATTTCATGGCCAAGTTTGATCTAAACTGATGTGTGGCTATTTCTAGTCTTTACTTTCTCACTCTGTGTGCATAGTCGTATGTTTTGCTGTAGGAAGATATATTCTTAAAATTAAAGGTACCAGATTCTGCTGGGAGTGTCAGAGTAATGTAGGATATATGCAAATGTATCCAAAATAATCCTGAAATCTAAGATATATTCAGCCCCAAGGACTTCAGACAGGGGTTGTGAGACTGTAGTAGGCTCTCAATAAATATTTGTGGATCATTTAAAATAATGAATCAAACATGATGTCATAGATGAAACTGTTTTATAATTCAGGTGATCTTAGTTCTAATCTTGCTTATGCCACTATTACTTGAATAACCTAGATTTATTCTTTATATTATTTGGGATTCAGTTTTTGTCTCATGAATAAAGAAATTAACTTAAGAAATTAACCTAAAATTCTTTCTAGCTCTTAACTTTATTATTTGATACTAACTTTAGCAAACCATTGGGTGCCACGCACAAAAAAAGAAATTAAAATGCAAACAGAGATTTTGAGTTGTGGTTACAAATAATTTTCTACTTCTTGACTTTTAGAGTCATGATAGCAAACTAGTTATTACTGGAGAAAGTATGGAAGCCCACTCATACCCAAGTGCTCTAACAAAGGTCATGTTCTAGTGAAATCCCACATGAGGATTTCTTTCTTCTTAAAATATCCATGGTTCATATAAGGTACTAATCAGGTTCAATGCCTGGTTAATCGTGTGAATATCTACAGCTAGGTTGAGAGTAAAAGGAGGTAGGGAGGTCTGAAGAAATCCAGTCTAATCATCTTCATCCATACTGTTGGATGTGTCACTTTACCTTTCATGTTTCTTTCTGCTTAATGGACTTATTCTGTGGAGAGAACTACCATAATCAATTTTCTTTCTCAATTTTTTCTACTAGTTTACACACTGTTGTCTTTATTATATAAAAGAATCTAATTGTTGGCAAAACTTGAACAGTCTAATAAAAATAATAACAAACTATAACTTTTAAATTTTCTATACTACTATACTACATATCTATATTACACTAAATATTTCATCTATATTATCCTCAAAGGAAAAATATAGAGTAGGTGCTACTAGTATTGACCCATTTTACAGATAAAGAAAGGGATGTAAGGGGAAATGCTATCTGCCCGAGATCAATCATTTAATGTGTAGAGCCATGACTCTGAGCTCAGGTCTGTCTCTGTGCTCCCAGCCATTACATTTTCCAGCCTGTGCTTTGGACTAACATCTAAAGAAGCTTCAATAGTTTTTGAGTAAACAGTTTATTTCTTTGTTCACAATATGTTATCTTGAAAAATACAAATGCTAATTCTATATATTTTTGGTAGTTTGAAACTTAGTTACTTTTTAATTTCATCTGTTACTGAGAATGACATTATCTAATGCAGATTTTTTTTTAAATTCAGTGTATCTAGTGTTCCAATATTTATAAAATGTGTTTTAAACATTTTACTAAGCCAAATAGATCAGATCACACTAGGAAGTGCAACTCTTTCAGAAGTAAATAATGTATGCTAATCATCCTCTTCTGTATTTCTCACAGATGGTGCCATGTTATGTGTTAAACTCATGATTTTTTAAAAATTTTTAATTACGTACATAAACTATATCCTAAGAAAAATAGTTACTTTTTGTTATTTGTTAAGTTATTTTTTCTCCTCGTTCCTAATGCCTGGAAGATACAGCGGAGCATCTTTAGCGCGAAAATTCCAAGTTTAGCACCAAAAATCAAAATATTCATTAAATACATCAGTAGTAATATGTTTTATAAACATTGCTACATTTTGGGTTTCAGTAGAAGGGTTTTGGATGATGTCTCTGAACACAAAGGGATTTGAGTAAAAAGCTAACAAACATAGTTCCTGAATTCTGTGAAGTATATGCAAGTAGATGCTGATGTATTTATTAATGACAATGACTAATTCTAAGGAGAAACAACAAGTTGATATTTAACAGATTCACAATTTTCCCATTAGTGAAATGAGATCATTCTAATCTAATATATGATAAGATATGTATGCTAACCTTTTTATAATTATGAAATAATACATTATATATTCCCAGAAGAATAGCTTTGTGTCCCTGAAGTTGTAAATTCATGAGACTACTGTGATATTTTTCGTTAATTCTTTTAGTATGTTTCATACAATCCCTCTGTCCTCACTTCCCAGCATCTAAGAAGCATTAACTTTATGAAAATTTGCCTCAATGGAGGTCTACCCCTTAATTATTTTTTAAATGTGTTTAATTGTTTCCATTCAAAAAAAGCAAGAAAACTCTCCCCTTGACATCACTCTTACCTCCAGTTACAGGTCTAATCTCATCTATCCTTCACAGCCAACTTCTCAATTGAGTTGTATACTATCACTTTCAGCATTTTCTGCCCTAAAATCGATACATTCTTCAAAACCATTTCAATCAGATTTCCCATCCCTGCTTTCTTTCAAAAGTAGATCAACAGTGACTCCATATTACTAAATCCAAAGGGCCATGACTCTGTTCTTAGGCCACACTGAGGTCTAATCAGTGTCAATATTTTTGACTGTTCCTTCTTTTATTGTATCACTACCTCTCCTTGGAATCACCCTGAAGCTCCTGGTTTTCCTCTTACTATCGGTCTATCCACCCAGATAATTCTGTCATTAATTCTACTCCATACTCCTCAATAATCTCATCCACTCCCATGTCTTCCATTACCATTTATGATTCCCTAAACCATATCTCTAGTCCAGATCTGCCACCTCAGCTAGAAATCTGTACGTCCCACTGATTACTTGTCATGTCTGTTTACATGTTTTATGAAAGTCTCAACCTTAAAATTTCAAACTCATCTTCCCTTTTCCCTGCAAAGAGGTGCCTGATCCATTAATTGGGCCATTACTCATTTTTTCAAACTGAAACCCGGTCACTACCTTGATTTCTTTCTCTTCCATCTTTTCCCTACAGCTCTCACCTCTGAATATATATTAACTCTGTCTACTTTTTTCATAGTGTGGTAAAATATACATAATCTAAAATTTCCACTTTACTCATTAAAAGTGTACAATTCAGCAGCATTAAGGACATTTACAATGTTGTGCACCTATCACTACTATCTCATTCCAGAATTTTCTCATCACTCCAACCAGAAAGTTGTATCCATTAGGCAGTCACTCCCCAACACTCTGTCCGCTCAGTTCCTGGCCCCTGATTCTAATCAGCTTTCTCTCTCTCGGTTTTTCCTTTTCTGGCTATTTCATATAAATGAAATCACACAATATGTGGCCTTTTGTGTTTGGCTTCTTTCACGTCACATGATGTTTTCAAGATTCCTTGATATAGTAGCATATATCTATACTTCATTTCATTTTATGGAGGAATAATATTCCATTGTATAGATATGCTACATTTTGTTTTCCCTTCATCAGTTCATTTTCCATTGATCAGTTTGAGTTGTTTTCACATTTTGATTATTGTGAATAGTGCTGCAATAAACATTTGTACGTGAGTTTTCATTTGACCACCTGTTTTGTATTCTTTTGAATATAGTCCTAATAGTGGAATTACTGGGTCATATGATAATTGTATGTTTAACTTATTGAGGAATCATCAGACTATTTTCAACAGCAGCTGTTCCATTTTACATGCCCAGGAGCAAAGTATGAGGGTTCTACATCCTCATCAATACTTGCTATTTTCTGGCGTGATCGTGGCCATTCCAGTGACTGTGAAGTGGTATCTCATTGTCATTTTGATTTGCATTTCCCTAATGACATTGATTATCTCTTCATGTTCTTATTGCTATATGCATATTATCTTTGTAGAAATGTCTATTCATGTCCTTTGCTCATTTTTAATTTGGTTGTTTGTTGTTTTTATAAGGCTTCTGTATACATTTTGAATATTAGACTTTTTTAAGATATATGATTTGAAAATATTTTCTCCCATTCTATGGGTAGTCTTTTAATCTTTTAACTCTTTATAATGTCCTTTGGTGTAAAAAATTTTAATTTTGACAAAGTCCAATTTTTCTGTTTTTTATTTTGTTACTTTCGCTTTTGGCGTCATATCTAGTAAACCACTGCCAAATCCAAGACTGCAAAAAATGCCCACATGTTTTCTTCCAAGAATTTTACAGGTTTAGCTCTCATATTTAGATCTCAGGTTCATTTTGAATTAGTTTTTTATATAGTATAAGGTAAGCGTCCAAATTTATTCTTTTGCATGTGGTTGTCCATTTGTCTGAGCATTATTGAAGATGCTATTCTTTCCCCATTGAATAGTGTTGGTACCTTTGCCAAAATCAGTAGGCCATAGATGTATGGTTTATTTCTGGAATCTCAGTTCTATTCCACTAATCTATACCTTTAGCCTTATGATAGTACCACACAGTTTCCATCATAGCTTTGCAGTACGTTTCAAAATAGGTAGACAGAGAAATAGGTCATTGGGGTTTTGATAGGGTTTGTGTTGAATCTTTATATTACTTCAGAAAAGTGTTGCTATCTTAATTTTAAGTCCTCCAATCCACAAACACAAGATGTCCTACCATTGACTTAGGACTCTAATTTCTCACTGCGGTGTTTTGTAGGTTTCCATATACAAGTCCTGTGCCTCCTCAGTTGAATTTATTCCTACGTATTTTATTTTTTGATGCTATTGTAAATGGGACTATTTCTTAATTTCCTTTTTAAAATTTTATTTTATTGAGACTTTATATTTCTAGAGCAGTTTCAGGTTCACAGCAAGATTGAGGAGAAGGTACAGAAATTTCCCATTTACCCCTTGATCCCACGCAAACATAGCCTCCACCATCAACATCCCCTACCAGGTGGTACGTTTGCTACAATTGATGAACCTACAGTGACACATCGTGACATCTGAAGTCCACAGTTTACATTATGGATCACTCTTGGTGTTGTACATTCTATGGATTTGGACAAATGTATAATGACATATATCTATCATTATGGTATCATACAGCGTATTTTTTACTACCATAAAAATCCTCTATGCTCTGTATATTAATCCAACTCCCTCTCCTGAAGCCTGGCAATCACTGATCTTTTTACTATCTCAATAGTTTTGCATTTTCCAAAATGCCATATAGTTGTAATCATGCATTATGTAGCCTTTCAGATAGTTTTCTTACAATTAGTAACATGCATTTATAATTCCTTTATTTTTTTATGGCTCGATAGCTCATTGCCTTTTAGTACTGATTAATGTTCCATTCTCTAGATATACCAGTTTTTTAATCTATTCACCTACTGAAGGACGTCTTGGTTGCTTCCAAATTGCTTTGGCAATTATAAATAGAGCTGCTATAAACATCCATGTGCAGGTTATGGTGTGGAAATAAGTTTTCAACTCATCTGGGTAGACACCAAGGAGCATGATTGCTGGCTCATATGGCAAGAGGATGTTGAGTTCTGTAATAAACTGAAAAACTGTCTTCCAAAGTGGCTGTACCATTTTGCACTCTGAACAGGAAGAATGAGGGTTCTTCTTGCTCCACATCCTTGTCAGCATTTGGTGTTATCAGGGTGTTCAGTTTTGCCCACTCTAACAGGTGTGCTGTGGCAGTGGTGGTATCTCACTGCACTGTTGTTTCATTTGCAATTCCTTAATGACATATAATGTGGAAGATGTTTTCATATACTTATTTGCCGTCTGTATATTTTCTTTCGCTATGTGTCTGTTAAGTTCTTTAGCCTATTTTTAAATTGAGTTCTTTGTTTTCCTGTTGTTGGGTTTTAAGAATTCTTTATATATTTTGGATAATAGCTCATTATTAGATGTATCTTTTGTAAATATTTTCTGTCAGTCTGTGACTTGTCTCCTCATTCTCTTGAAATTATCTTTTACTGAGCAGAAGTTTTCAATTTTAATTAAGCCAGGTCTATCAATTAATGTTTTGTGGATTATGCCTTTGGTGTTTGATCTAAAAAGTCATCACCATACTCAAGATTTTCTCCTATGTTATATTCTTGGAGTTTTATAGTTTGTGTTTTACATTTAAGTCTGTAATCCATTCTGTGTTAAATTTTGTGAAGGGTGTAAGGTCCATGCCTAGATTTATTTATTTATTTATTTTTTTGAGGAAGATTAGCCCTGAGCTAACTACTGCCCATCTTCCTCTTTTTGCTGAGGAAGTCTGGTCCTGAGGTAACATCCATGCCCATCCTCCTCTACTTTATATGTGGGACACCTACCACAGCATGGTTTTTGCCAAGTGGTGCCATGTCCGCACCTGGGATCAGAACCGGCAAACCCGAGGCCACTGAGAAGTGAAACATGAGAACTTAACCGCTGTGCTACCGGGCTGGCCCCTAGATTCATTCTTTTGAGTGTGGCTACCCAATTGTTCTGACACCGTTTGTTGTAAAGGCTATCTTTGCTTCATTGTATTGCCTTTGCTCCTTTGTCAAAGATCAGTTGATTATGTTTATGGGTATCTCTATTCTGTTCCATTAATCTATGTGTCTCTTCATTCACTCACCAATTCCATGATGTCTTATTTACTATATCTTTATAGTAAATCTGGATATTGTGTAGTGTCCATCCTCCCTCTTTCTCCTTCTCCTTTAATATTGTGTTTGGCTATTCTGGGTCTTTTGTTTCTTCATATAAACTTTAGAATCAGTTTTTCAATATCTACAAAATAACTCACTGGGATTTTGATTGAGATTGCATTGAATCTATAAGTCAATTTGGGAAGAACTTACATTTTGACAATATTGAGTCTTCCTATCCATAAACATGGAATATCTCTTTGTTTATTTAGTTTCTCTTTGATTTTGTTCATCGATTTTTATAGTTTTCCTCATGTAGATCTTATACATATTTTCTTAGATTTACACCAAGGTATTTTATTTTGGGGGGTGCTAAGGTAAATGGCATTGTGTTTTTCATTTCAAATTCCACTCATTCATTGCTGGTATATAAGAAGGCGATTGGCTTTTGTATCTTAACCTTGTATCCTGCACTCTTGCCATGATTGCTACTTAGTTCCAGGAGTTTCTTTGTCAATCCTGTCAGATTTTCTACATAGGCAATCATGTCTTCTTAGAACAAAGACAGTTTTATTTCTTTCTTCCCAATCTGTATACTTTTTATTTCCTTTTCTTGTCTTAATGCATTCGCTAGGACTTCCAAGACAATATTGAAAAGTATTGGTGAGGAGGGGTGTCCTTGTCTTGTACCTGAGCTTAGCTGGAAAGCTTTCAGGTTCTCACCATTAAGTATGATGTTAGCTGTAGGTTTTTGTAAAATTTCTTTTTTATCAAGTTGAAGAAGTTCCTCTGTATTCCTGGATTGTTGAGAGTTTTAACATGAATGGGATATGGATTTTGTCAAATGCTTTTCTGCATCTAAAAATATAATCATATGATTTTTCCTTTTTAGCCTGTTAATGTGTTGGATTACAGTAACTGATTTTCAAAGGTTGGATCAGAATTACATAACAGGGTTAGACTTCACTTGGTCATAATGTATAATTCTTTTTACAAATGGTTTCATTCAATTTGTTAAAATTTTGTTGAAGATTTTTCTATTTATGTTCATGAGAGATATTGGTCTGTAGTTCCCTTTTCTTGCAATGTCTTTGGTTCTGCTATTAGGGTACTGCTGGCCTCAAAGAATGAGTTAGGAAGTATTCCCTCTGCTTCTATCCTCTGAAAGAGATTATAGAAGGTATAGTATTATTTTTTCCTTAAATGTTTGGTAGAATTCACCATTGAACCCATTTGAGCCTGGTACTTTCTGTTTTAGAAGGTTATTAATTACTGGTTTAATTTCTTTAATAGATAAAATACTATTCAGATTGTTTATTTCTTCTGTGAGTTTTTAAAACTATGTCTTCTAAGTAATTGGTCCATTTCATCTAGATTACTAAATTTGTGGGCATAGAGTTTTTCACTTTCATAGAGTATTCCTTTATCATTCTTTTAATTTCCATAGGATCTGTAGTCATGTCCTCTCTTTAATTCCTGACATTAGTAATTTGTGTCCTTTCTCTTTTTTTCTGGCTGGAGGCTTATTAATTTTATTGATCTTTTCAGCAGCAATAAATTTCATTGATCTTTCTCTATTGATTTTATGTTTTTAATTGCATTGATTTTTGCTCTAATTTTTGTTTTTTCTTCAGCTTACTTTGAATTTAAATTTCTCTTCTTTCTCTAGTTACTTAAGGTGGAAACATATTATTGAATTAGTTCTTCTTCTTTTCTAATATATGAATTCAATGTTAAAAATTATCCTCTAGCACTACTTTTGCTGCATTGTGCAAATTATCAGGTGTTTTCATTTTTGCTTAGTTCAAAATGTATGAACTGAATTTAGTTAATTTGTCTTGAGATTTCTTCTTTTACCTATGTGCAACTTAGGAGTATGTTTTTAATCTCCACATATGCGAGGATTTTCCAGTTATCTTTCTGTTAGTGATTTCTGGTTTAATTCCATTGTAGTCAGAGAGTGCACATTGTATGATTTCTATTCTTTTAAATTTGTTAGGGTGTTTTGGATTTTTTTTTTTATGGCTCAGATTGGTGGTCTAGATTGGTGAATGTTCCATGTGAGTTTAAGGAGAACGTATATTCTGCTATTTATAGATGCAGCAGTCCATAGAGATCAATTAAACCCAGCAGATTGATGGTGTTATTGAGTGCTGCTGTGTTCTTACTGATTTTCTGCCTGCTGGATTTGTCCACTTAATTTCCTTTTCAAATTATTCACTGCTAATGTTTAGAAACACAACGGATTTTTGTGTACTTTTCTTATATACTGCAAATTTTAGGAATTTTTTTATTGCTTATATTCTTTTTGTGTGTATTCCTTAGGATTTTCTATATACAAGATTATGCTATCTCCTATCTATGAATAGACAAGTTTTACTTTTTCCTTTCTAACTCAGATTGACTTTTATTTCTTATTTTGCCTAATTCTTCTGGCTAGGACTTCAAAAAATATTTAATGGAAGTGGTAAAACAAGCATGTCTTGTTGGTTATCTTAGGGGGAAAGCTTTCAGTCTTTTACCATTGAGCATGATGCTAGCTGTGGGGTTTTTAAAAAGCCCTTAAACAGGATGACATAATCCCCTTGTATTTCTAGTTGATTTTTTTTAAAACCAGAAATAGTTCCAAAGTTTGTCAAATGCTTTCTGAACCACCTGAGATAATCATGTGTGTTTTACCTATCATTCTATTAATGTGGTATATGCCATTAATTTTCATGTGTTGAACCAACCTTGCCTTCCTGAATAAATCTCACTTGGTTATGGTTTATAAATATTTTAATATGCTGCTAGATTTGTTTAGAATTTTAACTTCTATATGCATATGATATCTGGGTCTGTAGTTTTCTTTTCTTCTGATATCATTGTGTGGCTCTGGTATCAGGACAATTCTGACATCATGGAATGATTTAGGAAGTGCACCCTTCTCTTCTTTTTTTGGAAGAGTTTTGAAAGAATTGGTGTTAATTCTTCTTTAAATGTTTGGTGGAATTCACTAGTTAGGCCATCTGTTTTTGGGATTTTCTTTTTTATTGGAAGCATTTTTATTACTGATTCATTCTCTTTACTTGTTTTATGTCTCAATACTTTCTATTTCCTCTTGATTCAAAGCTTTGGTGCTTTGAATTTGTCAGTTTCATAATTGTCACATTGTTTAAAATATCCCCTTATAATTCTTTTGGTGTGTGGAGGTTTGGTACTAATATACTCACTTTTATCTATGGTTTTAATAATTTGAGTCTTCTCTCTTTTTTTCTTAGCCAACCTAGATAAAGATTTGTCAATTACATTGATCTTTTTCAAAGAATCGACTTTTGGTTTCATCAATATTCTTTATTATTTTTATAAACTCTATTTCATTTAGCTCCAGTTTAATCTTGATCATTTACTTCCTTCTGCTAGCTATGTGTATTGTTTCCTCTTCATTTTCTGGTTCCTTAACATGTAAAGTTAGATTATTGATTTGAGATCTTCTTTCTTTTTTAATGTAGGCGTGTGCAACTATAAATTTTCCTCTTATCATGGCTTTCACTATAACTTATACACTTTGGTATGTTGTCTATTCCTTTTCAGTTATCTCAAAATATTTTCTAATATCTCTTGTGATTTCTTCTTTCATCCACTGGTTGAGTGTTGTTTAGTTTCTGTATATTTGCAAATTTCTGATTTTCCTTCTGTTATCAATTTCTAGTTTCATTCCATTGTCATGAGAGGAGATACTTTGTATAATTTCCGTCTATTTAATTTTGTTGAAACTTTTTATGTGGCCTAACATATAGTCTGTCCTGGAGAAAGTTCCACATATACTTGATGACATTTATTTTTTTGTTTTTGGGTGGAGTGTTCTGTATATGTTTGTTAGTTCTAATTGGTTTATAGTGTTGTGCACATATTCATTTTCTTGCTATTCTTTTCTCTAGTTGTTCTGTCTATTATTGAAAATCAGGTACTGAAATCTTCAACTATTATTCTTGAACTGTGCATTTCTTTCTTCAATTCTATCCGTTTTTGCTTTATATATTTCTGGGTTGTGTTTTAGGTGGGTATATATTTGTCATTGTTATATCTTCAGAATGGATTGACTCTCTCTCAATATATAATGTCCTTCTTTGACCCCTGTAATAGTAATGAACAAATTCTATTATACCTGATATTAATATATGGCATCCCAGCTTTCTTTTGGTCACTATTTTCATGGAATATCTTTTTCCATCCCTTCACTTTGAAAGTGTTTGTGTCTGTGGATCTAAAGTGAGTCCCTTGAAGACAATACATAGATGGATCAAATAATTTTTCTGTTGTGCCAATTTCTGCCTTTTAATTGGAAATTTTAATCCATTTACATTTAAAGTCATTATGGATAAGAAAGAATTTACTTCTGCTATTTGGCTATTTATTTTCTATATGTCATATCTTTTCAGCTTCTCAATTCCTTCATTACTGACTTCTGTGTTTAACTTTCTGGTAATGTACTCTTGATTCCCTTGTCACATCCTTTTATGTAAATTTTATATTTATTTTCTTAGTGATTATCTTGTAGATTACAATGAATATCATAAATTCATGGCACTCTATTTTGTATTAGCACCAACTTAGCTTCAATAGCATACAAAAACTCCACTCCTTTACATCTTTGTCCCTCCCCCTTTATGTTATTGTCAAAAATGACGATATGCTCATTAACATGACTTAGAATTATTGTTTTACACGTGTGTCTTTTATATCATATAGGCAAATAAGAGGAGTTATGAACCAAAATAAAGTAATATTGGCTTGTATATTTACTTATGTAGCTACTTTTATCAGTGTCCCTTATTTATTTGCATGATTTTGATTTACTATTTACTGTTCTTTCATTTCAGCTTGAAGGGCTATCTTTAGTATTTCTTGTAGAGCAGGTATACTAACAGTAAACCACTTCCTCTTTTGTTTATGTGGGAATGTTGTATTTAACTTTAATTTTTGTAGGATAATTTGCCTGACATAAAGTTCTTGGTTGCCAGTTTTCTTGTTTCTGCACTTAAAATATGTAATCCCACTGTCTTCTGTCTTCATGATTTCTCATAAGAAATTGGTTATTAATCTTAGTGAGGATCCTTTGTACATGATGAATTCTTTATCTTTTGCTGCTTTCAAGATTCTCTCTTAGTGTTTTGACATTTTGGCTATAAAATAACTTGATGTGGATCTCTTTGACTTTATGCTTCTTGGAGCTCATTAAGCTCTTTGGATGTATAGATTCATGATTTCATCAAAGTTGAGAAGGTTCAATCCTTAAGTCTTCAGATATTCTTTCTGCCCATTCCTCTCTCTCCTCTCCTTCTGGTACTCCAATTCTGGATATCTTGTTATACTTGATGGTGTACCACAGATCTCTTAAGATTTTTTTCATTAATCATTCTTTTTTATTTCTGCTCCTTAGTTGGGACAATTCAATTGTTCTATCTTCCACTTCATTGATTCTCTCTTTTATCTGCTCAGTCTTCTGTTGAGCTCTCCAGAGAATTTTGTATTTCAATTACTGACCTTTACAGCTCCAGAATTTGCTTTTAGTTCATTCTTATAATTTGTACTACTTTATTTATATTCTATTCATTCAGTTATTATTTTTAGTTTATTTTAGTTCTTTTCTTGCAGTTTCCTTTTGCTTTTGAGCATATTTAAGACAGTTGACTTAAAGTCTTTTTAGAGTACCAATATCTATGCTTCTTCAGTGTCAGTTTCTGTTTCTCTTTTCCTGTGAAAGGACCATAGTTTCTTGTTTCTTGTCTTCCTCATAATTTTTTGTTGAAATCGGATATTTTTGATAGTATGATGTAGTATCTCTGGAAATCAGAATTTCTTCCCTCCCCCAGGATTTCGTTTTATTGCTTGCTGTGGGTTGTAGTTGTTTGTTTAGTTTTCTAAAGTATTTTTTTTTTTTTTAAAGATTTTATTTTTTCCTCTTTCTCCCCAAAGCCCCCCAGTACATAGTTGTATATTCTCCGTTGTGGATCCCTCTAGTTGTGGCATGTGGGACGCTGCCTCAGCGTGGTCTGATGAGCAGTGCCATGTCCGCGCCCAGGATTCGAACCAACGAAACACTGGGCCGCCTGCAGCGGAGCGCACGAACTTAACCACTCGGCCACGGGGCCAGCCCCGTTTTCTAAAGTATTTTTGTAAAGACTATATTATTTATTATGTGTGGTCTCAGAAATCTTGGTTAATTTAGCTAGTGGTTTGCCAGTGGTTTAACAGATTTTTTTAAACTTATGGATCCAAGAAAAAAAAAAGAAAAAACTTTCCTTTGTGTTTGTCAATCAGCTCTGCTTGGGGACACTCCTTCAATGCCTAGCTAGGTCTTTTATAAGTCTGTCTCAGTCTTTTCACTTCCTGCTTGTGTTGAAATTAAATTTCAGCCAGAACTGAAAGGTTATGATCTTTCAGGTCTTTTCTGAACAGGCATTCTACCCTTTGCATATGTATGGCTTTCCACATTTTCTGGTATATCCAGGAGCTTTTCAGAGCCCTTATTTCACAAAGTATCATACTCCCCAGCTTTTTCTCCAGATTTTCGGCCTGTCTATTGTTTGTGACAATGGTCATCATTGGCCCCAGGTGGCAAAAGCTTGTTCATTTGCCTTTCAATTGTTTTGAGGAACTTCCCTACTAAAGTTACTTCTACACCCTGAAAAAGTTCTCAGGCAAAGCAAAGTCAAGCTCCTTGTGTCAGTCTTTCTTTCAGGGAGCCCCCAGGAAGATCAAAACAGACAAACACAATTACTTTGGCATAAGGTCTGCTCCACTGCCTCCAAAATCAAGAACCCACACCAGAAATTCTGGCTGCTGTCTTCAAGATTGCCACTGCATCAGGGAGGGGTGTGTGACAAGGGTAAATTAAAATTCCACAAAGCTGTCCAGTTGAATTTCAGTGGTTTTTCAATACTACCACCACCACTTTAGACTAAGCCATTCTTACCTCTCCCTAGAAGGCAGCCATAGTCTCTTCACAGGTCATCTCATATGTACATTTGGCTCCAGTCAATGCATTCTCTATCAGAAGAGTTTAAAAATTACAAACTTGTTTGCCAGCTGTGGTGGTCTAAGTGGTTAAGATTGAGCACTCTCACTGCTGTGGCCCAGGTTTGTTCCCTGTTCAGGTTGTCATACTGTGGCAGCTTCATGTTCCTGTCATGCTGAAAGCTATGCTACCAGTATTTCAAATACTAGCAGGGTCATCATGGTGAACAGGTTTCAGCAGAACTTCCAGGCTAAGACCGAGTAGGAAGAAGGACCTGGCCATCCACTTCCAAAATAATTGGCCATGAAAATGCTATATCAGCAAAGTACTATATGCTGTAGTGCTGGAAATTGAGAGGATGGTGCAAAAAGACCAGGCAGGGTTCTTCTCTGCTGCACACAGTGCCACTAGGAGTCAAGACAGAGTCTATGGCACTAACAACAAGAAGCAAACTCGATTATTTAATTTTTATGCTGTAGAAGCAAAATAATCAATAACTATTCTATAGCTAAGAGAAATAAGGTGAGTTTTACTTGAGCCAGCATGAGAATTATAACCCGGGAGGGCCTTAGGAATTGTTCCAGAAAAGCGTGGTATTCAGTACAGTCATATCTTTTTAGAACAAAGAACATACATTAAACACACCCAAGATATATTTTCAAAGTTTCAAAGAAATATTTAGTTGTAAATTAGCAGAGCAATGTGACCCTAATGTCTGGAAAGGGATTAATATGGGTGTTATCAATAGGGTGTTACCAATAGGGTGTAGGAGGGGAAGTATGCATTGTTATCCTAAGAGAGTGCATTCTTTACTTAATGGTTAAAGCAGATGTACAATGCATGTTTGACAGATCAGGAGTCAGTCTTCTTTAGTTCAAGCTAAATAAGTTTTGAACCCGAATAGTCATCCCATGTACCTCAATATGTGACAATCTCTTGTCAGTGCTTAGAACACTTTAGAGTTTCATATAGGTCCTTATGCCAAAAACCAAAATCAGTCCAATAGATTACAAGACTCTTCATGGTGCCTGTCTCTCTCAATTTGTTAAATCTTTTCCTTCAGTTCTCTACATTCCAGCTACATTGGCCTCCTTTCACTTTCTTGAATCAGTCTTACTTACTCCCTCTCTCAGTGGTTTTCTTATTTTCTTCTTACTGTTTCTTTCCTTTGCCTCTTTTACCTGAGAGTTCTCACACACCACACACGTTGTCTCTCTGCTACTCATTACCTCACCATTCAACTAGTTACTTTCTTAGCTTCAGATCAACTCAATGTTTCCTTTTGTAGGAATGACTACTATTGCACCCTAGATCCTTTATATGCAAAGCATTGTCATTGGATTGGCAGTATCTGCATTACTGGCAAGCTTGATAGAAATGCAAATTCTTGGACAGCAACCTAGACAAGCTGAATCACAAGCTTTGGCGGACGGATATGAGATATGGGGCCAAGGCCCAAGAATCCTTTAACAAGCTCTCTAGGTGGTTAGTAGGTATGATCAAATTTCAGAATGACTGCTTCAGTCTAGACTTATAACTTTCATAGCCTGCTGTATTTTCTGTTTTGAAACAATTATCATTTTTTTTTCCTTCGAGATCTGTCTACCCCATTAGTTTGAAAGTTCCGTAGGAGCAGAGGCCATGAACATTTTTAATCATAACATAAATGGGAACTGAAAATATATTTATTGAAGGAATGAATAAATTGATCAATTCATTGAATATTTGATTTTAAAGCCCTGTATTGCAAAGAATGGATTACCTGCTGATGATCCCTGATGTTTCTCCCTAGGATTTAGAATCTAGACGATTATTTCTCACATCGTTAGTGTGCATAGAAACTGCATGGAGAATCTTGTTAAGATACACATTCTAATTGAAGAGATTTAGTCATGAAACCTGAGATTCTGCATTTTAACAAGGTCCCTCATGATAACTACTGCTGTTTCTTAGAATACAATTTAGATAGTAAGGATAACATATTCCTTGAATTTTTTGGTAGATCTAGTCTTTGACTTGAAGTATCATATAAATTTTCATTTTTGCTGACTGGTATTTTAAGAAAACCACCATGTTTCTTCCTGTGATTGAGGTGAAGTTTTTCTAAAAAAGTGTATCTGTCAGTGACATATTCGCCAAGTATATTATATGGGTCAAGGACCTTTGGTTTTCTGTGGATGAAAAAAATAAATAGATTTAACCACTGTTTCCTAACAGCCTCACATGCATTGGGCTATTCCCCTCTGCTGTTCTTTTTGGGGCAATAAATACTCATATATTGAAGCAACCTGTTGACATTAAACAGTTTGAGAAGAATTGGCTTGTCAAGAATGGTACTTATCAAAGTAGCAGAGTTGATACTTGTCAATCAGACGAGTCAATCAACCAAAACACTGACATAAAACCTCTGGGGCAAGAAAGCCAGAATTACTTTATTTGGTTTCTGAACGGAAAGCACATTTTGAGAAGAGTCTGGGTAATCAAGTGAGGAGAGCTTTCAGTCAGAATTGACAAGGATGGGTCACCAAACCCCACTGGTAAAGCTTCTACAAAGTTATCTTAAAATATACATTTAAATAATAAAAAAGACAGAAACTACTTTAGGAAAGAATTAAATAAGGAAAAGGCAAAAGAGGCACGGCCAGAATGCATTGCTTTAAATGATTTTATTAGCTGAGTCATTGGACAAACCCTTTAATCACTCTAGGCCTGGTCACTGAAGTAAGATTGATAATTTCTACTCTTCTCACATGATTGTTTTATGACTCAAATCAGGTAATATAAGACAAAATGCTTTGTAGTACTCCATGAAAATGTAAATGATTATGATTCATTCATATACCAATTCTTAAATATTAAGCTCCTAATATGTCCCAGGTACAGCACCATTATCACCATCATCTCCATCATATGGGATCTTTGCCATTTGACATGCCAAAACAGTATCTTTGGGAAGTAAGTACCTGATTATCTATGAACCCTAAACCTATGCTAACACTCTGGCATAACTTCAAAGAAGGAATGAAACAAGAAAACACTTTAAAAATCGAGTAAACTAGGCAATGTGAGGCAGGACATATCTGACTTTTAAATTGTTTTTCTGACCTTAGATTTTCAGGAAGCTTATGAGGAGTCCACAGATTATTTTAGGACTAGACTTAGACTCTGGGTAACTTTTATAAATTAATTTACTGATGTTTTAAATTTATACAAGGAAAGCATCTCTGATTGCTCCCCCTTCCCTTTAAATTACATATTAACCATTAACTTGCATTTTTCCTTCAGGTATCATACACAACATATCAGAAAACCAAGAAGTTCAGCATTGCCACCAAATGGTTTTGCTAAATGAATTAGTCTATCAGGGCCCTATTTTATGCCCATGCTAGAAAAATCCTGGCATGAATAGTTTAGTTTGGAAGCAAACTCATTTATATAACAAAGTGAAAATCTCCACCACTACTACCCACTCTCACCCCCCCAGAAAACAAAGAAAGAATGAGTAAAATTAAGTGACATTTGGAATTGGTGGTAATTGTGAGACTGGTACAATGTCCCTAGCTCCGGCATCATTGAACACACAATTGATTACTAAAGTGAGAAGGGGATAATGAAAGGACAAATACAAGCTAAATGAATGCTACTCAACAACACTTCTGGGACACTGAAAACAAGACACATTGGAAATATTACTGGGGTTATTGGAAAAGGCATCGGCAAATATGGTGGCAGGATTTGCAGTGATGGATGCAACAATTACAGTGGTAGCTGGCAATAGCAAGCGTTCCAACTGTGATGTCTCATTGTCTTCAGTGTTAGGCACTGGGTATTAGTAGTGCTCTTGGTAGGTTGTAACATTGGTCATGCAGCTCCCCCTTTTGGATATAGTGATGACTGTGAAGCAGCAGAGAAAGGAAATAGACACCATTTGGTAGCCAAGACAATTAGCTAATCCTTGGACCTCTCATGAAGCATCCCTTTGTGAGTTTTAGAACAATTTAGGAGAAACATGTAGCAGAACAGACTTTGGTTAGAGAGGGTGGGAGAGTGTCAATGATAGGCTATTTTATGGCTATTATCTTATTTTTCAATTGGTGTGATTTGAGAATCAACAGTTACATTTATTTTATTATGATTTGCGTAAGCAAAAACATAGGAAAAGAAATATTTCATTCTACCATAAACAGCACACTTACAACTTTCTACAAAAATATTTACTCTTTCAGATAACATGGTAAATAGCTACCATTTATCGAGCATCTGGTGTATTCTGGCCAGGGCACTCACATCTCGTCTTCATAACCAAAGGGCTTCAATCTTTGGTTACTTCAACTCTCTGGCATCAGCAATCTCCCTACCTTGCTCCCATCACTCCAAACAGCAAACTGTAACATCTTTCATCTAAACAAAGACATTAACAAAACCGTCTCCCCCTTCTCTTTTCAGTTTAATGAAGCTGTCCATGTCAACACCATTGTTAGCTTCATTCTGTCAGATTCACAAAAGTCATTTTTGTTTAACCTGAATGATGTTCATCGATTTCTGACATAACTGATTCTTCACTTCTCTAAACACTTCCCTCACTTCATCCTACTTGGTTTTCTTCTTATTTCTCTAAAAGCTTGTGCTTAATCTTCATTATAACTCTTCCATTTCTCTCTGGCCTCCAAATGGTGCCACGGTACAATCATTTAGTTTGGGTTTAGGTCTCCTTCTTTCTTTCTCTGTGTTTTTTCCTTAGGCAAGCTCCCTGCTGTACTTTGATGACATCAAATAACATTAATACAGATGGCAGAAATCTCTCTTATTAACTTCATTTGTACGTTCAAGAACCTACTTGACATCTTCACTTAAATATCTTACAAACACATAAAATGGAGCTTTTAAAAGATTTTATTTTTTTCCTTTTTCTTCCCAAAGCCCCCTGGTACATAGTTGTATATTCTTCATTGTGGGTCCTTCTAGTTGTGGCATGTGGGACGCTGCCTCAGCGTGGTCCGATGAGCAGTGCCATGTCCGCAGGCAGGATTCAAACCAACGAAACACTGGACTGCCTCCAGCGGAGTGCACGAACTTAACCACTCGGAGCTTTTAATTTTGTCTCAACTCCATTTGTCTCTCAGTTTTCCAAATCTCCTGTGAATGGTGCCGCCATCTGATCATTTCCTTCTCATACCATCCTCTTAGTCTAACACGTAAATCCTGGATTTTCAATCCTCACTCTGTCACTAACTTTCTGTTGGCATGTGCTTTTAGCACCTTGAACTGAAAATAATAATATTGTTCTTACGTATTCCATTCATTCAATAAAAACATAAGGACAAGTATTTAAAATAAAGATAAGTCTATACCAGGCTCTGGTTATGCGAAGATGACTAAGCAAATAAAAGTTTCTGCCTTTATAAAGTTTGTAAGGTCCCATTCATGACTATTTAACTCTAGAAGATTGTGATATGGGTTTGGTAAGTGCAAAAAAAATGTACAATAGGAAGGCAATGAATGGTTTTATGTGCAGGAGTGACATGACCAGAATTAAATCTTATGTTTACTACTCTGGCTGCATTGCAGAGAATTGGTTTAAGAATGTAGTAAGAGGGCATGGAAGTAGAAGTCTGAAAAAGATTAATAGAAAGACAAATTGTCAGGCTATCATAGGAGACAGCTGTTGGTACTTTGCTCTAGAGTAGCAGCAGAAGAAATGGAAAGAAGTGGATGGATTTGGTATATATTTTGCTGCTAAAATATCACTTACTGAGGAAAATATTGCATTTCAAAAAGGTGCTGTGAAATATCTTCTGAAATAATTTAATCAATTCTGTCTCTGGAATTTAGATACATTTCTGTAGAATCTGGAAATAACAGGCACTTAATGAATGTTGAAGCATAAGTGGATCGGTGGACGGATGAATGAATATATGGATGGATGAATCTATGTACGCGTGAATCAGTGAATTAGATTCACTAAACTAATGGGAACCTATACAGTTTTTACATTAATTAATACATTGCTTTTTAGTGTATATAGCACAAGATACGCATGTATATTTGTTTGCTGTATGTTTTGTCAGATATTCCTTTTTAAACTTTTGTAGATTTTTAAAAGGGATTTCTCTGTTCTCACATAAAGGTCCTTAGGAAACCTTGTAAATTTAGAAAGAAGCAGTGACCTGCAAAAACTACCCATGTTTACTTACTACACAAATGCAACTGAATTCTCTTTAGAGAAATAAGCAAGCTATTCAGCTCTTTCTGATTGATTTTTATCTTTACATATATGTGTGATACTTATGGCCACCTTTTTTCTCAAAAACCTTGGAATATCAAAAACTCTATAAAGTCATTTGTACTTAAAATAATTAAACTAGGAAGATATTATTAATATTCCTCCCTCTTTTCCCCCAGAGACAATGTGCTTTCTTCAGTATGACTTTTGCTTTAATATTTGTGAAAATTAAGACGATGATGCATTTTAAATAGACAGCTTTGATTTGCATAAAATACAAGTTTGCTCAAGCTCTTGAAAGCACTTCAGAGTCCTTAAAGGCTGAGTGTATTTCCCTGCTCATTATACATGCAATACGAAATTACATCTGGTTATAGATACTTTATTAATGCTGTTGCCCCATCCCCCTGCCCAAATATGATTTACTGATGGCTGCCTTTTACCTCTGCTATGACTCCATTGCTTCCATACCTACCGTTTTTCTCCCTGTTCTTGTTTGGATGGAACACCATTGTGTGTATGGGGGATGGGTTGGAGACAAGAGAGAAGGAAAGGATTTTAGAGTCAATATTCAGTGCCTGCTCCAAGATGACTAGGATGGGAGTGGTGTGCTTTTGGAGAGAAGGAGAGAGGGAGAGAGAGAGAGAAAGAGAGACAGAGAATAGACAGATATAGAGATAGCATCTACCACTTGCCAAGAGTGTTAATTAGCATGGATATTTAGACAATGCTTTGATTCTCAAGTGCTAGCAGCTGAGGTTCTATGTTGTTGGGAGGGTGGGAATGCCCTTACATTCTATGATTACATCTTAATCCTATTTATTTTCCTACCACGTTGCTTTTAATCAATTTACTTGTTTCTTCCCTCCTCCCCTCTTTCCTTCCATCTTTCTGTCTTTTTTTCAGTCTTTCTCCCTCTTCTTTCGTCCCTCTCTCCTTCACGCCCTCCCTTCTTTCCTAACTCATTTTTTTGCTGCCCTTAGTGTAGACAATGTGTCTTTAGTTTTACATTTGAGAAAATCATAAAGAAATACTCTGAGATTTTATTATACATTGTAAGTTTGTATTTTGTTGTACCCAAAAGATATCTCATCAGAATGGAGTTCAGCATAGCTCTCAGACATTGTGATGTGGCAAGTGCGTACCCTAATCCAATACATGTTCTCATGAATGCTTACCTGGACTATGTTGAAAATACTTAACTGGGGTTCCAACTTTCAATCTTTCCTCTACCATATCTTTTTTTGATTCACCTGACACTTATTTAAAAATGTACGTATGTATTTAGTTAAAAGACAAACTGAGGCATATTAAAATTTTCAAGAGTTTATTAGAAGTACTCTAGCAACAGGAGATAGGGGAGAAGCTTTTATAGAGAAGTCAGGGAAGCTAAGCAAGGAATTATTTGATTGGCTGTAGCTTAAGCTGTTGCCCTATTTGGGAAAGCCTCCTTGGCTATTTGTGATTGGCTGTTCTTAAGTCTCACTTTCCTGGATCAAGTGCATTGGCTCTGGCTTAGGTTTTGGTTTGCTTACTAGGCTACAAGGCATTAGAGCTGCCTCAGTCTAGTGGAGTCCTTGTTTAATTACTTTAACAATATATACATATGGATGGAATTACAGTGCCCTTTGCTTAAAACTTTGATGGTTTCATGATGTTTGGGTGCTAAATGAACTCCTGCAGATTTCTTTAGAATGCAGATCCCCGAGACCTATCTACAAACGTTTGATTTATTTGTTCTTGGATGGTGCCAAGGAATCTGCATTTTAAAAAAGAAAAAAGTGATTCTTATGTTTGACAGTCTAATCATGTTAAACTTCTCACCATTCCTGTAATGCGTGCCTACTTTTATTCTCCATCGCCTTTGTAGGTCCTTCATCTAGAATTTTCTGAATCACCGTCCCACAAAAGCACATGTCAAAAGACTCATCTGTGCCATGTCTAAAATGAAATAACGATGTCTCATCAGTCCCTCACAGCATCTCACCCATGCCCCCAACAGTCTCCTCTGATATTGTGTTAAAGTGAGTTAATAGGTCTTATTCACATGGAGATTGTGAGCTTGTTTTTGTGAGCTCTTATTAATGTTTATATTTTTTTTACTTATTTTTTTATTTTTGAGGAAGATTAACCCTGAGCTAACATCTGCTGCCAATCCTCCTCTTTTTGCTGAGGAAGCCTGGCCCTGAGCTGACATCTGTGCCCATCTTCCTCTATATGTGGGACCCCTACCACAGCATGGCTTGCCAAGCAGTGCTATGTCCGCACCTGGGATCCGAACCAGCGAACCCCTGGCTGCCAAAAGAGAACATGCGCACTTAACTCCTGCGCCACCAGGCCATCGCCAGTGTTTGTATTTCTTATAGTGGCACAGTGATTGACATAATTGTAACACAGAAAATCATTTTTTTAGGAATCAGCAAATAATTTCTTTCTGTTTTAGAAAATTCCATAAGTAGATATGCATGAAGACACAGGAAATTATTTTAGCTATATGTAATTTCCTTATTCTATTTTTAATTATAAAATTAATATTTACAGTACAAAATGTCATAAAGTACAAAAAAGTGTAAATAAAAAAATAGCAAAGTCACCCAAAAGCCTACAACCCAGAGAAAATTTTTGCTCACTCTTCTTGTAGATCTTTTCTTATCTTATATACAAAAATATACTTTTTCTCAATAAAAAACAGGATGGTTCTGTTTTTAAATTTGCTTTTATTTTCTTTGAATTATAGGCTTTATTTCTTAGAGCAGTAATAGGTTTACAGAAAAAGTGAGCAGAAAATACAGTGAGTATTTTCGCCCTCACTTGCCGCTCAGCCCACCCCCATCCTCTGTCTGCCAAGTCTCTCCCTATTATTAACATCTTTCACTGGCATGGCACCTTTGTTAAAATTGATGAAACAATATTGATACATTATTAGTAACCGGAGTCCACAGTTTATATTATGGTTCATTCTTGATGTTTTATTTATATGGGTTTGATAAATGTATAATATCATGTATCCACAATTCCATTATCTTACGGAATAATTTCACTGCCCTAAAATTCCCTTCTGCTCCAACCTCTGGCAACCACTAATCTTTTGACTGTCTCTAAGGTTTGGCCTTTTTCAGATGTCATATAGTTGAAATCATATGGTATATAACCTTTTCAGACTTATTTCTTTCACTTATCAGTATACATTTAAGGTTCTTCCATGTCTTCTGTGGCTTGATAGCTCATTTCCTTTCACTGCTGAATATTGTTACATTGTCTTGATGTACCACAGTTTGTTTATCCATTAACTTATTGAAGAGCATCTTGGTTGCTTCCAAGTTTTGGTAATTATGAATAAAGCTCCTATAAGCATCTGTGTGCAAGATTTTGAGTACATACAGTCTTCAGCTCTTTTGGGCAAATGCCTAGGAGTGTGATATCTGCTGGATAGAATGGTAAGAGTTTGTTCAGCTTTGTAAGAAACTTCCACAGTGTCTTCCAAAGTGGGTGTACCATTTTGTATTCCCATCAACGTGAATGAGAGTTACTCTTGCTCCACATCTCACCTTGACTTGCTGTTGTCAGTATTTTGGATTTTAACCATTCTAATAGATGTGTAGTGGTATCTCATTTGTGTTTTAATTTGTAATTCCTTAATGACACAATTTTGAGCAACTTTTCATATGCTTATTTGTTTTCTGTATCTATCCTTTGGTGAGGTGTAACTTCAGATCTTTTGCCCTGCTTTTGTCACTTATTTTGAAATTCCAAAATCATAAGCTTTTAATCACTGCATAGTATGAATGTGGATTTTTTGATAAATATTTATTTTTGACTACATATACAAAGTAATGTAACAGAGAAAAAATATTAGTTGATTTGATCTATTTTTCCCCAAATAATCTCTTATCAGTATTTCATATTTAAACAAAAATGAGCCCATAAGTTAGGCAAGCTGCCGTCTACATTTGGAGTAAATGACTAAAATTAGTAAGTCTTAATCAATAATAAATATAGACAGTCATTTACAGGACTTATCTTCCAGTGTACAGCTATAGAGGATGCCACTCAAGTTGGTTCCTGTGATGTAAAATGTATAGAAAGGAGCTATTAAATACAAAGGCCTAACCATGAAACTCTGATATCATTTTAATATATATAAGCTGCCTACAAAAACAGATATGCAATTATATGATACAGGCAGCAAAATAGGTAACTGATTTGATTTAAAAATCTATATTATTAAGAGAAAATTATAATTTTATCACCGATTGTGACAAAATAATATTTTTAATAAATACTTAAACGGATCAAATTGATATTAAAAAAAGAGTTATCATTTTTGCCTCAGGACATTTAAAATTTCAGGCCAAGACACAATGTAATTGGAAGAGTATGATGTATATTGTGTAGAATGTCTATGTTAGTGAGAAAAAATCCTAGTGAGAAAAAGTTACGAGGGTGGTATTTTAATAAATATGTAAAGATTCATATTTTAAAAAATTAATATTTACTCCACACTACAATTCTAACTTATACCTTCTTCGTAAATGGTGTGAATACTCCATTTCCATGTTCAGGATTACAATGTCCTCACCATGAGTCATGAAGAGAAACAAAAGTGCTAAAGTAATTTAAATAGAATTATGCTTTATTTACTTCCTCAGCCCTCATAGGAATGTGCTTCAGTAATGTATTTTCGGTAGATTTCTGAGAAATTCAAGAAGAAAACTTCTGTGGCATGGTTACAGAGTTATATTTAGAACAACAAAGGGTGGAGAAGAAACTTTACAAAACAGAAACCTGCAAAAGATGTGTGTTTTAGTGTTGTTATATAGATGTGTCCCGACTCACTGAAACAGAGCTTGCATAGCCAAGTAAAGCCTGTTCACTCATGGAAACCTCCTGCTGTATATTTTCTGGTGAACTTTATACTTGAAGGTTGACTTGTTTCTATTTTTTTTAACATTGCTTCTTACAGGCTCTTAAAAAAATTCTAACTTGTTTGAAACTACGCATTTACTAGAATACTCTAAAAATAAAGTGAACAGCTAGGATAAGAGGCATTGGATATGGTTATATATTTTGCTCTGTGCTAGATGCCATGGAAATTTAAAAGTAAACATGTCCTGGTCTCCATCCAAAGCATCATGTAATCGAATGGTTCAGTGCTTCAATAGGTAATCAATCAGTGTGATGCACTGTCATATATTAAAATACCCACTTGAAATCTAACGTTCATCTCGAAATTAACATTTCCGAATTTAACTCCTATTTCCATTGCCCTCCCAACCCCAACGTGCTCCACCCCCAGGCTTCTCCATCTCGGTTAAAGACAGTCCCGTTCTTCCAGTTGTCAGGCTGTATTCCCTGGAGTCATTCTTGAGTCTTTCTCTTAACTGCTCATCCAAATCCTTCAGGAAATTATGGTTATTTTACTTTTAAAATATATTCATGACGGGAATTTTCACTACTTATACTGCTACCAGCAGATTGGAGCTACCAGCAACTTTCTTATTAATTATTGCAATAGCCTCCTAAATGGTTTCCTTGTTGTTATCCTTGACCCCTTATTTACTTCGAAATTCTATTGTCTACTATCTATACATACAGCAGCCAGAATGAATATTTTAAGACCTAACTTAAAACATGTCACTCAAATCTGATGAAACCACTACTTTGAAAACCTCTCTGTTTCATTCACAGAAAAGCCAGAATCCTTACATGATCTAGAAGGAACTACATGCCTGCCCTCCTTCCCTCTAGACCGCCTCTTCTTCGAATCTACACCTTGTTCATGTAGCTCCTTGCTGTTCCCTTAATACCCCAAGCACACTCTTGCCCTAGTGACACTGCTCCAGTCTTTGGCTTGCAGCTACTTTTCCTCAGATATGTGCTGGGCTAAATCTCTAACCATCTTCAAGATTTGTTCAAGTCTCACTTTCTCAGATAGGTTTTTCTTAACTACTCTAATTAATATTGCAGCCTATGCCCTTTAACCCATTTCATCCCATCATGTCCGTCATTCCTCATCCATTTTACTGTGCTCTGCTCTTTTCTTTCGTATTTCCTCTAGAGTCCTCTTGGAGATGAACCAATTTCTTCTTTAATTCATCTCTCTTGTCTCATACTCTATCACAGGCAATTAAAAGTGGCTGGAAATCTTTAACTGCAGTCTCATCAGCCAAAGAACCCAGGTTCGTTTATTACTCTCTCTATCTCTTGTAAATAGCTGCAGGTTACAACTGGAGTGAGACCTATGACCACCCACCTTCCTGCCAGGTTCAAGGAGGAGCAAATCAAGCAGAGCCTGGTGGTCTCACTGAAGTGAAAGACAGAGAATGCCTCAGGTGCCTGGAATTTGTGGAGTGGAATACTGTAAAGGAGGGGGCTACACAGAAAAAAAGCTCCAAAATCACGAAAAATAATTACAAAGGACATATACCCAAAAATTCCATAAAGCTTTGCCCTTTCCTGACCAAGAAAATTTCTACATTCTTCTCACTCTTAGAGAACTATCTCCCTTCTAAATCATCACAACTACTTTGTAGTATAGCTACTTGTCTGTGCTTTGCTTTTATCATCTTTGTATTTTGCAAAATTTTTTTGTATTCTGTAAACTTTTTGAAGGCAGGTGGTATGCTCAGCTCTGTATCCACAGCAGCAACCAATAAATAACTTGTTGAATAAAAATATTGATAAAAGAAAATATCTAGCTTTTGGATATAGGAGTTACTCATCTTCTGTTTTATCATTAAAAGTAAATGGGGGGGTTGGCCCCGTGGCAGAGTGGTTAAGTTCGCGTGCTCTGCTGCAGGCGGCCCAGTGTTTCGTTAGTTCGAATCCTGGGTGCGGACATGGCACTTTGCTCATCAAACCACGCTGAGGCGGTATCCCACATGCCACAACTAGAAGGAGCCACAACGAAGAATGTACAGCAATGTACCGGGGGCTTTGGGGAGAAAAAGGAAAAAATAAAATCTTAAAAAAAAATAAAAAGTAAATGGGATCTCTTAAATTTTGATATTATGAATATATATCTATTCTTTAAGTTAACTGTGTTACACATTTTAGTAACACAATCAGTTAGTTGTATGTTTTTCTCTTTAAAAATTCTTAACCCATCATAATATATATTTAAAATCAAATTAATTGCCATTAGGTACACTCTTCAAAGTGAAAAGCTGGTACTAGATGGACTGTTTACAACTAAGTTTAAAATAAAACTGTGTATTAGATGTAATTTAAAGAAAAAATGGTTAGTTTCCTGGTCTAAACCTCATAACGGTTTAACCTTTGGATTTTATCCTATCCTTAATACACGATATAGAGGAAAAATTTTACTAACAAATTGAGTTTAGTTTTAAATAGGAGCTATCCAAATTAGCTAATTTCTAGTAGCACTTCCTTTACCATTTAACTATAAAATATTATGATTATATAGGCAGGCTATAACCCTCAACCGTTACCTCCCCTTAGTATTCACTAGAAATGGAAAATGATAATTTTTACAAGTCTATAAAATGGGATATATCTTAAAACTCACTAAAGTTTCTTCATAAAAACCTACATTGTATTCTACAACTCTGTAACATTTCTGACTATTTTACTTTATAGAAATCTAAAATTAAGAAATAGGAAGAAAGTATTTCTCCAGAGGTGAAAATTATAGCCTACTGGCTACTTGAAAATCCAATGAATTGGGCCTAAAGACAATATTTAGTTATGATGCTCCATTTCAGATTCAAATTTTTATCTTCTCAGGCTAATCCACGCTGAGTGTTTTTTATATTGTGGTCTTCAATTAAAAAAAATATGGTGCTATATCTTTAGCTAAAGACTGGATTGATGAAGTTTTATTTAATTATTTACAAATTGTTTGGTGGAATTGTTACAACCAAATTATATTTAATACTTTTTCCCTGATATACTTCTAGTTCTAAATTTGAAATTAATAAGGCTATTTTCAGATATAAGATTTATATGTGAAGCCATTAATTAACCAGAAATCCTGCATGTCCCCATTAAACAAAGGGGAGAAAAATGTTTAATCAATTTTATCCCTTATAATAATTCATTAAAGTATAAAGAAGACTTATACTGTTTTCTTTTTAAATATTTCAGTAGTTCAATTTAATCTTGTTGGATACAATACTATTCATTGTACTTGAATCTATTTGTCTCCACTGCTGCTGCAGTCATCCTTTGGTATCTGTGGGGTATTGGTTCCAGGACCCCCTTGGATACCAAAATCCTTGGATGCTCCAGTCTCTTAGATGGCCCTCCATATCCACAGGTTCTGCATCTGGGGATTCAACCATCTGCAGATAGTAAACGTAGTACAGGACTGATCTGTAGTCGGTTGAAATGGACATGTGGAACTCACGGATACACAGGGCCAACAGTACTTGTTTTTTATCAATGTTAATTTTCAAAAATATGGTTGTGGTGGGCTGCATAATGGCTCCCAAAAAATGTTCATGACCTAATTCTTGGAACTGTGAATATTTTCTTATATGGTAAAACATGGGATTAAGTTAAGGATCTTGAGATGGGGAGATTATCTTGGTTTATCCAGGTAGACCTAATTGCAATAACAAGTATCTTTGTAGGAGGGAGCCAGAGGGAGATTTGACACAGACAGAAGTCAATGTGACCAGGGAAGGTGAAATTGTAGTTACATGGCCACAATCCAAGGAATGCTGGAAGAGACAGAAATGCTTTTTTCCCCAGAGCTTCCAGAGGTAATATGGCTTGGCCAACATATTGACTTTGGCCCAGTGAAATTCATTTTAGACTTCTGCCCTCCATAACTGTAAGAGAATAAATTTATCCTTGTGGTAATTTGTTACAACAGCCACAGGAAACTAGTAACAAGATATATTATCACATATATGTATCTCAGGCAGGAGAAAGTTCTTGGGATCTATCTATAGATAGATCTATCGATCGATAGGTATACATGTATATATATGTGTACATATATATATATATAGAGAGAGAGAGAGAGAGAGAGAGACTTATTTATTATAAAGAATTGGCTGATGCAGTAATGGAGGTTTACAAGTGCCAAAAGCTGTAGTTGGCAAGCTGGAGACCTAGGACTCATAAAATGAATCATTTCACTAGGTAAGGTTAAGTTACAATGTTAAAGATTTCTCTACTGCAGAACAACTCAGAGTCTTCAGTATGCTAATGTGCATTGCTAGTTTGCATAATATGAATATTTCCAAAACATTTTCATAATCTATTCCCTGGTTTTTTTTTAAAGGAACAATGAAATAATGTCTCTAGTAACTGCTACAGGAGTAGTTTGAAATATGCTTACTTAAATCTCAGAATAATGATCACTTAATGATGAAAAAGAAGTATTATTCATCACAAATTCTCTATTTCTTCTCCCTGTTGAATTTTCAGGGATTTTGTGCCTGCGTTTATGGTAAATTATTAGCTTTAATCTCTTTAACTACCTGTTATTTGTCATGATTAGCCAAATATATCAATATCTCTTCCTAAGAGTCAGAATTATTTATTTATCCTGTAACCAGACTGGAAACGATCGATATATTTACAGTCTTTTTAGATGGTATTTTCCATATAGTGAGTGATTTTAATAATTAGTGTTTCCAGTTAAACCCAATTATCTGATATTTTGATATTCTGTTTCTCTTTTCTGGATTTCATTGTTTTTTTCATGAATGTTCTGCATGAGAAAGAGCCAAATGGAAAACTGATATAATCTGGGGGTATTATAGGTAAGCTTTCTATTAACAAAAGTTTTTTATTTTTCTGATTTCATGAGAAGGGCATATTAGATACAAAATATGAAGGCTTAATGTAATTCAGTTATTAATTTGATGGAAATTCTTTTCCTCCTTTGGATACTTAAATAGACACTTGTTACATAAGTGTAACCATTAAATTCTTACTGTTTGTTCATTGAGAGAACCACAATAACTGGTTTGCTCTTTTGGTCATCTGGCTGTTTAAGCTTATCTTATTTGACAGTTTTAGGTCAAGTTTTCAGTAATCTGATTATGTCGTGATAAGTATTTAAAACCCTATATTAAACATATTTTTGATACTGCAAAATAAATCACATGCTTTCTCTCACTGGAAGATTTAATGCAATTACTAAGAGCATCTGTGGTGATGATGAATCTAGTAAACTGAGAGAAATAAAACAAAGAAATCTTTATATTTAAATAATTTGAATTGCCAGGCAGGTAGTCATTTCCATCTTGATTAAATCACTGAACATCCCTATTCTCTCATGCAAATAGCTAGACTTCAGTGGAATATTCTCAGAATTTGCAAACCATTTCTTTATGTCTAATTCCATCCCCTCTTATATAATCATAATTGTTTCTAAAAGTGGTCTAGAACTCAAATCTACATTTCTAATTTTTTTTTTCATTGCTCTGCCAGATCATGCCTTAGAATATTAAATCAGCTCTTTAGGTGTCCCCGTCAAAGTCATCATGTTCATTGCAGCTGGTGGACACGTTTGCATAGTTCAACCTATGCAAATGAGGAGGTTGAATGAGACAATTTACAAGTTCCCTTAGTAAAATTTCGGAGGAGATGAACAAAAATGTACACAAAGAATACCAGATAGATGGGGAAAGAGCAGAAATCAGGAGAGGAAGATAAGCTGAGGAGATCACTAGTGTCATAATTGTAGTCACTGTGGTCAGTGCTAATTCTCTCCTCAGGGTAATTTCTGAAAGATGTACTTTCACTTCCCTCTTTTTCTTCCACTTCTGTCATGCTGGCCTCTTATTAATAGGATCATACAGATTTGAACAATTTTGTAGATGGAAAGGAACTTAAAAACCATCCGGTTCAATAACCTAATTTTTTCGTAGATAAGAAGATGAAAGCCAATGGGGCTGGCCCCGTGGACGAGTGGTTAAGTTCGTGTGCTCTGCTGCAGGTGGCCCAGTGTTTCGTTGGTTCGAATCCTGGGCACGGACATGGCACTGCTCATCAAACCACGCTGAGGCAGCGTCCCACATGCCACAACCAAAAGGACCCACAACGAAGAATACACAACTATACAATATACTGGAGGGCTTTAGGGAGAAAAAGAAAAAAAATAAAATCTTTTAAAAAAAAAAAAAGAAGATGAAAGTCAAGTAGCTTGTGCCAAATCCCTTAGCTAACAGGATAGTGCAGAACCCAATATGTTGGCCTCCTGATCAAGAGAATTCTCTATTACCCCAGAGCCTAATTCCCACTTACCCTTTTCTTCTGTGTCCCCCGCCCCCGCAACCCCAAACTCCTGCCTTCCTTAGGAGATCTTGAAGGTAAGTGTAGTGTAACTTTATGGTGGACAGAGTAGGATGGTTTTTCTAAGCAAATGGTTGGGGAATTGAAATCACAGGATTCTGCTGAAACATTTTATTACTGTGAAGACCAGGCTTTTGGATGTGTTGAGATGACACTTAGCATCTCCTTGAAACAATGTTGCTTTCATGTAGTCAGGCTTATTATAGTTATAAATCACAAGGGCAAGAAAGGAAAGAAGATTCCATTTCCTCAGCTCTTTCTTTATTCCCTCAAGGAAGGACCATGATACAAAAGACCTTTATATCCTATTACTGTGATAATAAAGGAAATGCCGGATGATGTATTCTATCTGCTATCTCATACTCAGAGCTATAAAGCGTTTATCTCAGACTCAGCTTTAGCTAGATAACATTTGTTCCCTTAATTTTATTATACATGAGCAGAAAGAAGACAACTGGCGAAGCTCTCGAACAGAAATCTTCAATGCTGTATATTGCTAAGAATGGACTCGTTCACTTCTCTTGCAAACCTGGGGATCAGAGGCATCAGGCCAAGCAAAAGTTCTTAGGAAGAACTGTCATTCATGTTTTTAAAAATGTCATTTTCATTTAACTTGGTTTCTATAATCTTTACAGCTGATAAAAACAATATTCGACATGGTATTTTTCTCCATTCAAAATATAGTAATGATGCAACAATAACTAAAACAACTCTAACAGCCATAACTAACTGTCTGTCTGTCTATCCCTCTCTCATTCTGTGCCATGCACAGCTCTGTGAATACATGCTGTTATAATCTCCATTTCAGTGAGGGAAGTGAAACACTGACAGACTGAGTAACTTTTACAAGGCCACACAGCTAAATTCACTATGATAGGCTTACTAATTTCGTGAGTTTATTCGGTTTTCCTCCACTTTATCTAAACTACCAGAAAGATGATCATGTACATAATAATTTATCTTCTGAGACATGATATACATCTAATTTTGGATAGAAAATATTAATTAATTATACCTGCTTAGTGACACTTCATTTTAGATCTATGGAAAGGTTTTAACACGTCTAAAATAATTTTTAGTTCAAATCTCTATTAAAATGTATCGTTATGAATTTATCCTAATTGATCAAAAAGGCAATGCCATATGTTCTATGATTCAATGCTATATGTTCTATTCAACGTTCTATTCTATTCTATGATTCAATGCTACAGTTTCAATGCTATATGTTCTATTCATTATGTCATTAAATATGATAGAAAGTTTTGAAACATAAATATTCATGATAGAACTATTTAAATGAATATGGTACATCTATATGTAGAATATTATATAACCATTAATGCAGTAGTTTTGAGGAAAAATTGCCATCATAAGGTAATAAATATGATAGAAAATTGGGTGAAACAATGATATTTAGTGAATATAATATTGAGTAAAATCAAATATACACGCAGAGAAAAGCAATTGAAAGGAATATTCCAAAGAAACTGTCTGTGGTTATTACTAGATGATGCTATCATGGGAAATTTTTGTATATGTATGTCTTTATATTTTCTTCATTTTTCTGATTTTATGCTGTGTACGTAAACAATGAAATTTACTTTAAACACTTTATTCCTTTCCTCAATAATAAGTTAGTATTTCTGAATAAGTTAAGGTAGTAGGTGCCACAAAGCTTCATGAAAAAGTATTGATCTTACACTCAAGAGGCGTATTGCTTGATTTCTAGGGCCCATCTGAAAATCAGAGTTCTTGAGAAAATAACATTTAGGATTAGCTCTAGATCTAATCTTTAAGTAAACTTGATCTGTAATTATCAACCAAAAAAAGGTAAAATTTTGACCAAAGAAATTATGAAAAGTTTATGAACATGTTACGAGGTTTTCTCTTATTTAGGATACTTAAAATGTAGAAATATAGGGACATTACGTGGAATTTGATCTATTGCAAAATTCATATAAGTTAAAATACTCCTTCACTTTGGGAAAAAAGGAAAGAGATCCATGTGCAGATTCCTTTGGGCAATTTGAGGTATGTTAGGCACCTCTAGGGAATAACCTGAAGTTGTTGCTCATTCACTTTTGTCTGTTAAACTGTCTGAAGCTGGTTTTCTTCACAATGAGACTTAACTGTGTGAATGATCCTTCTAAAAAAAGTTAACATATTTAGTTTTTCAGGGAATTTGAAAATATGTTACATATACTGGTGACTATTGTATTTTAGAAAGATTTTCTGCAGTTACCTTAAAAGTTTTTTTGTATAACTTGGTTAACTAATGCATGCTATTTTCCAAATAATCATATTAAACTGAACATTCATTTTCTGGAACATTCCAGCTGGATAAGTTTTTCCCAAACTTGCATAAGATACATGATTTTCAAATGTAATCAAACTAGAAAACCTTTCCAAACTCATTTCTCCTTTCTTGCTAGCCTTCCTAGTAAAACGGGTCAGACAAACAGAATCTAGAGATTTAAACAGGTTGCTAACAGTCTAAGCACAGATACCACAGCAAAGGGATCCATAATTTAAGTTAATATAAATTTGAGTAAAATGTACCTTGCATGGTAAGGATTTCTCAACTGGCTTGCTTTATTCATCTCCTCTAGCTTTTTTCATTTCACAGCAATGACCACCCACTACTTAAAACCATTATTATCCCTGCTTCATTAAGGAACACACTGGGGAAACGAACACATTAGGTTTGCTCTACAAGATGAGAAAAATTCTTGTTTCTGTAACTCTGCGTTAGCTATTTGCAGTCGAAAGGGTAATTTACTGGTGTTTTGATGATTTAACCCTAAGTCTATTTAAGATAGTTACAAAGTTAATAGGCATTTGAAGACCTGAGTAGAATCACCCTCTAACTAGTTTGTGCCTAAATCATGTACAAGTAATGTGCAAACTGACAATGAGGTCCAGGATCCCTATATGAGTTGTAATACACTGCCCGCACTTCAATTAGTTATTTAAAAATTCTGTTTACTAATCTTTGGCCCCAATATAATGTGGGATCCTTGAAGGAAAGGAAAGTCTTTGATCTTTAGAAAGTTAGTGCATATCACAGAGGGCATATTATTTTCTTTATCCATTAATCTGTTGATGGACATTTATGTTGTATCCATACCTTACCTATAGAATAATAATACTGCAATGAACGTAGGAGTACACATATCTCTTGGAGATAATGATTGCATTAACTTTGGATATGTACCCAAAGGTAAGGTTACTGGGTCATGCAGTAGTTCTATTTTTAATTTCTTGAGCAATCTTCATCCTGTTTTCCATAATGGCTGTACAAATTTACGTTCCCAGCAACAGTGCACAAGTGTTCCTTTTTCTCCACATTCTCACCAACGCTTACTTCTTGTCTTTTTCATGAAAGCCATTCTAACAGATATGAGGTGCATTTCCCCAATTGTTAGTGATCTCAGACACTTTTTCTATACCAGCTGGCCATTTGTATGTCTTCTTTGGAAAAATGTCTATTTAGTTCCTGTGGCTGATTTTTAATCAGATCCTTTTTTTTTTTTTTACTATTGAGTTGTATGAGCTCTTTATATATTTTGGAATATTAACCCCTTATCAGATATATGATTTGCAAGTATTTTCTCCCTCTGTATGTTGTCTTTTCATTTTGCTGATCGTTTCTTTTGCTGTGCAGAAGCTTTTTAGTTTGATGTAGCCCCACTTATTTATTCTTGCTGCTGTTGTTTGTGCTTTTGCTGTCATGTCTAAAAAATTGTTGCAAAGACCAATGTCAAGGCTATTTTCTCTTATGTTATTTTTTAGGAGTCTAAGGGTTTCAGTTTTTATATTTGCCTTTAATCAATTTTTAATTAATTTTTGTGTATGGTGTTAGGGTCCAATTTCATTCTTCCAGTTTTTCCAACCATTATTGAAGAGGCTATCCTTTCCCCATTGAGTATTCTGTTTCCTTGCCAAATATTAGTTGAGCATATATTTGAGGGTTTATTTCTGGGCTCTCTATTCTGTTTCACTGGTCTATGTATCTATTTTTATGCTAGTATCATACTGTGTTGATTATTCTAGCTTTGTAATACAGTTTGGAAAAAGGAAGCGTGATGTCTCTAGCTATGTTTTTCTTTTTCAGGATTGCTTGGGTATTCAGTATCTATTGTGTTTTCATATAAATTTTCCATTTATTTTTTCTATTTCTGTCAAAAAATGCCTTTGGAATTTTGAAAGAGATTGCATTGAATCTATAGATGGCTTTGGGTAGTATGGACATTTTAACAATATTAATTCCTCTTATCCATGAACACAGGCTATCTTTCCATTTGTTTGTCTCTTCTTCAATTCCTTTTATCAAACTCTTGTAATTTGCATTGTATAGATCTTTCACCTCCTTGGTTAGATTTATTCCTAAGTATTTTATTGCTTTTGATTCTACGCTATGTGAATAGAATACTTTTTTTGTTGCTGTTATTTCCTTTTCAGATGTTTTGTGGCTAATGTATAAGAACACTGATAGGAGCGTGTATATCTGTATTTTGATTTTGTATACTGTTTTCTGTGTTTTGATTTTGTATCCTGCAACTTTACTGAATATGTTAATTAGTTTTAGCAGTTTTTTGTGTGGATTCTTTAGGATTTTCTACATAAGAGTATATCATCTACAAAGACAATTTTACGCTTCCTTTCTTTTTTGAATGCCTTTTCTTTCTTTCTTGCCTGGTTGCTCTCGATGACTTGCAGTACTATAAATAGGTGTGGTGAGAGTAGGCACCCTTGTCTTGTTCCACCTCTTAGAGAAAAGGATTTCAACCTTTCACTATTGAGTATGATATTGGCTGTGGGTTTGTCATATGTAGCCTTTGTTGTGTTGAGGTATGTTCCTTCGAGACCCAATTTATTGAGTGTTTTTATCATGAATGGTTGTTGCATTTTGTCAAATGCGTTTTTGTCATCTTTTGATATTATTATGATTTTTATTTTTCATTCTATTATTGTGGTGTGTCACATTAGTTGGTTTGCATATGTTGAACCATTCTTGCATCCCAGAGATGTATTCCACTTGATCATGGTATATTATCCTTTTAATGTGCTATTGAATTTGGTATCTAGTAGTTTGTTGAGATTTTTGCATCTATATTCAACAGGGATATTGTTCTGTAGTTTTCTTTCCTTGCAATGTTCTTATTTGTCTTTGGTATTGGGTTAATGTTGGCCTTATAAAATGAGTTTGGAGGTGTTTCCTCCACTTCAATTTTTTGGAAGAGTTTGAGAATGACTGACATTAATTCTTCTTTAATGGTTTGGTAGAATTCACCAATGAAACCCTATGGTCTTGGGCTTTTCTGTGTTGTGAAGTTTTAGATTACTGATTCACTCTCCTTCTCATTATTGGTCTGTCCATATTTCCCATTTCTTTATGGTTCAGTCTCGGAAGGTGATATGTTTCTAGGAATTTATCCATTTTTTTCTAAGTTATCCAATTTGTTGGCATATAATTGTTTATACTACTCACTTATGACCTTTGTATTTCTGAGGTATCAGTTGTAGTATCTCCTCTTTTATTTCTAATTTTAACTTTTTGTGTCTTCTCTTTTTTTCTTAGCCTAGCTAAAGGTTTGTCAATTTTGTTTATCTCTTCAAAACACTAGTTCTTAGTTTTATTGATGTTTTCTATTGTTTTTCTGGTTTATATATCATTTATTTCTACTCTTACCTTTATTTCCTTCCTTCTATTAACTTTGGGTTTAGTGTGTTCTTTTTCTAGTTCCTTGCAGTATAAAGTTGTTTTTTACTTGAAATCATTTTTTTCTTCATGTAGGTGTTCATTACTATAAACTCTCCTCTTAGAACTTCTTAGGTCTCACAGATTTTGATATACTGTGCTTCCATCTTCGTTTCAGAAATTTTTTGGGTTTCCCTTTTGATTCCTTCTTTGACTCATTGGTTGTTCAGGAGTGTATTTAATTTCTACATATTTTTTTGAATTTTCCAGCTTTCCTCCTGTTACTGATTTCTAGTTTTACACCATTGTAGTCAGAAAAGATACATGGTATGATTTCAATCCATTTAAGTTTGCAAAGACTTGTTTTGTGACCTGTCATATGATCTGTCTTGGGGAATGTTCTGTGTGCATTTGAAAAGAATGTGTATTCTGCTGCTGTTAAGTGGAATGTTCTGCACTTTGTTGTTTGTCTGTTCTTTTTTGTTTGTTAGTTTCATTTGATCTAGAGTATGGTACAAGTCCAACAGTACTTGCTGATTTTCTGTCTGGATGATCTCTGCATTGTTGAAAGTAGGGTATTGAAGCCTCCCACTATTATTGTATTGCTGTCCATTTCTCCCTTCACATATGTTAGTATTTGCTTAATATGTTTAGGTGTCCCAATGTTGGGTGCATGTATGTTTACAATTGTTGTATCTTCTTGATGAATTAACCTCCTTTTCATTATATAATGACCTTCTTTTTCTCATTACCATTTTTGGATTGAAGTCTATTTTGTCTGATATAAGTATAGCTATCCCTGCTGTCTTTTGGTTTCCACTTTCATGGCGTATCTTTTTTCTATCCCTTTACTTTTAGCTGACATGTGTCCTCAAGCTGAAGTGAGTCTGTTGTAGGCAGCATGTAGTGAGTTCTCGTTTTTATCTATCTAGCAACTCTATGTCTTTTGATTGGAGAATTCAGTCCATTTCCATTTAGAGTAATTACTGATTGGTAAAGAATTAATAATACTATCTTATTAATTGCTTTCTTGCTGTTTTGTAATTTCTTTGTTTCTTTCTTTCTTGATGCCTTCCTTTGTTAATTGATAATTTTATGTAGTGGTGTGCTTTGATTCACTTCTCTTTATTCTTTATGAAAACACTGTAGGTTTTTGCTTTGTGGATGCTGTGAGGCTTACATAAAACGTATATTTAACAGTCTATTTTACACTGATGACAACTTAACTTGAGCATGTAAAAAAACTCTCCCTTTTTACTTTCCCTTTTTATGTTTTTCATGTCACAATTTACATCCTTTCACATTGTGTATCCCTTAAGAAATTATTGTAGCTACAGCTATTTTTAACACTTTATCCTATAAACTTTATACTAGAGTTGAGCAGCTAACATACCACCATATTAAAGTATTAGAGTATTCTGAATCTGACTATATGCTTATCTTTACCAGTGTGTTGAGTATTTTCATATGTTTTCATGTTATACCATCATTCTTACATTTCAGCTTAAAGAATTTTTTTTAGAACTCCTTAAAGAGCTCATATTTTCTTGTAAGGCAAGTTTAGTGGTGATGAACTCTCTCAGCTTTTGTTTGTTAGGAAAGTTTTATCTCCTTTTCATTAATAAAGGACAATTTTGCTGGCTAAAGTATTCTTGATCTTTGTAGGGGGACAGAGACTGGGTTCTCCTATGTCATCATTTTGGTGGTGATGGCATTGATGTTCAAGAGTAATTATTGAATAAATGAATATCAATATTTGAGTAGAATATTCTGCAATGGGTACTGAACTGATTAAACATATATTATTTGCAGAGGTATTTTCTTTTATTATAGCCTCAGATTGTAATTCTTGAAAATCTGAAATAATGTGAATACACTTAAATCTGCAGTATCATGAAGTATGTTTTGAGCAGTTCAGGCTTAACCTAAACCAAGTACCAACAGAGGCTTTTTGCGATACTTTTTTATTTATAATGTAATCTCATACTTGTTCTCTGAGCTCAGAATTATGCTAAATCACGTGAAATCTAGTAAAGAAAAAATAACACTCTTGAAAACTATAGAAAACAATGAAAAACTTTAAAAACTCATGCAAAATACAAGATAGAAATATTTTATTGCAATGTAAAGGATATTATGTGACCCCAGCTATGGGAGACTTTCTGTCCAGTGCAATGCTACAATTATACATTGTAGCTTCCTATATAATAGCAACAAATAGGTGAAAATTACTTGGAAGAATAATGTCTAGAAATATCATGCAGATAACCCAAAATAGGAGTGGTGAGTCAGGCTTACATTTAGTCTGCATTTTTACAAAGAAAGCAAAGAATAATGTTGAGGTAATTATCTAGATTTTTTTTTCTTTTTTTTAAAAAATGAAAATCTTCTGATTATAGAAATGTGGATTTGTGCTGCTTTATTTTGATCACTAGCTTCTGTGACCTACCTGAACTATAGAAATGTTCTGTCTTCTGGTATTCTCAATTATATATTATATATATGTAATTATTACATATATATATATAAATGATATATTATAGACACAGACTTAAATACTAGAGTTGAATTGTGGTTTCAGTACAGTCAAAGGATAACGAAGTATACTAATGAGGTCTGTAACTGTATCCTAATATATTTATTCCTCCAATTATGCAATGAATGCTTATTAAATGCCCATCATATGCGAGAGGCTGAGCAGCATGATTTATTTTGCTGAAACAAAATAACATCAAATGCATTGGCTAAATGCTTAATCCTGAGCTTTGTTATATGTTGTTGTTGTAGTTAACTTCGTGGGAATACCTTGAATCCCTTTGGCCTCTACAGGAAAATTCAAGTCAAAATATACAAACGTATGGGAAGAGGAGAGATATAGAAACCACAGAAATATAGAAATGTAAAAGCAACTGAATGGAGGTAAAATTTACCCAGGCTAGGCCAGTGCCTTGCGGTAGATTGTGGCAACTCAGTAGTTGTGGATACTATTGCAGTATTCATAAAAGAATAAGTTGTATCTCTCCTACATGCTTCCTAAATATTTATATGACTTTGAGAAAATTATCCAAATGCTCTGTTCTTCAGTTTCCTTATACTTGATAAGTAGATATTGATATTCTCTCACTTGATTGTTATGCAGAATTGATAAAAATAAAGTTTCTTACCAAGTTCTTGCTGCAGATTAGGCACTTAGTAAATGTTGTTTGTTTGTTTTTTTGCTCTTGTAAGAGTTGTGTGATGGAAAAATCCATGACATATTTGAACTCACAAGCTACTGGTGCGTTTGGATTTGACTTGACTTATTTGAAGTTCAACACAGCCATCACCCTCTTTTGGAGAAATTTTGGTTTTTAATGTATAATTTTAGTAAAAGCTATATAATTTCAAAATTAATAGCTGGAAATAAAACTCAACCTTATTGTGTTCAGTTTAGCCTACCACTTTACTAGGTTAGTAAAAGGGCTTAAGTGACTTGACAAACATCACTAAGCTAGTGTCAGAAACAGAACTTAAACGCAGCCCTTCTGGTGGCAAATGCAGATCCTTTAAACTAGAGGATGTCATCATTTTTGTTGGTGAAACTACTGTCTAAAGCAGGGTGTTTGAGTGGTTCCATTCTTACTAACTCCTGTGTGTGTCCATAAAACTTATTGCCATTGTGTCAGAACAACCAGAATCAGTGCACTAGTCATGCTGACCATTTTGTTGACTAAATTTCACCAAAGAGAAATGAATGTAATAAAATTTCTGTATTGTCACTTGAGGAAAGACATTTCTGAGAGATATTATAAAATGTTACTTCTTATGTAGTACTTTAAATCACATGTGTGATTAGGGTTCTGATTTTTTGACTACATCTTTCAAAATAGGGAAACCAAATAATATATATAAAAGTGTTCTTTGTGATTATATATCATTGAAAGCATTAATTGAGTTAATCCTCTTATAGGAAAGTTATCTTCTATGTGAGACCAGGAGGGTCCTTCAGACTTTATGAAAAACTTGTCTAGAGATAAGAGACTGAGTTTACGCCCAGAAAAGTAGTTCCATTTCTTTTTTGAATAGCTCTTATTGCTTAACAGTGAGAAAAAGAAGTGACTTCATTGGATTTATTGCAATTAAACTTATAGTTTAAGTGGGGACATATTTTTAAATATACTTGTTGTACTTAAAATCCACACAGATATAGTTCTCTTTATGAAGTCCATTATGACTTTCTTTAAATCTTCCAGACCTGCAGATACAGACTTCCAGATCCTCAGTCTTCCAGATCTCAGAACTCTACTCCTCAACCATCTGATCCAACAAGTTCTATAATATTCTCCAACCTTGGATGAGAGTAAGGATGGTAAGAATATGTTGATTCCTCTTCAGAACTTTTCATCTTTCTTTCCCTTTCAGTGAGTGAGTAAGTGAGAGAGATAGAAAGAGAGAGAGAGAGGGTGAGAGAGAGAAGGAGATTGAGATTATTGGGTCTTTTCTTCCACATAGGTATGTAGCTTTTAGAGGAAAAAAAAAATAAAACACCTACCAAACAAACAAACAAAAAAACAAAAAAACATTGAATAGTAATCTGAATATGTAAGTCAAATAGAGTAATGCTATGACACTTTATTTAGCTTCATTACAGAGCTTCCAAACACTAATTTAAGAGTCTGCAGCTGTTCACCTCATTGTATATAACTATATGATCTATGCACCCTAGCCCCTAAAAATCCTCATGCAGCTTGCTCATAGGAAGTTTTTCTTTGTCTGACAGCATTTAGACTGCAGCCTCTTCATGGATACCCATGATGGGCTATCCACCCATCCCTTATTTGATGTCAAGAGCCAAAGGAAAAGGTCCCTCCCTGTATTCTCAGTAAAATGCTTCAGGCTTGTTTGTCACTTGGTCTCTTTCTGCTACCAATCCAAATAAGCTCAGATTTTGTCTTTGCTATCACACGTCATGTTCTGATACCTCCACACAAGACTAGTTGTATCATTGTTATTTCTATTTCTCGCACTCTAGTTCTTTCAGTGCTGAGATTCTGCCTTGTACCTTTGGATTAGTCATTCTTTAAGCCAAGAAATCCATGGCTGGATCTCAGCTAAGTCCCTGTTTACAACTGATATTGGACCATTGCCCTTTCCTTGGGCGTGAAATTTGGTGGTCTGCATTTATTATCACAGTATGTGTACACAAACATGGGTTATGGAAGGAACACCAGACTGAAACAAATACACAGATTAAGATTGGATATTGACTCTTGTGGGAACAAAAACATAGTTTTTCTTGTGGTTGAGAATCTAGAATGTTCAGACTTTCTTTTTCTTCATTTCTCTGAACTTGTAAACAAAATAGACACAGGAGGCAGCTATAGGTTTGATGTCTGGAACGTGTGACAATAGCAGGCCTTCCAGTTTTCTAAAAGTACAATAGCCTGGGCAGATGATAGGAGGGGCAGTACCTTCTTTGACCCATCTTTAGGACTCTTAGCCAAGTGGAACGGCGACCATTATAATTTGCTGAGTTACTTAAAGTGGATTCCATAATGGTTATAATGTAAGTGTCATAACTTCTTTCAAATTAGGAGGTCTGGTACCTACAAGTCCCTCATTGCTTTTATGTCTAGTGATCCTGACCAATTGAGTAGGATGAAGCTTCTTTCCTTGAGCTAATCATGTAAAAAACATTTATTAAGCACGCACATAATATCTAGAAACTGTGGGTGAATTAAGTCTATAACATTTTTGGCATGTGCCCTCCAAGAAGTTTTCATCTCATTGTGCATTGGATATCCACAGATGAAAAATTAAATAACAGGATAAAGCAATTATATGCCAGATGTCACAAGGCAGTATGTGATTAAGCCTCCAATTAAGGCAAAATGCTGGTTAGGCGTCTTAATTGCTACAAAAGTATATTAACCTCTCAACATATTCACTATCATGACTTTGCTCCTTGTATAAGCACTCCAGGCCTTGTCATAGAATGCACCTGTCTGCTTTTATCATACATTTAGTTTAGAGAAATTCTATTTATAGGAAAGATTTGAAAAATATAGTTCCTCCATTTTTCATCAGCTATTCCTGTGATCTACACTTTTTCAAACAAGTCCACAAGAATAACAGTTATTGGCCTGCTTGAAGAACCATGTTTCCTGAATTGCAGTTTAATATTAAAATGTGGCCTTTATCCAAGAGCACTATAAGGAACATCCACACAAAACTCATTATTGTATCAGCTGTAGAATGTTATTTAGGAATCTGTTCACAATAGTCCTCCATTTTCCTCGTGATATTCTTCTTTTTTTATGAAGTCTCATAAAATAAAATTGTTGTCGAGACTGGTGTCACAATATATTTCCTTTCATTGAGAATTATGCATTATTTTCTTTCTAATAATATGAATGACCCCATCTTCCTATATTTGTTGTTGCAAGGCAGTTAACTGCAAAATTTGAAGCATAATCAGGAAGCATGCTACTTCAAATGTTATCTGAAATGGAGTATGGTAAAAAGATAAGGAAAGTGTAAGGGAAGAAGGAAGGAAGGAAGAAAGTGAAAAGAGGGGAGCGGTATCTGGTGTCTATTTGGCCTCACATTTTGGTTCCTGATAGTCACTTCTGACATGCACTACTCCAAATCAACTTTGGAAATACTTTTTCTAGTCCAGTATATTTTTTCTCTGGCTAGAAGTTACTTCATTTGCCTTCTTGTACATTTACCTGTGAAATAATTATAAGCACCCACTGGGAATATGTGTTTAAAATCCAACGTAATTAAAATTGGCATGGAAATGTGTAAGGTTGAGCATATAGGTGGGTAATTATGAATGGATCCAGCTCAGAATAATCAATATGGCAAATGGTGGATAATCACTGCATTGGAGGAATGCAAGATAACTACTAGTTAGACTCTTCTCTTTCCCAGAAACCTCAAAGTTATTTAAGTAGCATTTCTATAAACTAACAAGGAATTATCTGAAAAAGAAATGAAAACAATCTCATTTACAATAGCATCAAAAACAATAAAATACTTAGGAAGAAATCTAACCAAGGAGGTGAAAGACCTCTAAACTGAAAACTATGACATTGATGAAAGAAATTGAAGACACAAAAAGCATGAAAAAAAATCCTATGTTCATAGATCAGAAGAATTAATATTGCTAAAATGTACATACAACCCAAAGCCATCTATAAATTCAATGCAACCCCTGTCAAGATTCCAATGGCATTTTTTAACTGAAGTAGAAAAAATAATCCTAAATCATATGGAGCCACAAAGACTTCAAATAGCCAAAGCAATCCTGAGAAAGAAGAATAAAACTGGGGGCATTGCAATCCTGATTTCAAACTATATTGCAAAGATATACTAATCAAAACAGTATGGTACTGGCATAAAAACAGACATATAGACCAATGGAACAGAATAGAGAGCCCAGAAATAGACCCGTCCATATATAGCCAACTAATCTTTGACAAGAGTGTCAAGAATACTCAATAGAAAAAAGATAGTCTCTTCAATAAATGGTGGTGAGAAAATGGGATATTCATATGTAAAAGAATGAAACTAGAACTCTGTCTTATGCCTACTCACAAAAATTAACTCCAAATAGATTAAAGACTTAAATGTGACATGAAAACATAAAACTCCCAGAAGAAAAAATTTAAAAAGCTTCCTTTTTTCTAGCTTTGAGATACAATTGACACATAAAATTGTGTATATTTAAGGTGCACTTGACTGTTGATTTCATACATTTATATATTATAAAATGATTACCACAATTGTATTAGCTACCAGCTGCATTCTGACCCAAAGTTACCATTTTTTTTCTTTTGTGGTGAGAACACTGAAGATCTACTCTTTGAGCAACATTTAAGAAAATGAAACAGAGGTGATGTGGGCAACACTGTGGAATGAGCTGTTCCCTTTACTTCTCTCCTTTTGAATTACAACTAAATGGACATTCATTGACCAATGAAGGATAACCACAAAGCAGAACAGGATGCCTGAGAGACTTATGCAGCTATACATCTGAAGGTAGTTGGATGGGACCCCCAGGGAAGTAGTGGAGATAGGTGAGCACTCCCCTACCCTTCCCTGGCAGCCCTGTGTGTGTATGCAAACACTTTCCTGGCCAGAAGGAGCACCTATAGTACTGCTGTGGTGTCACAAGTGGGAATGCACCTCAGCATGATTGTAACAAGAGGCAGCAGCCGCCCTAAGCCCTTGTGGGAACAGTTTCCTGGCTGGCAGGAGAGCCCACCATGCTGCTTCAGTCCCAACGAGTGTTCCAGGCTCAAGCTCTGTATAAAAGCCCCACCCACCAAACACAGCAGCTGATGCAACCATAAGAAGAGGTGGTGCCAGATCTATGTGAGTGTGTGAACAGTTTCCTGGCTGGTGAGAGCACCCATAGTACCATTATAGCCCCAAAAGTGGGAACGTGCCTCAGCAAGACTGTAAGAAGCGGTGACAGCAGCCCTGAGCCAGCATGTGAAGGCTTTCCTGGCCAGCGGGAGTGTGAACCATACCCCCACAACTTCCACCAGACAGGGTGGATCAGAAACACAGCTCCTGCTTTCCCTCACTGGTAGCAGGTGGAATTTGTGGCCTGATACTACCACAAATGTGCCAGCAAAGGATTAGTTCGTCAAACACCATGAGAAAATACAGCAACAATTCAGAGCAGAAGGAAAATGACAAGTCTCCTGAAACCAACCCTGAAGTCACAGAAATTTACAACCTAAATGACAGAGACCAAAATAGCTGTCATAAACTCAACAAGTTACAAGAAAATCCAGACAGTTCAATGAGCTCAGGAATAAAAATAACAAGAAGAAAGACTACTTCACTAAAGAGATTGAAACTATAAAAAAAAGGAAGCAGAAATTATGGAGATAAAGAACACAATTAATGAGATAAAAAATAATCTAGAGGGGGAAGAGCCCATGGTCTAGTGTTTAAGAACTGTATGCTCTGCTTCAGTAGCCTGGGTTTATGAGTTTGGATCCCACATGTGCCCCTTCAGAACTCATCAGACTTGCTGTGGCAGCAACCCCAAAATAGAGGAAGATTGGCACAGGTGTTAGCTCAAGGCTAATCTTCCTCAAGCAAAAAAAGAGGAAGATTTGCAACATATGGTAAGTCAGGGCAAATCTTCTTCAGCAAAATAAATAAAAATCTAGAATCCTTTAAAAATAGAGCTGAAGTTAGGAAGGAAAGAATTAGTGATCTAGAGGATAGAAATATAGAAATGCTTCAGGTGGAGGAAGAGAGAGACTAAGGTTTCTTTTTTCTTTTTGAGGAAGATAGCCCTGAGATAACATCTGCTGCCAATCCTCCTCTTTTTGTTGAGGAAGATTGGCCCTGAGCTAACACCCATGCCTATATTCCTCTACTTTATATGTGGGACACCTGCCGCTGCATGACTTAATAAATGGTGCATGTATCCATGCCCAGGATCCAAACCAGTGAACCCCAGGCCACTGAAGCGGAGCATATGAAGTTAACCTCTATGCCACCAGCCCACCTCCAGAGAGCCAAGATTTTTTAAAAATGAAGGAATTCTTCAAGAAATATCCAACTCAATTAGGAAAAGCAACATAAGGATTATAAGTATTCCAGAGGCAGAAGGGAGGAAGAAAGGAACAGAGAGCTTGTTCAAAGAAATAATAGCTAAGAACTTCCCAAACCTGGGGAAGACACTAGACTTACAAACACAAGAAGCCAATCGAATTCCTAATTACATCAATGCTAAAAGACCTTCTCCAAGGCATATAATAGTAAAACTGACTAAAATAAATGACAAAGAAAAAATACTAAGGCCAGTAAGGCAGAGGAAAAAAACATACAAAGGAACCCCAATCAGGCTTTCACAGGATTTTTCAGCAGAAATCTCATAGGCCAGGAGAGAATGCAATGATATATTCAAAATACCAAAAGACAAAATACTCTATCCAGTGAAACTATCCTTCAGATATGATGAAGATATAAAAGCTTTCCCAGATAAACAAAAGCTGAGGGAGTTCATCATCACCAGACCCTTCCCATGAGAAATGATCAAGCATGCCCTCATACCTGAAGCAAAACGGCAAAAGTCTACGAAGGGTTGAGCAAGGAGATAAATAGACAGACAAAATCAGAAAACTGCACTTCTCTTTCAGAACAGGGTAGCAAGTACTTAATTATAACTCAAAAGATAAAGGGAAGGAAAGCATCGAAAGTAACTATAAACACTTCAGCTTAGTCACAAACTCACAACACAAAACAGAATAATTTGTGACAACAATAACTCAGAATGGGAATACAAGAGGGAAGGAATCTGCTTAGGCTAATGGAAATAAGACGCTATCAGAAAATAGACTATCTTATGTACAAGATCTTTTATACAATCCTCACAGTAACCACTAAACAAAAAGTCAGAGCAGAGCCAGAATTTGTAAAAAAAAAAAAAAAAATTGACAAAAACAACCACAGAAACCCACCATAATGAAATGGCAGTCAGAAATACAAAGGAAGAGGAATATAGAACAACTGGAAAACAAGAGATAAAATGGTAGTATTAAGCCCTCATGTATCAATAATCACTCTAAATGTAAATGATTGAATTATCCAATCAAAAGACACAGAATAGCTGGATGGGTTAAAAAATAAGATCCAACAATATGCTTCCTCCAGGGTTCACATCTTGGGTCTAAAACAAACACAGGCTCAGAGTGAATGTATGGAAGATGATAGTCCAAGTATACGGCAAAAAAAGAGAAAGCAAGTGTTGCCATAATTATATCAGAAAAAGAAGACTTCAGGAAAAAAAGCCAATGAGAGACAAAGAGGGGCAGTATATAATGAGAAAAGGGACTTTCCACCAAGAGGACATAACACTTGTGAATATATATGCACCTAACACAGGAGCATCAAAGTATACAAAGCAACTATTAGTAGACCTAAACGGAGAAATTAATAGCAACATAATAATAGTTGGGGACCTCAACATCCCTCTCACATCAGTGGAAAGATCATTCAGACAGAAAGTGACCAAAGAAATAGTAGATTTAAATGAAACACTTGATCAAATGGACTTAATAGATATATATGGAACATTCCATCCCCAAATAGCAGAATACACATTCTTCTCAAGTGCACATGGAAAATTCTCATAGATAGACCATATGCTGGGAATAAAGGCAAGCCACAATAAATTTAAGAAGATTGAAATCATATCAAGCATCATTTCTGACTACAATGCTATTAAACCAGAAATCAACTACAAGAAAAAAGCTGGTAAAGTCACAAATATCTGGAGACTAAACAATGTGCTACTGAACAACTATTGAATCGGTGAAGAAATCAAAGAATAGCCAGACAAATGAAAATGAAAACACAACATACCAATTCTTATAGGATGCAGCAAAAGTGGTTATAAGGGGGAAATTCATAGCAACACAGGCCCACCTCAACAAACAACAAAATTCTCAAATAGGTAATCTTAAACTACACCTAACAGAACTAGAAAAAGATGAACAAAGTCAACAGACGGAGAAAAATAATAAAAATTAGAGAAGAAACAAATGAAATAAAAACCAAAAATCAGTAGAAAGGACTAATGAAACTAAGAGCTGGTTCTTTGAGAAGATAAACAAAATTGCCAAACCCTTAGCCAGACTCACCAAGAAAAAAAGAGAGAAGCCTCAAACAAAATTTTAAATGAAAGAGGATAAATTACAACAGATACCAGAGAAATACAAAGGATTATAAGGGAACATTATAAGAAACTATATTGGATAACCTAGAAGAAATGGATAAATTCATAGACTCATACAACCTCCCAAATCTGAATCAAAAAGAAATAGAGAATCTAAATAGACCAATCACAAAGAGATCAAAACAGTAGTCAAAAACCTCCCCCCAAAACAAAAGTCCAGGACTGGATGGCTTCTCTGGAGAATTCTACCAAACATTCAAAGAAGATTTAATACCTATCCTTCCCAAACTATTCCAAAAATTTGAAGAATGTGGAATGCTTCCTAACTCCTTCTATGAGGTCAACATTACTGTGATACCAAAACCAGGCAAGGACAGCACAAAGAAAGAAAATTACAGGCCAATATTGCTCTTGAACATAGATGCAAAACTCCTCAAAAAAAATTGGTAAATCAAATATAGCAACACATTAAAAAGGTCATACATGATGATCAAGTGGGATTTATACCAGCGACACAGGGATGGTTCAACATCTAAAAACCAATCAATATGATACAGCATATTAACATTATGAGGAATAAAAATCATATGATCATATCAATAGATTCAGAGAAAACAGTTGGCATGATTCAACATCCATTTATGACAAAAACTCTCAATAAAATGTGTATAGAAGGAAATTACCTCTACATAATAAAGGCCATATATGACAACCCCACAGCCAACATCATACTTAATGGTGAAAAACCAAAAGCCATGCCTCTGAGAACAGGAACAAGACAAGGGTGCCCACTCTCACTACTCGTATTCAACATAGTACTGGAGGTTTTGGCCAGAGAAATTAGGCAAGAGAAAGAAATAAAAGAAATCCAATTTGGAAAGGAAGGAATGAAACTCTTGCTGTTTGCAGATGACATGATTCTATAAATAGAAAACCCCAAAGAATCCATGAAAAAGCCATTAGAAATAATCAACAACTACAGCAAAGTTGCAGGATACAAAATCAACCTACAAAAATCATTTGCATTTCTATACACTAATAATGAACTAGCACTCAAGAAAGAGACGTGAAGAACACAACCCCATTTATAATTGCAATAAAAAGAGTAAAATATCTAGGAATAAATTTAACCAAAGAGGTGAAAGACCTATACACTGAAACTTATAAGACATTATTGAAATAAATTGAAGAAGAATAAAGAAATGGAAAGATATTCCATGCCCATGGATTGGACGAATAAACATAGTTAAAATTTCCATATTACCTAAGGCAATCTACAGATTCAATGCAATCCCAATCACAATCCCAATGACATTCTTCACAGAAACAGAACAAAGAGTGTAAAATTTCTATGGAACAACAAAAGATCTTGAATAGCCAAAGCAACCCTGAGAAAAAAGAACAAAGCTGGAGGCATCACAATTCTTGACTTCAAAATATAGTACAAAGCTATAGTAATCAAAGCAGCATGGTGCTGGTACTAAAACAGGCACACAAATCAACGGCACAAGATGAAAGCCCACAAATAAAACCACACATCTATGGACCGTAAATCTTTGACAAAGCAGCCAAGAACATACAATGGAAAAAGGAAAGTCTCTTCAATAAATAGTGCTGGGAAAACTGGACAGCCACATGCAAAAGAATGAAAGTAGACCATTATCTTTCAACATATGCAAACATTAACTCAAAATAGATTAAAGACTTGATGTAAGACCTGAAACCATAATAACCTTAGAAGAAAATATAGGCAGTACTCTCTTTGGCGTCAGTCTTAGATGGATCGTTTTGCATACCATGTCCACTCAGACAAGGGAAACAAATGAAAAAATTAACAAATGGGACTACATAAGACTAAAAATCTTCTGCAAGGTAAAGGAAACCATGAACAAAACAAAAAGACAACCCACCAACTGGGAGAAAATATTTTTAAATCATATACCTGACAAGGGGTTTATTTTAAGGAACTCATACAGAAAACAACAATAAAAAAAAGCCTGATCAAAAAATGGGCAGAGAATATGAACATTTTTTGAGAAGGCTATACATATGGCCAACAAACACATTAAAAGATGTTCAACATCACTAATTATTAGGGAAATCCAAATCAAAACTACAATGAGCTATCACCTTACACCTGTCAGAATGGCTGTAATTAACAAGACAAAAAAAAAAAATAGATGTTGGGAGAGGATGTGGAGAAAAGGGAACCCTGATACACCACTGGTTAGAATGCAAACTGGTGCAGCCACTATGGAAAGCTGTATAGAGATTTCTGAAGAAAGTAGAAATAGAAATACCATACAATCCAGCTATCACACTACTGAATATTTATCCAAAATACTTGAAATCAACAATCCAAAGAGATTGATGCACCTCTATGTTCATTGCAGCGTTATTTACAAATAGCCAAGACATGGAAGCAACCCAAGTGCTCTTCTATGGATGAGTGGACAAAGAACATGTGGAATATATATACACACAGTGGAATACTACTCAGTCATAAAAAAAGACAAAATCATCCCTTTTGCAACAACATGGATAGAACTTGAGGGTATGATGTTAGAAATAAGCCAGCCATAGAAAGACAAATGTTGCATGGTTTCACTCACATGTGGAAGATAAACCAACACATGGATAAAGAGAACAAATTAGTGGCTATCAGAGGGGAAGGGGACTAGAGGGTGGGTGAAATGGCTAAGGGGCACATATGTATAGGTGATGGATAAAAATTAGACTACTGGTGGTGAGCACCACGCAATCTATACAGAAATTGATAAACAACAACGTACACCTGAAATCACACAATGTTTTAAACGATTATGATCTCAATAACATAATTGAAAAAAGAGCAAGGAAAAAGAAAAGCATACGAAACAGTGTTATTAGCTATAATCACTATGCTGTACTTTAGATCCCCCAACGTGTTAATCTTATAAACGGAAGTTTGCACACTTTGGCCATCATCTCCCTATTTCTTCCACCTACCAACCACTCTACTCTTTTCCTGAGTTTCTGTAATCAGAATCCACATATAAGTGATATTGTACAGTGTTTGTCTTTGGCTTATTTTAATTAGTATAATGCCCTCAAGGTTCACCTATGTTGCTGAAAATGGCAGGATTTCCTTCTTTATCATAGCTAAATAACATTTCATTTTTCCATTTCACGTGTGTGTGTGTCTGTCTCACATATTTTTTATTCATTCATCTGTTAGTGGACACTTAGTTTGTTTCCATATCTTGGCTATTCTGAGTAATGCTGTAATGAACATAGTGCAGATATGTCTATGAGATCCTGATTTCAATTTCTTTGGATATATACCCAGGAGTGGGATTGTTTGATCATATACTAGTACAATTTTTGATTTCTTGAGGAACTTCAATACTATTTTCCATAATGGCTATACCAATTTACGTTCCCACCAGCAGTGCACAAGGTTCCCTTTTCTCTGTTTTCACAAACACTTATCACTTGTCTTTATGATGATAGACATTCTAACAGGAATGAGGTGATACCTCATTATGATTTTGATTTGCATTTCCCTGGTGATTACTATATTGAACTCTTTTTCATGTACCTGTTGACCATTTGTATGTCTTCTTTGGAAAAATGTGTTCAGTCCCTCTGCCCATTTTTTAATTGGGTTGTTAGATTCTTTTGTTATTGATTTATGAGTTCCTCATGTATTTTTGGCATTAATTCCTTACCAGATATATGACTTACAAATATTTTCTCCCATTCTGTAGGTTATATTTTTACTTTCTTGATTCTTTTTTTTTTTTTTTTTTTGCTGTGCAGAACCTATTTATTTGACTTAGTTTGACATGCACTTTTACTGTCATATCAAGAGAATCGCTGATGAGACCAATGTCAAGGAGATTTTTCCCTATATTTTGTTCCAGGAGTTTTATGGTTTTAGATCTCAAATGTAAGTATTTAATCTAATTCAAGTTCATTGTTGTGAGTGGTGTAAGATAAGGGTCCAAATTCATTTTTATGAATGTGGTTATCCAGTTTTCCCAGCACCATTATTGAACAGACTATCCTTTTCCCATTGAGCATTCTTGGCTTCCTTGTCAAATATTAATTGACCATATATGCATGTATTTATTTCTGAGCTCATGATTCTGTTTCATTAGTCAATGTCTTATAGTTTTCAGTGTAGAGGTCTTTCACCTCCTTGGTTAGATTTCTTCCTAAGTATTTTATTGTTTTTATGATATTGTGAATGGGATAGTTTTCTTTATTGCTTTTTTAGATATTTTGTTGTTAGTGTATAGAAACATAACTTTTTTCTGGTGTTGAATTTGTATTTTATTATCTTTATTGAATTTGTTGATTAGCTTAAGCAGTTTTTTGGTGGAGTCTTTAGGACTTTCATATCATCTGTAAACAAAGACAATTTTACTCCTTCCTTTCCTATTTGAATGCCTTTTATATCTTTTTCTTGCCTAATTGCTCTGGCTAGGATTTCCAGTACTATATTGAATAGGAGTGGTGAGAGTGACAACCTTGTCTTGTCCTGATCTTAGAGGAAAAGCTTTCAACCTTTCACCTCTGAGTATTATGTGTCTGTGGATTTGACATATGTGGTCTTTATTTTGTTGAGATATGTTCCTTCTATGCCCACTGTGTTGAGCATTTTTATCATAAAGTGATGTATTTTGTTGAATGCTCTTTTGTGTTTATTGATATGATCATATGATTTTAATTTTTCATTCTACTAATGTGATGTATCATAGTTATTGAGTTGCATATATTGAACCAAACTTGCATACCAGTAATAAATCCCTCTTGGTGATGTTGAATGATTCTTTTAATTTGCTGTTGAATTTGAGTTAATATTTTGTTGAGAATTTTTGCATTTATATTCATGAGGGATACTGGTCTGTAATTTACTTTTTTTATAGTATCCTTATCTGTCTTTGGGTAATGCTGGCCTTGTAAAATGAGGTTAGGAGCGTTCCATCCTCTTCAATTTTGGAAGAATTTGAGAATGATTGGCATTAATTCTTTTTTAATTTTTGATAGAATTCACCAGTGAAACCAGTTGGTCCTGGCTTTTCTGTTTGGGGAGCTTTCTGATACTGATGCAATATCCTAATTCAATATTGGTCCCTTCAGGTTCTCTATTTCTTCATGATTCAGTCTTGGTAGGTTTTATGCTTCTGGGAATTTATCCATTTTTTAGGTTATCCAATTTGCATATAATTGTTCACAGTAGTCTCATGATCCTTTGTATTTCTGTGGTGTCAATTTTAATGTCTTTTCATTTCTAATTTTATTTATTTGAGTCTCTCTTTTTTTCTAAGTTAGTCTAGTTAAATGTCAATTTGGCTTATCATTTTAAAAAAAAGATCTCAATTTAAAATGTTTAAAAAGCATTAGTCTTTACTATTATTGTTCTGGTCTCTATTTCCTTTATTTATGGTCTGACCTTTGTTTTTTCCTTCCTTTTTATAACTTTGGATCTAGTTCATTCTTCTTTTCTAGTTCCTTAAGGCATAGAGTTAGGTCTTTATCTGAGAAATTTCTTGTTTCTTAATATAAGCATTTATTGCTGTAAATCTCTCACTTAGGACAGCTTTTGCAACATCCTATAGGTTTTGATATGTTGTGCTTCTATTTTAATTTGTTTCAAAATATTTATTGATTTCACTTTTGATTTCTTCTTGGACCCACTGGTTATTCACTGATATATTGTCTATTCTCTACATATTTGTGAATTTGCCAGCTTTCCTTCTATTATTGATTTCTAGTTTCATATTACTGTCATCAGAAAAGACACTTCATATGATTTCAATCCTCTTAAATTAACAAAGACTTGTTTTGTGACATATCATATGACCTATCCTGGAGAATATTACACGTGCACTTAAAAAGAATGTGTATTCTGCTGCTATTGGATGGAACATCTCTATATGTCTATTAAGTCTATCTAGTCAAGGTATAGTTTAAGTCCAACATTTCCTTATTGATTTTCTTTGTGTATAATCTGCCCATTTTTCAAAGTGCACTATTGAAGTCCCCTACTATTATTGTACTGTTGTCTGTTTCTGCTTTCAGATCTGTTAGTATTTGCTTAATATATTTAGGTAATCCAATGTTAGGTGCATATATATTTGTTATATCTTATTGATGAATTGACTCTCTTATCATTATATAATGACCATCTTTGTCTTTTATTGCCATTTTTGGATTAAAGTCTATTTTGTATGATATAAATATAGCTACCTCTGCTTTCTTTTGGTTTTCACTTGCGTGGAATATCTTTTGCCATCCCTTCACTTTGAATCTATGTGTATCCTTAAAGCTAAGGTGAGTCTCTTGTAGGCAACATATAGTTAGATCTTATTGTTTTATCCATCCAGCCACTTTATGTCTTTTGATTAGAAAATTCAATGCATTAACATTTGAGTAATTATTGAAAGGCATGATATTGTGATTCATAATAAGAAATGTATATTTGGCCTTCATCCTCATTCCTAGCTTACAGCTTACAAAGCCCTTGGAATTTCCTGAGTGTTAAAAACAATGGGAGAATCTTTTGTCATAATATTTGGTCTCCTGTTCTAGGTTCCTGAAATCATTCCAGAGCCACAAAGGAGAAATGTGTGTATTGTTATTCATAAGAAACCTGTTTCCACCAAAGGGATTTATGTTAATGAGGCGAATTTTGGAAAGAACTTAAGGATGTGGGCTAGATGCCAAGAGAATCAACCATGAATAGAAGGTTGGAACTTTTAGTTCCACTCCCTGATTTTCAGGAGGTTAGAGGGGATAGAGGCTGAATTGATCATCAGTGGCCACTGATTTGATCATACCTATGTATAATAAAACCTCCATAAAAACTTAGAAGGACTGAGTTCAGAGAGCTTCTGGTTGGTGAAAACATGGAGATTTGGGGAGAGTGACATACTCAGAGGAGCATGAAAACTCTGCATCCTTTCCCTATACTTTGCCCTGTGTGTCTTCCATCAGGTTGTTTCTGAGCTATATTCTTTAATGATAAACCAGTAATCTAGTAAGATGTTTCCCTGATTTCTGTGTGCCACTCTAGAAGATTAATCAAACCTAAGGATAGGGTTGTTGGAAAATTCAATCTATAGGTGAGAAGCACAGTTGATAACTTGGGCTTGCAGTTAGCAGCTGGAGTAGTGGAGGCAGTTTTGTGGGACTAAACCTTAATCTGTGGAATCTGAACTATCTTTGGGTAGATAGTGCCAGAATTGAGTTGAATTGTAGAACACACAGCTAGTGTCCTGAGCATTGCTTGGTGGTGTGGGGAGAAAACCACCACATTCACATTGGAATTGGGTTCAGAACCATATTTAATAGGTAAGGACTTACTAATGCCATCTTATTAATTATTTTCTGCTTGATTTGTAGATCCATTTTTCTTTTCTTCCTTTCTTGATGCCTTCCTTTGTAAACAGATGAGTTTTCATAGTGGTATATTTTGATTACCTTCTCTTTAGCTTTTGTTTATCTACAGTAGATTTTGTGGGTCTGTGAGGTTTACATAAAACATCTTATACATATAACAGTCTACCTTATGCTGATAATTTAACTTGGCTTGAATACAAAAATTCTATCATTTTACTTCCCTGTTTTACTCTTTTGACCTCAATATTTTAATTTTTTACTGTGTATCCATTAACAAATGTTGAATCTATAGCTATTTTTAATACTTTTGTTTTTACATCTTATTTTAGAGTTAAGTAGTTAGCACATCACCACATTACAATACTAGAGTATTCTGAATCTGGCTTATCATTACCAGTACATTGTCTGTTTTCATGTTACTAATTAATGTCCTTTTGTTATAGCTTGAAGGACTCCTTTGAGCATTTCTTGTAAGGCAGGTTTAGTGGTGATGAATTCCCCAAGCTTTTGTATATTAGAGAAAGACTTTATTTCTCTAAAAGAACATTTTCAAATGAAATTTTGAGGTGATCTATAAGGTTCATGAATTTGAATGTGCAAGTTTCTCCCCATGTTTGGGATGTTCTCAGCCATTATTTCTTTAAATAAGCTCTCTACTCCTT